>NC_064927.1:42967701-43637961 GCF_023897955.1 Schistocerca gregaria
CCTCGTCTTATTACCTACTTGATCCTCTGCTGCCTTCACTACTTTATCCCTCAGAGCTACCCATTCGTCTTCAACCGTATTTCTTTCCCCCATTCCTTTCAGTTGTTCCCATATGCTGTCCCTGAAACTCTGTACAAGCTCTGGTTTAGTCAATTTGTCCAGGTCCCATCTCCTTAAATTGCCACCTTTTTGCAATTTCTTCAGTTTTAATCTACAGTTCATAACCAATAGATTGTGGTCAGACTCCTCATCTGCTTCTGCAAATGTCTTACAATTTAAAACCTGGTTCCTGAATCTCTGTCGTACCATTATATAATCTATCTGAAACCTGCCAGTATCTCCAGGCTTCTTCCATGTTTACAGCCTTCTTTTATGATTCTTGAACCAAGTGTTAGCTATGATTAAGTTGTGCTCTGTGCAAAATTTCACCAGACGTCTTCCTCTTTCATTTCTTAGCCCCAATCCATATTCACCTGCTATGGTTCCTTCTCTCCCTTTTCCTACTTTCGACTTCCAGTCACCCATGACTATTACATTTTCGTCTCCCTTCACTACCTGAATAATTTCTTTTATCTGATCATGGAGTTCTTGAATTTCTTCGCCATCTGCTGAGGTAGTTGGCATATAAACTTGTACTACTGTAGTAGGCATGGGCTTCGTGTCTATCTTGGCCACTATAATACGTTCACTATGCTGTTTGTAGCAGCTTACCCGCACTCATATTTTTTTAGTCATTATTAAACCTACTCCTGCATTACCCCTATTTGATTTCGTATTTATAACCCTGTATTCACCTGACCAGAAGTCTTGTTCCTCCTGCCACCGAACTTCACTAATTCCCACTATATCTAACTTTAACATATCCATTTCCCTTTTTAAATTTTCTAACCTACCCGCTCGATTAAGGGATCTGACATTCCACACTCCGATCCATAGAATGCCAGTTTTCTTTCTCCTGATAACGACGTCCTTTTGAGTAGTCCCCGCCCGGAGATCCGAATGGAGGACTATTTTACCTCCGGAATATTTTCCCAAGAGGACGCCATCATCATTTAACCATACAGTAAAGCTGCATGCCCTCGGGAAAAATTGCGGCTGCAATTTCCCCTTGCTTTCAGCCGTTCGCAGTACCAGCACAGCAACGCCGATTTGGTTAATGTTACAAGGCCAGATCAGTCAATCATCCAGACTGTTGCCCCTGCAACTACTCTTCAGGAACCACACGTTTGTCTGGCCTCTCAACAGATATCCCTCCGTTGTAGTTGCACCTGTTGTGGTTGGCAGGAGAGCCAACCGTGATAGTAAAGGAGGCCGAAATGCTCGCGTTTTAGCTCACGCAGGCTCGCGTGAGGTCTGGAACATGACAAGGGAATTAGAATTGAGAAAAACGGACGTAGCTGGTGGAATACTTAACTTTAATCCATTAATTGAGAACGTCGCTCTTTAAAGTACATGATTCACAATATCAATAATACGGATAATGGCGCCTTGCTGGGTCGTAACAAATAACGTATCTGAAGGCTATGCTAACTATCGTCTCGGCAAATGAGAGCGTAGAAGTCAGTGAACCATCGCTAGCAAAGTCGGCTGTACATCTGGAGCGAGTGCTAGGAAGTCTCTCTAGACCTGCCGTGTGGCGGCGCTCGGTCTGCAATCATTGATAGTGGCGACACGCGGGTCCGACGTATACTACCGGACCGCGGCCGATTTAAAGGCTACCACCTAGCAAGTGTGGTGTCTGGCGGTGACACCACAGCACCTACGGTACGGATATCTGTACCGTTGAGGCACGCAAGCCTCCCCGCCAACGGCAAGGTCCGTGGTTCATGGGGGGAGGGCCCTGAAGGGTATTGTGTACATTAAAGTCACGAAGTAGCAAAAAGAGGTGAGGGTGTTGGCCACTGCTAACATCAAATGCTGGAGTGATGTCAATAATAGAAAGGGAACAAGTGATGAAAGGAAATTCAGACTGTAACAGCTTGCAGCCAAGTGTTCAGTGAGAGTGATTGAATATGAACGTCAACCAATAGGAGCAGCATGAATCCTTCACGAGATGGAATGTAATCATTGGGAGAGAGGGGGGAGATTAAAGTGGACTGGAAAGAAACGGAAGACGTCGAAGCCATCACAAGGGCAATTTTGTTTCCTCGGGGCAGGGATTCCAAGAGCAGTTTAAATCTTCATTGTTGGATGTAGTGACAAACATTCCACTGGAGGGAAGTCATGGCGGATATGGGAGGAGGAATAATGGTGGGTTGTCACCTCATGGGCTGCTGAGTGTCAGCCTTCAAAGAATCAATGCTATAGGGCGTAGTGGCTGGAGGATCCTGTTCCATGCAACCTACGAAAGTGTCGGCATCCTCACTGAGTAAGTGTGCAGGTTCCATGGCACGAAAAAGGTTGGCACTGGCAGAACGGAGCTTGGGCAGGTGAGGGTGTCATGTGACGACGCTGCTTATGAGGACCAGAGAGTCAGCGAAAGGAAAGACAGTTTTCCTTGGATATCTGAGCCTTTGCTGTCGGCAGATGAAGTTTCAGATGTCTGTTGGCTTGAAGGATGTTTAAAATCTTCACAGGGCACTTTAGTCCCTGATTTCTAGCCTGCTGGTTGTGTAGCAGGTGATTTCGCCGCCAGAGGTGAAGATGTTGCGAGTTGCAGCTTCGGAGAAGGAGAAGCGGATACTACCGTGACACTAGGCTATTTTACAACTGCGATGCTGCATTTGAGAACGCATGTCCGTGTGGCGATTTCCTTTGAGGAGCGAGGAGTATCGAGATTTATACTTTTAGTATCAGATGGTGGAAAACACAGCTTTCACTATCCAACAGCTTGTTAACGATAGGTTAAGGCTCTTTTTCCTTCACTCTGATCGCCTTGACAGCTTGCTCACGGAGATACAGAGGAAATTAACGAGATGAGGCAGCATAGTTGATATTGTAATTTATGCAGCAGGGAGAAGGTGGTGGGCAATTGCACTCATGAGCATCCCTACCACAAGTACTACATTCGGCTGTGCTTCGTCAAGATATTTGAGTATGGTTGTAATGTAGACACCAGCAACAGCTGACTGGGCTTGTCATGTGGCACGTGATGAACTACTTAGCTTGCCGTGATCTGACAGAAGCACTACTACATCGGACATGGAACAGTGTGTGTAGGCACTATGGTTTTGTCAACCTGTTTCATTACCTGATGGTCTTCATCCATCCAGATAACACTCGCTGCAGAAAAACCAGAAATATCAGTGGAAGTTCGAAAAATACGTCCCACCGGTGAGAGTATTAAAATCCTAAAGGTAAACTTCAACTAAGTGCCAGAGTTTGAGGTGCTCATCAAAAGCAGTGATGCTCACATTATGGTAGGTACAGAAAGCTGGTTCAAATCCGAAATGGTAGATTTTTAGGGAAAATTTAGGTGTACATCGAAAGTATAGCCAAATGACAAATACAGGTCGTGTATTTGTCGCAGTACAGTAACTCAAATCCACAGAGAGAAATTGAAGCTGCATGTGGGTGACTGCACAAGACTGAGTACCACGAGTGGGTATAAAAGGATCCTATCGCCCAACAGACTCCTCTACTGATGTAACCGAACACTTGAACAAAACTAATTTTCCCAGTTAATTGTTGGATGATTAAAGTCTCCACCACTGATTACAATATGATTGGGGAACTTGTTGAGAAGTGAACTGAGGTTTCGTCTAGTGGTGGGTATGGTAGGGCGTCCTGTGAAAGTTCACTAACAATTACTGTTCACTGACAGTTAAGAACCCTAGTTATGATGGAAATATATTGGATTTAATGCAACGAACATACCTGAATTCTGAGGATACCCACATCGAAACTGGGATCAGTGACCATGGTGGGGTTCTGGCAACAGCGATTATTGAAGTACAGAGGTCAACTAGAGCAGAAAGATAAGTATGTTCTGTAAACTAGATGAAAATGGATGTTGTCATATGTGAATGAGGAACTGGCAACACAAGGCAGGAGCATGTAGAAGAAATATGGCTCAAATTTGAAAGGGTAATTGACCACATACTGGATAGATGTGTGTCCCACAGAACAGTTCATAATGGGAGATAACCTCCATGGTATAGAAACGCTGTAATGGAACTTTTAAAGGAACATTAGTGCAAAATAGGTCTGAAAGCTTAGGGCTATAGATAGGTGCTGAATGAAATGTTTGAAGGGATCACGCTCTGTTGACAGGCAGTGACTACCGTAGCCAAATATGTGAATGTAGGCTTTCCCGGCGTGTACTGCTGATGAAATCTTCTCGGGCTTCCATCCGGGTATCTGCGTCGAAAACCCGCGACGTTTCGATGAGGACATTTAACGTATATAGAGATGGGCAGCACGAATGGTCACAGGGTTAATTCGTGGGAGAGAGAATGAAAGAACTAATTCTCGAATACAGAAGCTATCCCGAGAAAGTGTTAAAGTTTCAAGCACCGGTTTTAAATGATTACTCTAGGATATACTACCATCCCAATTGCTCACATTGGGATCGTGAGTATATGATTAGAGTAAGTACTGCACGCACAGAGGCATACGAATGATCGTTCTTTCCGTGCTGTATATGTGAATACAAGAGGAAGAAGCTCTAGTAACTGGTACAATGGGACGTAACTTCTGCCATGGACCTCATGATGGATTGCGGAGTATAGATGCAGATGCAGACTTAGACGCTACCACCTTGAAACTCATCTGCATCGTCCTCTTGTTTCCTCCCTTACAAGCCAATCATCTTACTTTTTCTTTTGGCAGTCAAAAACTGGCGGAACTGTTTTCGTAGCTCTATTCTTTTTTGACAAGTTCTCTTTACTTGGGCGTCCTCGCTTTGATTTCTCTTAACGGCTAATAGTCCACCCGCAATTTCCGCTTTTAATTTGCGCAGTGGAATGTGTTGTTCTTGAAGTAACCTGCAGTCCATTCGAGTCACCTGGTGATCACCGCAATTTTAATTGCGTCCTGGAAGCTGTATAAATACTAAATCATCGGTGCTATGTAGTGTTTCTATAGTTATGATAATTTGTCAATCAAATACCACCAATACAGGTGTTGTAAGGTGCAATGACCCACCTTGGGACTTGCACGTATTGTCTTTGTGGGATGTTCCACCTGTGTCTCACCCTGAGTCTCAATACCAACGAAAGATGAATGCAGAGTAAGACGTTTGTTATCGTACGTATTACTACAATGGATCTCCTGTATCTTCTATTGGACATGCTATTGCTCCTCGTTCTCCAGCCTTCATGTCTTTTCGTTGGGGAGGTCAATCTTTCAGTATATTTACTCCTAATACTCAAGAGAGTACTAAAGAGTGTCACTCATAAAGAAATTGTCGGCGTGCACCTTGAAATTGTGGTTTTCTGTCAATGTGTGGTTTTTTGTAGTTTTCGGGCGCAAACTACAGTGGTCATTAGCGCCCAGACTAAATTATGAATGCACTGTGAGGCACAATGTTAAAGCAGCAACTAAAAAGGACAACACTAATAAAAGGCACATTAACAGGCAAGGAATAATAAAAAACAGCATAATCAAATGTCAGACAGGTTTGTCGAGTGGATAAACGATGAACGCGAGCAGCTGCTTTTGGGTCATCCGCTAAAATTTCTTCCAGAGTACATGGAGGGCTATGATCAAAGCGCAGTGCACTAAAATTTGGACAGGACATTAAAATGTGGCGTACAGTTAGCGATTGTAGCGATTGCCTACATTGGCAGAACGGCGCCGACGCAGCCGTCAGCAGATGGCGGCGGCTGAACCGGCAGTGTCCAATACGTAACCGGGACAAAACGACCTCCTCCCGCCGAGAAGGGCGTGAAGAGGTTGTCCAAGCCGTGGGGAGAGGTTTCAAGGTCCGAAGCTTGTTTTCAATAAGTGTAGACCAATTGGCATGTCACAGCGATAAAATGCGCTGACAAATGACCCTGCTGAAATCAGATGAAGGCACACAACAAGAACCTGTCCGAGGCTGGAGGACCGCAGCCTTGGCGGCGGCATCTGCAACTTCATTCCCAGGGATACCGACATGGCCAGGAACCCACATAAAGGTAACCGGAGAACCATCGTCAGCCAGCTGCTGAAGAGAGCGTTGGATCCGTCGCACGAAAGGGTCAACCGGATACCGATCACTGAGGCTCTGGATGGCGCTCAGGGAATCAGAGCAGATGACATAAGCAGAATGTCGGTGGCGGCGGATGTATAGAATAGCCTGGTAGAGGGCAAAGAGCTCAGTTGTGAAACCGAACAATGGCCATGGCGCCGGTATTTGAAACTGTGTGCCCCGACAATAAAAGAACACCTGACACTGTCATTGGTCTTAGAGCCATCTGTATAAATGAAGTTCGTATTAATGAACTTCGAACGAAGTTCGACAAACCGCGAGAGATATACTGAAGCTGAGGTTACCTCCTTCGGGAACGAGCTGAGGTCAAGGTGAACGCGAACCTGAGCGTAGGGTCAAGGTGGCGTTTGGCTCTCGCCCACTCTAAAGGTTGCAGGGAGTGAATAATTAAGTTGCTGAAGGAGGCAACGAAAGCGAACTCCAGAGTGTAGCAGGGCAGATACATAGAACCCGTATTGACAGTCGGGAGAGTTATCAATAAAGGAACTATAAGACGGCTAGTTGGCCACTGATAATAGCCGACAGGCATACCAACATAGCAGTACATCGCGCTGGGAGGTTAGTGGCAATTCACCGGCTTCAGCATGAAGACTCTCGAAGGGACTAGTATAAAACGCTCCGATCGCAAGACGTAAACCCCGATGTTGTATGGAGTTGAGACGGCGTAAGATGGACGGCCGTAAAGAGGAGTGTACAAAGCTCCCACAATCCAGCTTGGAGCGGACGATCGACCGATATAAGCGAAGTAGGACGGTTCGATCCGCTCCCCACAACGTACCGCTGAGAATATGGAGGGCATTTAGAGAACGGGTACAACTGGCAGCCAAAAAAGACATGTGGAGATAAGTTTCCTGTCAAATGTAAGACCTAAAAATTATCCTGTCTCCACGAATGGGAGAGCAACGGAGCCCAGATTTAAGGACGGTGGGAGAAACTCTTTGTAGCGCCAGAAGATAATACAGACCGTCTTCTCGGCAGAAAAACGGAAGCCATTGGCGACACTCCAGGAGTAAAGCTGGTCAAAACAACGCTGAAGAGATGTGGCTCAAATTCAAAGATATAGTAGCAACAGCAATTGAGATATTCATACCTCATAAATTGGTAAGAGATGGAACGGATCCCCCGTGGTACACAAAAAAGGTCCGAACGCTGTTGCAGAGGCAACGGAAAAAGCATGCGAAGTTCAGAAGAACGCGAAATCCTGAAGATGGGCTAAAATTTACAGACGCGCGAAATTTGGCACGTACTTCGATGCGAGATGCCTTTAATAGGTTCCACAACGAAACATTGTCTCGAAATTTGGTAGAAAATCCGAAGAAATTCTGGTCTTATGTAAAGTACACAAGCGGCAAGACGCAGTCAATACCTTCGCTGCGCAGTGCCGATGGTACTGTTATCGACGACTGCGCCGCTAAAGCGGAGTTATTGAACGCAGTTTTCCGAAATTCCTTCACCAGGGAAGACGAATGGAATATTCCAGAATTTGAAACACGAACATCTGCTAGCATGAGTTTCTTAGAAGTAGATACCTTAGGGGTTGCGAAGCAACTCAAATCGCTTGATACGGGCAAGTCTTCAGGTCCAGATTGTATACCGATTAGGTTCCTTTCAGATTACGCTGATACTATAGCTCCCTACTTAGCACTCATATACAACCGCTCGCTCACCGATAGATCTGTACCTACAGATTGGAAAATTGCGCAGGTCGCACCAGTGTTCAAGAAGGGTAGTAGGAGTAATCCATTTAACTACAGACCTATATCACTGACGTCGGTTTGCAGTAGGGTTTTGGAGCATATACTGTATTCAAACATTATGAATCACCTCGAAGGGAACGATCTATTGACACGTAATCAGCATGGCTTCAGAAAACATCGCTCTTGTGCAACGCAGCTAGCTCTTTATTCGCACGAAGTAATGGCCGCTATCGACAGGGGATCTCAAGTTGATTCCGTATTTCTAGATTTCCGGAAAGCTTTTGACACCGTTCCTCACAAGCGACTTCTAATCAAGCTGCGGAGCTATGGGGTATCGTCTCAGTTGTGCGACTGGATTCGTGATTTCCTGTCAGGAAGGTCGCAGTTCGTAGTAATAGACGGCAAATCATCGAGTAAAACTGAAGTGATATCAGGTGTTCCCCAGGGAAGCGCCCTGGGACCTCTACTGTTCCTGATCTATATAAATGACCTGGGTGACAATCTGAGCAGTTCTCTTAGACTGTTCGCAGATGATGCTGTAATTTACCGTCTAGTAAGGTCATCCGAAGACCAGTATCAGCTGCAAAGCGATTTAGAAAAGATTGCTGTATGGTGTGTCAGGTGGCAGTTGACGCTAAATAACGAAAAGTGTGAGATGATCCACATGAGTTCCAAAAGAAATCCGTTGGAATTCGATTACTCGATAAATAGTACAATTCTCAAGGCTGTCAATTCAACTAAGTACCTGGGTGTTAAAATTACAAACAACTTCAGTTGGAAGGACCACATAGATAATATTGTCGGGAAGGCGAGCCAAAGGTTGCGTTTCATTGGCAGGACACTTAGAAGATGCAACAAATCCACTGAAGAGACAGCTTACACTACACTCGTTCGTCCTCTGTTAGAATATTGCTGCGCGGTGTGGGATCCTTACCAGGTGGGATTGACGGAGGACATCGAGAGGGTGCAAAGAAGGGCAGCTCGTTTTGTATTATCGCGTTATAGGGGAGAGAGTGTGGCAGATATGATACACGAGTTGGGATGGAAGTCATTACAGCATAGACGTTTTTCGTCGCGGCGAGACCTTTTTACGAAATTTCAGTCACCAACTTTCTCTTCCGAATGCGAAAATATTTTGTTGAGCCCAACCTACATAGGTAGGAATGATCATCAAAATAAAATAAGAGAAATCAGAGCTCGAACAGAAAGGTTTAGGTGTTCGTTTTTCCCGCTCGCTGTTCGGGAGTGGAATAGTAGAGAGATAGTATGATTGTGGTTCGATGAACCCTCTGCCAAGCACTTAAATGTGAATTGCAGAGTAGTCATGTAGATGTAGATGTAGAAGACAGCGCTCCAGGAATCATGTACGCTGTGCGCTGCAGTAGATGGTAAAATCGTCCAAGAAAAGGGAGACTAATACATCAGCTGGGAGGCAATCCATTATTGGATTGATCGCTATGGCGAAGAGAGTGACGCTCAAAAATGAGCAATGTGGCACCCCATTCTCCTAGCGAAAGGCGTCGGACAGCATAGAACCCACAAGTACCCTTATCTGTCGATCGATTAAAAATTCACGAAAAAAAAAGAGGGAGGCGACCGTGAAATCCCCATGTAAGCATGGTGTGGGTAACGCCCGCCCTCCAAAAGGTGTCTTAAGACTTCTCCAAATCAATGAACACAGCTGCTGTCTGGCACTTCCGCAAGAAGTTATTCATAATGAAGGTCGACAAGGTAACCAAATGGTCGTCAGCAGAGAGGCACCTACGAAATCCACATTGTACATCGGTAAGTAGTTTGGTTTGGCTGCTCGAATCTCGACGCCTAAAGTTAACCATTCGTTCCATCACCTTACAGACATAGATGGTAAGCGAGATGGTCGCTATCAATAGGCGGAGAGTTCTTGTCCATTTGTTCAATAGGTTCGTCAGCCATCTTGTTAAGACGGCCGGGAGGGGGAGCTTCCTCCGGCGGTGAACGGCCAGATGTTCGGCTACCAGCGGTGCGGCCAGGCGAAACGGATGACGGCCTGGGGGGGCAACTGCTGGGTGGCGCAGGAGAAGAAACGCGCCGTGGCCGAGAAGGAGAACTGTGCTTCCTATGAGCCTTCTTGGAAGGTTGTTTAGTCGAAGTACTGGTCGATGGCTGGGAGTTCGAGGTACATAGGAAGTCTTCACGGGACGGTTCCTTCTTGAAGGCCCGTGCAGCTGACTTCTGGGTCTTCGACTAGGCAGAAGCTGATGAAGGTTCTTGTGTCTTAGGGGTGACGGGAGGAAGAGGAGACGTTGACCGGGCGATCTTAGCACTGGCCGAACGGACGACCGTAATGCTAAAGGTCAGATAGCATGTCTGTGTCGACACCTACCTAGTAGGCGAAGGAGGGGAGGGGACAGTACTGTATTTCCTTGTTGGGAGCAGCGTGGGCTTCCTACTAACAAATAGCTTGCGAGCAGCCGAGGTGGACACTTTCTCTTTGACCCGAATTTCCTGTAAACAGCATTAATCCTTGTAGATGGGACACTCGCGGGAGGATGCTGCATGGTCACCCTGACAGTTCACACAACAAGGTGACAGACAGACAGTCACCCCCATGGGCGTCCCTGCCACAAGTGACGCATTTATCGGCATTAGAACTAGACTGGCGGGTGTGATTAAAACGATGACACTGGTAGCAGCGAGTAGGTGTCGGGACGTAAGGGCGAACAGAAATAACTTCATAGCCCACTTTGATGCACGACGGCAGCTGAACACTGTCAAAGGCAAGAAAGCTTGGTTAGTTGGTTGGTTGTGTGGGGTTTATAGGACCAAACAGCAAGGTCATCAGCCCCTTGTTGCAAATGTGGTCCATTCCACTTGTTTGACATCTCAGGAAAGTCAGAACAATAAAAGGGAAGAAGGTGAAAACGTAAAAGGGCAGTCATGTTGTAAATGGTAAAAAACAATATGAGGGAAGTCAGCAAGACAACGAACCCAACACTATGATGAAGCAGCATAGGCAATACCACCTATGACTTAAGCCGTGCAACCGCTAGAATGTAGAAGTACCTATGAGAAAAGGAGACTAACCAATCCTTTAAAAAAGGGTAAAACAGAGTAAGAGGGGAAGAAAATATTATCTCTGTCAGGGCGGTGAGTCTGGAATCTCCAAACATGGCTTACAGTGGGAGACACCCAAGCACTCACCGGCCTGCCCCAACACCTTAAAACTGAGAATAAAAACCACTTTCCCGGAGGAAACAGAACCAGAGAGACCATGTGGGAATCGTCAGCCAACATCAGAGGTAAAGTGTGGGTGAGTCTGTACTTAGCACGCAGAGCCAAAAGAAGGGGGCATTCAAGAAAAATGTGGGCTACTGACTGGAAGGCTCCACAACCACAAAGTGGGGGTGACCCATCCCGCAAAAGCCTGGTATGGCCAATGCGGAGACGACACAGTGTGGTCGAGTCTTTCGCGAGAGGTGGAAGGAAGAACACCATGATCCTTGTATCACCTTGATCGCACGAGGTTTATTAGACAGGGGAGAAGCGTCCCAAAAGTTGGCCCATGCCTGTGTGAAGTGGGGTTTGATGTGAAGCCGTAAATCCGCTGCAGGAGGGGTTAAAGAAAACGGGGGGTAAGTGACTGCTTCTCCAGCCAAATGATAAGCGAGCTCATTACTCAGGATACCCACATGGCCAGGGACATAAAGGAAGTCAATGGAACAAGCAGCACAGTGAATATCAACGAGATGGTCATGGATGACAGAGACCAAGGGGCGACGCAGAAAACATCAGTCAATAGCAAGAAGGCCACTCATTGAGTCGTTACATGAACAAAACACAGTTGTGTTGGGACTGTTTAATAAAAGTAAAGGGCCTGGGAAATTGCCATCAATTACACAGTAAAAACCCCACATGTAGGTGGCAGCAGGTGATTTTTCGTTCCAACAGGGGACGTGAAAGCATACCCCACATGATCAGCAGATTTTGAGTCATCAGTGTAAAAACGACAGCATCCCGAAACTCCCATTAAGTTAGGCGGAAAAAGGAATGGATCACCATTGGGGGGATGGAATCTTTTGGACGTTGGAGGAGATCAATCCAAATTAGAGGCTGAGGAACTAGCCAAGGGGGGGGGGGGGTGGAGGGGAGAGAGCGAGGAAGACAGGACAAAGAAGAAAGCTGAAAATCACAGCAAAGAGACGCAAGGCAGAGCCCAACCGGTAAACCCGCCCGAGGGATGGAATGGGGTGGAATGGGGTGGGCGACGTCCATGGTCTCGTAACAGGACAGAATAGGAAGGATGAGAGGGAGGGACAGTGAGTGCTTAAGACACCAGAAGCTGGGACCGCCGAACAGAAAAGGGGGGAGGGGAATCCCAGATTCAACCAGGAGACTATCAACAGAGGTAGTAGGGAAGGCACCGGTGGCCAAATGGATACCACAATAGTGGACTGGATGCAGCACGTGCAGTGTGGAAGGAGCATCTGAACCATAAACTTGACAACAATAGTCCAAGCGAGACAGAACTAGAGCATGATAAAAATGGAGGATGGGGGAACGGTCTGCACCCGAAGAGGAGTGGGTAAGGAAGTTAAGGACATTGAGTTTACAGAAACATCCTACCCTCAGATGTCTGATATGGGGCAGCCAAATGAGCTTTTTGTGGAAAAGATAACCAAGGAAACGAAAGTGTGGGACCATTGGCAATCGTTGTGCATAAAGATAGGGCTCTGGATCGGGGTGGATCATAGTACGGCGGCAGAAGTGGACCACCTGCGATTGTAGAGGAGTAAATTGAAACCCGTGGGAGAGGGTCCATGCAGAGGCACTCCATGTAGCTCCCTGGAGCTGCCGTTCTGCAGATGCCATCGAGGAGGAACTAACCCAAATGCAGAACCCATCCATATACAGGGCAAGGGCAACCAAAGGACTGACTGAGGCCACACGTCCATCGATAGCAATGAGGAAAAGAAGGACACTCAAGACAGAACCCTGTGGGATACCTGTCTCCTGGGTCCGTGGAGAACTAAAAACAGTACCAACTCAAACTCTGAATGACCGATGGAACAGGAACTGGCGGATGAAAATCAGTAGTGGGCCCCAAGACCCTTCTGATGAAGGGTAAGCAAAATGTGATGGCACCAGGCCATGTAATAGGCCTTTAGAAGGTCAAAAAACACTGCAACTAAATGGTGGCGCTGGGAAAAAGCCTGCCGAACTGCAGATTCCAAGTGAAGTAAATGATTGGATGATTGGAGACCGTCCCTCTTGGAAGCCACACTGGTAAGGGGACAATAGATCTCGAGACTGGAGGACCGAATTGAGCCGACGGGATACCATCCATTAAAGTAACTTACAAACAACATTGGTCAGACTAATTGGCCAATAGCTGTCTACAAATAGGGGGTTCTTAACAGGCTTAAGGACAGGAACCACGATGCTATCCCTCCACAGAGAAGGGAAGTCGCCCTGGAGCGGATACAGTTAAACAGCTGGAGAAGATGTTGTCATTGTGGAGCACTGAGATGTTGAAGCAGTTCGTTATGAATGGAATCTGGGCCAGGGGCCGTATCATGAGAAGAAGATAGAACAGAAAGAAATTCCCATTCAGTAAAAGGTTTGTTTTAAGATTCTGACTCACAAGGGGTAAAACATAAGATGAAAGCTTCAGCCACCAGTTTCTGGTGAAGGAAAGCAGCTGGATAGGAGGCTGATGCCAGTGCAAAATGGGTCGCAAGGTAGTCTGCACAAGCTAATGGGTCCGTACAAAGGCCATGTGGGAGGTGAAGGCCTGTGAGGGTGGACTGCCAATGGCAACCTTGGAGAGAGCGAAGTGTAGCCCATACTCGTGACAGAGGGACAGTACTACCAAGGAAAGAAACGAATCGTTCCCAACATATCCACTTGCTCTGTTTCATACAATAACGTGCTTTAGCGCAGAGGCGTTTAAAGGTAGTAAGTCTGGCTACGGATGGGTGCCCCTTAAGGCGTTGCAAAGCTCGACAGCGATCACGGATTGCAATGGCAATGGCTGTACTCCACCATGGGACTTGCCGGCGACTTAATGGCCCAGATGAACGCGGGACAGCAGGGCTAGCAGCGCGAACAATCGCGTCAGACACGTCATGTAGGATGTCATCAATACAACCCGACAAAGAGGGAGAAAACAAGACCTGTTAGTTTATAGAGGCCAATCGGTGCGTTGGAAACACCAACAAGGTAACGTGTCATTTGGGGAGCGGGAAGGGAGAGAAATAATCAACTGGAAATGGTCACTATCACAAAGGTCGTCGTTTGGCGACCAGTGTAATGAACGGAGGAGAGAGTGCAAAGAAAAGAGAAAGATCAATGGCATAAAAGGTATCATGACCGGCACTGACATGAGTAGGAGAGCCATCATCAAGAAGGCACAAGTCGTGGTCTGCAATAAACTGGTCTATGAGAAGACCTCGTCTAGATGGAAAGGCACTGCCTCACAAGGGATGATGAGCATTAAAATCCCCAAAAAGGAAGAAGGGATGACGATGTTGCTGAAGGAGGGCAGTTAAGGCAGCAGGTGTAAGAGTCCTGTCAGGAGGGAGGTAAAGATTGGAAACCGTGACCTCAGAGTCTAGGTGTACCCTAACAGCAACAGCTTCCAATATAGTTTGAAGAGGAATCCACCTGCTAGCAATGTCTGTACGGACCAACGTACAAACGCCACCAGAAGCCCGTGAGGGTCCGACCCGATTTCGACAGAAAACACTGAACCGACAGAGGGTCTGTGAGTGATCATCAGTAAAATGAGATTCCTGTAGAACCACACAAGCTGCAGAGTAAGACGAAATAAGGGATTTCAATTCTTGAAGGTGATGGTAGTATCCATTACAGTTCCATTGGATAACCACTGAACAATGATTTCAATGGAGGTTGAACAGGCTAAAGCCAGTCATACCAACCAGTCACCATCTGGCACCGACAAGGAGGGGACGACATCCATGAACGACAGAATCCGGATGGGACCTCTGCTGATTGGTTGGTTGGGTGTGGGATTGAAGGGACCAGACTCCTAAGGTCATCGGTCCCTTGTTCCACGATAAAATCACACGAAATAAAAACTGCCAGTCGTTAAAAACGGAGAACTGAGACAAGGGACGACACAATACGAGAAAGACAGACAAAGACCAGACAAACGGAACTAAAATCACACCGAGTGTGAAGGTGGTTGGCCGACCATGAAAATAAGGAAAAGCCAACCACCAAATGACATTAAAACCCACAGTTTAAAACCACAGGCGAAAGGCCCAAGTCAATACAGGAAAGAAAAGGACAAACACTCAAATCATACGATAAAAACCCCCCGAATAAAACTCAACACGAGGACCTCTGCTGACACCAGAGGCTCTTTGTCTCGGACTTTT
Source organism: Schistocerca gregaria (assembly GCF_023897955.1). Lineage (NCBI taxonomy): Eukaryota > Metazoa > Arthropoda > Insecta > Orthoptera > Acrididae > Schistocerca > Schistocerca gregaria. Next base: position 42,982,911 of record NC_064927.1, read on the forward strand.
GTTTCTCCTTTTCTCTTTGAGATCTAGGAGGGCCGTGTGGCATAAAGGAGCAAGCTGCTGCAATATCGCGAACAGAAAGACCGGGCAACCTGGGGGCCGACAGACCGCGGCTCTCGCGGTCGTCACGATGCAGCAGACCTTTGGCCTGGAAGGTGCTGGGAAGGGGCATCCTGAATAGGCGCCCTTGACCGGCAGACGCCGAAGGAGTGGGACACTTTTCCGGCTGGAGAGGGGAGCACCGCCCAGAGAAGAAAGTGCTGGAGCTGCAGGGGAGGGGGGAGGCGAGGGGTCCGAGATGGGGGTGAGGAAGGGGTGAAGATGAAACCAAAGCATAACTAGATGTCATGGACACAGGCTGAAGACCTGGATACTTCTTACGGGCCTCTGTGTAGGTTAAACAATCGAGGGACTTATACTCCTGTATCTTCTTTTCCTTCTTATATACTGGGCAATTGGGTGAACGTGGAGAATGACTACCATGACAATTTACACACACAGGAGGGGTAACACATGGAGTGGACGTCCACAGTCACCACAGAGAGGGGCCTGTGAACAGCAGGAAGACGTGTCCAAAACGCAAGCTCATAGGTGGTGGGAAGTACGGCTTCACATCACATCGATAAAACATAATCTTAACTTTTTCAGGCAGGGTATCCCCTTCAGGGTCCAAGATAAAGGCACCAGTATCAATACGACTGTCTTTAGAACCCTTCTGAACACGCCGAACAATCTGAACACCCCGCCATCCGAGATTGTCCCGAAGTTCCTCATCAGTTTGAAGGATGAGGACCGTGTGAAAAATACACATTGATCCAAGATGGGTACAGGCACAAAGGGCCATAGATTGGGCAAGTGAAGCAATTTTGATCAGCAACAAACCTGACCTCATCTTGATCAGGGAGTCCACTTCACCAAAATTGTCTTCCATGTGTTACACAAAAAATAAAGTTGGTATTGGTGAAAGTATCCCCATCAGTCCTGGTGCAAACTGGATAACGGGGGAAGTGCTTCGCCAGTAACCAACGGGCCTGACCCTCTTCCCAGGGGGTAGTCATGGAAGGGAAGGCCGAAGCGGGCAAGAGAAGAAGCACTTTAAGAATCAGTTCTACGCTGAGAGACAGCTGCAGAAGAACAGCCAGAGTTCTGGACCCATATGCATTTCATTTGCATAGCGTCCGCCCTGATACCACCAACTCAGATCAGGGGCTCTCCTCACAGGTGCCACCTAACCACAGCAAGGGCCATCTGGCATGGCCGACATTGCCAGGAGTTCCGATGCTCCAGCATGACGAGCAACCACTCCAAGGCATGCATGAGGAGGTCACAGCTCAGGTATCAGAAGTGTAATCCCTGTGTGTTCAGGGGGCTCAACCAAAAGGGTACATAGCGACCCCACCACATGGGCTGGCTACCGTGCTGGCTATGCAACCTAGTATCAGACAACGACGTAAAAGAGAAGGTGGAATGTACTAGGAGACACTAGGTAAGGTGCTCTTCCCCAAATGGTTCACACTATGGAGCAAAAATTTAGGAATGGGGGTCAAACCTCAGAGGGGGACCAGGGAATGCCAATAGGAGGAGCTGATTATGCAACAAAGCCAAATTGTAAAACCAACAGAACCAGGAGGTTAGCAGGGGCCAACTTAAGCAAGGACGCCAAGAGAGGGAGAGGAGAGGGCGAGGGGAAAGAAACAAGGAGGGGAAAGGAGGGGAAGGGAAAGGAAATGCAGCCCTGGAGAGAAAGAAGGCTGCAATAGCTCAGGGCCCCTTGCTCGCCACACACGTATCCACAAAAAAGTTGTGGACCCCATAGGGGGGCAAGAAAACTGTCTGGGTCAATACAAGGTCATAGTCGACCTTTTTCATGACCCTATGGACAGCTGTCACGCTCTGCTCAGCGAGGAAAGACTGAATCTCCTAGTCAGTCAATCCATCAAGTGATCTAGTAGATACCACACCACGAGATGAATTCAAAGTGCAGTGAGCCCCCACCTGGACAGGGAACGTGTACAGGAGTGTGTCGCGAAGTAGTTTTTGTGCCTGAAAGGCGCTCTCAGTTTCCAACAACAAGGTACAGTTACGCATCCTGGTGCAAGACTTGTCAGATCCACCTATGACATCTACGCAATTATGAATAACGAAGGGGTTGACAGATGAAAAATCTTTTCCATCCTCAGATCTAGAAACTACGAGAAACTTTGGGGCAGGCGGCAGTACTTTTGTCACTGGTGGCCGGTCATGTTTCCGTTTTTATGGCAGAAGTCGAGAGAGGAGAAGGAGAAGGAGAAGAAGAAGAATTCATTGCGGATGAATCCCCTATGATTGCCACCATCTCAGATGGCGTGCTCCTTCCTTGTTGGGACCCTCCCAGAGGGTGCTCCTGCCTTAGGTGAATGTTTACACCTCAGGTCACACTTCCCGAGAAACGGACTGAGGGAACAATCGGCATAGTCAGAAGGTGTCAGCTCAGGCGATCATCCCTACCCGGGCCTGGCCTTTACCAGGGGGTACGTGTGAACCTTACGTGCCTACCCAGGGAGTACGGAATTACGCATTACGCCGTCACCAGCTATGCGTGTGAATGCGTGGGTCGGCCTTCAGGCACGCACAGGGAGGAAAGAAGAATAGAAAAAAAGGGAGAGGGGGAGAGAAAGGACAGACTGTTTTAAACGCTGAGCTGGAGACAATAGGGCGGACAAAAAGGTAAGGAGGAGGCAGGGAGGGAGGAGAAATCGAGGATGAGGAAGAGGAGAAGAAGTCGAGGAAGGGAAGGGCAAGTCGAGGAGGAGGAGGAGGAGGAGGAGGAGAAGGTGATGATGAGGAGGAGAAGGAGGAGAAGGCGAGAAATAGGAGGAGGAGGAGGAGGAGGAGGAGAATGCAAGGAAAAAAGGAAGGAATACAGTGATGGAGGGAGAAGGACAAAGGAAGGAAAAACAAAGGAAGGAAAACAAAGGAATGAAAAGGAATGGAAGGAAAAAGAAATGAAAGAAAAACAAAGAAAGGGAGGAAGATACCAGAATAATCCAAAAACAAAAATGACATCAAATGTAAGTCGTTGAACCGTTTGTCTCCGGACACAGTCGCAAACTACCCCCTTGAGGAGGAGGGACTCCTTTTAGTCTCCTCTTACGACAGGCAGGAATACCTTGGGCCTATTCTGACCCCAAACCCGCTGGGGTTGAACGAAGCGTAGCTCCAAAATTCGGTATGGAAGAAATGCAATTCTTAGTCGTACTTTATGTGGGTCGCAGGAGTGAAATAAGTAGCTTTTTAATCTTCAGGGCATTGTAGCCTGAATAGCATGCAACACGTGACAAGAACTTGTCAGAACGTCGTATAGGTCTCAGTATTGGAAAGATGTAAACGCCAGATGGCAAATACAGTCGTGTAATTTCCCGTTTTACGTTAGCCAGAACTGCACCCTCAGATTGTCGGATTTTATTACACCCTAATCACACCTCTGCTGGTGTTGAAAATCATCTTCCGTTATCCGAAAGTGAGTCACGTACGAGTCTTCGGTACAATATATTCTCGATGATTCGTGGTAACCTTTAACAGCAAGATTACAGTTAATGTGTTGCCGAATTTATTTGATGTTGTGCTCACCTACAGACTGAAAAATGAAGAAACACACACATCTGAAACCCCTTCATGCAACCATCACACTACCGACATAGCCCCAGTTGGTAGCAGTAATAATAACAGCTATGCAACTTTTGTCCACTTATCACAGCCCAAGATATATCCACTAAAGCAACTAACCGTGAGATGCAGCATCCCTCTCTAACAGATTCTTTGACGTTAAAAAGTAAAGTTACACTTACAATTCCCGATAATGATTTATCCTACGGGTGGTTTCCGACAAAGCTGAGATTTCAATCTATTGATACCAAAATATATCCCAATGACTTTTCATTCACAAAATGGCACAAACGCCTTTTACCGATCTGTTTCTTGCAGTCTGCTTCGTATAATGTCGGCCGATATGCCAATAAAAACATATGAATTTCAGCAATTATCCGAAATGTGCACGATCGGGCGGTAACATCGGCTACCCTGTGACCGCGCACGTAGCGACTTACTGGTTTGGAAAGATCTTCGGTCGATGTAAAATGCACAGATACCGTCGTCGACGTGACCGCAGCCTTACAGGAATGTCTTACTGCACGAAGTCTTTAGCAGGCATACAGGCCACCGAGCTTCCCATATTGCTGACCCATTTTCTGCCATTTGGTAAAATTATCTTTTTCCATACTGAAGGCACTCTTCCCTCTAGCCTCTTAGCACTTCCACGCGCTCGTTGCCATGTCTACGTGATTCCTCTTCGTTGCTGCTATCGCTGCACAGACCCTCTCCCGCGAGAAGGGAATTTTGGTATCCTGTCAGTACGAAATATGGTCAATCTGTCGACCCAGTGACTCAAACCCCCAGTGACACAAAAGCCAACAGCACAGTGTCAACAGAGCTCACATCTGTCCACTTACTCACTTACGAACTAGAGTTTCAGTTGGCAAACCAACTCTTCAGGGCACCAAACGGGCGATCCAGGTAGTTCGTATGTGGGTCTACGTGCGAGATGCGCCTATTTTCTCACAGCAGGGCCACGAAAGATTGGAAAACTTCACCGCATCGATCCCGGATCCTGTAACGGTCTGTTCCAAATCGTGACTGCTGTACACACTATTCTGATAACCTCTTCGGCAAAGTGTGTTCGCTCTGTCGTGTAACGCATCCTGTTCTTATCGGTGACGATGTCCACAAATAACTTACTGTTATGAAGAGTTTGTAGCACTTGTTCAGCTCTCCACGAGTGCCTGAGTTCATTATCAAGCAAAGGTAGCCAAGTATTGCGACACAAAACAGATTCTCCATTTGTTCCAGAATTGTTAACAGGGAGGATGGAAGTTCATGTTCCTTGTTACAACGAATAGTCTTAGAACGATGTCCGAATTTCAGTATTTTTCCGCTGTTGCCTTCTAATATCAGCATTCCGCCTTCTGTTCTCTACGTAAGTGAATTTCATTTCGTTCGATTCCCAGAGACCGATGATACGCTGTTCTTGCTCTCTAAACTGGTTTCCTTATCTTTCGAATTTGTCACTGTCTTACACCGTTGTTGCCGTAGATACCGACTCAAAGCGACCTAAGTCTGTGTTGTGAAGTTGTGGGACCTTTTGTCTCTCCGCATCGTCGAGCAATTTTGTTACTGAAATGTTATGCCCCGTCCTTCGCGTTTTATGAACATTGGCTGCATAACACTTGTGAATACCCTTTCCGGTAATATTCAGTATTCCTCTTCCATAATTTCGATGTACTTTCTGACTGCCAAAACGAACAGGTTTTCCACTCGATCACAGAGCTGCATGTTTTGCTTTAGCTGCTTCCGCTACAGCTGTCGTGCGTGTAGAAGCAAACTGTTGATCACAGCCCACTGAAACTCGCGTCGCGCCAGTAAAGGGTAAACTGTGGCACCCACCGACCTCCAACGGATTGCAAAAATAAATTAATTCTTTTCCGAAACTGTTACTCCTTTCACCGCCGCACCTCCCCCTCACAAAAAGTATAAAGGTAAAAGTTTCACCACCTCTACATCTCGAATGTTGGCTTCCTAAAATTCCTCGTCATGTTATATTAATTTGTACTTCGGTGTTACTGGCTATTAGCCAAATTGTTTCCTCACGTTATCGACGTGTACCACTGAAGCTGAGTATACAAGTATGTCGTACGACACAGGTTAGGAGACGAGACGTGGTAAACGGCGAGTATCGAGAAAAACCAACTCCTCCTAAAAGCTTAAATGCTTCTGCATTTCCATAGCATATTTTAAATGAATTAAGAAAAGGTGTTAGAGAGTAGTTGTCGTATCGCTATCATGCACAGTCGTCTAATTATAAATACCACTATAACGTAGCAAATTATTACTAGTTGTCATCTTGTAATGATTGCGTCGCCAATAGGAATTCAGTATTCGCCGCGCCTTTGATTAGGCTTTGCGCCTTAGATCTAGGAGACGATATAGTCGCCTTGGAGCCGTATTCCGGTTAACGTTTGTTAAATCTCAAGAATCAAATTTGTAGTTGAAAATTATTAAATTCGCGCAGTTGATCGGTTCTCTCATTGCTGACGAAAAGCGACTGCAGTGCTGAGTATTTTGTGGAAGTTCGAGTTTTGTGAGTGGCTTGATGTAGGAGATATTCGTGTGCGAACCTTTCAACATGAATTCCGCTTGGCATGTTTCTTGCAGATTGCTACACATTATGTTGACCACTTCTCTATAAGACGCCTACTGAACACAATGTATTGACTCAAGTAGTCGTGGGTCAGCGACTTTTTCGGACTCAGAAAACTGCCATCAAGCCCGTATTTAATATCCGGACTTTATTTACGCCATATCGCTGATTTTCCGTTAAAAGTTCACACCTGAAAGCAGCCCAAGATATTTATTCCGACCCGATATTTTCAGTGTTATGGAGACAAAACAACTAGAAAGAAATTTTAGACTCTCCCGAACGAGACATGCAAGAAACCCGAACGCTCGGTAGTTTAACTTTCGGTTTCTGCCCATGGACTGGAGTTGTGGCTTTTTCGTGGTGGGCACTTAGCCGAATGTTCGCCAACGCTATTTCTGTTGGCTAATCCAGTATCTACCAACACACAGTGAGTGTGCAGAAAACCTGAAGACTATAGAGGTAGGTGGACGTTCTCCAAAGGACAGTGAGAGCAACACGCGCCGCCACTTTTTCCTTTTTTTTTTCCCCGCACCTTGGTAGACGTTTCACGCAGGACCACGCAGCCAGCATCACACAGAATTACGCAACCGTATTCCGCAGCACGCTGCAACACGTTTCTGCACCCAAGGAAACGTGTCTTAGCACGAGAGGCGGATGTCGCAGGCGAGCAACTGTCACCGCGCACACTTCACCTTTCCCAAGACGGCAGAATAATGCGCACCGACCGGTACTTCGGAATAACTTCTGTAACATACATAATATTTTCTGGCTGTTCTCTACTTTGAAAAACACTAATTCATTATCAGTTTAGTACAACAGACTAAAATGGTTAATTTATCATCAAATTACGATTACATTTCTACGTCTAAATGTTTCCACACTGTTGACTTGCGCTTCGTTAATACACGTAATGTGAAATCAAAGACGTCACTTCATCTGCGTTACAAAATTTCTTCTGCAAAATTACAATAGCAAAGGAATACGCAGCAGTGAAGACAACGATTCATACAGAAAACCCGATACCACTGGCTGCGCGCTTGCACGGAAGTTTAAAGGTAACATCCTGAAAATGAGGATTTCGGAAATATTCCGGGAATGAAATTTACGTTAAGCAAGAGAATTCTTTCAACCTGTAAAGAGAGGCCACCTAGCTCCGAACGATATATGTGTCAACTAAGTATGAGTTGAACTCTACAAATATTCAACGCGAGTTATTGAGCCTTTAATATTGTAAAGGCGTCTCGTTTGATTTCGACGGCACGAGAGCAATTAGCCTACATCTAAGCCCTCGATGGCAATGTGAACACAAATTCTCTATCTAAACTACAAGCAATGAAATGGTTTTTAACAATAAAGCAATGTAATCCTACGTAACAACGTCATACTTTCATTTTCCGCTATCAGCTCTTACTGCAAACACTTCAGAAACACTAAACGCTAAAAAATTTTCGGTTCTTTTCATTTAACCTCTATGCTGTGCTACATTTGCAGATTTTACACGGACGAGGAACTCCGATGAAACTTGCGTAACATATGGATAAAATTTTCCGTTGCTTGTGTATAATACGAGAGCGTAATACACATCCAAATGGTCTAAAAATATTCATTCTTGTCAACCACTTACTACAGGTTTCCTCCATTTAGGTTGGTTGGTTTGAAAGAGGGGGGAAGGGACCAAACTGTGAGGTCATCGGTCTCTCGTTCCCAACAAAATTATTACACAAGGGAAATAAAAGAGATGTACAGCACGGTAACAGGAGAATGGAGGAACCAGGAGAAGAACAGGACAATCAACACTACCATGGACAAAACAGGAAAAGAAAACCACAGAGGAGCAGGAAACAAGATAGAACAGATAAAAACATGAGCAGATGATCGTGGCTGACCCACCACGAGAACAAAAAGGAAAAAGCTAGCCACTCTGCGACACATGAAAACATCCACCACACAAGCTTTAGAGCTGAAACTTATAAAGAATGATAAAACCCACCCTCACGAATAAAACTTAAACCTAAATTAGCCAATGAGGCTTTTTCAGTTGAAATTAATGGCAACTAGTCCGGCAGCAAACCCGAAGAGATTTTCAAGACTTATTACGCCGGGAAAGCCTACGAAGTCACAACTAGTCCGGTAGCTGAAGAGTCCGTCACAGGGCAGCCAAAAGAGGACAGCTCACCAAGATATGGGCCACCGTCAGCCGGGCGCCACACAGAAACTGACTGAGGTGGGTAATCACGGTGCAGGAGGCAGCCATGTGTCACACAAGCGTGGCCAATGCGGAGCTGGCAGAGAACCGCAGAGTCCATACGAGAGGCCCACATGGAGGGTTGCCACACATTCGAAGTCTCCTTAGTGGCACGCAGTTTGTTGTGCATGCTGAGGTTAAGCCTTTTCGTCTCCCAAGCCGCAAAACCTTGCGGCGTAGTACAGCAAGCTTGTCAGTTGCAGAGAAGCCGATCTCCATGAGTGGTTTCCACGTAGCCTGTTGGCCAATCTCTCAGCAAGTTTGATGCCTGGGATTCCGAAGTCACCAGGGGTCCAGAGAAACACCAATGAACGACCGAACCGTTCCAGGGCGTAGATGAACTCCTAGATGATCGCTACCAACGGATGACGAGGAGAGCACTGGTCGATACCTTGTAGGCTGCTCAAGGAGTTGGCACACAGAAACGACTCCCCAGAGCATGAACACATCTGCTCAAAAGCTCAAGATACAGCCAACAGCTCCGCCATGGAAGAACTGCAGCCATCGGGAAGGAATGCTGTTCATTATGTCCTCCATGGACATACGCGACGCTGACGAGAGCATCAGCCATCGAGCCATCAGAGTAAACCAATTTGTCGCCTCAGTACGTGTCAAGAATAGAGATGAAGTGACAGTGGAGAGCCGCAAGGTTAATGGAGTCGTTAGGGCCACGTGAATGGTTTAGACAAAGCTGTGGCTGAGGCTTACAACATGGAGATGTACGTGAATGGACCTCGAGGAGAGGTAGAACAGGCAAGGACTCCAGACAGAAGCAATCGAATGCAAACCGTAATCATTAACCCCCTGATCTGGGTTGCTGTTGTGGGGGCTGGAATGCCGTGGGCAGGGAAAAGGAGAGGGTAATTTGTATACTCAGGAGAACTACAAATGTGTGCAATGTAACTGGCGAGCAATTTTGCACGTCTAATTTATAATGGAGGGATCCCAGCCTTCACCAGTACACTGGTCACCGGACTCATCCTACACGCTCCTGTCGCTAATCGAACCCCACAGTAGTGCACAGGGTCGAGTAAATTCAGCGCTGAGGGCACTGCCGAACCCTAAATCACACTCCCATAGTCAATTCGTGATTGGACAAGGGCTCCGTAGAGCCACAGCAGCGTAGATCTATCTGCACCCCAGTTCGTGTTGCTCAGGCGTCAGCGGGCATTGAGGTGCTGCCAGCACTTCTGCTTAAGCTGACGAAGATGAGGAAGCCAAGTCAATCGAGCAACGAAAACCAGTCCTAAGAATGTGTGTGTCTCCACTACAGTGAGTGGATCGTCATGAAGGTAAAGTTCTGGGTCCAGATGAATGGTACGACGCCGACAGAAGTGTATGACACACGACTTTGCGTCTGGAAACTGGAGGCTGTGGGCTATAGCCCATGCCTGCACCTTGAAGATGGCTCCCTGTAGGTGATGCTCAGCAACACCAGTACTGGAGCAGCAGTACTAAATGCAGAAGTCGTCTGCATTCAGGGAAGGTGAGATGGAGAGTCCAACAAACAGCTGCTCCTAGATCGTTAAAGGCCACTAAAAATAGAGACACTAAAAATAGAGACACTCAATACAGAGCACTGTGGAACTCCATTCTCCTGGATATGGGTCGTACTATGGAAGGCACCAACTCGGACATGGAGTGACAAGACGTTTCCGATGAACATCCAGAGTGGCCCCAGAGACACTACTCATACAATGTGACAAGGATGTGATATCGCCAGGTCGTGTCATATGGTTTTCGTAAATCAATGGAGACAGCAATCAGGCGTTGGCGTCTGGAGAAGGCCGTTTGGATGGTAAACTCTAGGGACACAAGATTAGCAGTGGTAGAGCGACCCTGGCAGAAACCACCCCGACATGGAGCCAGTAGGCCATGTGACTAAAGGGACCCAACAAAACCGCCCACATACCATACATTCCAGCAGCTTATGAAGAACGTTGGTGAGGCTAATGGGCCGACAGCTAACCATGTCAAGCGAGTTTTTACCGGGTGTGAGCACCGGAATGATGTTGTTCCTTGCAATTGCAATGGAAAGACGCCACTGCTCGAGATCCGGTTGAACATGACGAGATGATATCGCTTGTAGTCAGATGAGAGACATTTAAGTATCTGGCTGTGGATCCGATCATGTCCAGGAGCTCTGTCAGGGCAATATGCAATTGCACTGAGGACCTCCCACTTTAACTGCGGCTGGACGAGAACATCACCTCAGTCAATACACGCCACAGTGAACCCTATAACGCCGCATTTATAGTGTGTGAAAGGCTGGGGGTAATTTTCCAGGGCAGAGTGCTCGGCAGAGTGCTCGGCAGAGTGCTCGGCAATCGCGTTTGTGTCTGTAGATAACACGCCATTTACGCTAACACCAGTAACACTTGTTAAGGTCTGGTACCCAAAAAGATGATTGATCTTTGCCCAGACGTGGGAAGGTGACGTATGGCGTCTAATGGTCGAGATGTATCTCATCCAACTTTCCTGCTTCCGTCGTTTGATAAGTTGCCGAACGCGGGCACAGAGCTATTTAAAGGCTACTGTATGAGGTGCTCCATGGCAGGGTGCTGCTTATGCCACTGTAGAGATCTCCGGCGCTCCTTAATTACTTCAGCATCTTCCGGCGACCACCAAGGGACTGCCTTACGCCTTGAGCACCATGAAGAACGAGGGATTGAGTTTTCTACTGCAGAAACAATTGCTGTAGTAACTTGCTCAACCATCACTTAAATGTAAATGTGTGGGGGAAATTAAACGGTGACAGCAGAGGTGAAAGATTCCCATTCCTCCTTGTTTAAAGCCAATCTGGGCAGCCGTCCATGAGCATGATACTGGGGCAGTGACAGAAAGATGGGGAAGTGGTCACTACCACACAGGTCGTCACGTGTTCTCCAGTGGGTTGATGGGGGAAGTCTTGGGGTTTGAAGTGACAAATCGATGGCTGAGTAACTACCACGAGCCACACTGAAATGTGTAGCAGTCCCAGTATTTAAGAGGCGGAGGTCGAACTGAGACAAAGATTCAACATCTCTGTCTTGGCAAATAAGCACAGTGACAACCCACAAGGGGTTATGGTTGATTAACTCCCTAAACCTTTCCCACTTTTCGGAGATTTTACCAATCAGTGCAGCTAATACATCTAGGGGTTCGACACCATCTGGAGGAAGGTATATATTGCACAGTAAGATCCTCCATCGTCCTTATTCTGATAGCCACAGCTTCAAGGGGGATTTGAAGGGGCACAGGTTCACTACAGACAGTTTAGGACATAAACGAAAACTCCACCTGACACCCTATTATAGCCGCTACAGTTACTGTAATATCTGTTTAGCCATGGAGGGCAGAGGGTCCGCATTGTCAAAAACCAGCTTTCCTGGAGGACAATACAGATAGCAGGTGTAAAGCCCAACTGTTGCCGTAGCTCATCCTGGTGGTGGAATAAGGTCTGTAATTCCACTATAGAATGACGTCATCGTGACACTGTGAAAGCATGGAACATTCAATGAAGTGGTTTATGCCTCAGGCAATAAGCCGGCGGCAGCATGTCACTCTGAGCAGTCTATAACCGTCATGTCTGTGTGTGTGTGTGTGTGTGTGTGTGTGTGTGTGTGTGTGTGTGTGTGTGTGTGTGTGTGTGTGTGTGCATGGGATGGTGATTTATGCATTTACTGAGGACCTATATCCCGCCAGACCCTCCCACACCCACACCCACACCCACACACACACACACACACACACACACACACACACACACACACACACACACACACACACACACACAGCTTGGTCCTAGTGGTTTTATTTTTGGATTTCTCTCACTGCACCTTGGGTTTCCCTGGCTGGGAGAACTTCACTGATTCAGTCTCCAGGACTGAGAATGAGCGTGAAGCCCTTCGACAAGCTGCTTTTGGGCTCTTCAGTCACTGGCAGGTGTCAAATTTCCCACTAGGAGAAACCTGGGAAGGGGACCCCTTCCTAGCGAGAGAAGCGAGGAAGACTTCTATTCCCTTCCAAGATGGAGAAGCATATGTCCCCGATGGTTGGAGGAGTGTTGCTTCCAAAGTAGGTGGTGCAGGAGCAATAGGGAGGGAAATGCCCTCCACCATCAAGGAACATCTTTCGGCTCTGAGAGGTGGCTATGATTGGCAGAGCTGATCGTATTACGCCGATGTTACAACAGTCGTGGTACAATGTCACAGGCACAGGATGCAGGCATTCAAATTTTCTCTTAGCCCCAGTGTAGGTCATTCTGTCCAGTGTGTTTTAGTCCATGATTTTCCTTTCTTTCTGGAGAATCCTGCAGTGTAGTGAGCAAGGCGAATGGTGCTCTCCACAGTTTGACAGATTGGAGGCGGGGCACATGTAGTATTGGGATGTGAAGGGCATCCAGAATTTTGACATGTGACGCTGGATGTACAGCTGTATATGTCCAAACTTGCAGCTCTTAACGCACCGCATCGTGTGAGGAACATTGGGCTTTACAACACAGTATTAGACCGTCACGTTGACCTTCTCTGTCAATGTATCACCCTCGAAGGCCAAGACGAAAGCAGCGGTGGCAACCTGATTATACCTCGGACCCCAGTGGACACGCTGGACGAAATGAACACCGCGCCGCTCCAAATTTGCGCGCAGCTCATCGTCAGACTGCAAAATAAGGTCCCTGTGAAATATGATACCCTCGACCATATGTAAGTTCTTGTGGTTACAGAAACATCCCCAGCTTGTCATAAGCGAGTAAATACCGTGACTGGGCATACATGGGGAGTTAATGGCACAGGCATCAGGGGGTGTGGTCAGAGGGCTACAACTGACAGGGTACATAGCGGCCCCACTACAATGGGCAAGCTACCGTGCTGGATGTCAGGTGCAACCAAGCGAACAAGTCCATTATAATCGTCGGTATAGAAAACGATACTGCACCGTTTATGGAAAAATACGCACCCAGGAGGGTGGCCTCGCCCAACAGTAGGAGAATGAGCAGAAGTGCAGATCCACGTCGACAAAGGATGCGGTAAGTCTGAGCACATGAATGCTATACTCCATGTAAGGCGTCCTTCCTAAATTGGCTCGCTCTTCGGGAAAATTTTGAAAAATTAAGGTCAATTCATAGAGGGGACCACCACATATAGGCCAAAACGTGAGACTCCTTTTAGTCGCCTCTTACGACAGGCGGAAATCCCTCGGGTCTATTCCAACCCCTGGACCTGTAGTGGGGGGGGGGTCTCCATTTACCTCGAAGTTTTGGTTTTTATGCTTAGTCTGCTAACTACGACAAAAGGTGTGTAAATATGGCGCGAACGGGACTGGGCTGCACTGAAAATCGTTCTGCTAAGGCCCCTCCACACGCACTATTATATCTGTCGGCCGACCGACCAACGGACCAATTTCGTAACCGCTTGCACAACGCAATCACGGTGCCTCATGTGATTTGTTCGTATGATAAATATCTACGCGATTCCGGTTGGTTTTACAAAGGAACAGAAACTGGAGTTTGCCAGCATTTATCTAGGATTTTCTGGCCTTGTTACTCAAAGCCAAGGCAAAGATGCGACTAATTGCAGGAATGAAATTTAACTACGTTGTTACTTAGACGGTAGCTAATGATATTCGTAATTATTTAAGAACTGCTGAGCATCAAACCGTTTTTAACCAAAAATGAATTCATCATAGGTTGTAAGCTCCGAGGAGAAACATCTCGCTACATTACGATTTCTAGCCAATGGTAGGGTTTGAGCGCACCTCAAATTCAGGGCTGTTGTATCCCCACAATTGACTAAAATGATTCATTTCCCTGCAAAGCGATTTATACATGACTGAAGAGGTACAGCACGGTTAAGCAAAATAAAAGACGTTGACATAAACGTCATCAATTCCAATAAACAATGCGAAAGTAACTTACATACTTCGTAAGACAAATTACTACAGCAATTGTTATAAACAAATGCAAAAAGTATTTAACAGCTATACATTCATCAGGATATAATACTTATTAATACACCCTCACACCTTTTTATAAAGTTCTATCCTGCAGCCCTTTTTCCTGGGCGTAGACCGGTGACGAGAGATATGAAATCCTGTCGATTTGATTTCGGAGTTCTCTTCTCTACAGCCAACACAGTGATGCTTGACAGTGTCATTTGTCATTGTGTTGTGGAAGTAGGCTTTAACGCGTTTCAACGTACTCACGCTTGTTTTGCAAGACACGGTGGTTCGTGGAATTGCAAGAAGCAACGACAGTCATTTCACTCCTCCAGAGAACACGTTTTTTAAATCAATTGTTTACAATGGACTGAAGGATGTCATGAAGCTCCAGACATTTATCCTCACTGCTGTAAATAAAGTTTCTTCTCTTCAGTTTCTCATTGTCAAAGGATACATTTTAAGTAGCTTTTCAACATTACGTATAGGGAAATTGTTTCACGGTAGTCCTGGTTCAAATGGTTCAAATGGCTCTGAGCACTATGGGACTTAACATCTATGGTCATCAGTCCCCTAGAACTTAGAACTACTTAAACCTAACTAACCTAAGGACATCACACAACACCCAGCCATCACGAGGCAGAGAAAATCCCTGACCCCGCCGGGAATCGAACCCGGGAACCCGGGCGTGGGAAGCGAGAACGCTACCGCACGACCACGAGATGCGGGCACGGTAGTCCTGGAATCTAGTTTCCGTGTTTACTATTACTGTGTCGATTACCTCTAATACTAGCCTTCTCCATTTCTAAATACATATTTCTGTTTCGTTACACTAGTTCAAATACTCCTGCTGAAATTGTAAGGCTCTTTCTTACCTTCCACTTTGCGTTTCATACATATTAGTCTCTCACTAGCCTTAATGCAGTTTTCTATTTCAGGCTTACAGATTTACTTTGCAAAATGTCGAACAAGATACTGGTATGCTGGAAAATCTATTTGTACACCTGCAGTAGAAAAAGAGAAGTCTGGTGATCAAGTATACAATTTAGCCCAATTGGTCGATGTAAAGAAATATAATCCCAGTCTTGCTTGTATTTCACATTCAATGCTGCTCATGTCCGTGTAGTGAAGAAAAATGGTTTTAACAGCGTGTGAATGAAAATACCTTGTTTCGCAAGGACCTTATAATTTAAATTCCCCTTCCCCCTGAAGTTAACTTGTTTTACCGCAACGGCTAAGATTCGTGAAATACTGGTTTGCTATAAAAAATTTTAATTGCGTAATTTTTAGAAGCACAGAGGATGGTCCAACTGATGTGCACAGCAGTGGATACAGACTGCACGAGGGTGTGCCTCTTTCACTATAGGATGTACACAATTTTTCCGTGTTATTGCACTACAGCCGTCTTATGTTTGCGATACTAGTTTGTTTTTATCAATATTCTAACTGCTTATCACTTGCAGCTAAACAGTGGCTATGCCTTGTGCACACCAGTTTTTAGCTAAGTCATAAAACCACATCCATCTCATATTTCTCCTTATTTGCAAATCGAAAAATTACTAATAGCTTACTTCAGACATCCGTTATTTCGTCGGCTTGTACTGACAAAGGACTTAATTTCACTTGAAACTTGCTCTAGAGGATTATTTTAACTTCACTTGAAATCTGTTCTTTAACATCATCCATAATACAAGTTGTTAAATGATTGTCAGAAAGTGGCTTCAAGTACTCCATGATGCTAAATAATCTTTCGTGAGTGTTCGTATCCAGCGAAGAATTTCAGAAGTTCTAAAAATTTTATTCACCCATGCCTCAGATTCCTCACGAGTTCGGAGACAACTTTTGCCATGCTGAAAAGCAGAAAGTCGTAATGCATCTATTCCGCTTCTGTTTCTGTAACCTTCTCGTTGTGTTTCAATGTTCCAATCGTGCTGCTTGTGAAAGAGCATGGTCAATTCTTACTGTGCTTAGCTGATTGTATTTAACAGTTGCTGTAACATGTGAAATTGAACCTTGGTCCTTTTTAGCATTCGAAATAAAATTTTGATGCCTCTTCGCCTAGTCCCCACTTACGCGATCAACCGTCAACCATTCCAAATAACACACAGTAAGAACAAAAGTTGTTCCTTACAACGCTGCCACTTTACCACCGTTTTGAATTTTACTATTGTGTTTGAAAGCTTCTTACAAATTTTCCCTAAAATTTGATAGACAAACTGCGTCAGCTTTCTTTCTTACACTCTTGCAAACACCACAATTGCATTGTGTGTGTATTTGGAAGAAAAGCGGTAGAGAAACAGTAAACACTTGAATGAAGCCCTAGGTATTACGTCAAGATAGTAAAAGAATTCAGCAAAATTTGTTACGAGAGCTACAAGAGGAGGAATTCAAGTCTTAACATATAAATTACTTATGAATGGATGAGATTATTTCAGTATTTGCTCAGTAAAGTGGATTCTCATGTTACAAAACAGAATGTTTTCTGGACATACAGCATTTCTAAGAATAAACTGTGTCACTGCGATTTCTTGATACATGACAGCTACTCTGGTTTATGACACGGCACATTAATATTACATTGTAATCAACCAAAATAATTTCAGAAACGTGTCAAGCGATTTATAAACCGATGAAGGTGGAATATGTGAAGGTAAATAAACGTTTAGTACACTTTATGGGGACTATAAGAACAATTTTTAATTTTAAATAGTGTTACCACATCGGCAAAATTAATACAAAGTTCGAAACAGATGAAGCGCTTTTTAATTTGTCGCATCCAGAATCTAAAAACAGACAAAGTAGAAAGGAAAGCTAAGAAAGAATTTTTGAGTGTGACCACATCCTCTATTCCGGTTTGCTGCATGTATGTTTCCAGATGTAGGGATGGATGGCTGTAGCTGTGATTGTGGACATGAAGTCGAGTGCAGTATATTCCACCTCCCATCAACACACAAATGATAGCATGCATTATGCCCCTTGCCCCCCCCCCCCTCCCACCCATAGCCCAAGCTACTTTATTTTTAAAAATTCGACGAAACTAACTTTGAAGCCATATTTACAAACACACTCCAGACACGTCCAACAGCTGTAGCGACGCCAGCGCTCGAAGGTGAAAAGAAAGCCTCACGCCACAAGCCCGAAGTGCGGCACTCAATGTTACGAGCGTTAATCGGTAACATCGTGTGACAGATACCACGTGTAATCTACTCTAGCGCCCTCCGTACCAGCAATCGACGTGGATCACTTCTGGATATTAGACAGACTCACAATCTACAAGTCGACAGAGAACTCTCAGGGCGGACTTTCCAGCAATTCGCTGGGATAGGGAAAACAGTTTCAGTTAAGCTATCAAGGAAATTTAATAAACGCGATATTCCACTTCAGCAAGAAAGATGGCACACTAGCGTCCACTGTAACGTTTCTTTCCTTATGGGTAGTTAAAAGTGAGAGAAATATTCAAATAAATGAAAAAAAATAATCTGCGCATAATTATGAGTTTAACCCCACCGTGGCATCATATTTGTAACGTGTCCTTCCTGTGGCAGTATCCGTACGCGCATATATATATAATTAACCTTTGTAATCTACTGGACCATTACTATTATTTACCCTCTATGCCAACTCTGTTACATTCTTTCAATGTATGAGATCCTGGTGTTACTGAACACCATCGTCAACCGCTGTTTTAAGGCTCGTTGACTGCACGACACTGCTGTCAATGATCTACTGGTCTTCCTGAAAACAGGCCTTCAGGTCCGACCTATGGAGAATAATTGCTTATCGCAATGTGCCGCTTAAGTATGTCGTTCATCTTGCTTTCAAATAACGTGACCACAATTTCATGATACATCTACCTAAAAAGTATAAAATCATTTAAGTAGTTCAGTGCGGTAGTATTAAAAGGTTCACTACAATAACTGCAGAGACCTATATTTATGAATGATAATCTTATTATTCCATAAAAAAAATAAGACGTAGGAATTTCGGCAACCCTCCTCTTAGTACATCGAATGTCAAAACAGAAGTGAATCATAAGAAGAGAAAGTCTTCGTTTCTTTACAAAATCACTTGGTTTTTTCGAAAACTTCATTTGTTTTTCCTACAGAGGTCTCCTTTTACGTTTCATACATACAAGCTCTGAGTTCTCATCAACATCTGTTACTAAATCAATTGCTTTATATATATTATTCGTGACACAAGAGTTTTTAATATTGGATAGTTCCTCTTTTTTTTTTTTGGATACACTTCAGTAACCTTCTGAATTCTGGAAGCTACTGTATAACAGTATCTCATTCTAGCATTCAGGTAAAATTGGAGTGGTTACTTGACTAGACTACACACCAATTCCTTCCTTCACATATACTTGCAAGTTAACAAAAAATGACTATTTTGGGCAAAACGTTTGTGCCTTCGTTCCAGAAGTGTGGAAATATTTTGTCCTTGTTCCGGACTGATATATTGGTTTGATCACCAAGTTGTTGAGAAAATCGGATCTAAAAAACCAATCTGAACATTTGGACTTACTTAATTTCAATGTTTCTGATTACTTGAATTGTACTGCTTCTTACAGTCTATTACATCAACTTAGAAACTTCTTCTGTGTTCTACTATGGTGCTTTTAGTGTTTCCGCATACCGCAGCACGCAACATGGTTTTGCAGACGATAAGTGAAACTGTTTCATAGAGAAGAGAGGACAAAGAGGCGATCTGGCATTAAGTCGATTCGATAGCAAATGACAAAAACGGGCGGATTTCTCAGGTTTTTACTACATACGAAAACTTTTCACATTCTCCCGTGCAACGCGGCTG
Organism: Schistocerca gregaria; assembly: GCF_023897955.1. Taxonomy (NCBI): domain Eukaryota; kingdom Metazoa; phylum Arthropoda; class Insecta; order Orthoptera; family Acrididae; genus Schistocerca; species Schistocerca gregaria. The sequence goes on from NC_064927.1 coordinate 43,002,110, forward strand.
CTTGTCCTCCTTTCATGCAAAATCTTAAGGTCCTACCTCATGTCCAAGGCACCACAGCCGGCTAAAAAGTCAATAATCGTTAACTAAAACTTGATTTGTACTGCTTCTTACTGGGTATTACATCAACTTAGGAGCTTCTTTTGTGTCAAATTATTATTTTCAAATCAACAGCTCATTGCATGCACTCCTTACTAGAAACATGAATAATCTCCACAAAAATTTGGAAGTTAATTACTTTGGTGCAATAAAGTCTCGATCATTCAGGAAAACGGATTTTCAATAACTTGTCAGCAGCCATAAAAGTTTTACTACTGTCAAAATTCATTTTAAGAGCAGCCTAAAGGATTTATTTAACCATCTCCTCCGACACCATTAATGAATTGAATTTTTTAGTAGAACTAGGGCGTGCGCGATTGAGAGTGAGTGAGGAGTGAGTGAGTTAGAATAAGAGAGAGAGAGAGAGAGAGAGAGAGAGAGAGAGAGAGAGAGAGAGAGAGTGGGGGGGGGAGGGTGTCAAATAATACGAGTACGATCAGAAGTACGTTTAAATTTTCATCCCTCATTTCACGTCGATGATCAGTCCACTTGCGATCTGTGGAAGGTAAATTAGCATATTAGTTTCCCACTGAACATCTCCTCATTATGGATCATTTGCAACAGAAACTACATATAGTCTAATCTAACCGTCTTGTCTGTCCTATCCCTGTTGAAGGGTACACATGAGACAGATGCCTTCTTATTGTTGTTGTTGTGGTCTTCAGTCCAGAGACTGGTTTGATGCAGCTCTCCATGCTCCTGTATCATGTGCAAGCGCCATCTCCCAATACCCACTGCAACCTACATCCTTCTGAATCTGCTAGTGTATTCATCTCCTGGTCTCCCTCCTCGACCTTTACCCTCCGCGTTGCCCTCCAATACTAAAATGGTGATCCGCTGATGCCACAGAACGTGTCCTACCAACCGATTCCTTCTTGTAGTCAAGTTGTGCCACAAAGTTCTCTTCTCCCCAATACTATTTAATACCTCGTCATTAGTTAAGTGATCTACCCATCTGATCTTCAGCATTCTTCTGTAGCACCTTATTTCTAAAGCCTCTAGTCTCTTCTTATCCAAACTCTTTATCGTCCATGATTCACTTCCATACATGGCTACACTCCATACAAATACTCGGATAACACACTTCCTGATACGTAAAGCTTTACTCGATGTTAACAAGTTTTTCTTCTTCAGAAACACTTTCCTTGCCATTGCCAGTATACAATTTATATCCTCTATACTTCGACCGTCATCAGTTATTTTGCTCCCCAAATACCAAAACTCCTTTACTACTTTAAGTGTCTCAGTTCCTAATCTAATTCCTTCAGCATCACCAAACATGTTTCGACTACATTCCATTATCCTCGTTTTGCTTTTATTGATGATCATCTTATATCATTCTTTCAGGACACTCCACTCCATTCAGCTGCTCTTCCAGGTCCTTTGATGTCTCTGACAGAATTATGTCATGAGCGAACCTCAAGGTTTTAATTTCTTCTCCATAGATTTTAATTCCTACTTCGATTTTTATCTTTTTTTCCTTTACTGCTTGCTCAATAAACATATTGAATAACATCGGCGATTGACTAGAACCGCATCTCACTACCTTCCCAACCACTGCTTCCCTTTCATGCCCCCTGACTCTTGCAACTCCCATCTGGTATGTGTACAAATTGTAAATGGCCTTTCACTCACTGCATTTTACCACTGCCACTTCAGTATTTGAAAGAGTTTTCCAGTCAACATTGTCAAAAGATTTCTCTAAGTCTACAAACGCTAGAAACGTAGGTGTGCCTTTCTTTAATCTAGCTCTTAAGAGAGGACGTAGAGTCAGTATTGCCTCATGTGTTCCAGTATTTCTACGGAATCCAAACTGGTATACCCCGAGGTCGGCTTCTACCAGTTTCTCCATTCGTCTGTAAAGAATTGGCTTTAGTATTTTGCGCCTGTGACTTACTAAACAAATAGTTCGATAATTTTCACATCTGTCAACAACTGCTTTCTTAGAGATTGGAATTATTATATACTTCTTGAAGTCTGACGGTATTTCGCCTGTCTCATACATCTTGCTCATCAGATGGTAGAGTTTAGTCAGGACTGGCTCTCCCACGGGTGTCAGTAGTTATAATGGAATGTTGAATACTCCAGGGGCCATGTTTCGGCGTAGGTCTTTCACTGCTCTGCCAAACTCTTCACGCAGTATATCATCTCTTATTTCATCTTCATCTACATGCTCTTCCATTTCCAAATTCTGTTTTCAAGCACATTGCCCTTGTATAGATCTTCTATATACTCCTTCCACCTTTCTGCTTTCCCTTCTTCGCTTATAACAGGGTTTCCATCTGAGCTCTTGATATGCATACAAGTGGATCTCTTTTCTCCAAAGCTTTTATTTTTATTTATTTATTGTTCCGTGGGACCATATTAAGGAGAAATCTTCATGGTCATAGAACGAGTCAATACATGAAATTATAACACGATAGTAGAAACAGATAAAATGAAATATAAAAACATATTAAGGCGACAAGTCGTAAGTTTAAATAAAGAAAATTAACTAAGTAACACTGAAATTTGCATAATTTTTTAGCTCTTCCAGGAGCTCCTCGACAGAATAGAAGGAGTGAGCCATGAGGAAACTCTTCAGTTTAGACTTCAAAGATTTTGGGCTACTGCTAAGATTTTTGAGTTCTTGTGGTAGCTTATTGACAATGGATGCAGCAGAATACTGCACTCCTTTCTGCACAAGAGTCAAGGAAGTGCATTCCACATACAGATTCGATTTGTGCCTAGTATTAACTGATTGAAAGCTGCTAACTGTTGGGAATACGCTAATACTGCTAACAATAAACAACATTAAAGAAAATATATGCTGTCAGGGCAATGTCAGAATTCCCAGACTATTGAATAGGGGCCAACAAGAGGTTCTCGAACCTACACCCCATATAGTTCGAACAGCCCGTTTTGAGCCAAAAATACCCTTTTTGAATCAGAAGAATTACCCAAAGAATATAATACCATACGACCTAAGCGTATGAAAATATGCGAAGTAGACTATTTTCCATGTTGAACTGTCACTAATTTCAGATACTGTTCTAATGGTAACTAAAGCAGCATTTAGTTTCTGAACAAGATCCTGGACATGGGCTTTCCACAACGGCTTACTATATATCCGATCGCCTAGGAACTTTAACTGTTTCGTCTCGCTTATAACATGCCCATTCTGTCTGATCAAAATATCGGTCCTTGTTGAATTGTGAATTAGAAACTGCAAAAACTGAGTCTTACTGTGATTTAGCATCAAATTGTTATCCACAAGCCATCAACTTAATCCATTAACTACATTATTTGATACTGTTTCAGTATTACACACAAGATCCTTCACTGCCAAGCTGGTGTCATCAGCAAACAGAAATATTTTTGAATCACCTGTAATACTAGAGGGCATATCATTTATATAAGTAAGAAACAACAGTGGCCCCAGAACCGACCCTTGGGGGAATGCCCTCATAACAGAGCCCCATTGCGAATGATTATCACTACCACTCTCAATATCGCAGAGAATTACCTTCTGCTTTCTGTTCTTAAAGTAAGAGGGGAACCAATTGTATGCTACTCCCTTACTCCATAATGGTCCAACTTGTGCAGTAATATTTTGTGGTCAACACAGTCAAAAGCCTTCGTTAAATCAAAGAAAACAACTAGCGTTCGCAACCTTTTATTTTATCCGTCCAAAATCTCACAGAGAAAAGAGAATATAGCATTTTCAGTTGTTAAACCATTTCTGAAACCAAACTGTACATTTGACAGCAAATAATGTGAATTTAAATGCTCCAGTAACCTTGTATATACAACCTTCTCGATAACTTTAGCAAACTCCGATGGCATGGAAATAGGTCTAAAGTTGTCAACATTATCCTTGTCTCCCTTTTTATAAAGTGGCTTCAGTAGAGAGTACTTTAATCGGTCAGGAAACCGACCACCGCTAAAGGAAAAGTCACAGATATGGCTAAGTACTGGGCCAACATACACAGAACAATACTTCAGTATTCTGCTAGATACCCTGCCATATCCATGAGAGTTCTTGGTCTTTAGTGATTTAATTATTAACTCAATCTCCCTCTTGTCAGTATCATGGAGGACCGTTTCAGGTAACAGTCTCGGAACACTTTTTTCTAAGAGCGCTATATGATTCCCTGTTGGGGCTAGGTTTCTATTTAGTTCACCTGGTACATTCAGAAAGTGATTATTAAATACTGTACATATATGCGACTTATCAGTAACACGAACATTCCCACTACGCACTGATTCTATATCGTCGACCTGTCTCTACAGACCAGCCACTTCGTTTACGACTGACCATATGGTTTTAATTGTATCCTGAGACGTAGCTATTCTATCTGCATACCACTTTTCCATACCAGTTTACATATGATTATATGAATTAAGGAGATCTACCAACATCCTTTTACTTGCACAATCACTTTACAATTAATATTGAAATCACCACATATAAATAATTTTTTGTATTTCCTACAAAGTGTACCAAAAACCTCCTCTAGCTTTAGCAAAAATGTTGTGAAATTGGCGTCTGTCCCTCTATAAATAACAATTAGAAGTTTAGCTCCATTAAATTTAACCATACCTTCACAACATTCTAACACCTTTTCAGTGCAGTACTTAGAAACATCAATTGACTGTAATGGGATGCTGCTTTTCACATACATGGCTACTCCCCCACATCGAAAAGAGCTCCAAGAAAAGCTGCCAGCCAACCTGTATTCTGGTAAAGGAAGCCTCTGAATTATCTCCTTATTTAAGAAGTGCTCAAATATACCAATAATTTCAGAGTCAACATCTATAAGCAGTTCACTAACTTTATCTCTAACATCTTGTATATTTTGATGAAATATACTAATTCTCTCATTACTTGGATACTTAAGCTTTGTCAAAAGTGGATCTTTTGTTAGAGAGACTTCCCTTAAGCAGGAACACCTATCAGCTGACTGGTGCAGCTCTAACATCAACTACTGCAGGAATTTTCCCATGAGTGATCCCACCACCTCGATCTATGCTGTCACTTTAATTTTCCTGTAGGCGGTGTTTATCTTACCCATGGTGATTTTCGCCTCTACATCCTTACATTTGTCCTCTAGCCATCCCTGCTTAGCCACTTTGCACTTCATGTCGATCTAATTTTTGAGACGTTTGTATTCCTTTTCGCCTGCTTCATTTACTGCATTTTTATATTTTCTCCTTTCATCAATTGAATTCAATATTTCTTCTGTTACCCAAGGATTCCTACTAGCCCTCGGCTTTTTGCCTACTTGATCCTCTGCTGCCTTCACTACTTCATCCCTCAAGGCTACCCATTCTTCTTCTACTGTATTTCATTCCCCCATTCCTATCAATTGTTCCCTTATGCTCTCCCTGAAACTCTGTACAACCTCTGGTTCTTTCAGTTTATCCAGGTCCCATCTCCTTAATTTCCCACATTTTTGCAGTTTCTTCAGTTTTAATCTACAGTTCATAACCTATAGATTGTGGTCAGAGTACACATTTGCCCCTGGAAATGTCTTACAATTTAATACCTGGTTTCTTACCATTATATAATCTATCTAAAATCTTGCAGTATCTCCAGGTCTCTTCCACGTATACAACGTTCTTTCACGATTCTTGAGCCAAGTGTTAGCAATGATTAAGTTATGCTCTGGGCAAAAACCTACCAGGCGGCTTCCTCTTTCATTTCTTACCACCATTCCATATTCACCTACTACGTTTCCTTTTCTTCATTTCTCTACTATCAAATTCCAATCACTTGTCACTATTCTATTTTCATCTCCCTTCACTATCTGAATAATTTCTTTTATCTCATCACACATTTCATCAATTTCTTTCTCATCTGCGGACTACTTTTAAGATTATGGTAGGTGTGGTCTTCATGTCTATCTTGGCCACAATAACGCGTTCACTGTGCTGCTTGTAGTAGCTAACCCGCATTCGAATTTTTTTTTTATTCATCATTAGACCTACCCATGCGTTAGGTTCATATTGGCCTTCCTAATACTTAAATCTATATTCGATGTTAACAATGACGCCGGTGGATAGACTATATGAAATTACTGATCGTCGATAAAGTCGCGAATATAACCGACATGCTATTGGGCCCTTCGCAGGGAAAGGGTTTTCGCCGCAAAAAGCGGGAAACTGGAATCCAGCAAATGAGTAAAAAATATATATTCGGTGACAAAAAATTAGTGTACGTACACAACAATAGACTGGGATTTCTGTATTACATAAAGCAGTTTTTGTAATTGTATCTTGCAGCTTTAGTTATTTTTAATTAAAAGAGATTTTAAAAGGACAGAAAGAGCGTTTTGGTCTACGCTACACATCGTTCTGTTAGTATAGTCTTGACTTCGTAATCACTTTCGTGGACTTCTGCAACTCTCAATCAAAATCTCCAACCTAATCGAGACAATACGCTACGATACAGCCGACATGATGACAAGAGAATGGGCTACATCAAACTCGAAGTAATTTTATATAGATAATGATCTCAATGACCTGTGTACGTCTAATATAAAAGATCTCCTAACCATTCTCCTCAAATAGATCGCCATCTTCACTTGACCTTTAACTGAAACTGTTTCAGAATTAAAGACTGAATTCAAAGAAAATTTGGCTTCCAGTCACAAAACTAGAAAAATAAAAATAATAAAAGTGAGAATGTGAAACAGGTTAGCAATAACCACAAACAGGAGATTCTACAGAAAATCAAAGTGAGAAAGGAAATTATTAATATTATCGACCGTTTAGGAACACTATGCTACGAAAGGGATGAAACCACATATAGAATAACTGGTGGAAAAGTTAGTGTGTTTTAAAATTAAATCCAAACAACAATTAGAGAAAAATATATCGAAGCTAAGCCTATATTACGAAAAATTGCTAAATCTCGAGGCAAATTGTGTCCTCCAGTATTTGATGAAATGCTTGTGCTCCTAGCACGGATAAAACAGGATCTACAGCATCTACAGAAACTTCGGATATGTGTTTCATATTTCATCCAAGCCTACAGTCTATAAATACTAAAACAAAATACCACTACAGGGAAACTACCTACGAAGAAGTTCTTGGTAAAACTATGTAGCTGTAGTTGCCTTGGACTAACGACGTGTGATTATCAATGTAACCTGTACAGACTGTACGCTTTCCAAAGCTGTTATCCATGAAAAAGCTAAACGACGTTTCGTGAACAAAACACAATTTAAGACCGGACCACTAATAAAATTATCTGACAATAGGCACTGTTGAAAATTTGTGCCAGACCAGGATTACCACCCGAGTCTCCTGGTTACTAGGGAGAGGCAATGATCACTGTGTCCGAATTACGCAGTGGTCAACATAATAGCACGAACTGCCCGAGCATGCCGTTCGTCAGATCCAAATTCTCAATTTCTCCATAGACTGCTAATGCAGTGCTCCTTGAACATTATCCTCCTCGCCTTAATTAAACAGACACAGAATATATACAAGCTTGGCCTTACGAACATTGCAGACGCCGTCTATGCAACACGCGTCACACTTCAAAGAGTTTACCAATACATTGCATTGTTTACTATCGACCACGGATCAAGCAACGTAAAAAGCACTGCGTCTACTGAGATCATGATTCAGAGTTTTTTTTTTTTTTAAAAAAAAAGAAACTAATAAGTCGCCTACATATTATAGTTGCTGCCGAAAGAGGAGAATCACTATTTTCCCACAAACGGAAATATAGTTAAAATTACGCTTCTAATTCGGCTAGTTTCGGCGGTTACTAAAATTTGTAGTGAAAGTTACATAGGGAACTCTCCCGTCCCCCCACCAGAAACGTAGTTTTCGTCGCTGTTGTGCGACTTTTGTACACAGCCAGAGAAAGTGTGTTAAACATGGCGCGGACGGAAACACTAGGCTACGCTACAGGGAAATCTGCTTACACAACGTTTACTCGGCATTAATAATCGTTGGCGTAAACATCTCTCAATCAAATTACCCCCTTCCAACCTAACTTAGATCTCGGGCTACACTGCCCATAGGCCTGTCATCACAACCAAAATTTCAGTGTGTGGGGGATATCCTGTATTTCTCGCTAATCTCTCTCTAGGCAAAAATGTCAGTTATTGTAGATTGGTGGCAGTCTCAACTACAAGATTTACTAATGATAAACACTATTGAGGCGGCTCGTAATTTTAGAATAGTTCTCTTCGTCTTACTTGGCATAAATTGTTCGCTGGCGTCCCAGCAGCTAGCTCCTTCAGTGTCTGCTTCTGCCATCGCACCACGCCAGTCTGTTGTTATCCTAGCAGACAGAACGCACCGCACATCCGACAACTTCGGAACCACTCAACTGGCCAGTTAGCAACTGAGCCGAACACTGTTTATACCGTCAAAGGAAAACTATGCAAAGATGTACACTCGAATGGCACGACTGAGTAGTACACACACACACAAACACACAAACAGTAATATCTGTAGAACGTCCATCGACACGCGCAGAACGAAATTCTTCTCGCGAACGTACAGCGTCTCCGAAAAAAATCTCGTGACTATATTCCGGCGTTACGGCCAGGTTCTCATTCAAATGAGCAAAAAATGTTATATATTTTTTTTGAGACAGTGAAAATACACTTGAAGGATCTGTTTGGGAGTTACGAGTGATCATACTATGAGCTTTATTTTAGATTTTCAGTAAAAAAAAAAATGGCGCCCGCAATTATGATTTGATCACGCGGACTGCGTGCAGTGTGGCCTCTCAGATGTTACCTGAAATCAAAAATGGATGACATCAGTTGATACTAAATTACTTCTCTGAAATTGAAAATGGAAAACATCAGTCGATGTTACATAAAATTTATGGGAGCGCATACCTAACCGCAATGAAACAACCGTAAATTTAACGATACGGTACTAATTCGAACTCTGAGTTCGATTTTTTGGGTGGTTTATTTCACTCCTTATGCCTTCACAAAAATTACTTAATATTAATCAGTGTCATATATTATAGGTATAAGCTCCTAAGAAAAGTGTTTACTTTTCTGGGTCAGAGGTAGAAGTTAAGAGATTGAACCATTTTTAGTTAATGCTGCATGCCGTTCTGAGAAAATTGTTTCTCCAAAAAAAAAAAAAAAAAAAAAGTTCAACGTCTAGGGAAACCTTTTAGTTATATTATTACTTCGATTTGCATGAACTGAGGGTTAAATGTATATTTTTTATATTTTTAATGTCGCTGAACACGAATCTGCAGTAAGATTTTCAATATTCAAAACGGCTAATGCAATACGGAGAGCACAGGATTATGCTTTGTCCAATTTTTACCAAAAATGCATTTTCGTTATTTACGTTTAGTGTGCAATCCAAGGAGCACTTTTCAACCCTTCCTCTGGCTGGAATTGTTCCTAGATAGCAACTCCCTGTTCTTCTTGGCAGGAAAAGCCGATCTGTCTAACCTGGATATGCAGCACTCGTTATTCGTCAGTGTTATCGGCGAGTATGTTTGCAGTATGAATCATTTTGTGCACGTGCGTCACGGGACGAGCTTTGATCTACATCTATATGGATACTCTGCAAATCACATTTAAGTGCCTGGCAAAGGGTTCTTCGAATCCCCTTCACAATTGATAGTTAATTGAAACCCTCAGCTGCCGACAGGTGTTGTTGATACACTTCGATGGGGACAGCTGAAAATGTGTGCCCCGACCGGGACTCGAACCCGGGATCTCCTGCTTACATGGCAGACGCTCTATCCATTTGAGCCACCGAGGACACAGATGAATACCGCGACTGCCGGCATTTATCCCTTACACGCTTCCCGTGAGACTCACATTTCCAACCGGCCACAATCCACAAACGTAATGTACGTAATAGGTGTTTGCCCATCCACTCAATACTGGCCCACACTAAGGTGACGATTCCCGTAAGATTTCGGGCAATCTGTGCGCATTCGCACAGACGAAGGTCAATGGCTGGGTAACGTTTAACCATATATATGAAGATAGTAACTGTTCTCGAAAGAACAGGCGCCACTGACGACCGGGCAGCTTCTCTAGAATACATGGTAGACCGGCCTATGTGGCCGAGCGGTTCTAGGCGCTTCAGTCGGGAGCCATGCGACCGCTACGGTCGCAGGTTCAAATACTGCCTCGAGTATGGATGTGTGTGATGTCCTTAGGTTAGTTAGGTTTAAGTCGTTCTAAGTTCTAGAGGACTGATGACCTCAATTGTTAAATCCCATAGTGTTCAGAGTCATTTGAACCATCAGTACCTGTGCGTACACACTACTTACATTAACTTATGCTAAGGACAACAAACACACACAACGATGCCCAAGGGAGGACTCGAACCTTCAACGGGGGGAGCCGCGCGAACCGTGACAAGGCGTTTGAGACATGGCGGATACCCCGCGCGGCTCATGGCAGTCGTGACACTGCTTCAAACAATGGGCTGTAGAAACTTTTTTAAAGCACCGATTAAAAAAAAAACTTTTCCGTTCCAAGAGTCTGGACAAGTACACCTTAAAAAAAATGCAACTACAAAGAAATTGAATTTTCGAACTTTTTGGATGAGAACCTGTCCCTATGGAACACCGTTGATAAAATGTCACAGGGATTATGTACTCAGGTTTCACATGTGGATTAACAATTCCTAATCGAGGAATTTGCATCTCCCACCTTGGAATTCTCAGTACAGAATTTTTATCCATTACGAGATTCTCAGCCACTTGCAGAAGTGATTTCCCGTGATTCTGCAAAACTTTTCCGTTAGCCAATCGTAGCAACTATAATATTTGGTTCCTGGTGCATGACATGTCTCTTAACTTAAAGTGACCAACTCATTTGCATAAAGAGCTAACTTATCATCCGCTTCTTTACTTGCGTAGACCGTTTATGGTCTTCAAAGATTTTTTTTCTTTAATCGTTTTTTTATGTCTTTTATAAACTGCAACACTTTCTAAACTTAACGCCATTGAAGCATGGTCTTTTACTGAATGACCAAAAAACAATGCCGACAGCTGGAGTCGAAGGTTTTTGTTAATCAAGCCGTTTGTATTCTTGTGGTGATATCTCCATAGAATCTTTCATTCCGCAACACATATTTCTTTTATATAACTGAGAAGTGAAATACCGGTTTTCATAGATGCCGATTTAAGATATTTTAATATAACGCAATAAATATTTCATTAAAATTTTCATCCCCTTACTATCGAAGTTCCAAAACCACTGAAACACATAGTTTTTAAAAATTCTAACAGAGGAGCCGAATACGAATTGTCAGATATATTTAGTAATGCTTTCATAATGAACCATTTTGAGAAACATCTCACACCTTTTAGGAGTTAGGTTTTCAAATACAATTAAACATGTATTCTTCTATTTAGAACCAAGGAGCCAAATTCAAATCTTCATCCATTTAATTCTAAAAATGCTTTCGTAGTGAAATATTTCATAAAACTTTTCATCCCCTATTTCACTCTATTAATGAGTTAAATTTCCAAAAGCAACGAAACACATTCTTTTTACATCCAACTGAGAAGTCAATTACCTATTTTCATAGATGTAACTTTAACAATGCTTTAGTAGTTCTTTAATAATGATTTATTTTCAAAAAACCTTCACTATTTATTCTATCCCCCCCCCCCCCCCAATGAAAGAATTTCGGAAAATGATAAAAACCTTTTTTTTTGTTTCTGGCTGAGAAACCAAATGTCAATTTTCGTAGTTTTGTAGTTCTAGCTTCAAAAGTGACATAGGGACATATTTTTTTTAAAAAAAACTTTTCAACCCATATTTCACCCCCTTAGGAGTGGAATTTCGAAAAATCTCTTCTTAAATGGTGCTTTCAGCGTAATATTTACACCTTCATCAAATTTCAAGTCTGTATACTTTGCAGGTTGGGCTGGAAGGCGATGAGTGAGTGGATACATGTGCCCCTATCGCATCTCCTTGGAGGTTGTAGTTCCAAAAACAGTGAAACACGTATATTTCAATAACAGAATTTCCATAGATTTATCTTTAAAAATTCTTTCACACTGAATTATTTTCATAAAACATTTCATCCTATATTCCCCCTCCTTATGAATTGAATGTATCAAAAACAGTGAGACATGTAATTTTTTTTTTTTTTTTTACTTAAACCGAGAAGCCAAATTCAGGTTTAAATATATTTAGCTTTAAAAATGCTTTCATAATTAAATATTTCATGAAACATTTCATCCTCTATGTAATGGGATTGTGGTAGTGACACACCAAAATCACAATAGTAATCCGTTGTAGTTGCTACACATTTTATTACAATCAAAAGCATTATAAAATCACAATCACAAAAATACAAGAGATTGCCTTATAAGGCCAGATCAGATGGACAAATAATAAATAAATTTCTTTACGTGGAACAAGACCCGTTAAACTTCAAATTTGGATATGACTAGGTAAATATACTTAGGTAAGGCTTTACTTAAATAGTACAAATGTGCATAGAATGCGCAGCAGAACTCTCATTACTTCCAATCAGCAGAGAAACAGATTAAGCCTAAGAAACAGATTTTTTAACGTTTGGCTACCCAACTTTCCATAATGATTAAAGCAATTAAGGAGGTACTTTAATTTTGACCAAACCGACCTTCAAATTTACTTACTCAATTGATTAATCAACAATATTCTTAGAATGATTACAACTAGAACATGACCATATGACAATTCCCTTAAAATAAGGTTGCTTCAATATTTCGTGTGAATTGGCGATAGACGCGAGCAGACCAAGGATTCAAATCAATACGAGAGATCCACGAGACAGGGAGTGACATAGAAATATACTCAACTTGACAATGCAATTGAACTTTGGATGCTATAGTTCTCCACCGGAACGATGGAATCACGCGAAAGTGACAACATAACCGAATATGTAAAGGAGAGGACATGGCCTTAAACATCTCTCTGCCGCCGTGGTGCTCTGTTCCCAGTATGCTAGCGTCGACCGCTGCCAATTATCTCTAACACAACACACATCAAGGGTAGAGAGTTTTCTGAGACATATACTACACAACCTTATCTGGAGAGAAGGTGAGCATTACAACTGAACTGAAACAAATGAGCCTCCGTCAGTTACTTGCCCAGTGCCAGCCCTTAAACTTTGATTAATAAGTTCGCTAAAAGTCATGCCGAAGTTAAGATGACAAGATTTATCTCCAGGTTCCGCATATTAGGGGCAGAGACAATGAATTGGCGACGCTCTTAGCCGTATGTTCGCGGGAGAGTCTGGGGAAGGCAAGGGCCACGTGGAGCCGGATCTTGGAGCGAATTTCCTTCTCTCCGAGACACCCGGTTTCTTCTGCGACTCAGCCGGCAAACAGGCTGTGGACCCCAGGTGGGGACCGAATAGGCAGCAGTAGGCGGATGGCGACGTCGTTACTGGCTGTTGCCCTGTTGCCTTCGGGGGGGCGGGGGGCTCTTGTGTAAAGGGGGAGACAACCGTGGTGAAGTGAAGGTCTCTATTCCACAGGAACGAGTTAGCATGATATATCCACGATTCGGTGGTCGGGGGTCATTTGGCGCTATACAAGACCTAGAACCGAGTTCGGGAACACATGTTTTGGCCCAACCTATATCGCGATGTCAGGAGATTTGTTGGCAACTGTGTCCAGTGTAAGCGCGGTAAGCCCGATGTGGGTCCGTGCAGAGAACTACTACAGTCGCTTAGGGAGCAGTGTCCTCTGGACCGCGACTCAAAGATCGAAGCAACGATCGATGGAAACTGGCGCCAGAAACGCACCAGCTCACTCTATTTCATTCCCTTAGGGGTTGAACTTCCAAAAACACTAAAACACGTATTTTCTTATTTGTAACCTTGAAGTCAAATACCAATTTTCGTAGATGTAGCCTTAAAAATACTTTCATAGTTATTCCATAATTATTTATCTCAAAATAAAATGTTCACCCGCTATTTCACTTCATTCCCAGTAATAATGGAACACATATTTCTTTATTTCTGACCTAGAAACCAGATACAAATTTTCGTATGCCTAGCTTCAAAATTACCTTAATAACTACATGTTTCAAAAATCCTATAATTTCCTGTGTCTCCCCCTTTCAGTGTAGGAGGGATAGTGTCGTACAAGAGACAGTATACTCAGTAGACAACGAACTGCTAGTTGTGAAATCAGCGACATAGGAACCGAGACTGACACAGAAGGTGCTGAAGGTGAAGCACACTAGACTCGTGTCTACCACGGCTTCTAATAATATCGATTTACCATGAACGGAAGTTCCGAAAAGTGAGCAAGTAATTTTACAGTAAATTCAGTACCGATGGAGAGGATATACAACGAAAAACATTTCTATAAAATTTCAGAAATAATGAAATATTCCACTCAAGTCGCGTGGCAGAACACGCAGTGGATATGCTTGCACTTAAGACGGAAAGCCCCACGTGCTTACGCAGGCTTACGACAGATCGCAAAATTCGGCAGTAGGCGTAAGCCAACCTCGTGTGCTGCTACCTGTTGTTGATGCCAGGCATCAAGGTCTCAGTAGTACGGCCATGCACTGGAGAGTAGTTGCTTTGTAAGCACTCCGTCTTCAGTCCACGAGTGGCCTACTGGGACGGGACCATCCGACCGCTGCGTCATCATCCGTGGAGGATGCGAACAGGAGGGGCGTGGGGTCAGCACACTGCTCTCCCCGTCGTTATGGCGGTTTTCTTTGACCGGAGCCGCTACTATTCGGTCGAGTAGCTCCTCGATTGGCACCACGAGGCTGAGTGCACCCCGAAAAATGGCAAGAGCGCATGGCGGCCTGGATGACCACCCATTCAAGTGCCGACCACGTCCGACAACGCACTTAACTTCGGTGATCTCACGTGAACCGATGCAACCTCAGGGGCAAGGCCGTTGCCGCAGATATTTTAGAGTAGTTGCTAACGTTTCATAATTATCTAGTTTACGGGGAAAATGTAAAAATGGCGATTGTCACCAAAGCTACAACTAATCTGAATTTCTGGTTAGTTATCAAGTGGTCTTGTGTGCGAGCCTGAATTTTTCATCCTTTGCGGTGGGAATGATTCAAACCTGTCATGTTCTTCTTATGAAGTGTTCTATTTATTTTACACACAATGATCATTTGTAGTTGTGTTGAGTTACTACCTTGATAAATTTTTGGATGGCGCACGTATCATAACTGAGATCTGCGCTTGCGCTTAATGGCTGAAGGTGAATTAGCGTAATGAGTAGTAGCGAATGTTATAGTAACATGTTTGTACATTATTTCAGGTAAATTACGTTAGTCGTGTAATATTATCCGTATACCAGTATAGTATGTGGGCCAATTACGTTAGTCATGGAATACTATCCGTATAAGACTATGTCACCTTGATGTCCCGGAATTTGCTTCAATTTTGGAATCCACGAAAGAACTGGAAATTTTCCTTTACACAGCTTTCCATATAACTTCTATTACAGTGATTCAGTCTTGTCTGTCACTCGACTTTTCTGATCGGGAAATAAATTCTATCGCTCAGATGCTTATTACCTCTTCGTGTTTCTATTTGCCGATATTGCTCATAAACACTTACATATCTCAAAGTTGCTATGGACAGTGATGGAACGACACACTTTTCTATGGCGACACTGCACTTTAGAGATAGAAAAACCGATCGGTTAAAACGATATGGGTATTTTAGTTCTGAATAACCCATGTCTTTCGGTATTTGTTTGCTCTCGGTTATAACAAGTATCTTTTTTTTTCCTGATAACCACGTAAAAACAGATATATCGATTAGCCACAGCAGCCGCAGTAAAATTTTTAGTTTTCAAGTAAACCTTTTTTTAAAAAAGACGAGTAATTTTTATTCGTAAGATTTCCATAGCTCTGAAATACTGCGTTATTACAGAAAAATGGGAAAAGTGATGTATGCCACTTTAATAACACTGCTGACAGAAACGAGCAACAAATGGATTGGTCCAGCATTGCCGAGACAATATTGTGCCTGTTATACAAGCAGTGCGCGAGACTGGACGCAGTTTCTCGCTGTTGTCGAACGTCAGTTGTAACACAGAATGGCACCATCTGGAAGTCTGGAAGTATTTTACGATATGCGGTAACGAGTGAAGCACATGGGTTGATTTGGTCGACTTGAAACATCATACAAGGAAAAAAGTTAAAATTTCCGGGATAAAAATAGAAAGTGCCTGATCTGCTGCCTGTGTCTACGTAGTATGCCGTTATCTGCTTGTAGCCCTTGAAAACAGAGAAATTAAAACGAAAAAGAGTTCTCCAGCCGAAGTATTCACCCTTTATTGCAGGACTATACGTAACTCCCGCTTAGTGCTGTGATAACCGATTACAATATAATTTTTGAGCAGAGCTTCTAAAAACTAAAATCAGTAGGAGAATACTGGCAGTTTTCTGTAGTACGGAAGCACTCGCCATATTTTGAGAGAAGCAGCGAACAGCTGACAAAGTTTTATTTGACTATTTATTTTAAATTATGTCCGAAAGAACAGACACCATATCCATATACGTATATGGTTCTGGCAATACCAGCCATGACCTTCTTCTGTGAAGATGCACACGTATTCCCCGAACTGTTACGGCACTTGGTAAGAATGTCTTCTACGAGTAATGAGTGTGTTGGTGTGGGACACTACGAATGTAGTGTGTGCACATACTATGTGAGTCTCGCGGGAGGCCTGTGCGAGATAGTCCCTGCAGTCTGTGCCCTCGGTGGCTTAGATGGACAGAGCGTCTGCCATGTAAGCAAGAGATCCCGGGCTTTAGTCCCAGACGGGGCACACATTGTCACCTGTCCCCGTTGATGTATATCGACACCCGAGAGCAGCTGACCGTATTAATATAATTCTAATTTCGTTCTGGACGGCTGCAGGTCATCATAAAAGTATTTAATTTTACGTGTTGATTCCATTTATCAAGAAACTGAGAAAGTCAAATTTTTTAAATCTTTGTAGGATTCCTACGTTTACTAGAGGAAATAATGTAAATAAAAGACTGAAAATCGGTTATTACAAGCACTGGAATAGTGACGGGCTTTAACAATTAGGTTAAAGTGAGCCGAAAACCAGTTGTTTCAGCGATAACCGACATTCCCACTGGAGTTCTGCGTGGTAAGATTGACGCGCAATTGACGCATGGTGCACGGAATGGCAATTGAATCTCAATGTAGACAAGTGCAATCCGACAACAGAGGAAGTGGGTTACAATACGCTTGTTCGCCCACTGCTTGAATACTGCTCAGCAGTGTGGGATCCGTACTAGATAGGGTTGATAGAAGAGAGAGAGAAGATCCAACGGAGAGCAGCGCGCTTCGCTACAGGATCATTTAGTAATCACGAAAGCGTTACGGAGATGACAGATAAACTCCAGTGGAAGACTCTGCAGGAGAGACGCTCAGTAGCCCGGTACGGGCTTTTGATAAAGTTTCGAGAACATACCTTCACCGAAGAGTCAAGCAGTATATTTCTCCCTTCTACGTATATCTAGCGAAGAGACCATGAGGATAAAATCAGAGAGATTAGAGCCCACACAGAAGCATACCGACAATCCTTCTTTCCACGTACAATATGAGACTGGAATAGAAGGGAGAACCGATAGAGTACCCTCCGCCACAGACCGTCAGGTAGCGTGCCTAGTATGGATGTAGATTTAGACATCTAGAACAGTTTTTCAGGAAGGTTACTGCAGCTCTGATGTTCTCAAAATGAACGGGCCAGCCATTGGCGTCCTCGAGGGGGAGGGGAGGAGGTGGGGAGGGGAGAAGAGGCAAAGGGGCACTTTCACCCATAGCCCCCAACCCTCCCTGGAATCTGGAGTAAAGAGGTTTTATTCGTTACAGTATACTCATACTCTTCCAGATAAGACTTCTCCACAATACTGCTAAACCTTAGCTTTGACCAGTTGTAGCGCTTATAGAGTTAGGATCATGCAGCTTGTTGCATCTCGTAACTGACCAGCTGATTTGTACACACAGTTCCAGTTTCAGAATCATGCACTCCAGCCCCGACGCGCCTCCCGCACTCCCCTCCACTGGAAATATTTCTGCAGATTCCAGTCTGCCACTGTGCATATGTTTTGATAACATCCTGGTTTTAATAGCATCGAAGGAACAGCATTGTGCAGTAAAGGGTAGACCTAGCACAGAACACACCATTCACATTGAAACGCATCACTTAGTAGATGGTGAAGTACTCTGAAGCTAGCCAGATAGAAACAGAAGTTCCTGGCACTATATTTGACCCAAATTCTAATCTTACACTAATCTCTTGTATCTACCTACCACGTCCTCAAAAAGCCAACGATTTACTATTATCAGAAGTTCCGAAAAATGAGGAAGAAATTGGCCCACACTTTTTTCCGTTGTGTATTATTTCGATTCCCCCATAAAGGGAATGGACTTGTAGCCACAGGTTACACAAGCGATAGATGACTTAAAATACATAAAAAGAGATGACAATAAGAGACGATTTTTAAAAACACAATGGTACACGGTATTTTCGATTTTTACAGGAAAATAATGGATGACAAAATAAAGGTTTTTGAAAAATACGCTGGTGGACAATATTGGGGATTTTTTATCTTTATAGATGACTAGCGGAAAAGCATGGCGTTGACCAGGCATTTATTTACAGCTGTGCGTCCACGCCCGTACAATGCAGCGTCTGGCCTTGTCCTGAATTTTTATAACGTATCTCCTGAAACATGTGTCGTACAATGATATAATTTTGTAGGTACGTTCAGCGTCATATGCGGATACTGTCTGCGAAATTTATTGCGAATATAGTAGCAAAGAAGTAACAAATTTAAATGTCACGAATGCTGTGATGCCCACACACTTGGGTGCAACTAATGTACACGGAATGCTTGGCACGATCATTATAGCTACCATCACCTATGGTCGAAATTGGACCATCTGTGTCGACGTAGTGAAAATATAAATGTGCATAACATGGTAAACGTCCATTCTTTCGAGCCATCGGACCTGATCTACGATCAAAAATATCTTGTAAATGTGGTAGGGGCCACGGCCTTGCCGCAGTGGATACACCGGTTCCCGTCTGATTACTGAAGTTTAGCACTATCGGGCGAGGTCGGCACTTGGATGGGTGACCATCTGGGCCGCGATGTGCTGTTGCCATTTTTCGGGTTGCACTCAGCCTTGCGATGCCAGTTGAGGAACTACTCGACCGAATAGTAGCGGCTCCAGTCAAAGGAAACTACCACAACGAGTGGGAGAGCCAGCTCCTCCTCCACCCTCAGTGAGGATAACGTGGCGGTAGGATGGTACTGATTGGCCACTTGTGGCCTGAAGACGGAGTGCTTTTTTAAAGTAGTGCTGCCTAGATAAAACTGACAGTCTAGGCTCAGGGACTGTCCACGGTAAATGCTGCATTGGACCTACGAATACTATTAAAATAACAGTTTGAGTTCTCTTTAATTGTCCAATCATCTGAAGTGAGTCCTTATTACAGTGCGCTGAAAAATAGATTTTACGTTAATGGAAGATAAATTTTATGTTTCCAGAATGAGATTTTCACTCTGCAGCGGAGTGTGCGCTGATATGAAACTTCCTGGCAGATTAAAACTGTGTGCCTGACCGAGACTCGAACTCGGGACCTTTGCCTTTCGCGGGCAAGTGCTCTACCAGCTGAGCTACCGAATCACGACTCACGCCCGGTACTCACAGCTTTACTTCTGCAAGTATCCGTCTCCTACCTTCCAAACTTTACAGAAGCTCTCCTGCGAACCTTGCAGAACTAGCACTCCTGAAAGGAAGCTGTAAGTGCCGGGTGTGAATCGTGCTTCGGTAGCTCAGATGGTAGAACACTTGCCCGCGAAAGGCAAAGGTCCCGAGTTCGAGACTCGGTCGGGCACACAGTTTTAATCTGCCAGGAAGTTTCATATCAGCGCACACTCCGCTGCAGACTGAAAATATCATTCTGGAAACATCCCCCAGGCAGTGGCTAAGCCATGTGCCCGCAATATCCTTTCGTTCAGCCACGTTACACGAAGAATGTGAAAAGTGTCCATATGTATTAAAAACCTGAGAAATCCGACCGTTTTCGTTATTTGCTATCGAATCGACGTAATGCCAAATCGTCACATTGGCCGCTCTTCTCTCGAAAACGGTTACATTTATCGTGTGCAAAGCTATGTCGCGTGCTGCGGTATGCGGAGACACTAAAAGCACCATAGTAGAACACAGAAGAAGCTTCTAAGTTGATGTAATAGACAGCAAGAAGCAGTACAATTCAAGGTTTGTTATCGATTATTGACTTTTTAGCCGGCTTTGGTGCCTTGGACATGAGCTATGACCTTACGATTTTGTATGAAGGGAGGTCTAGCAGCCACGTTGCACGGGAGAATGTGAAAAGTGTTCATATGTAGTAAGAACCTGAGAAAACCACCCGATTTCTTCATTTGCTATCGAACCGACTTAATGCCCGATCGTCACATTGGCCGCTTTTCTCTATCAAACGATTACATTTATCGTCTGAAAACTTATGTGGGATGCTGCGGTATGCGGAGACACTAAAAGCACCACAGTAGAACACACAAGAAACTTTCTAACTTGATGTATCGGTCAGTTAGAAACAGTACAATTCAAGTTTTAGCTATCGATTATTGACTTATTAGCTGGATTTGGTGCCTTGGACATGACCGACGACCTTAAGATTCTGCATCAAACAACGACTGGCAGTCACGTTGCACGAGAGAATGTGAAGAGGGTCCATATGTAATAAAACCCTGAGAAATCGCACCGCTTTCTTCATTTGCTATCGTATCGACGGATTGCAAGATCGTCACATTGGAAGCTTTTCTCTCTCAAACGGTTACATATATCGTCTGCAAACCTATGTGGCGTGCTGCGGTAGGTAGACACACTAAAAAGACCATAGTAGAACACAGAAGAAGCTTCTAAAATTATGTAATCGGCCAGTAAAGAGCAGTACAATTCAAGTTTCAGTTATCGATTATTGACTTATTAGGTGGCTTTGGTGTCTTGGACATGACCGAGGACCATAATATTTTGCATGTAACAACGGCTGGCAGCCATGTTACCCAAGATAATGTAAAACGTGTCCATAAATAGTAAAAACCTTAGACATCGCACCGTTTTCGTCATTTGCTATCGTATCGACGTAATGCGAGATCGTCACTTTGGCCGCTTTTCTCTCTGAAACGGTTACATTTATAATATGCAAACTTATGTGGCGTGCTGTGGAATGCGGAGACACTAAAAGCACCGCAGTAGAACACAGAAGAAACTTCTAAGTTGATGTAATCGGCAAGTAAGGAGCAGTACAATTCAAGTTTTAGTTATCGGTTATTGACTTATTAGCCGGCTTTGGTGTCTTGGACATGACCGAGGACCATAAGATTTTGCATGTAACAACGGCTGGCAGCCACGTTGTTGTTGTTGTTGTTGTTGTGGTCTTCAGTCCAGAGACTGGTCTGATGCAGCTCTCCATGCTACTCTATCCTGTGCAAGCTTCTTCATCTCCCAGTACCTACTGCAACCTACATCCTTCTGAATATGCTTAGTGTTTCATCTCTTGGTCTCCCTCAACGATTTTTGCCTTCCATCCTGTCCTCCAATACTAAATACGTGATCCCCTGTTGCCTCAGAACATTTCCTACCAACCGATCCCTTCTTCTGGTCACGTTTTGCCACAAACTTCTCTTCTCCCCAACACTGTTCAACACTTCGTCATTAGTTATGTGTTCTACCCATGTAATCTTCAGCATTCTTCTGTAGCACCACATTTCAAAAGCTTCTATTCTCTTCTTGTCCAAACTATTTATCGTCCACGTTTCACTTCCATACATGGCTATACTCCATAAAAATACTTTCAGAAATGTCTTCCTGACACTTAAATCTATACTCGATGTTAACAAATTTCTCTTCTTCAGAAACTCTTTCCTTGCCATTGCCAGTCTACATTTTATATCCTCTCTACTTCGACCATCATCAGTTATTTTGCTCCCCAAATGGCAAAACTCCTTTACTACTTTAAGTGTCTCATTTCCTAATCTAATTCCCTCAGCATCACCCGACTTAATTCGACTACATTCCATTATCCTCGATTTGCTTTTGTTGATGTTCTTGTTATATCCTCCTTTCAAGGCACTGTCCATTCCATTCAACTGCTCTTCCAAGTCCTTTGCTGTCTCTGACAGAATTACAATGTCATCGGCGAACCTCAAAATTTTTATTTCTTCTCCATGGATTTTAATACCTACTCCGAATTTTTCTTTTGTTTCCTTGACCGCTTGCTCAATATACAGATTGAATAACATCGGGGAGAGGCTACAACCCTGTCTCACTCCCTTCCCAACCACTGCTTCCCTTTCATGTCCCTCGATTCTTATAACTGCCATCTGGTTTCAGTACAAATTGTAAATAGCCTTTCGCTCCCTGTATTTTACCCCTGCCACCTTTAGAATTTGAAAGAGAGTATTCCAGTCAACATTGTCAAAAGCTGTCTCTAAGTCTACAAATGCTAGGAACATAGGTTTGCCTTTCCTTAATCTTTCTTCTAAGATAAGTCGTAAGGTCAGTATTGCCTCACGTGTTCCAGTGTTTCTATGGAATCCAAACTGATCTTCCCCGAGATCGGCTTCTACTAGTTTTTCCATTCGTCTGTAAAGTATTCGTGTTAGTATTTTGCAGCTGTAACTTATTAAACTGATTAGTTCGGTAATTTTCACATCTGTCAACACCTGCTTTCTTTGGGATTGGAATTATTACGTTCTTCTTGAAGTCTGAGGGTATTTCACCTGTCTCACACATCTTGCTCACCAGATGGTAGAGTTTTGTCAGGACTGGCTCTTCCAAGGCTGTCAGTAAATCTAATGGAATGTTGTCTACTCCTGGAGCCTTGTTTCGACTTAGGTCTCTCAGTGCTCTGTCAAACTCTTCACGCAATATCGTATCTCCCATTTCATCTTCATCTACATACTCTTCAATTTCCATAATATTGCCCTCAAGTATTTCGCCTGCGTACAGACCCTCTATATACTCCTTCCACCTTTCTGCTTTCCCCTCTTTGCTTAGAACTGGGTTTCCGTCTGAGCTCTTGATGTTCATACAAGGGTTCTCGTATCTCCAAATGTCTCTTTAATTTTGCTGTAGGCAATATCTATCTTACCCCTAGTGAGATAAGCCTCTACATCCTTACATTTGTCCTCTAGCCATCCCTGCTTAGCCATTTTGCATTTCCTGTCGATCTCATTTTTGAGACGTTTGTATTCCTTTTTGGTTGCTTCATTTACTGCATTTTTATATTTTCTCCTTTCACCAATTAAATTCAATATTTCTTCTGTTACCCAAGGATTTCTACCAGCCCTCGTCTTTTTACCTACTTGATCCTCTGCTGCCTTCACTACTTCATCCCTCAGAGCTACCCATTCATCTTCTACTGTATTTCTTTCCCACATTCCTGTCAATTGTTCCCTTATGCTCTCCCTGAAACTCTGTACAACCACTGGTTCTTTCAGTTTGTCCAGGTCCCATCTCCTTAAATTCCCACCTTTTTGCAGTTTCTTCAGTTTTAATCTACAGGTCATAACCAATAGATTGAGGTCAGAGTCCAAATCTGCTCCTGGATATGTCTTACAATTTAAAACCTGGTTCCTAAATCTCTGTCTTACCATTATATAATCTATCTGATACCTTTTAGTATCTCCAGGGTTCTTCCATGTATACAACCTTCTTTCATGGTTCTTAAACCAAGTGTTACCTATGACTAAGTTGTGCTCTGTACAAAATTCTATGAGGCGGCTTCCTCTTTCATTTCTTAGCCCCAATCCATAATCAGCTACTACGTTTCCTTCTCTCCCTTTTCCTACACTCGTTTTCCAGTCGTCCTTGACTATTAAATTTTCGTCTCCCTTCACTACCTGAATAATTTCTTCTATTTAATCATACATTTCTTCAATTTCTTCGTCATCTGCAGAGATAGTTGGCATATAAACTTGTACTACTGTAGTACGTGTGGGCTTCGTATCTATCTTGGCCACAGTAATGCGTTCACTATGCTGTTTGTAGTAGCTTACCCGCATTCCTATTTTCCTATTCATTATTAAACCTACTCCTGCATTACCCTTATTTGATTTTGTGTTTATAACCCTGTATTCACCTGACCAAAAGTCTTGTTCCTCCTGCCACCAAACTTCACTAATTCCCACTATATCTAACTTTAACCTATCCATTTCCCTTTTTAAATTTTCTGACCTACCTGCCCGATTGAGGGATCTGACATTACACGCTCCGACCCGTAGAACGCCAGTTTTCCTTCTCCTGATAACGACATCCTCCTGAGTAGTCCCCGCCCAGAGATCCGAATGGGGGCTATTTTACCTCCGGAATATTTTACCCAAGAGGACGCCATCATCATTTAATCATACAGTAAAGCTGCATGCTCTCGGGAAGGATTACGGCCGTAGTTTCCCCTTGCTTTCAGCCGTTCGCAGTACCAGGACGGCAAGGCCGTTTTGGTTATTGTTACAAGGCCAGATCAGTCAATCATCCAGACTGTTGAGCCTGCAACTACTGAAAAGGCTGCTGCCCCTCTTCAGGAACCACACGTTTGTCTGGCCTCTCAACAGATACCAATCCGTTGTGGTTGTACCTACGGTACGGCTATCTGTATCGTTGAGGCACACAAGCCACCACACCAACGGCAAGGTCCATGGTTCATGGGGGGGGGGGGGGGGGGGCAGCCACGTTATGCGAGAGAATGTGAAAAGTGTCCATAAATAGTAAAAACGTGAGAAATCGAACCGTTTTCGTCATTTGCTATCCTATAGTCGGAATGCCAAATCGTCACATTGGAAGCTTTTCTCTCTCAAACGGTTACATATATCGTCTGCAAACCTATGTGGCGTGCTACAGTATGCGGAGACACTAAAAGCACCACAGTAGAACTCGCAAGAAATTTCTAAGTTGATGTTATCGGTCAGTAAGAAGCAGTACAATCAAGTTTTAATTATCGATTATTGACTTATTAGCCGTGTCCATAAGTAGTAAAAACCTGAGAAATAGCACTGTTCTCGTCATTTGCTATCGTATCGACGTAATGCCACATCGTCCCATTGGCCGCTTTTCTCTCTCAAACGGTTACATTTATCGTCTGCAAACTTGTGTGGCGTACTGCGGTATGCGGAGTCACTAAACGAACCCCAGTAGGACACAGAAGAAGCTCCTAAGTTCATGTAATCCACCAGTAAGAAGCAGTACAATTCCAGTTTTAGTTATCAATTATTGACTTATTAGCCGGGTTTGGTGCCTTTGACATGACCAACGACCCTACGATTTTGCATGAAACAACGACTGGCAGCCACGTTACGCGAGAGAATGTGAAAAGTGTCCATAAGTACTAAATACCTGAGAAATTGCACCGTTTTCGTCATTTGCTATCGTATCGACGCAATGCCAGATCGTCACATTGGCCGCTTTTCTCTCTCAAACGGTAACTTCTATCGTCTGCAAACTTATGTCGCAGAGACACTAAAAGCACAACAGTAGAACACAGAAGAAGCTTCTAAGTTGATGTAATAGCCAATAAGAAGCAGTGAAATTCAAGTTTTAATTATCTATTGTTTACTTTTAGCCGGCTTTGGTGCATTGGACATGAGCCAGTACCTTAAGATTTTGCATGAAGGGAGGTCTAGCAGCCGCGTTGCACGGGAGAATGTGAAAAGTGTTCATATGTAGTAAAAACCTGAGAAATCGCACCGTTTTCGTCATTTGCTATCGTATCGACGTAATGCCAGATAGTCACATTGGAAGTTTTTCTGTCTCAAACGGTTACATTTATCGCCTGCAAATTTAAGTGGCGTGCTGCGGTATGTGGAGACGCTAAAAGAATAACAACAGAACACACAAAAAGCTTCTAAGTTGATGTTATCAAACAGTAAGAAGCAGTACAAATCAAGTTTTATTCATCAATTATTGATTTATTAGCCGGCTTTGGTGTCTTGGACATAATCGAGGACCATAAAATTTTGCATGTAACAACGGCTGGCAGCCACGTTACAAGAGAGAATGTGAAAAGAGTCCATAAATAGTAAAAGTCTGAGGAATCAGACCGTTTTCGTCATGTGCAATCGTATTGACGGAATGCCAGATCGTCGCATTGGAAGCTTTTCTCTCTCAAACGGTTACATATATCGACTACAAACCTATGTGGCGTGCTGCGGTATGCGGAGGCACTAAAAGCATAACAGTTGAACACACAAAAAGCTTCTAAGTTGATGTTATCAAACAGTAAGAAGCAGTACAATTCAAGTTTTAGTTATCGATTATTGACTTATTAGCTGGCTTTGGTGACGTGGACATGACCAACGACCCTAAGATTTTGCATGAAACAACGACTGGCAGCCACGTTAAACGAGAGAATGTGAAAAGTGTCCAAATGTTGTAAAAACCTGAGAATTCGCACCGTTTTCGTCATTTGCTATCGTATCGACGTAATGCCAGATAGTCACATTGGAAGTTTTTCTGTCTCAAACGGTTACATTTATCGCCTGCAAATTTAAGTGGCGTGCTGCGGTATGTGGAGACGCTAAAAGAATAACAACAGAACACACAAAAAGCTTCTAAGTTGATGTTATCAAACAGTAAGAAGCAGTACAAATCAAGTTTTATTCATCAATTATTGATTTATTAGCCGGCTTTGGTGTCTTGGACATAATCGAGGACCATAAAATTTTGCATGTAACAACGGCTGGCAGCCACGTTACAAGAGAGAATGTGAAAAGAGTCCATAAATAGTAAAAGTCTGAGGAATCAGACCGTTTTCGTCATGTGCAATCGTATTGACGGAATGCCAGATCGTCGCATTGGAAGCTTTTCTCTCTCAAACGGTTACATATATCGACTACAAACCTATGTGGCGTGCTGCGGTATGCGGAGGCACTAAAAGCATAACAGTTGAACACACAAAAAGCTTCTAAGTTGATGTTATCAAACAGTAAGAAGCAGTACAATTCAAGTTTTAGTTATCGATTATTGACTTATTAGCTGGCTTTGGTGACGTGGACATGACCAACGACCCTAAGATTTTGCATGAAACAACGACTGGCAGCCACGTTAAACGAGAGAATGTGAAAAGTGTCCAAATGTTGTAAAAACCTGAGAATTCGCACCGTTTTCGTCATTTGCTATCGTATCGACGTAATGCCAGATAGTCACATTGGAAGTTTTTCTGTCTCAAACGGTTACATTTATCGCCTGCAAATTTAAGTGGCGTGCTGCGGTATGTGGAGACGCTAAAAGAATAACAACAGAACACACAAAAAGCTTCTAAGTTGATGTTATCAAACAGTAAGAAGCAGTACAAATCAAGTTTTATTCATCAATTATTGATTTATTAGCCGGCTTTGGTGTCTTGGACATAATCGAGGACCATAAAATTTTGCATGTAACAACGGCTGGCAGCCACGTTACAAGAGAGAATGTGAAAAGAGTCCATAAATAGTAAAAGTCTGAGGAATCAGACCGTTTTCGTCATGTGCAATCGTATTGACGGAATGCCAGATCGTCGCATTGGAAGCTTTTCTCTCTCAAACGGTTACATATATCGACTACAAACCTATGTGGCGTGCTGCGGTATGCGGAGGCACTAAAAGCATAACAGTTGAACACACAAAAAGCTTCTAAGTTGATGTTATCAAACAGTAAGAAGCAGTACAATTCAAGTTTTAGTTATCGATTATTGACTTATTAGCTGGCTTTGGTGACGTGGACATGACCAACGACCCTAAGATTTTGCATGAAACAACGACTGGCAGCCACGTTAAACGAGAGAATGTGAAAAGTGTCCAAATGTTGTAAAAACCTGAGAATTCGCACCGTTTTCGTCATTTGCTATCGTATCGACGTAATGCCAGATAGTCACATTGGAAGTTTTTCTGTCTCAAACGGTTACATTTATCGCCTGCAAATTTAAGTGGCGTGCTGCGGTATGTGGAGACGCTAAAAGAATAACAACAGAACACACAAAAAGCTTCTAAGTTGATGTTATCAAACAGTAAGAAGCAGTACAAATCAAGTTTTATTCATCAATTATTGATTTATTAGCCGGCTTTGGTGTCTTGGACATAATCGAGGACCATAAAATTTTGCATGTAACAACGGCTGGCAGCCACGTTACAAGAGAGAATGTGAAAAGAGTCCATAAATAGTAAAAGTCTGAGGAATCAGACCGTTTTCGTCATGTGCAATCGTATTGACGGAATGCCAGATCGTCGCATTGGAAGCTTTTCTCTCTCAAACGGTTACATATATCGACTACAAACCTATGTGGCGTGCTGCGGTATGCGGAGGCACTAAAAGCATAACAGTTGAACACACAAAAAGCTTCTAAGTTGATGTTATCAAACAGTAAGAAGCAGTACAATTCAAGTTTTAGTTATCGATTATTGACTTATTAGCTGGCTTTGGTGACGTGGACATGACCAACGACCCTAAGATTTTGCATGAAACAACGACTGGCAGCCACGTTAAACGAGAGAATGTGAAAAGTGTCCAAATGTTGTAAAAACCTGAGAATTCGCACCGTTTTCGTCATTTGCTATCGTATCGACGTAATGCCAGTTCGTCACTTTGGCCGCGTTTCTCACTAGAACGGTTACATTTAACTTCTGCAAACTTATATCGCGTTCCGCGATATGCGGAGACACTAAACGCTCCACAGTAGAACACAGAAGTTGATGTAATCGGCCAGTAAGAAGCAGTACAATTCATGTGCTAGTAATTGATTATTGACTTATTAGCCGGCTTTGGTGCCTTGGACATGATCGACGACCTTTCGATTTTGCTGGAAACAACGACTGGGAGAAACTTTACAGGAGAGAATGAAAAAAATATCCACATGTAGTGAAAACCTGAGAAATCGCACCGTTTTCGCCATGTGGTATCGAATCGACTTATACCCGGGCCGTTGAAACATTGCACTTGACGTTTGCGTATGAAGTTGGCAGTGTAACAGAGTAACAAGTGAAGAACGATAGGCACTAGGCGTTCAGTGTGGGGCGCCAGCCAATCACAGCGCAGTGAGCACTGCTGTTACTCACGTGCTGTGACGTTAAAGTTACCGCGTTGCCGGCTTTGTTTAGTGAATGTGTATACAACGTGAGTTGTGTGTTGTTTACCGCGTATTTTCGTTGTACTGTGTGCTATATCGTTGTGACTTTTGTTACGTTGTGAGTTTACGTACTTGGAAAATGCCACCGAAAAGACTTCGTTCACCTAGTGACAATCCTTTGCGTCGAGGGGTGCCGCTAAACAGCCAGGCACTGGAGTTGCTACACAGAACTCGTGAGTTTTACGAGCAGGAGAAAAGCTACGTAAGCATTCATGGACAGCCATCAATTCCTGCCGACAAAGTGGTGGAACGTACGTCGAAAACTCTTGGTATTAGTGCAAGAACGGTAGTAAGTAAGGGAGTATTACTACAAAACTTTGAAGATACTGAAGTGAGCCGTAACGACTCCGAGCTGTCTGGATCAAATAATACATTTTTATCAACCCCGGGAAAGAAGAAAAAGCGGCGTAGTCCTATCACAGATTTAGATTCTTTCCAGACTGATGCAGTTCGTAGGCATGTTTATGCTTACTACAGCAGAAAAGAGTATCCGACTGTAGCTAAGTTATTAATCTCTTTAAAAGAAAGTGAACTCTTCAGGGGTGGTAAAACAGACTAAAATTTGTGCTAAAAAATATGGGTTTCCGTTACAAAACGCTAGACGGACGCAAAGTACTGTTAGAGAGGGCACATATTGTTACCGCTCGTAGCATTTTCTTGCACAAAATTGTGGGCAGAGACATTCATTCCATAATTTGGCTAGACGAAACGTGGGTTAATGCCGGGGAAGCTGTCAGTAAATGTTGGAGGGATAACACACCCAGCAGTACCGGCCATCAGCCGACGGGAAGAGGAGCTAGATTAATTGTGGTCCATGCAGGCTCCTCCAGTTGTTTTGTCCCTGACGCACTTTCAGTTTTTAGATCAAAAAAGACTGGTGATTACAATGAAGATATGGATCACGCACGATTTGTTGAGTAGTTCAGGAACCTTTTAAAACAATTTCTTGTCCCTACAACAATTGTAATGGACAATGCTCCATATCATTCGGTGATACAGAACAATGCCCCAACTACAAATGATCGGAAAGAAATTATGGTGCAGTGGTTACAGGCTCGAAATATTGCAGCGGATATGGGTATGACAAAGGTTCTGTTATATTCTCTCGTTAAAGAAAATAAGCCTACGACACCTACATACGTAGTAGACGAAATTGCCAAGGAGCAGGGTCATACTGTAATAAGGCTGCCACCATATCACTGCCATTTCAACCCTATTGAGTTAGTATGGAGTGACGTAAAAATGTATGTAAGGAACAACAACAAGTCCTTTACAATAGCAGAGGTGGAAAAGCTGTTGCGTGAAGGTCTTGTGACTGTGGATGCAGCCTCACGGAGAAAAAAAGTAGAGCACGTCGAGAAGCTTATACGAGCAGCACAGACAATAGAAGGCATTATCAGTGGCCTGAACAATTAATGATTTGTCTTGCCGATGAAGACGGTTTTAGCGATGAATCGGACAACAGTGACGATGGCGAGCTGGATGGAATTGCGCCATTATCGCTGTAAATTGGTGAGTGAAAAAATTCTAATATTGGTTATTTATTGCAATCTCGGTTATTATTTATTTTGTAAACTACGTACATTATTGATTTTAAAGTACCAGTCGTCAGATGCTTGTTTTTTGTATTTCTATGCTCCGTTATCGAAAGGGTGCGCATTGTTATGCTTTTACATGCATTATTATACGGTTGTTTACTTCCTGTCATTGTAGTACAACTAAAAACGAGTTTTTATAAACATTGCAATTGCTCAATCGCTTGCATTTACGAGACGGGACGGAAAACTGTATCGTCTGCTGTGTGTATAGAGGCTGCTGTTACAACATCGCTATTACAGTATAGCCAACCTAACTAGACAAAAAGCGAACTGTCAAGTGCATTGTTTCTCCGGCGGGGGAATAATGCCAGATCGTCAGTTGGGCCGCTTTTCTCTCTCAAACGGTTACATGTATCGACTGCAAACTTATGTCGCGTGCTATGGTATTCGGAGACACTAAAAGACCACAATAGAAGACAGAAGAAGCTTCCAAGTTGATGTAATCGGCCAGTAAGAAGTTTTAGTTATCGGTTATTGGCTTATTAGCCGGATTTAGTGACTTGGACATGACCGACGACCTTAAGATTTTGCATGAAACAGCGACTGGCAGCCACGTTACACGAGGGAATATGAAAAGTGTCCATATGCAGTAAAAACCAGAGAAATCGCACCGTTTTCGTCATTTGCTATCGTATCGACTTAATGCCAGATCGTCTCTTTGGCCGCTTTCCTCTTTCAAACGGTTACATTTATCGTCTGCAAATTTGTGTGGCGTGCTGCGGTATGTGGAGACACTAAAACACCACAGTAGAGCACAGAAACTTCTAAGTCGCTGTAATCGGCGAGTAAAAAGCAGTACAGTTTAAGTTTTAGTCATCGATTATTGACTTATTAGCCGGCTTTGGCGCCTTGATCATGAGCTAGGACCTTGCGATTTTGCATGAAACGACATCTGGACGCCACGTTGCACGGGAGAATGTGAAAAGTGTTCATATGTAATAGAAACTTGAGAAATCCGCCCCTTTTCGTCATATGCTATCGAATTTACTTAATGCCAGATCGTCACATCGGTCGCTTTTTACTCACTGAAACGTTTACATTTATCGTCTGCAAAGTTATGTCGCGTGCTGCGGTATGCGGAGACACTAAAAGCACTATAGTAGAACACAGAAGAAGCTTCAAAGAAGATGTAATCGGCCAGTAACAAGCAGTACAATTCATTTTTATTTATCGGTTATTGACTTATTTCGCTGCTTTAGTGCCTTGGATATGAGCTTGGACCTTGCGATTTTGCATGAAACGACGTCTGGACGCCACGTTGCACGGGATAATGTGAAAAGTGTTTATATATGGTAAAACTTGAGAAATCCACCCTTTTTCACCTTTTGCTTTCGAATCGACGTAATGCCATATCGTCACATGGTCCCCTATTCTCTCTGAAACGTTTACATTTATCGTCTGAAAACTTATTTCGCTTGCTGCGGTGTGGGGTGACACTACAAGCAACAAAATAGGAGCTTCTTAGTTGATGCAATCGGCCAGTAAGAAGTAGTATAAGTGAGATTTTTGTTACTGATTGATGAATTATTGGCCGGCTTTTATTGCCTTGCATGTGACCGAGGACCCTATGCTTTAGCATGAGCCGAGGTCAGGCAGCCACGTTACACGCAAAAATGCGAAAACTTTTAATATGTATTTAAAAACTGTAGAAGAGCACCCGTTTGCGTCACTTGCCTTATCACGTATTGCTAGATAGTCACATAGGTATCTTTTCTCTTGGAAACGTTTACATTTATGGTCTGGAAACCTATGTCACGTACTGAGGTATCCAGTAGTAACACAAGGAACAAAATAGAAGCTTCTAAGTTGTTGCAATTGACTAGTAAGAAGTAGTACAAGACAAGTTTCGGTTACGGAATGTCAATTATTGGCCAGTTTTGGTGTCTTGCAGTAGATTGAGGACCTGGGAACTTATCTGTCTACTTACGCTCCCCCCTCCCCTCCCGTCCGGAAGATTTCTGTCTACCTATCGCTCTTCCGCTACCGCTACTCTCGTATTAGGTCTGCCTACCTACCACCCCTTGGAAGATCTCTCTCTACCTACCTCACCCATTGGAAGACATTTGTCTACCTACTCCCCTCCATGGAATATGTCACTCTACCTTCCTCCCATCAGAAGATGTCTGTCGACCTCCCCCTTTCCAGAGATGTCTGATTACCCACCCACGCAATCGGAAGATGTTTGTCTTCCTACCCCCTTGGAAGATGTCTGTCTACCTACCCCATGCCAGGATGTGTCTATCCCCCCCTCCTTGGAAGATGTCTGTCTACCCCCTCTTGGAACATGTCTTCCTACTCCCCCTCGGAAGACGTCTGTCTGCCAACCCTCCCCACAGAAGATGTCTGTCGACCTTATCCCTCACTCGGAAGATGTCTTTCTACCATACACACTGCTTTGGAAGATGTGTGTCTATCTACGCCCTCACCCCTCCCGTCTTGGAGGATTTCACTCTACCTACCACCCCTAGGAAGAAGGCTATCTAACCAACTGTCGGAAGATGTCTCCCCCCTCTCGGAATATGTCTATCTACCACCCTCTCAGAAAGTATCTAACCCCCTCGGAAGATGTCTACCACCACTCGGAAGATGTCTACCTACCCTCGGAAAATGTCTGTCTACCTACCCCTTCAGAGGATATCTGTCCACCTACCTCCCATCTGAAGATGTCTGTCTACCTACCCGCACCCTTGGAAGATGTCTGTCTACCTACCCCACTTGAAAGATATCTGTCTACATACTCACTCTCTATGAAGATGTATGTCTCCCTACCCACCCCTCGGAACAGGTCTGTCTACCTACCCCTCCCCCCCCCCCCCCTGGGAAGATGTCTGTCTACCTACCCTATACTTTGAAGATGTCTGTCTGCCTACCTCCCCTCGTAAGGTTCTGACTACCTTTTTGTTTAGCCCATCCAGTACTTCACAGAGAAAAGAGAATATACCATTTTCAGTTGCCAAACGACTTCTAAAACCGAACTGTGCATTTGATACAAATCGTGTGATATAAAATGATCAACTAACCTTACATGCACAGCCTTTTCGGTAACTTTTGCAAACACTGATGGCATAGAAATAGGTCTAAAATTTTCTACATTATCCCTTTCTCCCTTTTCATAAAGCGGCTTTACAGCTGAGTACTTTAATCGCTCAGGAAACTGACCGTTCCTAAAGAAAAATTACAAATTTGGCTGAATACAGGACTAACATGTGCAGCACAGTACTTTAATATTATGCAAGACACTCCATCATAACCATGAGAGTCCTTAGTATTCAGTGATTTAATTATTGACTCAATCTCCCCCTTGTCTGTATCACAGAGGAGTATTTCAGACATCAATCTCAGAAAGGTATTTGCTAAGAAATTTGTATGATTTCCTGTTGAAACTAAATTTTTATTTAGCTCGCCAGCAATGCTCAGAAAGTGATTGTTAAATACCGTACATATATCTGATTTATCACTAACGAAAATATTATTACTTAGAACTAACTTTATATCATCGACCTTGTGCTGATGACCAGTCACTCCCTTCACAACTAACCAAATGTCTTTAATTTTATCCTGTGAATAAGCTATTCTATTTGCATATCACATACTTTTTGCCTTGCTAATAACATTTTTAGGCACCTTATAATCCTGTTTGTAAGGGGCTATGGTAGCTCGATTGTGACTACTTCTAACATTTTGATGTAATTCCCGCTATGTTCTACATGATATCCTTATCCCACTAGTCAGCCAACCGGGCTGTCCATGACTGCTAGTACCCCATTTAGAATGTTCTAATGGAAAACAACTCTCAAAGAGCATGAGAAATGTGTTATGGAAAGCATTGCATTTATCCTCTGTATTATTGGCACTATAAACATCTTGCCACTCTTGTTCCTTGACAAGTTTTAAAAAACTCTCTATTGCTGTTGGATTGACTTTCCTATGTTCTATGTAACTAAATATGACATTGGTTGGAGTAAAAAAACCTTTTAGTGTTAAAATTTGTGCATTATGGTCTGAAAGGCCATTCACTCTTTTACTAACAGAATGCCCATCTAGTAATGAAGAACGAATAAAAATATGGTCTATGACTGTGCTACTGTTCCCCTGCACCCTAGTTGGAAAAAAACACAGTTTGCCTCAGATCATATGAATTTAGGAGATCTTCCAACATCATTTTTCTTGGGACCGAGCGAGGTGGCGCAGTGGTTAAGACACTGGACTCACATCCGGGAGGACGACAGTTCAGTCCCGCGTTCAGCCATCCTGATTCAGGTTTTCTGTGATTTCCCTAAATCACTTCAGGCAAATGCCGGG
Organism: Schistocerca gregaria; assembly: GCF_023897955.1. Classification (NCBI taxonomy): domain Eukaryota; kingdom Metazoa; phylum Arthropoda; class Insecta; order Orthoptera; family Acrididae; genus Schistocerca; species Schistocerca gregaria. The sequence goes on from NC_064927.1 coordinate 43,037,240, forward strand.
TTAGTTCCTCTCAAAGGGCATGGCCGACTTCCTTCCCCATCCTTCCCTAACCCGACGAGACCAATGACCTCGATGTCTGGTCTCCTTCCCCAAACAACCCAACCCCCCTTTTTCTTGCACAATCATATACAAAATTAATATTGAAGTCCCCACATATAACTACTTTCTGGTACTTCCTACACAAGTGAATCAAGAACCCTCTCTAGCTTAAGCAAAAATGCTCTGAAGTTGGAGTTAGAGGCCCTATAAACAACAGCAATTAGAAGTTTAATTTCACTAAATTCAACAAATGCTGCACAACTTTCAAATATCTGTTCAGTGCAGTGTCGCAACAAGTCTATGGACTCAAATAACATACTGTTTTTTTATGTACAGAGACACTTCCCCACCCCGCAAGGAACTCCTTGAGAAACAGCCAGCTAATCTGTAGCCTGGTAAAGCAAGCCTATAAATTATCAATTTATTGAAGTGGTGCTCTGATGTACCAATAATTTCAGCATTAACATCTATTAGCAGTTCACTATCTTTATCTCTCATAAATCTTATATTTTGATGAAATATGCTAATTCCTTCTTTACTTCGAAACATTACATCCTCTGGAGGAGAGCCCTTAAAGGCACTTCCTTTAAGCAGGTATACCTATCAGCTGACTTCAGTATTAAAAAGGTGCAGCTCTAACAGCAACTACTACAGGAACTTTTCCATGAGTGACACCACTACCGCCACCACCACCCACTACACTGTCACCTATAAGCTTAGGTAGCCTCCCCTTCGCATACCTATTGAGGTGCAGGCCATGCCTAGTGAAACCCAATTTACTGATAGACCCAACTGGTACCACTGAGATGTGATCCATGCCCTCTGTCATCAGTGCACCCTCCAGCCCCACATTAACGCGCCTAACAGCCGCATTAAGGTGTGGCCGATCATGATGCTGAAACAGTTTCACGAAAAGCACATTAGTGCCACCAGTTTGAGTAGCTATCTTAACCAAGTCACCACTGACATCATACCCCCTGTCCCTATTGCGACTGCTCCCAGCTCCATCCACTATCACTACCTTATCCTCCTTTGTAAAATTCTTACATAACTCCCCTACGCTTTCAGCCACCTGAGCCAACCCTGCACTAGGCTTCACAATGCTTGTGACCTGGTACTGACTCCACAAAACTTCCTGCAAATGCTGGCCCACACCTCTACCGTGGGAACTACCTAGCAGCAGAACCTAGGCCTCCTAATTGCTGAGGACTGCTGCAAGTTACCTACATATACAGCTTCACGAGGCTCCTCTCCGCTCTACTCTGACAGTTTGTCGTATCTATTGCATGTATGCAAAGTAAAACTGTCTGACTACCTCCTTTTCCTAGCTATCTTCCTGCCAACTGCCAGTTCCCATTCCCTAGCACACTTCACCCTCCTCAACTTATCTAGTTCCTTCTTTGCGCATTGTAACTGCACCTGAAGGGCACAGATCTTACACTCCTGCTCCTCTATTAACTTGTTTCTACTACAGATTCTACATTCCCAGGACAGGATCACCCTAAAATTACCACTGGCTTCCCCAATGCATTTCCCGCAATGAAAACACTTTGAACAAATCCCACAGTGTAATCCACTACTCACAAACCTACGACAGAACCCACACTTCTCACTCATGATAAAATTTTACAGTTACTAAAAAAAACTATACGTCAACGTTACCAAAGTTCAGTTACAAAAGCAGCACTGTTTAAGAACTAACAACTATGGTCTCGAAATTCTCTAACTACTAAGAAAGCAGCTACTTGTATTAATACTACTACAACACAGCCGATACCAATACCAGCAAAACTTCACAAAATTATTGGCTAAAACCAAAAAATTAAAACTAAACGCCAGTTCAAAACTAAAGCACGAAATTTACTGAAAACTCTATAAAACACAGCGAGCGAACGATTACAAAAGTTTATTAAGTCATTATTTCACCACAAACGGCAAGCAACACCACTGTAATCCATTCAATTTAATAACTGTATTACAGAGCACAAACAAGTTCGTCAGTACTTAGCTTATAACCGCTACAGATGCAGTGCACGCCGCAAAATGTAAACACACTGATGAGGCGCGAGGCTTAGACGAACCACGAAAGCACACTCACAAATAATAGACCACTCGAGTCAATGCAACAGGAAGGAAGACGGAGGTAAATGAATATCCACTAATAAGTTGCTTTTACGGCGAAAATAATAACACAAACAAACTATAAAATACGTAAATGAAGCCTAAAAGTTATAAAACATTAACAAGCTATTTCAACAGCAGTGCAGCTCACTTGACGTCACACCCATGATGATCTGCCCCCCCCCCCCCCCCTGGGATGGTGCCTATCTACCCCACACTCGAAATATGCCTATCTATCCCCCTCAGAAGATATCTGCCTAGCTACCCCCCCCCCCCCCCTCGGAAGATATCTGTCTACCTACCCCTCCTCGGAAGATCTATGTCAACCTGCACCTACCTCCCCACCCCCTCAGATGATGTCTGTGTACCTACCCACACCCTTGGAAGATGTCTGTCTACCTAACCCCCCCCCCCCCTCAGAATATGTATGACTACCTACCACTCCCCTCGGAATATGTATGTCTACCTACCCCACCCCTCGGAAGATATCTACCTACACCTCCCACATCGGAAGATGTCATTCTACCTCTCCTCATTGAAAACTGTCTGTCTCTCATCGCCCCACCACCTAATATGTCATTCTACCTACTTGCCTCCTTAGAAAATATCTGTCTACATAACCCCCCCACAGGCGATGTCTGTCTACCTGCCCCGTGAAATACGTCTATCTACTTAACCCCCTCGGCAGATGTCTGCCTACCTCAACCCCCTAAGGAAGATGTTTGTCCACCTACCTCACCCTCTGAAGATGTCTATCTACATCCCCCAGAAAAACTTTCTCCCCACCTCGTAAGATGTCTATCACTCTGGAAGATGTCTCTCAACCCTCCCCCCCCCCCCCCCCACTCGCTACGCAGATGTCTATCTACCTACCTGCCCTCTCGGAATATGTCTGTCTACCTATCCCAACCCCCATCCAGCCCCCCGCTCAGAAGTTGTTTACCCCTATCATGGAAGATGTCTAGAGACCCCCAAACTTCAGAAGGTGTCTTCCAGCCCTCATCACCATTCGAAGATGTCTACCCCCTTGGAGGATGTCTACTCCCCCTGGAAAATGTCTGTCTACCCATGTTGGATGATGTCTGTCTATCTACTCAGCCCCCCTGGAAAGATGTCTGTTAAACTACCACCCCTTGGAATATGTTTATCTATTATTACCAGCACAAAAGATGTCCATCAACCTACAATCGCCCTCTGAAGATGTCTGTCTACCTGTAGCTCCCGCTTGGAAGATGTCTGTCTACCTACACCCATCAGAAGATGTTGTCTACTTACCACCATCGGAATATATCTCTCTACCTATCCCCTCTTGGCAAATGTCATTCTACACCAACCCTCTCAAGAGGTCAGTTTACCTACAACCCCCCAGAAGAAGTCTGTCTACCTACCCCCCCTCTCGAAAAATGTCTATAGTCACCCTACCTCAGACAATGTCTCTCTACCTATGCCCCATCATGGAAGATGTCTGTCTACCCACCCACCCATCAGAAGAAGGCTGTCTACTACCATCCCCTCACAGAAGATGTCTGCCAACCAACCCCCTATTGGAAGATGTCTGTCTACCTACCCCACCCCATCTCTGAAGATGTCTGTCTACCAACCCTCCACTTGGAAGATGTCTGTCCTCCTACAACCCCTCAGAAGATGTCAGTCTACCTAACCCTCTCTCAGACGTTATCTGCCTAAATACCCCTCCTCAGATGGTTTCTGTCTACCTACACCCACAACCCCTCATAATATGAATGTGTACCTAAACCCCTCAGAATCTGTATATTTACCTACCCAACGTCGAATGATTTGTGTCTATCTTATCCCTATCTCGGAAGATGTCTGTCTCCCTACCCACCCCCTCTGAGGGTGTCTGTATACCTACCCCCCTTCTCAAAAGTTGTCTCTCTACATTCACCACACATTTGAAGATGTCTATCTATGTACCTCCTCTCGAAAGATATCTATCTATTGCCACCATGGAAGAAAAGTATCTCTCCCCTCTCGGAAGATGTCAGTCTACCACTCCTCTCAGAAGTTATACACTCCCCATCTGAGAATGTCTACACCCCTCTCGGAGGATGTCTGTCTACCAAACTACATCCTTTAGAAGCTGTTTCCCACCCCTTGGAAGATATCTGTCTTCCAACACCCCCCATCCCCCCATGGAAGATGTCTGTCTACCAAACCCAGCCTCAGAAGATGTCTCCATACCTACCACCACTCAGAAGATGTCTGTCTACCTACCCACCCCCATCAGAAGATGACTGTCGACGTTATCCCCTTCAGAAGATGTCTGTCTACATACCCTCCCTCAGAAGATGTCTGCCTACCTAAGACCAGTGGATGATGGACAACTACCTCCCTCTCGGAGGATGACTACCTCCTCTCTGAAGATATCTGTCTATGTACCCTCCCCTCGAAAGATGTCTCTTCCCCCTCAGATGATGTATGTCTACCAACGCCCACATGGAAAGTGTCTGTCCTTCTAACCCCTTCGGATGATGTCTGTGTACCTACCCACCTGGAAGATGGCTGTCTACCTACCCCCAATCGGGACATGTCTGTCTACCTTCCCACCTAGGCATATGTCTGTATACCTACAGACGGCCGTGGTGGTCTCGCGGTTCTAGGCGCACAGTCCGAAACCGTGCGACTGCTATGGTCGCAGGTTCGAATCCTGCCTCGGGCATAGATGTGTGTGATGTCCTTAGTTTAGTTAGGTTTAAGTAGTTCTAAGTTCTAGGGGACTGATGACCACAGCAGTTGAGTCCCATAGTGCTCAGAGCCATTTGAACCATTTTTTTTATACCTACGCCCTTTCGGAAAATGTCTGTCTACCTACCCCATCACCTCAGAAGATGTAATTCTACTTACCACATCTCGGAAAGTGTCAGTCTACTTATGCCCCACCCTCAGAAACTGTCTGTCTACCTTGCCCCTTTGGAATATGTCAGTTTACCAACCCCACTCAAAAGATGTCTGCTTACCTACTCTCCCATCCAAAGATATCTGTCTACCTACCACCTCTCGGAGGATTTTGTCTACCCCCCCTCTGAGATGTCTTCCTACATCCCCTTGGAAGATGCCTATCTAAACCCCTAGGAAGATATCCCTCCCTCTAAAAATGCCTACCTTACCCCTTCCACATCGGAAGATGCCAATCTCGCCCCTTAGGTTGATGCCTACCCACACCCACCTCATAAGATTATCTATCCATTCCCTCCAAAGATGCTAATCTCCCTCCTCGGAAGAGGTCTATCTACACCCCTCAGAAGATGTGTATCTACCACTAATCTTGGAAAATGTCTATCTACCCCCCTTAGAAGCTGTCTCCCTACCCCCCATGGAAGATGTCTACCCCCTTCTGAAGATGTCTATCTACCCAGCCCAGGCGGAAAATATCTATGTATCCCTCCACTCGGATGGTGAAAATCAACCAACAGCTTGGAAGATGTCTATCTACCCCACCCTCAGATGACATCTACACCCTCTGGAAGATACCTATCCCCACCTCAGAAGATGTATATCCCCCAGGAGGATGTATATAACCCACCTCATGAAAAATGCCTGTCTACCAACCCCCTCCTCTTGGAATATGTCTGTCTACCTACCCCACCCCTGTAAGATTTCCATCTAGCCCCTCCCCTCAGAGGACGTTTATCCTACACTCAAAAGATTTCTACAGCCTTCCTTCATTTGGAATGTGTCTACCGCCTATTCTGAAGATGTCTGTCTACCTCCAAATTCTAGGAACATGTCTGTATGTCTGTCTTCCTCACAAACTCAGGAAAAGGCTATCTATTCCCCCTATGGAAGAAATCTATCTAACCCTCTCTCGGAAGATGTATACCTACCCTCCTTGCCGAAGATATCTACACCCCATCTTCGAGGAGCTCTATCACCCCTTCACGGAAGATGCCTGTTTATGTACCAGAACCCATCGGAAGATGTAAGTGTACATACCATCACTCCCCACAGAACATGTCTGTCTACTTACCGACCATTCTTGGAAGATGTCTGTCTACCCCCCTCCCCCTTTGAAAATGCCTGACTACTCACCTCCCCCCATGGAAGAATACTATCTCCCCCCCTCCCAGAAGATGTCAATCTACCTCTCGAAAATATCTACCTCCCCCCCCCAGAAAAATGTCAACCCTCTCTCTCGAAGGATATCTGTTTACCTATCCGGCCCGAATCGAAATATGTCTCCCCCTTGGAAAATGTCTGTCTACCAAGCTCCCTCCTGGAAGACGTCTGTCTAAGAAACAACCACTCAGAAGATGTCTGTCTATCTACCCCTCCTCAGAATTGTTTGTCTACCATTATCACCACAGAAGATGTCTACTCCCTCCCCCCTTGGAAGATGTCTGTCTACCTACCACCCCCTCAGAAGATGTCTGACCACATACCCTGCTTCGGAATATGTCCGTCTACTTACCCCTCGCAGAAGATGTGTGTCTTCCTACCTCCCCACAGAAGATGTAGGTAAACAGATATCTTTCGAGAGGGAGTAGGTAGACAGACATCTTGCAAGGGAGTGATATGTAGACAGAAATTACCAAGGGGTGGGGAAAATTTAGACAGACTTCTTCCGGGGGGGGGGGGGGGGGGGGGGGCGTGGGTATACATACATTTTCTGAGTGTATGTAGGTAGACAATCTTCTGAGGGAGTAGGCAGTAAGGCACCTTCCGAGGGGGGTAGGTAGACAGACATCTCCCATTGGTGGGTTGGTAGACAGCCAACTTCCGAGGGGCGTACTTAGACAGACATCTTCTAGAGGGGTAAGTAGACCAACATCTTCCAAGAGGGGGGGGGGGGTAGGTAGACAGACATCCTCAGAGGATAGGGGGGGGGGGGTAGGTAGATAGACATTATCTGTGGAGGTGTGGATAAACAGACATCTTCTGAGGGGTAGGTAGACAGACATTTTCTGAGTTGTGTTATAGGTAGACAGATATCTTCCAAAGGGGGGTAGGTAGACAGAGACTTCCTTGGTGGTAGTTTGAGAGACATCTCCTGATGGGGGGTTGGTAAACAGACTTCTTCTGAAGAGGGGTAGGTACACAGACATCTACTGTTGGTGCAGGACAGATAGACACAATTCTTCTGAGGCTGGGGATAATAGAAATCTTCCGAAGGAGGGCACATGGACAGATATTTTCCAAGTTGGGCAGGCTGACAGACATCTTCCAGGGGGTAGAAAGACATAGATATTCCAAGGGTGGTAGGTAGACAGACATCATATGTGCGGTGGAAGGTTGATAGACATCATCTTAGTTTGGGTATGCAGACAGGCATCTTCCAAGGGGAGGGGGTATATAGGAAGATACCTTCTGAAGGGGATGATAGACATCTTATGGGAGTAGGTAAACAGACATCATTTGTGTGGATTTGATAGACATATATATTGGGAGGGGGTAGTTAGACATCTTCCGAGTGGTGGAAAATAGACAACTTCCAAGGGGGAAGTAGGCATCTTCCTAAGTGAGGGGGCAGGTTGCCTGACATCTTCCATGGGGTAGGTAGCCAATCATCTTCCAAGGATTGGTTGAGTGGACAGATATATTCGATGGGGGGGGGAGGGGGGTAGGTAGAGAGAGACCTTCCTGGGGCGTAGTTTGACAGACTTCTCCTGATGGAGGGTTGGTAAACATACTTCTTCCGAGGGGGGCTGGAAATAGACATTTTCCGAGGGGGCGGGACAGATAGACACACATCTACTGAGCTTGGTGATGTTAGACATTTTCCGAAGGGGGCATGTTGACAGACATTTTCCGAGTTGGGCAGATAGACATATATTCTTTGAGGGGGTAGACAGACATACATCTTCCAAGGGTGATAGATATACATTTTCTGAGGGGACGGTATGTTGGCCGACATCTTCTGACGAGGGAGTAGATAGACAATTTCTGAGCTGGGGTAGAAAGGCATCTTCCAAGGTGGTTAGATAAGCATCTTTCAAGAGTGGATTGGGTAGATAGACAGACATTTCCCGAAGGGGGGGAGGGGGGTAGGTAGTGAGACATCTTACATACAGGGGTAGGTAGACTATCATTTTCTCAGGGTAAGATGGGTACACAGACATTTTGTGGGGGGTAGGTAGACAGACATCTTCAAGGGGGTAGGTAGACAGACAACTGGGGGGGGGGGGGGGTGGTTGTTAGACAGACATGTTCCAAGGAGGGGTAGATAGACAAACATCTTATGGGGGGGGGGGGCAGGTAGACAGACATCTTCCATGTGGGGTACGTAGACAGACATATTCTGAGGGGGTGAGACTGGCATATACCGAGGTTCGTTAGTTAGACAGACATCTTCCAGAGGGGTCCTAGGTAGACATACACCTTACGAGGGTAGTGATAGGAAGTCATACATCTTCCAAAGCGGTTTTTTCGGTTGTCAAATGACTTCCAAAAGGGGGGTATGTACACAGACATCCTCCAGGGATGGGGGAGGGTTTGACAGAGATCTTCAGAGGTGGGGTAGGCAGTTAAACATCTTTCGAAGTGGGGGTAGGTAGGCAGACACCTTCTAAATGGCGGTACCTAGGTAGATGGGCAGACATCTTCTGGGGGGGGGGGGGGAGGTAGGTAGACAGGTATCTTCCAAGGGTGTGTACGAAGAAAGTCATCTTCTGATGGCGGGTTTGAAAACACGTTTTCCGGTTGAGGGGATAAGTAAAGAGACATCTCAGGGGGAAGTAGGTAGACAGACATCTTACGATGGGGGGTGGTGTACGTAGGCTGTCGTCTTACGAGGGGGGGTGGTAGATAGACAGATATGTTCCAAGGTACTCTATCAACTGCAAAACACCAAAACCGACAAATAACTGAATTTTCTATTACTAAAACTAGACTTATAATATGTCTTACTTGCCTATTACATCAACTTAGAAGTTTCTATTTTGTTTCTTGTGGAGTCATCACATACATCAGCAGGCGAGAGAAGTTTTCAGATGATAAATGTAAACCTTTCCGGAAGAAAAGAGATCAATGTGACGAGATGTCATTACGTCATTACGAAAGAAAAAGACGAAATCGTGAGGTTTTCTCAGTTTTTTACTACATATTATCACTTTTCGCATTTTCTCGTGTAATGTGGGTGCCAGACCTCGGTTCATGCGAAATCATAAGGTCCTCGGTCAAATGCAAGGCACCAAAACCGGCCTACAGTTTAATTTTCGATACCTAAAACTTGAGTAGAACTACTTCTTACCTACCTATTGCATCGACTTAGAAGCTCATATTTTGTTGGTTGTGGTCCCACCGCATACCTCAGCACATGACGTAAGTATCCAGATGTATATGTAAACATTTCCGTGAGCAAAGCTGCCACTGCGACGATCTGGCATTACGATTAAGCGCGTGAGTGCGTGTGAAATCGCTCTCTAAGTTTTCATACATTTTTAGGTTTCAGATACATATTTTAACGGTTTTTGTGATAATATTTACTATATAAGTTACTTATTAATGGTTTCTTCAGTCACCTCCGCCTTTCTTGAGTTGTGACCCGATCTTTGTGAGTGTTTCGTATCGAGCACCTTAACTTCTTACCTGTGTTTACATTCCGCGCTGACCAGGTACAGCTGTAGCGGCGCATCCAAAGCTAAGTACTAATTATTTGTTTGTGTATAGTGGCTTATTTTGGAACTTTAAGAGTCTTCGTCCGGTGTTCTTATTGTCATCTGGTGAAATAATTCCAATCGAAATTTTCGCGAACTGTTTTCAGTTTCGTTACTGTGTCATTAGACGTTTGATTATCTTTCTGTTTTGTCTTTTGTTATATTTGCTGTTGATAAATACTGTTAATAATAGTAGCTACTTGATTTGTAGAGCAAGATTATGATTATTGTAGCCAGTTTCTTATTGTACTAACGGAACTTAAATAAATGCGAAAGGTTTTCTCAGGTATTTACTACATATTAACACATTTCACATTTCTCCGTGCAACGTGGCGGCCAGACCTCGATTGATGCAAAAGCTTAAGGTCCACGATCATGTCCAAGGCACCAAAGCCGGCTAATATGTCAATAATCGATAACCAAAACTTGAATTGTACTGGTTCTTTCTGGCCGATTACATCAAATTAGAAGCTTCATCTGTTTTATACTTTGTTGCTTTTAGTGTCTCCGCATACCGCAGCACACGACATAAGCCTGCAGACGATAAATGTAACAGTTTCAGAGAAAAAAGCGGCGAATGTGACGATCTGGCATTACGTCGATTCAAAAGCAAATGACGAAAACGAAAGGTTTTCTTAGAATTTTTCTACATATGAACACCTTTCAGATTCTCTCGTGTAATGTGGCTGCCAGACCTCGTTCGATGCCAAATCTTAAGGGCCTCGGTCATATCAAACGCACCAAAGCCAGCTAATAAATCAATAATTGATAGCTAAAACTTGATTTGTACTGCTTCTTACTGTCCGATTACATCAACTTAGAAGCTTCTTCTGTGTTTTAATATTGTGCTTTTAGTGTATCCGCATTGCCGCAGCACACGACATAGCTTCGCAGACGATAAATGTATCCGTTGCAGGGAGAAAAGCTGCCATTGTGACGATCTGGCACTAAGTCGATTCGATAGCCAATGGCAAAAAAGCGCGGATTTCTCAGGTTTTTACTACAAATGAACACTTTTCACACTCTCCCGTGCAACGTGACTGGTAGACCTGCCTTCATGCAAAATCGTAAGGTCTTAGCTCATGTCCAAGGCACCAAAGCCGGCCAAAAAGTCAATAATCTTTAACCAAAATTTGAATTGTACTGCTTCTTACTGGCTATTACATCAACTTAGAAGCTTCTTCTGTGTTCTACTATAGTGTTCTCAGTGTCTCCGGTTACCGCAGCACGCAACATAGCTTTGCCGACGATAAGTGTAACCGTTTCATAGAGAAGAGCAACAAAGTGACGATGTGGCATTAAGTCGATTCGGTAGCAAATGACAAAAACGGGCGGATTTCTTACGTTTTTACTACATATGAACACTTTTCACACTCACGTGCAACGTGGGTGCTAGATCTCCCTTCATGCAAAATCGTAAGGTCTTAGCTCATGTCCAAGGCACCAAGCCGTCACTAATCGAGAACTAAAACTTTAGTTATACTGCTTCTTACTATCCACTACATCAACTTAGAAGCTTGTGTTCTACTATGGTACTTTCAGTGTCTCCGGATACCGCAGCACGCAATATAGCTTTCCAGACGATAAATGTAAATGTTTCATAGAGAAGAGCGGCCAAAGTGACGATCTGGCATGAAGTCGATTCCATAGCAAGTGACAAAAACCGGCGTTTCTCTCATGTTTTTACTACGTATGAACACTTTACACACTCTCCCTTGCAACGTGGCTGCTATACTTCCCTTCATGCAAAATCGTAGGGTCTTAGCTCATGTCCAAGGCACCAAAGCCGGCTTAAAAGTCAATAATCGATAACTAATACATGAATTGTACTGCTTCTTACTGTCTATTACATCAATATAGAAGCTTCATCAATGTTCCACTATGGTGCTTTCAGTGTCTCCGGATACCGCAGCACGCAAAATAGCTTTGCAGTCGATAAGTGTAACCGTTCCATAGAGAAGAGCCGCCAAAGTGACGATTTGGCATTAAGTGGATTCGATAGCAAATTAAAAAATCGGGCGGATTTCTCAGGTTTTTACTACATATGAACACGTTTCACACTCTCCCATGCAATGTGGCTGTTAGACCTCCCTTCCTGCAAAATCGTAACGTCTTAGCTCATGTCCAAGACACCAAAGCCGGCTTGAAACTCGATAATCGATAACTAAAACTTGAATTATACTGCTTCTTACTGGCTATTACATCAACTTAGAAGCTTCTTCTGTGTTCTACTATGGTGCTTTCAGTGTCAACGGATACCGCAGCACGCAACATAGCTTTGCTGACGATAAGTGTAACCGTTTCATACAGAAGAGCGGCCAAAGTGACGATCTGGCATTAAGTCGATTTGATGGCAAATGAGCTAAACGGGCAGATTTCTCAGGTTTTTACTGCATTGTAACACTTTTCACATTCTCCCATGCAACGTGGCTGGTAGTCGTCCCTTCATGCAAAATCGTAAGATCTTAGATCATGTCCAAGGCACCAAAGCCGTCTAAAAAGTCAGTAATCGATAAGTAAAACTTGAATTGTACTTCTTCTTACTGGCTATTCCACCAACTTAGAAGTTTCTTCTGTGTTCTACTATGGTGCTTTCAGTGTCTCCCGATACCGCAGCACGCAACATAGCTTTGCAGACAATAAGTGTAACCGTTTCATAGAGAAGAGCGGCCAAAGTGACGATCTGGCATTAAGTCGATTAGATAGCAAATGACAAAAACGTTCGGTTTTTTCAGGTTTTTACTACATATGAACACTTTTCACACTCTCCCGTGCAACGTGGATGGTAGACCTCCCTTCATGCAAAATCGTAACGTCTTAGCTCATGTCCAAGGCACCAAAGCCGCCTAAGAAGTCAATAAACGATAACTAAAACTTGAATTCTACTGCTTCTTACTGGTTATTACATCAACTTAGAAGCTTCTTCTGTGTTCTACTATGGTGCTTTCAGTGTCTCCGGATACCGCAGCACGCAATATAGCTTTGCCGACGATAAGTGTAACCGTTTCATAGAGAAGAGCAGCCAATGTGACGATCTGGCATTAAGTCGATTCGATAGCAAATGACAAAAACGGGCGGATATCTGAGGTTTTTAATACATATGAACACTTTTCACATACTCCCGTGCAACGTGAGTGGTGGACCTCAATTCATCCAAATCATTAGGTCTTAGATCATTTCCAAGGCATCAAACCCTGTTTAATAGTCAAGAATCTAAAGCTAAAACTTGAATTGTACTGCTTCTTACTGGCTATTACATCAACTTAGAAGCTTCTTCTGTGTTCTACTATTGTGATTTTAGTGGTTCCGCATACTGCAGCACGCAACATAGCTTTCCAGTCGATAAGTGTAACCGTTTCATAGAGAAGAGAGGCCAAAGTGACGATCTGACATTCAGTCGATTCCATTGCAAATGACAAAAACGGGCGGTTTTCTCAGGTTTTAACCACATATGAACACATTTCACACTCTCCCGTGCAACGTGGCTGGTTGACCTACCTTAATGCAAAATCGTAAGGTCTTGGTTTATGTCCAAGGATGCAAAGCCGTCTTAGAAGTCAATAATCGAGAAATAAAACTTGAATTGTACTGCTTCATACGATCTATTACATCAACTTAGAAGCTTCTTGTGTGTTCTACTGTGGTGCTTTCAGTGTCTCCGGATACCGCAGCACGCAAAATAGCTTTCCAGACGATAAGTGTAAATGTTTCATAGAGAAGAGCGTCCAAAGTGACGATCTGGCATTAAGTCGATTCCATAGCAAATGACAAAAACGGGTGGTTCTCTCAGGTTTTTACTACGTATGAACACTTTACACACTCTCCCGTGCAACGTGGCTGGTAGACCTCCCTTCATGCAAAATCGTAAGGTCTTAGCTCATATCCAAGGCACCAAAGCCGGCTAAAAAGTCAATAATCGAAAACTAAAACTGGAATTGTGCTGCTTCTTACTGGCTATTACATCAACTTGGAAACTTCGTCTGTGTTCTACTATGGTACTTGCAGCGTCACTCGATAGCGCAGCACGCAACATAGCTTTGCAGACGATAAGTGTAACCGTTTCATAGAGAAGATCGGCCAAAGTGACGTTCTGGCATTAAGTCGATTCGATAGCAAATGTAGAAAACGGTCGGATTTCTCAGGTTTTTACTAAATATGAACACTTTTCACATTCTCCCGTGCAACGTGGCTGCTAGACCTCCCTTCATGCAAAATCGTAAGTTCTTAGCTCATGTCCAAAGTTCCAAAGTCGGCTTAAAAGTCAATAATCGTTAACTAAAACTTTAATTGTACTGCTTCTTACTGGCTATTACATCAGCTTAGAAGCTTCGTCTGTATTGTACTATGGTGCTTTCAGTCTCTCCGGATACCGCAGCAGGCAACATAGCTTTGAGAACGAAAAGTGTAACCGTTTCATAGATAAGAGCTTCCAAAGTGACGATCTGGCATTAAGTCGATTCGATAGCAAATGACAAAAACGGGCGGATTTCACTGATTTTTACTACATATTAACACTTTTCAATCTATCCCGTGCAACGTGGCTGATAGACCCCCTTTCATGCAAAATCGTAAGGTCTTAGCACATGTCCAAGGCACAAAAGCCGGATTAAAAGTCAATAATCGATAAGTAAAACTTGAATTGTACTGCTTCTTGCTGTTTATTACATCAACTTAGAAGCTTCTTCTGTGTTCTACTATGGTGTTTTTAGTGTCTCGGCATAGCGCACCACGCAACATAGCTTTACAGACGATAAGTGTAACCGTTTCATAGAGAAAAGTGGCCAAACAGACGATCTGGCATTAAGTCGTTTCGATATCAAATGACCAAAACAGGCGGAATCCTCAGGTTTTTACTACATATTAACACTTTTCGATCTATCCTGTGCAACGTGGCTGGTAGACCCCCTTTCATGCAAAATCGTAAGGTCTTAGCTCATGTCCAAGGCACAAAAAACGGATTAAAAGGCAATAATCGATAACTAAAACTTGAATTGTACTGCTTCTTGCTGTGTAATACATCAACTTAGAAGTTTCTTCTGTGTTCTACTATGGTGCTTTCAGTGTCTCCGCATACCACAGCACGCGACATAGCTTTGCATAGAGAAGAGCGGCCAATGTGTCGATGTGGCATTAAGTCCATTCAATAGCAAATGACGAAAACCGGCAGATTTTTCAGGTGTTTACCACATATGAACAGTTTTCACATTCTCCCGTGCAACGTGGTTGCTAGGCCTCCCTTCAGGCAAAATCTCAAGGTCCAAGCTCATGTCCTTGGCACCAAAGAAGGCTAAAAAGTCAATAATAAATAACTAAAACTTGAATTGTACTACTTCATACTGTCTGTTTCATGAACTTAGAAGCTTCTTCAGTGTTCTACTATGGTGCTATTAGTGTCTCCGCATACCGCAGCACGCGACATAGCTTTGCAGACGACATATGTAACCGTTTCATAGAGAAGAGCGGCCGATGTGACGATCTGGCATTAAGTGGATTCGATAGCAAATTAAGAAAACGTGCGGATGTTACAGGTTTTTACTACATATGGACATTTTACTCATTCTACCGTGCAACGTGGCTGCTAGACCTCCCTTCGTGCAAAACCTTAAGGTCCTAGCTCAAGTCCAAGGCACCAAAGCCGGCTAAAAAGTCAATAATCGATAACTATAACTTGAATTGTACTTCTTCTTACTGGCTATTACATCAACTTAAAACCTTCTTCTGTGTTTTATTATGTTGCTTTACGTATCTCCGCATTCCGCAGCACCCGACATAGCTTTGCAGAAGAAAAATGTAACCGTTTCATAGATGATAGCGGCCAATGTGACGATCTGGCATTAAGTCGATTCCATAGCAAATGAAGAAAACGGGCGGATTTATCTGGTTTCTACTACATATGAACACTTTGCACATTCTCCCTTGCAACGCGGCTGCTAGACCTCCCTTCATGCAAAATCGTAACGTCTTAGCTCATGTCCAAGGCACCAAAGCCGGCTAAAAAGTCAATATTCAATAAATAAAACTTGATTTGTACTGCTTCTTACTTGCTATTACATCAACTTAAAAGCTTCTTCAGTGTTTTACTATGGTGCTTTTAGTGTCTCCGCATACCGGAGCATACGACATAGGTTTGCAGACGAAAAGTGTAACCGTCTCATAGAGAAGAGCAGCCGATGTGACGATCTGGCATTAAGTCGATTCGATAGCAAATTTAAATACGGGCGGATTTTACAGGACTTTACAACATATGAATATTTTTCACATTCTACCGTGCAACGCGGGCTGCTAGACCTCCCTTCATGCAAAATTTTAAGGTCCTAGCTCAAGTCCAAAGCACCAAAGCCGGCTACAAAGTCAATATTCGATAACTAAAACTTGAATTGTACTGCTTCTTACTGGCTATTACATCAACTTAGGAGCTTCTTCAGTGTTCTACTATGGTGCTTTTAGTGTCTCCGCATACCGCAGCAGCAGACATAGCTTTGCAGACGAAAAGTGTAACCGTTTCATAGAGAAGAGCGGCCAATGTGATGATCTGTCATTAAGTCGATTCGGTAGCAAATGCCGAAAACGGGTAGATTTTACAGGTTTTTACTACATATGAACACTTTTCACATTCTCCTGCGCAACGTGGTAATAGACCTCTCTTCAGGCAAAATCTTAAGGTACTAGCTCATGTCGAAAGCACCAAAGCCGGCTAAAGAGACAATAATCGATAACTAAAACTAGAATTGTAGTGCTTCTTACTGGCTAATACATCAACTTAGAAGCTTCTTCTGCGTTCTACTATGGTGATTTTAGTGTCTCCGCATACCGCAGCACGCGACATAGCATTACAGACGAAACGTGTAACCGTTTTATAGAGAAGAGCGGCCAATGTGACGAACTGGCATTAAGTCGATTCGATAGCAAAGGACGAAAACGGGCGGGTTTTACGGTTTTTTACTACATATGAACACTTTTCACATTCTCCCGTGCAACGTGGATAATAGACCTCTCTTCAGGCAAATTATTAAGGTCCTAGCTCATTCCCAAGGCATCAAAGCCGGCTAAAGAGACAATAATCGATGACTAAAACTCGATTTGTACTGCTGCTTACTGGCTATCACATCAACTTACGAGCTTCTTCAGTGTTCTACTATGGTGCTTCTAGTGTCTCCGCATACCGCACCACTCCACATAGCATTGCAGACGAAAAGTGTAACAGTCTCATAGAGAAGAGCGGCCGATGTGACGATCTGGCGTTAAGTTGATTCGATAGCAAATTTCGAAAACGTGCGGATTTTACAGGTTTTTACTACATATGAACATTTTTCACATTCTACCGTTCAACGTGGCTGCTAGACCAACCTTCGCGCAAAATCTTAATGTCCTAGCTCATGTCCAAGGCAAAAAGCCGGCTTAAAAGTCAATAATCGATAACTAAAACTTGATTTGTACTGCTTATTACTGGCTATTACATAAAGTTACAAGCTTTTTCTATGTTCTACTATGGTGCTTTTAGTGTCTCCGCATACCGCAGCACGCGACATAACATTACAGACTAAACGTGTAACCGTTTTATAGAGAAGAGCGGTCAATGTGACGATCTGGCATTAAGTCGATTCGGTAGCAAATGCCGAAAACGGGTAGATTTTACAGGTTTTTACTACATATGAACACTTTTCACATTCTCCTGCGCAACGTGGTAATAGACCTCTCTTCAGGCAAAATCTTAAGGTACTAGCTCATGTCGAAAGCACCAAAGCCGGCTAAAGAGACAATAATCGATAACTAAAACTAGAATTGTAGTGCTTCTTACTGGCTAATACATCAACTTAGAAGCTTCTTCTGTGTTCTACTATGGTGATTTTAGTGTCTCCGCATACCGCAGCACGCGACATAGCATTACAGACGAAACGTGTAACCGTTTTATAGAGAAGAGCGGCCAATGTGACGAACTGGCATTAAGTCGATTCGATAGCAAAGGACGAAAACGGGCGGGTTTTACGGTTTTTTACTACATATGAACACTTTTCACATTCTCCCGTGCAACGTGGATAATAGACCTCTCTTCAGGCAAATTATTAAGGTCCTAGCTCATTCCCAAGGCATCAAAGCCGGCTAAAGAGACAATAATCGATGACTAAAACTCGATTTGTACTGCTGCTTACTGGCTATCACATCAACTTACGAGCTTCTTCAGTGTTCTACTATGGTGCTTTTAGTGTCTCCGCATACCGCACCACTCCACATAGCATTGCAGACGAAAAGTGTAACAGTCTCATAGAGAAGAGCGGCCGATGTGACGATCTGGCGTTAAGTTGATTCGATAGCAAATTTCGAAAACGTGCGGATTTTACAGCTTTTTACTACATATGAACATTTTTCACATTCTACCGTTCAACGTGGCTGCTAGACCAACCTTCGCGCAAAATCTTAATGTCCTAGCTCATGTCCAAGGCAAAAAGCCGGCTTAAAAGTCAATAATCGATAACTAAAACTTGATTTGTACTGCTTATTACTGGCTATTACATAAAGTTACAAGCTTTTTCTATGTTCTACTATGGTGCTTTTAGTGTCTCCGCATACCGCAGCACGCGACATAACATTACAGACTAAACGTGTAACCGTTTTATAGAGAAGAGCGGTCAATGTGACGATCTGGCATTAAGTCGATTCGATAGCAAATGACGAAAACGGGCGGATTTTACAGGTTTTTACTACCTACAAACAACTTTCACATTCTACCGTGCAACGCGGTCTGCTAGACCTCCCTTCATGCAAAATCTTAAGGTTCGAGCTCATGTCCATAGACCAAAGATGGCAAAAATGTCAATAATCGATAACTAAAACTTGAATTGTAGTGCTTCTTACTGGCTATTACACCAACTTAGAAACTTCTTGTGTGATCTACTATTGTGCTTTTAGTGTCTCCGCATACCGCAGCACGCGACATAGCATTACAGACGAAACGTGTAACTGTTTCATAGAGAAGAGCGGCCAATGTGACGATCTGGCATTAAGTCGATTCGATAGCAAATGACGAAAACGCTCGGATTTTACAGGTTTTTACTACCTACAAACAACTTTCTCATTCTACCGTGCAACGCGGTCTGCTAGACCTCCTTTCATGCAAAATCTTAAGGTTCGAGCTCATGCCCATGGACCAAAGGTGGCAAAAATGTCAATAATCGAAAACTAAAACTTGAATTGTACTGCTTCTTACTGGCTATTACACAAACTTAGAAACTTCTTGTGTGATCTACGATTGTGCTTTTAGTGTATCCGCATACAGCAGGACGCGACATAGCTTTACAGACGAAACGTGTAAGAGTCTCATAGAGAAGAGCGGCCAGTGTGACGATCTGGCTTTGAGTCGATTCGATAGCAAAGGACGAAAACAGGCGGATTTTAGGGGTTTTTACTACATTCGAACACCTTTCACACCCTTCCGTGCAACGTGGCTGCTAGACCTCACTTCATGCAAAACCTTAAGTTCCTAGATTTTGTCCAAGGCACCAAAGCCGGCTAAATAGTCGATAATCGACAACTAAAACTTGATTTGTATAGCTTCTTACTGGCTATCACATCAACTTAGAAGCTTCTTCTGCGTTCTACTATGGTCCTTTTAGTGTCTTAGCATACCACAGCACGCGACGTAGCTTTGCAGACGGAAAGTGTAACCGTTTCTTAGAGAAGAGCGGGCAATGTGACGATCTGGCTTTCAGTAGATTCCATAGCAAATGACGAATACGGGCGGATTTTAGAGGCTTTTACTACATTCGAACACCTTTCACATTCTACCGTTCAACGTGGCTGCTAGATCTCTCTTCATGCAATATTTTAAGGTCCTAGCTCATGTCCAACGCACCAAAGCCGGCTAAAAAGACAATAATCGGAAACTAAATTTGATTTCTACTGCTTCTTACTATCTATCACATCAACTTAGAAGTTTCTTCTGCGTTCTACTATGGTCCTTTTAGTCTCTTCGCATACCACAGCACGCGACGTAGCTTTGCAGACGGAAAGTGTAACCGTTTCTTAGAGAGGAGCGACCAATGTGACGATATGTCATTAAGTCGATTCGATAGCAAATGACGAAAACGCTCGGATTTTACAGGTTTTTACTACCTACGAACACCTTTCACATTCTACCGTGCAACGCTTGCTGCTAGACCTCACTTCATGCAAAATCTTAAGGTTCGAGCTCATGTCCATGGACCAAAGATGGCAAAAATGTCAATAATCGATAACTAAAACTTGAATTGTACTGCTTCTTACTGGCTATTACACCAACTTAGAAGCTTCTTGTGTGATCTACGATTGTGCTTTTCGTGTCTCCGCATACCGCAGCACGCGACATAGCTTTGCAGACGGAAAGTGTATCCGTTTCTTAGAGAAGAGCGGCCAATGTGACGATCTGGCATTGAGTCGATTCGACAGCAAGTGACGAAAACGGGCGGATTTTAGAGGTTTTTACAACATACGAACACCGTTCACACCCTTCCGAGCAACGTGGCTGCTAGACCTCACTTCATGCAAAACCTTAATGTCCTAGCTCTTGTCCAAGGAACCAAAGCCGGCTAAAAAGTCAATAATCGACAACTAAAACTTGATTTGTAAAGCTTCTTACTGGCTATCACATCAACTTAGAAGCTTCTTCTGCGTTCTACTATGGTCCTTTTAGTGTCTTCGCATACCACAGCACGCGACGTACCTTTGCAGACGGAAAGTGTAACCGTTTCTTAGAGAGGAGCGGCCAATGTGACGATCTGGCAGTGAGTCGATTCGATAGCAAATGACGAAAACGGGCGGATTTTACAGGTTTTTACTACCTACAAACAACTTTCACATTCTACCGTGCAACGCGGTCTGCTAGACCTCCCTTCATGCAAAATCTTAAGGTTCGAGCTCATGTCCATGGACCAAAGGTGGCAAAAATGTCAATAATCGATAACTAAAACTTGAATTGTACTGCTTCTTACTGGCTATTACACCAACTTAGAAACTTCTTGTGTGATCTACTATTGTGCTTTTAGTGTCTCCGCATACCGCAGCACGCGACATAGCATTACAGACGAAACGTGTAACTGTTTCATAGAGAAGAGCGGCCAATGTGACGATCTGGCATTAAGTCGATTCGATAGCAAATGACGAAAACGCTCGGATTTTACAGGTTTTTACTACCTACAAACAACTTTCTCATTCTACCGTGCAACGCGGTCTGCTAGACCTCCTCCATGCAAAATCTTAAAGTTCGAGCTCATGTCCATGGACCAAAGGTGGAAAAAATGTCAATAATCGATAACTAAAACTTGAATTGTACTGCTTCTTACTGGCAATTACATCAACTTAGAAGCTTCTTTTGTGTTCTACTATGGTGATTTTAGTGTCTCCGCATACCGCAGCACGCGACATAGCATTACAGACGAAACGTGTAACTGTTTCATAGAGAAGAGCGGCCAATGTGACGATCTGGCATTAAGTCGATTCGATAGCAAATGACGAAAACGCTTGGATTTTACAGGTTTTTACTACCTACAAACAACTTTCACATTCTACCGTGCAACACGGTCTGCTAGACCTCCCTTCATGCAAAATCTTAAGGTTCGAGCTCATGTCCATGGACCAAAGGTGGCAAAAATGTCAATAATCGAGAACTAAAACTTGAATTGTACTGCTTCTTACTGGCTATTACACCAACTTAGAAACTTCTTGTGTGATCTACGATTGTGCTTTTAGTTTATCCGCATACAGCAGGACGCGACATAGCTTTACAGACGAAACGTGTAAGAGTTTCATAGAGAAGAGCGGCCAGTGTGACGATCTGGCTTTGAGTCGATTCGATAGCAAAGGACGAAAACGGGCGGATTTTAGGGGTTTTTACTACATTCGAACACCTTTCACACCCTTCCGTGCAACGTGGCTGCTAGGCCTCACTTCATGCAATATTTTAAGGTCCTAGCTCATGTCCAACGCACCAAAGCCGGCTAAAAAGACAATAATCGGAAACTAAATTTGATTTCTACTGCTTCTTACTATCTATCACATGAACTTAGAAGTTTCTTCTGCGTTCTACTATGGTCCTTTTAGTGTCTTCGCATACCGCTGCACGCGACATAGCTTTGCAGACGGAAAGTGTATTCGTTTCTTAGAGAAGAGCGGCCAATGTGACGATCTGGCATTGAGTCGATTCGACAGCAAATGACTAAAACAGGCGGATTTTACAGGTTTTTACTACAAATGTACACTTTTCACATTCTCCCGTGCAACGTGGCTGCTAGACCTCCCTTCAGGCAAAATCTCAGGGAACTAGCTCATGTCCACGGCACCTAAGCCTTCTAAAAATTCAATAATCGATAGCTAAAATTTTAATTGTACTCCTTCTCACTGGCAATTACATCAACTTAGAAGCTTCTTTTGTGTTCTACTATGTTGCTTTTACTGTCTCCGCATACCGTAGCAGCAGACATAGCTTTGCAGACGAAAAGTGTAACAATTTCACAGAGAAGAGCGGCCAATGTGACGATCTGGCATTAAGTCGATTCCATAGAAAATGACGAAAACGGGCAGATTTTACAGGTTTTTACTGCATATGAACACTTTTCACATTCTCCCGTGCAACGTGGCTGCTAGACCTCCCTTCAGTAGCTCATGTCCACGGCGCGAAAGCCAGCTAAAAAAACAATAATCGATAACTCGAACTTGAATTTTACTTCTTCTTACTGGCTATTACATCAACTAAGAAGCTTGTTTTATGTTCTACTATGGTGCTTTTAGTGTCTCCGCATGCCGCAGCAAGTGAAATAGCTTTGCAGACGAAAAGTGTAACCGTTTCATAGAGAAGATCGGCCAATGTGACGATGTGGCATTAAGTCGATTCGATAGCAAGTGACGAAAACGGACGGATTTTAGAGGTTTTTACTACATTCGAACACCTTTCACACCCTTCCGTGCAACGTGGCTGCTAGACCTCACTTCATGCAAAACCTTAAGGTCCTAGCTCTTGTCCAAGGCACCAAAGCCGACTAAAAAATCAATAATCGATAACTAAAATTTGAATTGTACTGCTTCTTACTGGCAATTACATCAACTTAGAAGCTTCTTTTGTGTTCTACTATATTGCTTTTACTGTCTCCAAATACCGCAGCACCCGACTTATCTTTGCAGACGAAAAGTGTTACCGTTTCATAGAGAAGAGCGGCCAATGTGACGATCTGGCATTAAGTCGATTCGATAGCAAATAACGAAAACAGTCAGATTTTACAGGTTTATACTACATACGAACACTTTTCACATTCTCCCGCGCAACGTGGTAATAGACCTCTCTTCAGGCAAAATCTTAAGGTACTAGCTCTTGTCCAAGGCACCAAAGCCGGCTGAAAAGTCAATAATCGACAACTAAAACTTGATTTGTATAGCTTCTTACTGGCTATCACATCAACTTAGAAGCTTCTTCTGCGTTCTACTATGGTCCTTTTAGTGTCTTCGCATACCACAGCACGCGACGCAGCTTTGCAGACGATAAATGTAACCGTTTCTTAGAGAAGAGCGGCCAATGTGACGATCTGGCATTAAGTCGATTCGATAGGAAATGACGAAAACAGTTGGATTTTACAGGTTTTTACTACATATGAACACTTTTTACATTCTCCCGTGAAGCGTGGCTGCTAGACCTCTCTTCATGCATACACTTAAGGTCCTAGTTCATGTCCAAGGCACCAAAGCCGGCTAAGAAGGCATTAATCGATAACTCAAACTTGAATTTTACTTCTTCTTACTGGCTATTACATCAAGTTAAAAGCTTGTTTTAAGTTCTACTATGGTGCTTTTAGTGTCTCCGCATACCGCTGCACGTGTCATAGCTTTGCAGACGAAAAATGTAACCGTTTCAGTGAGAAGAGCGGCCAATGTGACGATCTGGCTTTAAGTCGATTCGATAGCAAATGAAGAAAACTGGCCGATTTTACAGGTTTCTGCTACATATGAACACTTTTCACATTCTCCCGTGCAATGTGGCTACTAGACCTCTCTTCATGCAAAATCGTAAGTTCCTAGCTCATGTCCAAAATACCAAAGCCGGCTACAAAGTCAATAATCGATAACTAAAACTTGATTTGTAGTGCTTCTTTCTGACTATCACATCAACTTAGAAGCTTCTTCTGCGTTCTACTATGTTGCTTTTATTGTCTCCGCATACCGCAGCACGTGACATAGCTTTGCAGACGGAAAGAGTAACCGTTTCATAGAGAAGATCGGCCAATGTGACAATCTGGCATTAAGTCTATTCGATAGCAAATGACGAAAAGGAGCAGTTTTTAAGGTTTTTACTACATATGAACACATTTCACATTCCCGCGTGCAACATGGCTGATAGACATCACTTCAGGCAAAATCTTAAGGTAGTAGCTCATGTCCAAGGCACCAAAGCCGGCAAAAAAAACCATAATCGATAACTCGAACTTGAATTTTACTTCTTCTTACTGGCTATTGCATCAACTAAGAAGCTTGTTTTATGTTCTACTATGGTGCTTTTAGTGTCTCCGCATACCGCAGCAAGTGAAATAGCTTTGCAGACGAAAAGTGTAACCGTTTCATAGAGAAGATCGGCCAATGTGACGATCTGGCATTAAGTCGATTCAATAGCAAGTGACGAAAACGGGCGGATTTTAGAGGTTTTTACTACATTCGAACACCTTTCACACCCTTCCGTGCAACGTGGCTGCTAGACCTCACTTCATGCAATACCTTAAGGTCCTAGCTCTTGTCCAAGGCACCAAAGCCGGCTAAAAAGTCAATAATCGACAACTAAAACTTGATTTGTATAGCTTCTTACTGGCTATCACATCAACTTAGAAGCTTCTTCTGCGTTCTACTATGGTCCTTTTAGTGTCTTCGCATACCACAGCACGCGACATAGCTTTGCAGACGGAAAGTGTAACCGTTTCTTAGAGAAGAGCGGCCAATTTGGCGATCTGGCATTAAGTCGATTCGACAGGAAATGACGAAACCGGGCGGATTTTACAGGTTTTTACTACATATGAACACTTTTTACATTCTCCCGTGATACGTGGCCGCTAGACCTCTCTTCATGCATACTCTTAAGGTCCTAGCCATTGTCCAAGGCACCAAAGCCGGCTACAAAGTCAATAACCGATAACTAAAACTTGAATTGTACTGCTTCTTACTGGCTATTACATCAACTTCGGAGCTTATTTTATGTTCTACTTGGTGCTTTTAGTGTCTCCGCATACAGCAGCAAGCGACATAGCTTTGCTGACGATAAATATAACCGTTTCATAGAGAGGAGCGGACATTGTGACGATCTGGCATGAAGTCGATTCGATAGCAAATTACGAAAACGGGCGGATTTTACAGGTTTTTACTACATATGAACACTTTTCACATTCTACCGTGCAACGCGGGCTGATAGACCTCCCTTCATGCAAAATCTTAAGGTCCTAGCTCGTATCCAAGGCACTATAGCCAGCTAAATAGACAATAATAGAAAACTTAAACTTGATTTGTATTGCTTCTTACTGGCTATCACGTCAACTTACAAGCTTCTTCTGCGTTTTACTATGGTGCTTTTAGTGTCTTCGCATACCACAGCACGCGACATAGCTTTGCAGACGAAAAGTGTAACCGTTTCATAGAGAAGAGCGGGCAATGTGACGATCTGGCTTTCAGTCGTTTCGATAGCAAAGGACGAAAACGGGCGGATTTTTACAGGTTTTTACTACATATGAACACTTTTCACATTCTCCCGTGCAACTTAGATAATAGACCTCTCTTCAGGCAAAATCTTAAGGTTCCAGCTCATGCCCAAGGCATCAAAGCCGGCTAAAAAGACAATAATCGATGACTAAAACTCGATTTGTAGTGCTTCTTACTGGCTATCACATCAACTTAGAAGCTTCTTCTGCGTTCTACTATGGTGCTTTTAGTGTTTCCGCATACCGCAGCACGTGACATAGCTTTGCAGACGAAAAGTGTAACCGTTTCATAGAGAAGATCGGCCAATGTGACGATCTAGTAATTAAGTCGATTCGATAGCAAATGACGAAAACGAGCTGTTTTTAAGGTTTTTACTAGATATGAAATCATATCACATTCCCGTGTACAACATGGCTGCTAGACCTCGCTTAAGGCAAAATCATAAGGTACTAGCTCATGTCCAAGGCACCAAAGCCGGCTAAAAAGTCGACAATCGATAACTAAAACTTGAATTGTACTGCTCCTTACTGCCTATTACATCAACTTAGAAACTTCTTCTGTATTCTACTACGGTGCTTTTAGTGTCTCCGCATACCGCAGCACGCGACATAGCTTTACAGACGAAACGTGTAACCGTTTCATAGAGAAGAGCGGCCAATGTGACGATCTGGTATTAAGTGTGAGATGATCCACATGAGTTCCAAAAGAAATCCGCTGAAATTCCATTACTCGATAAATAGTATAATTCTCAAGGCTGTCAATTCAACTAAGTACCTGGGTGTTAAAATTACGAACAACTTCAGTTGGAAGGACCACATAGAAAATAATGTCGGGAAGGCGAGCCAAAGGTTGCGGTTCATTGGCAGGACACTTAGAAAATGCAACAACTCCACTAAAGAGACAGCTTACACTACACTCGTTCGTACTCTGTTAGAATATTCATGCGCAGTGTGAGATCCTTACCATGTGTCTCCACATACCGCAGCACTCGATATAGCTTTGCACACGATAAATTTAACCGTTTCAGGGAGAAAAGTGGCCAATGTGACGATCTGGCATTAAGTCGATTCGATAACAAATGACGAAAACGGGCGGATTTCTCAGGTTTTTACTACAAATGAACACTTTTCACATTCTCCCGTGCAACGCGGCTGCTAGTCCTCCTTTAATGCAAAAATCTTTAATGCCTAGCTCATGTCCAAGGCACCAAAGAGGGGTAAAAAGTCAATAATCCATAACTACAACTTCAATTGTACTGCTTCCTACTGGCTATTACATCAACTTAGAAGCCTCTTTTGTGTTGTACTATGGTGCCTTTAGTGTCTTCGCATACCGCAGCACGCGACATTGCTTTGCAGACGATAAATGTAACCATTTCAGGAAGAAGAGCGCCAATGTGAAGATCTTGCTTTAAGTCGATTCGATAACAAATGACGAAAACGGACTTATTTTTCAGGTTTTTACTATATCTGAACAATTTTCACATTCTCTCATGCAGCGAGGCTGCTAGTCCTCCTTTCATGCAAAATCTTAAGGTACTAGCTCATGTCCATGGTATCAAAGCCGGTTAAAAAGTCAGTAATCGATAACTAAAACTGGAATTGTACTGCTTCTTAGTGGCTGTTACATCAACTTAGAAGCTTCTTCTGTATTCTACTATGGTGCTTTTAGTGTCTCAGCATACTGCAGCACGCGACATAGCTTTGCAGACGATAAATGTAACCATTTCAGAGAGAAGGGCGGCCAATGTGACGACCTGGCTTTAAGTCGATTCGATAATAAATAACGAAAACGGACTTTTCACTACATGTGAACACTTTTCACATTCGTCCGTGCAACGCGGCTCCCTGACTTCCCTTCATGCAAAATCTTTAGGTCTTAGCTCATGTCCAAGACACCACAGCCAGCTAAAAAGTCAATAATCGATAACTAAAACTTGAATTTTACTGCTTCTAACTGGCTATTACATCAACTTCGAAGATTCTACTGTGTTCTACTGTGGTTCTTTTCGTGTCTCCACGTACCGCAGCACGCGATATAGCTTTGCAGACGATAAATTTAACCGTTTCCGAGAGAAGAGCGGCCAATGTGACGATCTGGCTTTAAGTCGATCGATAACAAATGGCGAAAAGGACGGATTTCGCAGGTTTTTACTATATATGAACACATTTCATATTCTCCCGTGCAACGTGTGTGCTAGACCTCCCTTCATCGAAAATCGTAAGGTCCTAGCTTATGTCCAAGACACCAAAGGCGGCTAAAAAGTCAATAATCGTTAACTAAAATTTGAATTGTACTGCTTCTTACTGGCTATTGTATCAACTTAGAAGCTTCTTCTGTGTTCTACTATGGTGGTTTTAGTGTCTCCGCATACCGCAGCACGCGACATAGCTTTACACACGAAGGATATAACCGTTTCAGAGAGAAGAGCGGCCAATGTGGCGATAAGGAATGAAGTCGATTCGATAGCAAATTACGAAAACGGTCGTATTTCTCAGGTTTTTAGTAGATATAAACACTTTTCACATTCTTTCGTACAACGCGGTTCCCTGACCTCCCTTCATGCAAAATCTTAAGGTCTTACCTCATGTCCAAGGCACCAAAGCCAGCTAAAAAGTCAATAATCGATAACAAAAACTTTAATTTTACTGCTTCTAACTGGCGATTACATCAACTTCGAAGCTTCTTCTGTGTTGTACTGTGGTTCTCTTTGTGTCTCCACGTACCGCAGCACGCGATATAGCTTTGCAGACGTTAAATGTAACCCTTTCAGAGAACAGAGCAGGCAATGTGACGATCTGGCCTTAAGTCGATTCGATACTAAATTACGAAAACGGACGGATATCTCTTGTTTTTACTACATATGAACACCTTTCACATTCTCCCGTGCAACGTGGCTGCTAGACCTCGATTCATGCAAAATCGTAAGGTACTAGCTCATGTCCAAGGCACCAAAGCCGGTTAAAAAGTCAATAATCGATAACTAAAACTTGAATTGTACTGCTTCTTAATGGCTATTACTTCAACTTAGAAGCTTCTTCTGTGTTCTACTATGGTGCTTTTAGTGTCTCCGCATACCGCAGCACGCGACATAACTTTGCAGACGATAAATTTAACCGTTTCTGAGAGAAGAGCGGCCAATCTGACGGTCTGGCTTTAAGTCGATTCGATAACAAATGACGAAGACGGATGGATTTATTATTTTTTTAATACATATGAACACTTTTCACATTCTCCCGTGCAACGCGGCTGCTAGTCCTCCTTTCATGCAAAATCTTAAGGTCCCGGCTCATGTCCAAGGCATCAAAGAATGGTAAAAATTCAATAATCGATAACTAAAACTTGAATTGTACTGCATCTTCCTGGCTATTACATCAACTTAGAAGCCTCTTCTGAGTTCTACTATGGTGCGTTTAGTGTCTCCGCATACCACAGCATGCGACATAGCTTTACACACAACAAATGTAACGGTTTCAGACAGAAGAGCGACCAATGTGGCGGTGTGGAATGAAGTCGAATCGATAGCAAATGACGAAATCGGCCGTATTTCTCAGGTTTTAACTACATATGAACACTTTTCTCATTCTTCCGTGCAACGCGGCACCCTGACCTCCCTTCATACAAAATCTTAAGGTCTTAGCTCATGTTCAAGGCACCAAAGCCAGCTAAAATCAATAATCGATAACTAAAATTTGAATTGTGTTGCTTCTAACTGCCTATTACATCAACTTCGAAGCTTCCTCTGTGTTCTACTGTGGTTCTTTTAGCGTCTACACGTATCGCAACACGCGATATAGCTTTGCACACGATAAATGTAACCGTTTCAGAGAGGAGAGCGGCCAATATGACGATCTGGCATTAAGTCGATTCGATAACAAATGACGAAAACGGGCGGTTTTCTCAGGTTGTTACTACATATGAACACTTTTCACATTCTCCCGTGCAACGCGACTGCTAGTCCTCCTTTCATCCTAAATCTTAAGGTCCTACCTCATGTCCAAGGCACCAAAGAAGGGTAAAAAATCAGTAATCGTTAACTAAAACTTGAATTGTACTCCTTCTTACTGCCTTTCACAACAACTTAGAAGCTTCTTCTGTGTTCTACTATGGTGCTTTTAGTGTCTCCGCATACCGCACCACGCGACATAGCTTTTCAGACGATAAATGTAACCGTTTCAGAGAGAATAGCAGCCAATGTGACGATCTGGCATTAAGTCGATTCGACAGCAAATGACGAAAACGGGCGGATTTTACAGGTTTTTACTACAAATGTACACTTTTCACATTCTCCCGTGCAACGTGGCTGCTAGACCTCCCTTCAGGCAAAATCTCAAGGAACTAGCTCATGTCCAAGGCACCAAAACCGACTAAAAATTCAATAATCGATAACTAAAATTTTAATTGTACTCCTTGTCACTGGCAATTACATCAACTTAGAAGCTTCTTTTGTGTTCTACTATGTTGCTTTTACTGTCTCCGCATACCGTAGCAGCAGACATAGCTTTGCAGACGAAAAGTGTAACAATTTCACAGAGAAGAGCGGCCAATGTGACGATCTGGCATTAAGTCGATTCCATAGCAAATGACGAAAACGGGCAGATTTTACAGGTTTTTGCTACATATGAACACTTTTCACATTCTCCCGTGCAACGTGGCTGCTAGACCTCCCTTCAGGCAAAATCTCAAGGAACTAGCTCATGTCCACGGCGCGAAAGCTGGCTAAAAAAAAATAATCGATAACTCGAACTTGAATTTTACTTCTTCTTACTTGCTATTGCATCAACTAAGAAGCTTGTTTTATGTTCTACTATGGTGCTTTTAGTGTCTTCGCATACCGCAGCAAGTGAAATAGCTTTGCAGACGAAAAGTGTAACCGTTTCATAGAGAAGATCGGCCAATGTGACGATCTGGCATTAAGTCGATTCGATAGCAAGTGACGAAAACGGGCGGATTTTAGAGGTTTTTACTACATTCGAACACCTTTCACACCCTTCCGTGCAACGTGGCTGCTAGACTTCACTTCATGCAATACCTTAAGGTCCTAGCTCTTGTCCAAGGCACCAAAGCCGGCTAAAAAGTCAATAATCGACAACTAAAACTTGATTTGTATAGCTTCTTACTGGCTATCACATCAACTTAGAAGCTTCTTCTGCGTTCTACTATGGTCCTTTTAGTGTCTTCGCATACCACAGCACGCGACGTAGCTTTGCAGACGGAAAGTGTAACCGTTTCTTAGAGAGGAGCGGCCAATCTGTCGATCTGGCATTGAGTCGATTCGATAGCAAATGACGAAAACGGGCGGATTTTACACGTTTTTACTACATATGTACACTTTTCACATTCTCCCGTGCAACGTGGCTGCTAGACCTCCCTTCAGGCAAAATCTTAAGGTAGTAGCTCATGTCCAAGGCACCAAAGCCGGCTAAAAAACCATAATCGATAACTCGAACTTGAATTTTACTTCTTCTTACTCTCTATTACATCAACTTAGAAGCTTGTTTTATGTTCTACTATGGTGCTTTTAGTGTCTCCGCATACCGCAGCAAGTGAAATAGCTTTGCAGACGAAACGTGTAACAGTTTCATAGAGAAGAGCGGCCAGTGTGACGGACTGGCTTAGAGTCGATTCGATAGCAAAGGACGAAAACGGGCGGATTTTACAGGTTTTTACTACATACGAACACCTTTCATATTCTACCGTTCAACGTGGCTGCTAGACCTCTCTTCATGCAATATTTTAAGGTCCTATCTCATGTCCAAGGCACCAAAGCCGGCTAAAAAGACAATAATTGAAAACTAAATTTGATTTCTACTGCTTTTTACTATCTATCACATCAACTTAGAAGCTTCTTCTGCGTTCTACTATGGTCCTTTTAGTGTCTTCGCATACCACGGCACGCGACATAGCTTTGCAGACGGAAAGTGTAACCGTTTCTTAGACAAGAGCGGCCAATGTGGCGATCTGGCATTAAGTCGATTCGATAGCAAATGAAGAAAACTGGCCGATTTTACAGGTTTCTGCTACATATGAACACTTTTCACATTCTCCCGTGCAATGTGGCTACTAGACCTCTCTTCATGCAAAATCGTAAGTTCCTAGCTCATGTGAAAGATACCAAAGCCGGCTACAAAGTTAATAATCGATAACTAAAACTTGATTTGTAGTGCTTCTTTCTGACTATCACATCAACTTAGAAGCTTCTTCTGTGTTCTACTATGTTGCTTTTAGTGTCTCCGCATACCGCAGCACGTGACATAGCTTTGCAGACGGAAAGAGTAACCGTTTCATAGAGAAGATCGGCCAATGTGACAATCTGGCATTAAGTCTATTCGATAGCAAATGACGAAAAGGAGCAGTTTTTAAGGTTTTTACTACATATGAACACATTTCACATTCCCGCGTACAACATGGCTGATAGACCTCACTTCAGGCAAAATCTTAAGGTAGTAGCTCATGTCCAAGGCAGCAAAGCCGGCAAAAAAAACCATAATCGATAACTCGAACTTGAATTTTACTTCTTCTTACTGGCTATTACATCAACTTAGAAGCTTGTTTTATG
This sequence comes from Schistocerca gregaria, assembly GCF_023897955.1. Classification (NCBI taxonomy): domain Eukaryota; kingdom Metazoa; phylum Arthropoda; class Insecta; order Orthoptera; family Acrididae; genus Schistocerca; species Schistocerca gregaria. The sequence continues at coordinate 43,069,268 of NC_064927.1, forward strand.
TTCTACTATGGTGCTTTTAGTGTCTCCGCATACCGCAGCAAGTGAAATAGCTTTGCAGACGAAACGTGTAACAGTTTCATAGAGAAGAGAGGCCAGTGTGACGATCTGGCTTAGAGTCGATTCGATAGCAAAGGACGAAAACGGGCGGATATTACAGGTTTTTACTACATACGAACACCTTTCACATTCTACCGTTCAACTTGGCTGCTAGACCTCTCTTCATGCAATATTTTAAGGTCCTATCTCATGTCCAAGGCACCAAAGCCGGCTAAAACGGCAATAATTGAAAACTAAATTTGATTTCTACTGCTTCTTACTATGTATCACATCAACTTAGAAGCTTCTTCTGCGTTCTACTATGGTCCTTTTAGTGTCTTCGCATACCACAGCACGCGACATAGCTTTGCAGACGGAAAGTGTAACCGTTTCTTAGAGAAGAGCGGCCAATTTGGCGATCTGGCATTAAGTCGATTCGACAGGAAATGACGAAACCGGGCGGATTTTACAGGTTTTTACTACATATGAACACTTTTTACATTCTCCCGTGATACGTGGCCGCTAGACCTCTCTTCATGCATACTCTTAAGGTCCTAGCCATTGTCCAAGGCACCAAAGCCGGCTACAAAGTCAATAACCGATAACTAAAACTTGAATTGTACTGCTTCTTACTGGCTATTACATCAACTTCGGAGCTTATTTTATGTTCTACTTGGTGCTTTTAGTGTCTCCGCATACAGCAGCAAGCGACATAGCTTTGCTGACGATAAATATAACCGTTTCATAGAGAGGAGCGGACATTGTGACGATCTGGCATGAAGTCGATTCGATAGCAAATTACGAAAACGGGCGGATTTTACAGGTTTTTACTACATATGAACACTTTTCACATTCTACCGTGCAACGCGGGCTGATAGACCTCCCTTCATGCAAAATCTTAAGGTCCTAGCTCGTATCCAAGGCACTATAGCCAGCTAAATAGACAATAATGGAAAACTTAAACTTGATTTGTATTGCTTCTTACTTGCTATCACGTCAACTTACAAGCTTCTTCTGCGTTTTACTATGGTGCTTTTAGTGTCTTCGCATACCACAGCACGCGACATAGCTTTGCAGACGAAAAGTGTAACCGTTTCATAGAGAAGAGCGGGCAATGTGACGATCTGGCTTTCAGTCGTTTCGATAGCAAAGGACGAAAACGGGCGGATTTTACAGGTTTTTACTACATATGAACACTTTTCACATTCTCCCGTGCAACTTAGATAATAGACCTCTCTTCAGGCAAAATCTTTAGGTTCCAGCTCATGCCCAAGGCATCAAAGCCGGCTAAAAAGACAATAATCGATGACTAAAACTCGATTTGTAGTGCTTCTTACTGGCTATCACATCAACTTAGAAGCTTCTTCTGCGTTCTACTATGGTGCTTTTAGTGTTTCCGCATACCGCAGCACGTGACATAGCTTTGCAGACGAAAAGTGTAACCGTTTCATAGAGAAGATCGGCCAATGTGACGATCTAGTAATTAAGTCGATTCGATAGCAAATGACGAAAACGAGCTGTTTTTAAGGTTTTTACTAGATATGAAATCATTTCACATTCCCGTGTACAACATGGCTGCTAGACCTCGCTTAAGGCAAAATCATAAGGTACTAGCTCATGTCCAAGGCACCAAAGCCGGCTAAAAAGTCGATAATCGATAACTAAAACTTGAATTGTACTGCTCCTTACTGCCAATTACATCAACTTAGAAACTTCTTCTGTGTTCTACTACGGTGCTTTTAGTGTCTCCGCATACCGCAGCACGCGACATAGCTTTACAGACGAAACGTGTAACCGTTTCATAGAGAAGAGCGGCCAATGTGACGATCTGGTATTAAGTGTGAGATGATCCACATGAGTTCCAAAAGAAATCCGCTGAAATTCCATTACTCGATAAATAGTATAATTCTCAAGGCTGTCAATTCAACTAAGTACCTGGGTGTTAAAATTACGAAGAACTTCAGTTGGAAGGACCACATAGATAATAATGTCGGGAAGGCGAGCCTAAGGTTGCGGTTCATTGGCAGGACACTTAGAAAATGCAACAACTCCACTAAAGAGACAGCTTACACTACACTCGTTCGTCCTCTGTTAGAATATTCATGCGCAGTGTGGGATCCTTACCAGGTGTCTCCACATACCGCAGCACTCGATATAGCTTTGCACACGATAAATTTAACCGTTTCAGGGAGAAAAGTGGCCAATGTGACGATCTGGCATTAAGTCGATTCGATAACAAATGAAGAAAACGGGCGGATTTCTCAGGTTTTTACTACAAATGAACACTTTTCACATTCTCCCGTGCCACGCGGCTGCTAGTCCTCCTTTAATGCAAAAATCTTAAGGGCCTAGCTCTTGTCCAAGGCACCAAAGAAGGGTAAAAAGTCAATAATCGATAACTAAAACTTCAATTGTACTGCTTCTTACTGGCTATTACATCAACTTAGAAGCTTTATCTGTTTTATACTATCGTGCATTTAGTGTCTCCGCATACCGCAGCACGCGCCATAGCTTTGCACACGATAAATGTAACCGTTTCAGAGAGAATAGCGGCCAATGTGACGTTCTGGTTTTAGGTCGATTCTATAACAAATGACGAAAACGGGCGGATTTCTCAGGTTTTTACTACATATTAACACTTTTCACATTCTCCCGTGCAACACGGCTGCTAGTCCTCCTTTAATGCAAAAATCTTTAATGCCTAGCTCATGTCCAAGGCACCAAAGAGGGGTAAAAAGTCAATAATCCATAACTACAACTTCAATTGTACTGCTTCCTACTGGCTATTACATCAACTTAGAAGCCTCTTTTGCGTTGTACTATGGTGCCTTTAGTGTCTTCGCATACCGCAGCACGCGACATTGCTTTGCAGACGATAAATGTAACCATTTCAGAAAGATGAGCGCCAATGTGAAGATCTGGCTTTAAGTCGATTCGATAACAAATGGCGAAAAGGACGGATTTCGCAGGTTTTTACTATATATGAACACATTTCATATTCTCCCGTGCAACGTGTGTGCTAGACCTCCCTTCATCGAAAATCGTAAGGTCCTAGCTTATGTCTAGGACACCAAAGGCGGCTAAAAAGTCAATAATCGTTAACTAAAATTTGAATTGTACTGCTTCTTACTGGCTATTGTATCAACTTAGAAGCTTCTTCTGTGTTCTGCTATGGTGGTTTTAGTGTCTCCGCATACCGCAGCACGCGATATAGCTTTGCAGACGTTAAATGTAACCCTTTCAGAGAACAGAGCAGGCAATGTGACGATCTGGCCTTAAGTCGATTCGATACTAAATTACGAAAACGGACGGATATCTCTTGTTTTTACTACATATGAACACCTTTCACATTCTCCCGTGCAACGTGGCTGCTAGACCTCGATTCATGCAAAATCGTAAGGTACTAGCTCATGTCCAAGGTACCAAAGCCGGTTAAAAAGTCAATAATCGATAACTAAAACTTGAATTGTACTGCTTCTTAATGGCTATTACTTCAACTTAGAAGCTTCTTCTGTGTTCTACTATGGTGCTTTTAGTGTCTCCGCATACCGCAGCACGCGACATAACTTTGCAGACGATAAATTTAACCGTTTCTGAGAGAAGAGCGGCCAATCTGACGGTCTGGCTTTAAGTCGATTCGGTAACAAATAACAAAGACGGATGGATTTCTAATTTTTTTAATACATATGAACACTTTTCACATTCTCCCGTGCAACGCGGCTGCTAGTCCTCCTTTCATGCAAAATCTTAAGGTCCCGGCTCATGTCCAAGGCACCAAAGAATGGTAAAAATTCAATAATCGATAACTAAAACTTGAATTGTACTGCATCTTCCTGGCTATTACATCAACTTAGAAGCCTCTTCTGAGTTCTACTATGGTGCGTTTAGTGTCTCCGCATACCACAGCATGCGACATAGCTTTACACACAACAAATGTAACGGTTTCAGACAGAAGAGCGACCAATGTGGCGGTGTGGAATGAAGTCGAATCGATAGCAAATGACGAAATCGGCCGTATTTCTCAGGTTTTAACTACATATGAACACTTTTCTCATTCTTCCGTGCAACGCGGCACCCTGACCTCCCTTCATACAAAATCCTAAGGTCTTAGCTCATGTTCAAGGCACCAAAGCCAGCTAAAATCAATAATCGATAACTAAAATTTGAATTGTGTTGCTTCTAACTACCTATTACATCAACTTCGAAGCTTCCTCTGTGTTCTACTGTGGTTCTTTTAGCGTCTACACGTATCGCAACACGCGATATAGCTTTGCACACGATAAATGTAACCGTTTCAGAGAGGAGAGCGGCCAATATGACGATCTGGCATTAAGTCGATTCGATACAAATGACGAAAACAAGTTGATTTCTCAGGTCTTTACTACATACGAACACTTTTCACATTCTCCCGTGCAACGCGGCTGCTAGTCTACCTTTCATGCAAAATCTTAAGGTCCTAGCTCATGTCCAAGGCACCAAAGCCGGCTAAAAGTTTAATAATCGACAACTAAAACTTGCATTGTACTGCTTCTTACTGGCTATTACATCAACTTAGAAGCTTCTTCTGTGTTCTACTATGGTGCTTTTAGTGTCCCCGCATACCGCACCACGCGACATAGCTTTGCACACGATAAATGTAACCGTTTCAGAGACAATAGCGGCCAATGTGACGATCTGGCTTTAAGTCGATTCGATAACAAATGACGAAAACGGGCGGTTTTCTCAGGTTGTTACTACATATGAACACTTTTCACATTCTCCCGTGCAACGCGACTGCTAGTCCTCCTTTCATGCAAAATCTTAAGGTCCTACCTCATGTCCAAGGCACCAAAGAAGGGTAAAAAATCAGTAATCGTTAACTAAAACTTGAATTGTACTCCTTCTTACTGCCTTTCACAACAACTTAGAAGCTTCTTCTGTGTTCTACTATGGTGCTTTTAGTGTCTCCGCATACCGCACCACGCGACATAGCTTTTCAGACGATAAATGTAACCGTTTCAGAGAGAATAGCGGCCAATGTGACGATCTGGCTTTAAGTCGATTCGATAACAAATGACGAAAACGGGCGGTTTTCTCAGGTTGTTACTACATATGAACACTTTTCACATTCTCCCGTGCGACGCGGCTGCTAGTCCTCCTTTCATGCAAAGTCTTAAGGTCCTAGCTTGAAACGTCCCCTTTGAAAAATTTATACACGACTGTGCTTAAACTGACACACAATATTTTAGCGCAACGCAATCTGACTTCCAAAAATCCCTACGAAAGAATGGCCCTGATTAACATTAACGTATACGTTTCACAAATCACTTACCTCAGAAAAATCTTCGTTACTCGAACTACCGCAATACAGCGAGCGCCACTACTGCCAGCTAACTAAAAGAATCAAACTACGGAAGGCACTAACTACTGATAGGTACAGTTAGCAAATGAAAGATTTTAATAGAGAACAAACAATGTATTTACCTTAATAGTCATAATATATATATCAGTTCATGACACCAATTCTTACAAATTTCAAAACTCCGCCATCTCTCTCCCCACGTCCACCACTGCTGGCGGCTCACCTCCAACTGCGCAACGCTACGCGCTGTTAGCCTCCAGCTGCCGCTGCCCAACACTACAATGGCAGACAACAATGCAAACTAAACACAGACTGCACACGGCACAGCCAGTGATTTTTTCATACCGAGCGCTATGTGGCGTTACAAGTAAGAAGACCTAAACAGCCTACTTACATAGCCCCCATGCTCCCCACAAAAAATTTTTACAAATTGTTAAGGGCAGTGGCCAATAATGATTTGATAAAATTTTTCATAATTACTATAACAAAGATATCAAATACACACACTTATTGATACAATGTTGGACAGAAGCTAAAACTTTCTCACAGTCCATAAAGACAGTCCTGATCGTTCATCATAGTAAAATAGTAGTGTTTTTGATCAATGTCTATGCAGTAAAAGAAAATGCACACTGAAGTAGTGGATTTCCATGCAGTCTTGAAGAAGTAGTGTTTTCCTTCCAACAGAAAGACAGTGCTGGCTCTTCAGATGCTGACAGGTAATGGGCCACCACATAGCAAACCCACAGCAAAATGGCTCTGAGCACTATGCGACTTAACATCTGTGGTCATCAGTCGCCTAGAACTTAGAACTAATTAAACCTAACTAACCTAAGGACATCACACACACATCCATGCCCGAGGCAGGATTCGAACCTGCGACCGCAGCAGTCGCGCGGTTCCGGACTGAGCGCCTAGAACCGCGAGACCACCGCGGCCGGCAAAAACCCACAGCAGAGTCAGCCCAAGTTTTGAAGAATATTGGTAGGTAGGTCGTCACAGAATAGGCCCATTGTAGTCCTGGTAGAGATTACGGTATTGGTGGGCCACCAGAGGTGCAGACCCATTGCAGTCCTTGTAGAAATAATGGTATTGGTGAGTCATCAAAGGTGTAGACCCACTGTAGTCCTTGTAGAGATGGCCAGCAGCTATCTGTTTGACTGTGCAGGCGCACAATCACCATTGAAGAGTCTTGCGGATAATATAACAAGAACATAACCACCACTTGTGCACTCAGAAAAATTGTTTTTGAATTGTCCTTAGAACCAGCAATGCTGTTATCCATTCCCTTACTGAGTTATTAACACACGTGCAAACACTATCAGTCCCTACTTCTCACATATTGTCCATATACTATGACCAACAGAAACGTATGACGTGAAATGTAATTTACAAGTTACTTAATTTGATGAACTGGTGTCAATTACAATTTTATAACATAAGAATGCAATAACAAAGGTACAAAATACATCTTTAAAGAACATAACAATACAGATAACATTTGCAGTAGTACAGGCTTTACAAAAGAATCGAAATAGCAAATATATCAGTGTTACAAAAATTACAACAAAAGTACATACATAAGGTTCAGAATAACTTTTGAAACATCAACTTCACACATGAGCATTAAAACAAAACACTATAAATAATGTCTGAACATATTTACAAAGAAAATGACATAGTATTTGAAAAATTCTACAACATAAATCTTATTAGCTAAACACATAAAGACAGGAAAAAGACAAATACACAAGGGTACATAAACACATAGAGGGATAATACGAAAGGAAAGGACAGGGTTTGTTTTACTGCAGTATTTTGCATAGAGATCTCCCTTAGTTCATCATTTTTCCAAAAAGTCCTATCTAAACCTGCTTTCTGTATTCGGTTCACATCCTCTTTCAAAAATAGTTTTTCTCCACTGTACACTACTTTTTTGGCCAAACCAGTTTCTTAAAGCTTCTCAATGCTTTTCTTCCAATTCATCATAGTTAGTTTCTTATATAGTCTACCCCCTCTTAAGCTAACTTAAATCTACTGAGCTCAGATACGAAACTAAGGGACGAGGCAATGCAGCAGCACAAAACAATTAACACAAACAGCAATGATAAAAAAATGGAAATTGGCAAAAAAAGGCAGCAATATTACAACTAATATAAGGCAAACAAGAAAAATAAATCAGTAATAAAATTAGCTTAACCTAGTAATACAAAGTGACATTCAGTAGCACTATGAATGGCAAGCAGCCGCAGCAAATGCTATAACTTATACCTAAACATGACAAAGCTGAAGCAGAAAAAATATTACAGTATAAATGTTTAATACCTATGTCACATCTTAACACTAGAGTGATGCATCACGAAAACATACACTAGCAGATAAGTTACCAAATCGTAAAAAGATTATTTTTGCAATTCCTGTGAAGGGAAATGTCTATTTGTGTTCTCTTTTCTAAGAAAGTATCATAAAATGATTCTTTACTGGGTCTGTAGACAGAAAATAGTGATATTAGTACATCTATTAAATTTTGTTTTAGCCAATGCTGCAGTGCAGATAGAAACTGGATATTAAAGAAAATGAGCAATCTCTCAGCAATAAAGACAATAGATATAAAATATTTCTCATCATTTCATTTCAGTAAATATCATAAATTAAGAGCTTCACAGTGTAATCATATGTTTTCAGGTTTGGGCGTGGCGTATTTGCGATGCTTTCTACAAAGGAATGAATGTCAATAGCGAGGATAATGGCCTCTTTTTTTTTACCTGTGTCGCTGAAAGGCACACACTAATGGCTTTCTTTTTGTCAGGTGGTTGTCGCGCAGCTGGGTGCCCACGACGCATTACATGCAGGTGGTCACTTAACTGTCTTATCGAAATATTTACGACACCAGTTTCCTCTACAGTGGCAGGCTCATATAAAAAAATTCACAGGTCAAGAATTTGCGTTACACATCTGTAGAAACAAAATACTATTGATATAACAGTGTCCAAAAAATTTTCGTCGGCATTGTAATACGTTCACGCATTTACATACATTTCATAACTCTTAAAGTACGATTCTTGGTTTCCAACAACTTTTTTCACAAACCAGAGTCCCTAACCTCTTCTCATTATTTCTTACCTTATTCGTCGACACTTCTTCAATATTTCATCATAACAGATACATAGCATAATCAAATGACTCATATAGCATCGGCTTATCGATCATAAACATACCGCAAGAGCATAATACACATAGTAATCGTAATAATAACATCATAACACCTCAGTCAACTCTCAAAATCTCCGTAACTTCCTCCAATAATTTCAAAACCTAAAAAAAAAAAATTCTCTGCTCATGTCAAAAGTGTCATCTGCCTCAAACGTACTTTAAAAATCGTGATCCCATACCAAATATGTCATTCAAAGCTCTCATAGTATCACAATGGTTCCGAAAAAATATGAACAGTTCACAAAGTACAGACAAAATACAACTTCGTAAGTGTGAAGTTATCCAATGGTGTAATTACGTAAACATCTGTCGCTGATGTAGTAAAGTAAATGTTTGTCTCTCTCAGTTAAATGATCAGATAGCTGTGTAATTTATGTGTTAGAGAAATATGGTACCGATGTGTAAAGTTGTATAAGCAAATACCATATTAGCTAGGGCTCCTTGTGCTTGCCAAACACATGGTACACAAAGCATGCGTGTACCCCCCTGAGGATAATGTAATTATATCCTCAAGTGTTACAGATTACAGCAATGGAATGAAATGTATTACGGAAAACTTTCTTTGTAATTAAAACATGTTGAAAAATAAATAGTTTAATGCGTGTCCTGTAGCGCTAAATGTGCGTCTTGCTGTAAGACAATCTCTGTGGAAGTGTCGTAGTTGTTGTCCTCCGAAGGCTAAGTTCTGCAGAAGTCAATGTACTTACCTCATGATAAACGAAATTGAAATGCTATGCGTATAGATATCATAGTTATTACACTTATTGCCGTGATGAAGTAAGTACTGTACTGTACGTATTGTTGTGCTACAGAAAAGGCTGTCTCATTGTAGCTATACCACAAACGTTACTACTAAAACATGTTTTACTTTCCAGAAAAATTCAGAAAAACTGTGTAGATATAAAACAGATAAACTGCAAAAGCAACGTTGTAAATTGTCACTCATCAGTAGTGTCGTGATAAAATCGTGTAGCTGTCACATAAACTAACCACTGTATCATCTGGTATCTCACAGAAAGTACTTTAAATCCAGAATGTATTTTCAAGTAAACCAAAATGTTGCATTAAAATCCCATTAGCAATACTGGTAAATGTTCTAAGTATGTGAACCTTATGGTCGTTACGTAATCGTGCAACTAACAAGCAAGAATGTACACGCACAATAACACTGTGACGTCTGTTCACTATAACAATGCATTCGTAATTTCTGTTTAAATATGTTCCGTAGGTTCTAAACTGGATAGTAAACTTCAAACATTGTTGCATGTTAACAGTTTCTCAGTGTGACAAAGCATACTAGAAATGTGAAGTGAAATGTTTTATGGCAAAGACAAAGTTAAAAAGCAGATTATCTTTCAATAAACGGTTTTACATGTGAAATGTGGTGTAAACCTTTACTCTTCCTAGTACGCAGAGTTTCAACTTCAACGCAATTATCATGTGGTATACGTCGGATTCTGCAAGGTCCATTGTAAACTAGAAAGAATTTGTGACTCAAGTGTTGCTTCTTATGTGACAATGGATGAGCTTTAATGAGAACTTTCTGACCAATATATAATTTCTTTGCATTTGCTTTACCGTGTAATTTTTTCCTTTTGTCTGCAGCAGAATTTATATTTTTAATAGCCAAATCAATTATGTCTCTGTGTCGAAGTTTACGTGTATTCGGAAAAGGTACAAGCTCTCTGATTCTGTTTGCTGGTTCTTTATTCTTCAGTACAAGAACAGGTGGTAAAGCAGTGGAGTCATGAGGCATTTCATTCAGCACGTTTTGAAATAAGTGTAAATATCTGTCCCAATGTTGATGCTTTCTGTGACAATAAAGTCTGCAAAGCTTATTGATTTCTTTCATAATCCGTTCAGACGGGTTACAATGTGGTGAGTACAATGAAATAAAAACAGATTTGATTTTATGGTTACGAAGCATGCGTGACCAAACAGCAGATCTGAATTGCGGTCCGTTATCTGAAATTACTTTACTAACGTGTCCAACTTCACGTAAGAAATTTCTAACAAAGGCGTTGGATACAGACCGTCCAGTGGCTTTACGTAACGGAGTGAAAGAAACGAATTTTGAAGTAAGTTCAACAGCGACTAGAACGTACGAAAATCCATTAGATGTTCTGACAAGCGGTCCCAAGAGATCAACAGCAGCAAATTCTTTTCATTTAGAAGGAATGATAGGAAACAATGGAGCACGATGAGTGACAGTAGATGGTTTCGCCTTTTGACAAAGTTTACAAGTAGACAAGACTCTTCGAATTCTCTTTTCCATATTGTTAAAATAACAAGTCGTTCGAAGAATATGATAACATTTTCGTGGACCAAAATGTGCATAGCTGAAATGAATGTACCAAATGAGCTTATTAACAAAATCGTCTGGAATGCAAAGTACCCATAGCTTGTCATCAACAGTGCATCGTTTGAACAGTATGTTGTTTCTAACCAGATAATAAAGCCGAATCTGTGTGTGTGTCTTTTCATGCCATTTACTTTTGATGTCTTTCCAAATCGGATCTTTGTCTTGTTCATGAGCAATGTCCTTTAAAGATGTGGTGATGAAGTTTTCAAAGGCGACTTTCTTGATGTAAAGAATACTGAAATTTCTCTCGAGGTTGCTTTCTGTGTTACTTTTCTCAAGCCCAGCCGGTGCGCGTGACAGTGCGTCCGCAACAATGTTCTCCTTGCCGGGAATGTAGACTATTGTGAAGTGGAATTCTTGCAGAAACAATGCCCAACGTTTTAACCTGTCATGATTTAATTTTGAAGACATAAGAAATTGTAATGTACGGTGGTCACTGTATACTTTTACGTGCTTACCACAAAGAAAGAAACGGAATTTGTTAAATGCCCAAACGATAGCTAAAGCTTCTAATTCAGTAACGGAATAATTTTTTTCAGATTTTGTTAGCACTCGGCTAGCAAAAGCAATGGGTTTCTGAACAGTAATGTCATTTTCTGTGGCTTCTTGAAATAAATGGGCACCAAGACCGACTTTAGAAGAATCCGTGCTTAGGCAAAAGTCTTGTGAAAGATCTGGATGAGCTAGTATTGGCGCGTTAAGGAGCGATTCTTTCAAAGAATTGAATTCCAACTGTGCTTGTTCGTCCCAGTTCCAAATAGTATTTTTTCCAGTGAGAGAACAAAGTTTTGGTGTAACTAGAATTTGCATATTCAGAAAACGACGGTAAAAATTTACGAGACCTAGAAAACTGCGGACTTGTTTTTTTGTGGATGGAATTGGAATGGCTCTGATTGCTTCTAACTTTTCAGGAACCGGCTGGATGCCTTCAGAAGAAATAATATGTCCCAAAAACTTCACTTTTGTCCTACCGAATTCAGACTTTTCCAAGTTAACTGTAATTCCAGATTCTGCAAAAATATGTAACACGCTGTTGAGGATGCGATTATGTTGTTCCCATGAGGCTTCTGCTATCAGAATATCGTCCACATATAAGGTGATGTGACGTTTTAAGAGCTCAGGTAATATGGAATTTAGCCCGCGAATGAATGCTGCCGGGGAAATGTTCAAACCAAAAGGAAGTTTCCGAAACTGATAACAAACGCCAAACAAAGAAAAGCTGTATATTTTCTACATTCTGGATGAAGTTCGATCTGATAAAAGCTGGATCTGAGATCAATGGAAGACAACACTTTTACACCATTAAAATTTTGAAGAAGTTCTTCCAACGTTTGCGGCCTGTCTGTTTCAGGAATAATGATAGTATTGATTTGTCTCGAATCTAAGACAAGCCTGATCGATCCATTTTTCTTCTCAACAACATGTAATGGATTGTTGTATGAGCTTACTGCAGGCTCAATAATGCCGTCGTCAAGCATGGATTGTATTTCTGTTCTAACACGGTCCCTATAATGTGCTGGAATTACGTATGGTCTAACACAAAATTTAGTATGCTCATGAACACGAAATTGGTATTGAAATCCCTTGATTGTTCCTGTTTTGTGAGTAAAAACTGTGGAATGTGCTTGTAAAATCTCAGAAAGGTCCTGCCTATCAGTGTCATTACAATTCTCAATTGTTTGAATTTTATTCTGAATTAACTCATTAGTTTCAATTGTGCCGTCGATATCATCCCTGTCAGTACTTGCAGAGCGACTGTTAGTGTCTAGTTCCGTAGAAAATTCCTAACTGTTGTCTAACAGAAGGTAAATCCGATTAATTTCCTCGTCATGGTTTGAGAGCCAATCTTCAAATTTCAAAGCTATTGACTTACCTTCTTTCTCTAAACTTATTTCAGCATCGTGAAAGTTTAAGATTGCTTTGTATTCATTCAAAAAGTCTACTCCCAGTATAATTTCCGTCGACAACAATGGAACAATAAGAAAGTTCATAGAGAAGCTGTGGCCTGACAAAAGAATTCTAAGTTGGTTTGTTGGTGTACATCTACACTTTTTCCAATGACTGCACTTTGTAATTTAATCTTGCGTAACGGAAGTGTGGGGCAATCGTTCGATTTATTGCATTTGCTAAAAGCTGTTTCACTAATTACTGAAATGGGACTGCCTGAGTCAAGTACTGCCGTAAATTTTACGTCATTTACAGTAATGTGAATCACAGGATATGCAATGTTGTTGTGTTTTACGTCGTGTTCCTGGAGTAATATGTCCCTAATGTCTTCCATTTTAACGTAATTACTAGCTACGGCAGCTGCGTCGTCAGTTTGATAAGTACGTTTTGAGGCTGCCAGCGGTATGAGTCATTGCCTATTGTGTCTTTGTTGGCGCGCGTCGTTATTGGGATTTGGAGACCTAACTTCTACAAATTCACCTTGTCGAGAGGGCCCTGCTCTGTTTGATTCCCGCCAGTTCTGCTGCAATTCAGGTCTGTCGTTACGATCATATCGTCTGTCGTCATGTCGGTAGATTCCATAGTTTCTTTCTTGTCGGTCACGTGGTGGAGAATTTCTCTCTGAATCGTAACTGCGCGCTGGACCGTTGCGTCTAAAGTTATTCTGTCTCCCTTGATAGTAATTATTTTGGTTCCCATATTGTCTGTTTCTCTGATTGTCTCTGTGATAGTCAATACTGCGGAGAGGTGACCTTTCCCTGTAATTATTACTACTCTGCCAACGGTTGTCATACGGGTGGTGTCTGTTTTGGTCACGATTTGTATTGTGAGAATAGCCTTGTCGTGTCCAGTTATTATTTCTTTCATCGCGGAATTGCGACGGATGTGACCTGTAATTGTTGTGTTCCTGTTTTCACGTTCCGCGATTGTCAGTGTCAATTTCTAATTCTTGTAAGAGTCCCTGAAAAGCTTCAATGTCGTCTTTGCAACGGCCTGCCAAAATAATATGCCGTAAATGTTCAGGCAATTTGATTAAGCAAATGCGGATGAGTTCTGACAGGCTGTATGGGTTTGACAGGTACTGATTCTTGTGCAACATGTCTTCAAAATATTTCACAAGACTGGAAAATTCAGATTGTTCGAAATGTTTCATCATCATGATGCCATGTTTTACTGGGTCTTGTGTGGCTTGCGGCCAATATGCTGAGAGGAAGGCATGGTAAAATTCTCCTTCACTGTGGCAATCGTGAATGACCGATCGCATTCTTACAGCTGGTTCATTCTCTAAGCGGCCATACATAAATTCTAATCTGTGCTCTAGTGACCAGTTGGGAGGAAAACAATGAGAGAATTGATGGAGCCACGCTTGTGGATGAATGTCGTTGCCAGAATTCTTAAATGTTTTGAATTTACGTGCAGTAATGAACAGCTTATAGTCAAAATCATCGTCTCGGCGGGTAGCATATCGGTCATTGTTACGTCGTGTCGGCGGTTCCATCTCAGAATTCGGTGTACCTTGCCAATTTCTTTCATAATTTCCGAAGTGCCCTGTGATATTATTTTGTGGCTGTTCCGTATTTCTATGTCCCTCTTTCCGTGTTGGAGCGCGAGTGTCCTCTGAAATACGTAATTGTTGTATTACCTGTGTCAGCTGATCTTGTACTTCCCGGATTTCTCTTTGGTGTTGCGTACTAATTTGATTCAGACTTTGTTTGAATTTCCTAATTTGTTCGCACTCTTCTGTGTCATTAAAGACTACCGGTTTTGTGTCATTCAAATTATCATCTACCTTCGTAGATAAATTAGTGAACTGATCCGAAAGTTCGGCTACTTTCTCCGATAGTGAACACATTTCCTCAGTGTGATTTTCTGAACCAAATTTCAGAATGTCCATTTGTGTTGAAATCGAATCTACTGTGTCCTTTAAGTTTTCCTGAGTTCTTGCAAGTTGCATAACCGAATCGGTGGATGCAACTGAGTCCATTTTAGCTTGCAAGGTGTCGTGATTTTCACGAACAACAGTTTGCAATTCTTTTATGGCTGCTTCGTGATTCTGTAATGAGTTTTCATGCCGCGAAAAAATAGGTTGAAAATGCTCACAAATTTGTGTTTTTACGTCATTACAGATTTTTTGACATTTCGATTCAATGTTATGTAACTCAGTAGTTAAATCTTCACGTGTTTGTTCAAGTGTGGTGTCTAACTTCCAAAGATTATGTTCCATTGTGTCCAACTGTTGCTGTGTTTGTCTCTGATTTTGTTCCATTGTGTCTAACTTTTGAAGATTTTGTTCCATTGTGTCTAACTTTTGAAGATTATGTTCCATTGTGTCTAACTTTTGAAGATTTTGTTCCATTGTGTCTAACTGTTGCTGTGTTTGTCTCTGGTTTTGTTTCATTTGTTGCATTAATTGCAATAATAATGTATTAGTGTCTGGAATTTGATCATCTATGCTTTTCGGCAGTGCATTTGCACCGGCAACATTCACAGTTTGACAAGCAGAAAATGTGTCTCGGCTTATTTGAGAAAACGGTGAGGACGCAAAACCTGAATGTACAGTATTTGCAAGATTGTGTCCTGTCATATCGGATTCCTGACGCGAGCTGTTGCCGACCAATCGATCGATAATGCTTCCCTGTTCACTAACTGTTTCACTTCCTACACCATTATTTGCAGCCCACTCCATTTTCCTATGCACTATTACCAAATTACTACTTTGAACATTTGTGAATTCATTACATGGTGGCGCTAACACATTGCTTCCGTCTTCACTGTCATTTCCCAGTTTACTTTGTAGCCTAGTATTACGTTTTTCACACGCCATTATTGTCACAATATTTCACACGATAAAACAGAAAAGCACAATTTGAAGAGCAAAAATAACAGAACACATTAACATAGCACTGAAAATAATATCTAGTTAATTGCAAGCGCAGCTGCGAAATACTTGGTGCAACTCTACATGCATGCCACAACTGTTGTACTGTACAACAATGAAAGACTACAACTACGAAGGAAATTCACTCTAAGATTAGGCGCTAGCAATAAACAAAAGCTACACTAATTACACAAACTACAAGGAAAAAATCAGAAGATTCCAGTGAGGTATCCTCGGCTAAGGGTCGACATATGAAACGTCCCCTTAGAAAAATTATACAAGACTGTGCTTAAATTGACACACAATAGTTTTCAGCGCAACGCAATCTGACTTTCAATAATCCCTACAAAAGAATGGCCCTGACTAACGTTAACCTATATGTTTCACAAATCACTTACCTCACAAAAATCTTCGTTACTCGAACTACTGCAATACAGCGAGCGCCACTACTGCCAGCTAACTAAAAGAATCAAACTGCGGAAGGCACTAACTACTGATAGGTACAGTTAGCAAATGAAAGATTTTGATAGAGAACAAACAATGTATTTACTTTAATAGTCATAATATATATATATCAGTTCATGACACCAATTCTTACAAATTTCAAAACTCCGCCATCTCTCTCCCCACGTCCACCACTGCTGGCGGCTCACCTCCAACTGCGCAACGCTACGCGCTGTTAGCCTCCAGCTGCCGCTGCCCAACACTACAATGGCAGACAACAATGCAAACTAAACACAGACTGCACACGGCACAGCCAGTGATTTTTTCATACCGAGCGCTATGTGGCGTTACCAATAAGAAGACCTAAACAGCCTACTTACAAGCTCATGTCCAAGGCACCAAAGATGGGTAAAAAATTAATAATCGATAACTAAAACTTGAATTGTACTACTTCTTACTGGCTATTACATCAACTTAGAAGCTTCATCTGTGGTATACTATGGTGCTTTTAGTGTCTCCGCATACCGCAGCACGCGACATACCTTTGCAGACGATAAATGTAACCGTTTCAGAGAGAAAAGCGGCCAATGTGACGATTTGGGCTTAAGTCGATTCGCTAACAAATGACGAAAACGGACGGATTTCTCAGGTTTTTACAACATATGAACACTTTTTACATTCTTCCGTGCATCGCGGCTGCTAGTGATCCTTCCATGCAAAATCTTAAGGTCCTAGCACATCTACAAGACACCAAAGAAGGGTAAAAAGTGAATAATCGATAACTAGTACATGAATTGTACTGCTTCTTACTGGCTATTACATCAACTGAGAAGCTTCTTCTGTGTTCTGCTATGGTGCTTTAAGTGTCCCCGCATACCGCACCACGCTACATAGCTTTGCAGACGATAAATGTAACCGTTTCAGACAGAAGAGCGGCCAATGTGACGATCTGGCTTTAAGTCGTAACGATAACAAATGACGAAAACGGACGGATTTCTCTGGTTCTAACTACATATAAACTCTTTTCACATTCTCCCGTGCAACGCGGCTGCTTGTCCTCTTTTCATCCAAAATCGTAAGGTCCTAGCTCATGCCCAAGGCAACAAAGAAGGGTAAAAGGTGAATAATCGATAAGTAAAACTTGAATTGTACTGCTTCTTACTGTTTAATACACCAACTTAGAAGGTTCTTCTGTGTTCTACTATGTTGCTTTTAGTGTCTCCGCATACCGCAGCACGCGACATAGCTTTGCAGACGATAAATGTAACCGTTTCAGAGAGAAGAGCGGCCAATGTGACGATCTGGCTATAAGTCGATTCGATAGCAAATGACAAAAACGGATGGATTTCTCAAGTTTTTACCACATATGAACACTTTTCACATTCTCCCATGCAACACTGCTGCTAGTCCTCCTTTCATGCAAAATCTTAAGGTCTTAGCTCTTCTCCTAGGCACAAAGACCGGCTAAATCGTCAATAATCGATAATTAAAACTTGAATTGTACTGCATCTTACTGGCTATTAAATCAACGTAGAAGTTTCATCTGTAATCTACTATGGTGCTTTTAGTGTCTCCGTATACCGCAGCACGCGACATAGCTTTGCAGACGATAAATGTAACCGTTTCAGAGAGTATAGCGGCCAATGTGACGATCTGGCTTTAAGTCGATTCGATAACAAATGACGAAAACGGACGGATTTCTCAGGTTTTTACCACATATGAACACAGTTCACATTCTCCCGTGCAACACGGCTGCTAGTCCGCCATTCATGCTAAATCTTAAGGTCCTAGCTCATGTCCAAGGATCCAAATAAGGCTAAAAAGTCAATAATCGATAACTAAAACTTGAATTGTACTGCTTCTTGCTGGCTTTTACATCAACTTAGAAGCTTCTTCTGTGTTCTACTATGGTGCTTCTAGTGTCACCGCATACCGCACCACGCGACATAGCTTTGCAGACGATAAATGTATCCGTTTCAGAGAAAATAGCGGCCTTTGTGACGATCGGGCTTTAAGTCGATTCGATAACAAATGAAGAAAACGGACGGATTTCTCAGGTTTTTACTACATATGAACACTTTTCACATTTTCCCGTGCGACGCGGCTGCTAGTACGCCTTTCACGCAAAATCTTAAGGTCCTAGCTCATGTCCAAGGCACCAAGGAAGGCTAAAAAGTCAATAATCGATAACTAAAACTTGAATTGTACTGCTCCTTACTGGCTATTACATCAACTACTATGGTGCTTTTAGTGTCTACGCATACCGCAGCACGCGACATAGCTTTTCAGACGATAAATGTAACCGTTCCAGAGAGAATAGCGGTCAATGTGACGATCTGGCTTTAAGTCAATTCGATAACGAATGGCAAAAACGGACGGATATCTCATGTTTTTACCACATATGAACACTTTTCACATTCTTCCGTGCGACGCGGCTGATAGTACGTCTCTCACGCAAAATCTTAAGGTCCTAGCTTATGTCCAAGGCACCAAGGAAGGCTAAAAAGTTAATAATCGATAACTAAATTTTGATGTACTGCTTCTTACTGGCTTTTACATCAACTTAGAAGTTTCTTCTGTGTTCTACTATGGTGCTTTTAGTGTCTCCGCATTTCGCAGCACGCAGCATAACTTGCAGGCGATAAATGTAACTGTTTCAGAGAAAATAGCGGCCAATGTGACGATCTGGCTTTAAGTCGATTCGATAACAAATGACGAAAACGGACAGATGTCTCCGGTTTTTACTACATATGAACACTTCTCACATTCTCGCGTGCAACGCGGCTGCTAGTCCTCCTTTCATGCAAACTCTTAAGGTCCTACCTCATGTCCATGGCACCAAAGAATGGTAAAAAGTCAATAATCCATAGCTAAAACTTGAATTGTACTGGTTCTTACTAGCTATTACATCAACTTAGAAGTTTCTTCTGTGTTCTACTATGGTGCTTTTAGTGTCCCCGCATACCGCACCACGCGACATAGCTTTGCACACGATAAATATAACCGTTTCAGAGACAATAGCGGCCAATGTGACGATCTGGCTTTAAGTCGATTCGTTGACAAATGACGAAAACCGGCGGATTTCTCAGGTTTTCACTACATATGAACACTTTTCACATTCTCCCAAGCGACGCGTCTGCTAGTTCTCCTTTCATGCAAAATCTTAAGGTCCTAGCTCATGTCCAAGGCATCAAAGCCAGATAAGAATTCAATAATCGATAACTAAAACTTGAGTAGTGCTGCTTCTTACTGGCTATTACATCAACTTAGAAGTTTTTTCTGTGTTCTACTATTGTGCTTGTAGTGTCTTCGCATACCGCAGAACGCGACATAGCTTTGCAGACGATATATGTAACCGTCCCAGAGAAAAGAGCGGATAATGTGACGATCTGGCTTTGAGTCGATTCGATAACGAATGACGAAAACGGACATATTTCTCCTGTTTTTCCTACATATGAACACAGTTCACATTCTGCCGTGCAACGCGGCTGCTAATCCGCCATTCATGCAAAATCTTAAGGTCCTAGCTCATGTCCAAGGCACCAAAGCCAGTTAAAAAGTCAATAATCGGCAACTAAAATTTGAGTTCAACTGCTTCTTACTGGCTATTACATCTACTTAGAAGCTTCTTCTGTGTTCAACTATGGTCTTTTTAGTGTCTCCGCATACCGCCGCACGCGACATACCTTTGCAGACGATAAATGTAACCGTTTCAGAGAGAATAGTGGCCAATGTGTCGATCTGGCTTTAAGTCGATTCGATAACAAATGACGAAAACGTACGGATTTCTCAGGTTTTTACCACATATGAACACAGTTCACATTCTCCCGTGCAACGCGGCTGCTAGTCCGCCATTCATGCTAAATCTTAAGGTCCTAGCTCATGTCCAAGGAACCAAATAAGGCTAAAAAGTCAATAATCGATAACTAAAACTTGAATTGTACTGCTTCTTGCTGGCTTTTACATCAACTTAGAAGCTTCTTCTGTGTTCTACTATGGTGCTTCTAGTGTCACCGCATACCGCACCACGCGACATAGCTTTGCAGACGATAAATGTATCCGTTTCAGAGAAAATAGCGGCCTTTGTGACGATCGGGCTTTAAGTCGATTCGATAACAAATGAAGAAAACGGACGGATTTCTCAGGTTTTTACTACATATGAACACTTTTCACATTCTCCAGTGCGACGCGGCTGCTAGTACGCCTTTCACGCAAAATCTTAAGGTCCTAGCTTATGTCCAAGGCACCAAGGAAGGTTAAAAAGTTAATAATCGATAACTAAATTTTGATGTACTGCTTCTTACTGGCTTTTACATCAACTTAGAAGTTTCTTCTGTGTTCTACTATGGTGCTTTTAGTGTCTCCGCATTTCGCAGCACGCGGCATAACTTGCAGGCGATAAATGTAACTGTTTCAGAGAAAATAGCGGCCAATGTGACGATCTGGCTTTAAGTCGATTCGATAACAAATGACGAAAACGGACAGATGTCTCCGGTTTTTACTACATATGAACACTTCTCACATTCTCGCGTGCAACGCGGCTGCTAGTCCTCCTTTCATGCAAACTCTTAAGGTCCTACCTCATGTCCAAGGCACCAAAGAATGGTAAAATGTCAATAATCCATAGCTAAAACTTGAATTGTACTGGTTCTTACTAGCTATTACATCAACTTAGAAGTTTCTTCTGTGTTCTACTATGGTGCTTTTAGTGTCACCGCATACCGCAGCACGCGACATAGCTTTGCAGACGATAAATGTAACCGTTCCAGAGAGAAGAGCGGCCAATGTGACGATCTGGCTTTGAGTCGATTCGATAACGAATGACGACAACGGACATATTTCTCCTGTTTTAACTACAGATGAACACAGTTCACATTCTCCCGTGCAACGCGGCTGCTAATCCGCCATTCATGCAAAATCTTAAGGTCCTAGCTCATGTGCAAGGAACCAAGGATAGCTAAAAAGTCAATAATCCATAACTATAACTTGAATTGTACTGCTTCTTACTGGCTTTTACATCAACGTAGAAGTTTCCTCTGTGTTATACTATGGTGCTTTTTGTGTTTCCGCATGCCGCAGCACGCAAAATAGCTTTGCAGACGATAAAAGTAAACGTTTGAGAGAGAATAGCGGCCAATGTGACGATCTGTCTTTAAGTCGATTCGATGACAAAAGACGAAAACGGACGGATTTCTCAGGTCTTTACTACATATGAACACTTTTCACATTCTCCCAAGCAACGCGTCTGCTAGTCCTCCTTTCATGCAAAACCTTAAGGTCCTAGCTCATGTCCAAGGCACCAAAGCCAGCAAAAAAGTCAATAATCGATAACCAAAACTTGAGTTCAACTGCTTCTTACTGGCTATTACATCAACTTAGAAGCATCTTCTGTGTTCAGCTATGGTGTTTTTAGTGTCTCCGCATACCGCCGCACGCGACATACCTTTGCAGGCGATAAATGTAACCGTTTCAGAGAGAATAGCGGCCAATGTGACGACCTCTTTAAGTCGATTCGATAACAAATGGCGAGAACGGACGGGTTTCTCAGGTTTTTACTACATATGAACACTTTTCACATTCTCCCGTGCAACGCAGCTGCTAGTCCTCCTTTCGTGCAAAATCTTAAGGTCCTAGCTCATGTCCAATGCACCAAAGAATGGTAAAAAATCAATAATCGATAGCTAAAATGTGAATTGTACTGCTTCTTACAGGCTATTACATCAACTTACAAGCATCTTCTGTGTTCTACCATGGTGCCTTTAGTGTCTCCGCATACCGCAGCACGCGACATAGCTTTTCAGACGATAAATTTAACCGTTTCAGAGAGAATAGCGGCCAAAGTGACGATCTGGCTTTAAGTCGATTCGATAACAAATGACGAAAGCGGACGGATATCTCAGGTTTTTACTAGATATGAACACTTTTCACATTTTCCCGTGCAAGGCGGCTGCTAGTCCTCCTTTCATGCAAAATCTTAAGGTCCTAGCTCATGTCCAAGGCACCAAAAAAGGGTAAAAAGTCAGTAGTCGATAGCTAAAACTTCAATTGTACTGCTTTTTAAAGGCTATTACATCAACTTAGATGCTTCTTCTGTGTTCTACTATGGTGTTTTTAGTGTCTCCGCATACCGCAGCACGCAACATAGATTTGCAGACGTTAAATGTAACCGTTTCAGAGAGAATAGCGGCCAATGTGGTGATCCGGCTTTTACTCGATTCGAGAACAAATGACGAAAACGGACGTTTTTCTCAGGTTTTTTCTACATATGAACAGTTTTTACATTCTCCCGTGCAACGCACCTGCTAGTCCTCTTTTCATGCAAAATCTTAAGGTCCTAGCTCGTGTCCAAGGCACCAAAGAAGGGTAAAAAGTTAATAATCGATAGCTAAAACTTGAATTGTGCTGCTTCTTACTGGCTATTACATCAACTTAGAAGCTTCTTCTGTGTTCTACTATGGTGCTTTTAGTGTCTTCGCATACCGCAGAACGCGACATAGCTTTGCAGACGATAAATGTAACCGTTCCAGAGAGAAGAGCGGCCAATGTGACGATCTGGCTTTAAGTCGATTCGATAACAAATGACGAAAATGGACGGATTTCTCATGTTTTTACTACATATGAACACAGTTCACATTCTCCCGTGCAATTCGGCTCCTAGTCCGCCATTCATGCTAAATCTTAAGGTCCTAGCTCATATCCAAGGAACCAAATAAGGCTAAAAAGTCAATAATCGATAACTGAAACTTG
This sequence comes from Schistocerca gregaria, assembly GCF_023897955.1. Taxonomy (NCBI): domain Eukaryota; kingdom Metazoa; phylum Arthropoda; class Insecta; order Orthoptera; family Acrididae; genus Schistocerca; species Schistocerca gregaria. The sequence continues at coordinate 43,092,236 of NC_064927.1, forward strand.
AATTGTACTGCTTCTTGCTGGCTTTTACATCAACTTAGAAGCTTCTTCTGTGTTCTACTATGGTGCTTTCAGAGTCTCGGCATTCCGCAGTACGCGCCATAGCTTTGCAGACGAAAAATGTAACCGTTCCATCGACAAGTGCGGCCAATGTGACGATCTGGCTTTGAGTCGATTCGATAACGAATGACGAAAACGGACGGATTTATCCTGTTTTTACTACATATGAACACAGTTCACATTCTCCCTTGCAACACGGCCGCTAGACCGCCATTCATGTACGATCTTGAGGTCCTAGCTCATGTCCAAGGAACCAAGGAAGGCTACAAAGTCAATAATCGATAACTAAAACTTGAATTGTACTGCTTCTTACTGGCTTTTACATCAACTTAGAAGTTTCTTCTGTGTTCTACTATGGTGCTTTTAGTGTCTTCGCATACCGCAGAACGCGACATAGCTTTGCAGACGATAAATGTAACCATTCCAGAGAGAATAGCGGTCAATGTGACGATCTGGCTTTAAGTCGATTCGATAACAAATGATGAAAACGCACGGATGTCTCAAGTTTTTACTACATATGAACACTTTTGACATTCTCCCGTGCAACGCGTCTGCTAGTCCTAATTTCATGTTAAATCTTAAGGTCCTAGCTCATGTCCAAGGCACTAAAGCTGGCTAAAATGTCAATAATCGATAGCTAAAACCTGAACTGTACTGCTCCTTTCTGGCTATTTACATCAACTTAGAAGGTTCTTCTGTGTTCTATTATGGTGCTTTTAGTATCTCCGCATACCGCAGCTCGCGACATAGCTTTGCAGACGAAAAATGTAACCGTTTCAGCGAGAACAGCGGCCAATATGACGATCTGGCTTTAAGTCGATTCGATTAAAAATGACGAAAACGGACGGGTGGCGTAGGTTTTTACTACATATGAACACTTTTCACATACTCCCGTGCAACGCGGCTGCTAGTCCTCCTTGCATGCAAAATCCTAAGGTCCTAGTTCATGTCCAAGGCACCAAAGAAAGGTAAAAAATGAATAATCGATAACTAAAACTTGATTTGTACTGCTCCATACTGACTACTACATCAACTTAGAATCTTCTGCTATGTTCTACAATGGTGCTTTTAGTGTCTCCGCATACCGCAGTACGCTACATAGCTTTGCAGACGATAAATGTAACGGTTTCAGAGAGAAGAGCCTCCAATGTGACGATCTGGCTTTGAGTCGATTCGATAACGAATGACGAAAACGGACGGATTTATCCTGTTTTTACTACAAATGAACACAGTTCACATTCTCCCGTCCAACGCAGCTGCTAGACCGCCATTCATGTAAAATCTTAAGGTCCTAGTTCATGTCCAAGGAACCAAGGAAGGCAAAAAAGTCAATAATCGATAACTAAAACTTGAATTGTACTGGTTCTTACTGGCTTTTACATCAACTTAGAAGTTTCTTCTGTGTTATACTATGGTACTTGTTGTGTCTCCGCATACCGCAGCACGCGACGATAAATGTAACCGTTTCAGAGAGAATAGCGGCCAATGTGACAATCTGGCTTTAAGTCGATTTGATAACAAATGACGAAAACGGACGGATTTCTCAGGTTTTTACTACATATGAAAACCTTTCACATTCTTCCGGGCAAAGCGGCTGCTAGTCCTCCTTCCATGCAAAATCTTATGGTCCTAGCTCATGTCCAAGGCACCTAAGCCCGCTCAAAAGTCAATAATCGATAACTAAAACTTGAATTGTACTGCTTCTTACTATCTATTACATCAACTTAGAAGCTTCTTCTGTGTTCTACTAAGGTGCTTTTAGAGTCTCGGCATTCCGCAGCACGCTACATAGCTTTGCATACGATAAATGTAAGTGTTTCAGAGAGAATAGCGGCCAATGCGACGATCTGGCTTTAAGTCAATTCGATAACAAATGACGAAAACGGACGGATTTCTCAGGTTTTTACTACATATGCTTTTAGTGTCTCCGCATACCGCAGCACGCTACATAGCTTTGCAGACGATAGATGTAACCGTTCGAGAGAGAAGAGCGGCCAATGTGACGATCTGGCTTTGAGTCGATTCGATATCGAATGACGAAAACGGACGGATTTCTTCTGTTTTTACTACAAATGAACACAGTCCACATTCCCCCGTGCAACGCGGCTGCTAGTCCGCCATTCATGCAAAATCATAAGGTCCTAGCTCATGTCCAAGGAACCAAGTAAGGCTAAAAAGTCAATAATCGATATCTAAAACGTGAATTGTACTGCTTCTTACTGGCTATTACATCAATTTAGAAGGTTTATCTGTGTTCTACTATGGTGCTTTTAGTGTCTCCGCATACCGCAGCACGTGACATAGGTTTGCAGACGATTAAAGTAACCGTTTCAGAGAGAAGAGCGGCCAATGTAACGATCTGGCTTTTAGTCGATTCTATAACAAATGACGAAAACGGACGGATTTCTCATGTTTTTACTACATATGAACACAGTTCACATTCTCCCGTGCAATTCGGCTCCTAGTCCGCCATTCATGCTAAATCTTAAGGTCCTAGCTCATATCCAAGGATCCAAATAAGGCTAAAAAGTCAATAATCGATAACTGAAACTTGAATTGTACTGCTTCTTGCTGGCTTTTACATCAACTTAGAAGCTTCTTCTGTGTTCTACTATGGTGCTTTCAGAGTCTCGGCATTCCGCAGTACGCGCCATAGCTTTGCAGACGAAAAATGTAACCGTTCCATCGACAAGTGCGGCCAATGTGACGATCTGGCTTTGAGTCGATTCGATAACGAATGACGAAAACGGACGGATTTATCCTGTTTTTACTACATATGAACACAGTTCACATTCTCCCTTGCAACACGGCCGCTAGACCGCCATTCATGTACGATCTTGAGGTCCTAGCTCATGTCCAAGGAACCAAGGAAGGCTACAAAGTCAATAATCGATAACTAAAACTTGAATTGTACTGCTTCTTACTGGCTTTTACATCAACTTAGAAGTTTCTTCTGTGTTCTACTATGGTGCTTTTAGTGTCTTCGCATACCGCAGAACGCGACATAGCTTTGCAGACGATAAATGTAACCATTCCAGAGAGAATAGCGGTCCATGTGACGATCTGGCTTTAAGTCGATTCGATAACAAATGATGAAAACGCACGGATGTCTCAAGTTTTTACTACATATGAACACTTTTGACATTCTCCCGTGCAACGCGTCTGCTAGTCCTAATTTCATGTTAAATCTTAAGGTCCTAGCTCATGTCCAAGGCACTAAAGCTGGCTAAAATGTCAATAATCGATAGCTAAAACCTGAACTGTACTGCTCCTTTCTGGCTATTTACATCAACTTAGAAGGTTCTTCTGTGTTCTATTATGGTGCTTTTAGTATCTCCGCATACCGCAGCTCGCGACATAGCTTTGCAGACGAAAAATGTAACCGTTTCAGCGAGAACAGCGGCCAATATGACGATCTGGCTTTAAGTCGATTCGATTAAAAATGACGAAAACGGACGGGTGGCGTAGGTTTTTACTACATATGAACACTTTTCACATACTCCCGTGCAACGCGGCTGCTAGTCCTCCTTGCATGCAAAATCCTAAGGTCCTAGTTCATGTCCAAGGCACCAAAGAAAGGTAAAAAATGAATAATCGATAACTAAAACTTGATTTGTACTGCTCCATACTGACTACTACATCAACTTAGAATCTTCTGCTATGTTCTACAATGGTGCTTTTAGTGTCTCCGCATACCGCAGTACGCTACATAGCTTTGCAGACGATAAATGTAACGGTTTCAGAGAGAAGAGCCTCCAATGTGACGATCTGGCTTTGAGTCGATTCGATAACGAATGACGAAAACGGACGGATTTATCCTGTTTTTACTACAAATGAACACAGTTCACATTCTCCCGTCCAACGCAGCTGCTAGACCGCCATTCATGTAAAATCTTAAGGTCCTAGCTCATGTCCAAGGAACCAAGGAAGGCAAAAAAGTCAATAATCGATAACTAAAACTTGAATTGTACTGGTTCTTACTGGCTTTTACATCAACTTAGAAGTTTCTTCTGTGTTATACTATGGTACTTGTTGTGTCTCCGCATACCGCAGCACGCGACGATAAATGTAACCGTTTCAGAGAGAATAGCGGCCAATGTGACAATCTGGCTTTAAGTCGATTTGATAACAAATGACGAAAACGGACGGATTTCTCAGGTTTTTACTACATATGAAAACCTTTCACATTCTTCCGGGCAAAGCGGCTGCTAGTCCTCCTTCCATGCAAAATCTTATGGTCCTAGCTCATGTCCAAGGCACCTAAGCCCGCTCAAAAGTCAATAATCGATAACTAAAACTTGAATTGTACTGCTTCTTACTATCTATTACATCAACTTAGAAGCTTCTTCTGTGTTCTACTAAGGTGCTTTTAGAGTCTCGGCATTCCGCAGCACGCTACATAGCTTTGCATACGATAAATGTAAGTGTTTCAGAGAGAATAGCGGCCAATGCGACGATCTGGCTTTAAGTCAATTCGATAACAAATGACGAAAACGGACGGATTTCTCAGGTTTTTACTACATATGCTTTTAGTGTCTCCGCATACCGCAGCACGCTACATAGCTTTGCAGACGATAGATGTAACCGTTCGAGAGAGAAGAGCGGCCAATGTGACGATCTGGCTTTGAGTCGATTCGATATCGAATGACGAAAACGGACGGATTTCTTCTGTTTTTACTACAAATGAACACAGTCCACATTCCCCCGTGCAACGCGGCTGCTAGTCCGCCATTCATGCAAAATCATAAGGTCCTAGCTCATGTCCAAGGAACCAAGTAAGGCTAAAAAGTCAATAATCGATATCTAAAACGTGAATTGTACTGCTTCTTACTGGCTATTACATCAATTTAGAAGGTTTATCTGTGTTCTACTATGGTGCTTTTAGTGTCTCCGCATACCGCAGCACGTGACATAGGTTTGCAGACGATTAAAGTAACCGTTTCAGAGAGAAGAGCGGCCAATGTAACGATCTGGCTTTTAGTCGATTCTATAACAAATGACGAAAACGGACGGATTTCTCAGGTTTTTACTGTATATGAACACAGTTCACATTCTCCCGTGCACCGCGGCTGCTAGTCCTCTTTTCATGCAAAATCTTAAGGTCCTAGCTCATGTCCAAGGCACCAAGGAAGGGTAAGAAGTCAATAATCGATAGGTAAAACTTGAATTGTACTGCTTCTTACTGGCTATTACATCAACTTAGAAGCTTGTTCTGTGTTCTACTATGGTGCTTTTAGTGTCGCCGCATACCGCAGCACGCGACATCGCTATTCAGACGATAAATGTAACCGTTCCTAGAGAGAAGAGCGTCCAATGTGACGATCTGGCTTTAAGTATATTCGAAATCGAATAACGAAAACGGACGGATATCTCAGGTTTTTACTACATATGAACACTTTTCACATTCTCCCGTGCGACGCGGCTGCTAGTACGCCTTTCACGCAAAATCTTAAGGTCCTAGCTCATGTCCAAGGCAACAAGGAAGGCAAAGAAGTTAATAATCGATAACTAAATTTTGATGTACTTTTTCTTACTGGCGTTTACATCAACTTAGAAGTTTCTTGTGTGTAATACTGTGGTGCTTTTTGTGTCTCCGCATACCGCAGCACACGACATTGCTTTGCAGACTATAAATGTAACCGTTTCAGTGAGAATAGCGGTCAATGTGACGATCTGGCTTTAAGTCGATTCGATAACAAATGACGAAAACGGACGGATTTCTCAGGTTTTTACTACATATGAACACCTTTCACATACTCCCGTGCAACGCGGCTGGTAGTCCTCCCTTCATGCAAAATCTTAAAGTCCTAGCTCATGTCCAAGGCACCAAAGCCGGCTAAAAAGTCAATAATCGAAAACTAAAACTTGAATTCTGCTGCTTCTTACTGGCTATTACATTATTTTGGAATCTTCTGCTGTGTTCTACTATGGTGCATATAGTGTCTCCGCATACCGTAGCACGCGACATAACTTTTCAGACGATAAATGTAACCGTTTGAGAGAGAATAGCGGCCAATGTGACGATCTGGCTTTAAGTCGATTCGATAACAAATGAGGAAAACAGACTGATTTCTTAGGTTTTTACTACATATGAACACTTTTCACATTCTCCCGTGCAACGCGTCTGTTAGTCCTCCTTTCATTCAAAATCTTAAGGTCCTATCTCATGTCCAAGGAACCAAAGCCGGCTAATAAGTCAATAATCGATAGCTAAAACTTGAATTTTACTGCTTCTTTGATCTACTATGACGCTTTTAGTGTCTCCGCGTACCGCAGAACGCGACATAGCTTTGCAGACTATAAATGTAACCGTTTCAGAGAGAAGAACTGTCAATGTGAAGATCTGGCTTTAAGTCGATTCGATAACAATGGAGGAAAACGGACGGATTTTTCAGGTTTTTACTACATATGACCACTTTTCACATTATCTCGTGCAACGCGGCTGGTAGTCCTCCTTTCATGCAAAATCTTAAAGTCCTAGCTCATGTCCAAGGCACCAAAGCCGGCTAAAAAGTCAATAATCGCTAACTAAAACTTGAATTGTACTGCTTCTTACTTGCTTTCACATCAACTTGGAAGCTTCTGCTGTGTTCTACTATGGTGCATATAGTGTCTCCGCATACCTCAGCACGCGACATAGCTTGGCAGACGATAAATGTAACCGTTTCAGAGAGAAGAGCGGTCAATGTAAATATCTGGCTTTAAGTCGATTCGATAACAAAGGAGGAAAATGGACGGATTTTTCAGGTTTTTACTACATATGAACACTTTTACATTCTCTCGTGGAACGCGGCTGCTAGTCCTCCTCTCATGCAAAATCTTAAGGTCCTAGCTCATGTCCAAGGAACCAAGGAAGGCAAAAAAGTCAATAATCGATAGCTAAAACTTGAATTGTACTGCTTCTTACTGGCTTTTACATCAATTTTGAAGTTTCTTCTGTGTTCTACTATGGTGCTTTTAGTGTCTCCGCATACCGCAGCACGCGACATAGCTTTGCAGACGAAAAATGTAACCGTTCCAGAGAAAGAGCGGCGGCCAATGTGACGATCTGGCTTTAAGTCTATTCGATAACGAATGACGAAAACGGACGGATATCTCAGGTTTCTACTACATATGAACACTTTTCACATTCTCCCGTGCACCGCGGCTGCTAGTCCTCACTTTTTTATGAAAATCATAAGATTCTAGCTCATGTCCAAGGCACCAAAGAAGGTTAAAAAGTGAATAATTGATAACTAAAACTTGAATTGTACTGCTTCTTACTGGCAATTACATCAACTACTATGGTGCATTTAGTGTCTCCGCATACCGCAGCACGCGACATAGCTTTGCAGACGATAAATGTAACCGTTCGAGAGAGAAGAGCGGCCAATATGACGATCTGGCTTTGAGTCGATTCGATAACGAATGACGAAAACGGACGGATTTCTTCTGTTTTTACTACATATGAACACTGTTCACATTCTCCCGTGCTACGCGGCTGCTAGACCGCCATTCATGTAAAATCTTAAGGTCCTAGCTCATGTCCAAGGAACCAAGCAAGGCAAAAAAGTCAATAATCGATAACTAAAACTTGAATTGTACTGGTTCTTACTGGCTTTTACATCAACTTAGAAGTTTCTTCTGTGTTCTACTATGGTGCATATAGTGTCTCCTCATACCGTAGCACGCGACATAACTTTGCAGACGATAAATGTAACCGTTTGAGAGAGAATAGCGGCCAATGTGACGATCTGACTTTAAGTCGATTCGATAACAAATGACGAAAACGGACGGATATCTCAGGTTTTTACTACATATGAACACTTTTCACATTCTCCCTTGCAACGCAGCTGCTAGTCCTGCTTTCATAAAAAATCTTAAGATCCTAGCTCATAGCCAAAGCACCAAAGCCAGCTAAATTGTCAATAGACGATAGCAAAAACTTGAATTGTACTGCTTCTGACTGGCTATTACATCAACTTGGAAGCTCATCTGTGTTCTACTATTGTGCTTTTAGTGTCTCCGCATACCGCAACACGCGACATAGCTTTGCCGAAGATAAATGTAACAGTTCCAGAGAGAAGAGCGTCCAATGTGACGATCTGGCTTTAAGTCTATTCAATAACGATGACGAAAACGGACGGATTTCTCCTGGTTTTACTACATATGAACTCTTTTCACATTCTACCGTGCGACGCGGCTGCTAGTACGCCTTTCACGCAAAATCTTAAGGTCCTAGCTCATGTCCAAGGCACCAAAGAAGGGTAAAAAGTCGATAATCGATAGCTGAAACTTGAATTGTACTGCTTCTAACTGGCTATTACATCTACTTAGAAGCTTCATCTGTGTTCTACTATGGTGCTTTTAGTGTCTTCGCATACCGCAGCACGCGACATAGCTTTGCAGACGATAAATGTAACCGTTTAAGCGAGAAGAGCGGCCAATGTGACGATCTGGCTTTGAGTCGATTCGATAACGAAAGACGAAAACGGACGGATTTCTTCTGTTTTTACTACATATGAACACAGTTCACATTCTCCCGTGCAACGCGGCTGCTAGTCCGCCATTCATGCAAAATCTTAAGGTCCTAGCTCTTGTCCAAGGAACCAAGGAAGGCTACAAAGTCAATAATCGATAACTAAAACTTGAATTGTACTGCTTCTTACTGGTTTTTACATCAACTTAGAAGTTTCTTCTGTGTTATACTATGGTGCTTTTTGTGTCTCCGCATACCGCAGCACGCGACATAGTTTTGCAGACGATAAATGTAACCGTTTCAGAGAGAATAGCGGTCAATGTGACGATCTGGCTTTAAGTCGATTCGATAACAAATGACGAAAACGGACGGATCTCTCAGGTTTTTACTACATATGAACACCTTTCACATTCTCCCGTGCAACGCGACTGGTAGTCTTCCTTTCATGCAAAATCTTAAGGTCCTAGCTCATGTGCAAAGCACCAAAGCCGGCGAAAATATCAATAATCGATAACTAAACCTTGAATTGTACTGCTTCTTACTCGCTATTGCATCAACTTGGAAGCCCATCTGTGTTCTACTATGGTGCTTTTAGTGTCTCCGCTTACCGCAACACGCGACATAGCTTTTCCGACGATAAATGTAACCGTTCCAGAGAGAAGAGCGTCCAATGTGACGATCTGGCTTTAAGTCGATTCGATATCGAATGACGAAAACGGACGGATTTCTCCTGTTTTTACTACATATGAACACAGTTCACATCTCCCGTGCAACGCTGCTGCTAGTCCGACATTCATGCAAAATCTTAAGGTCCTAGCTCATGTCCAAGGAACCAAGGAAGGCAAAAAAGTCAATAATCGATAGCTAAAACTTGAATTGTACTGCTTCTTACTGGCTTTTACATCAATTTTGAAGTTTCTTCTGTGTTATACTATGGTGCTTTTAGTGTCTCCGCATACCGCAGCACGCTACATAGCTTTGCATACGATAAATGTAACTGTTTCAGCGAGAATAGCGGTCTTTGTGACGATCTGGCTTTAAGTCGATTCGATAACAAAGGAGGAAAACGGACGGATTTTACAGGTTTTTACTACATATGAACACTTTTCACATTCTCCCAAGCGACGCGTCTGATAGTCCTCCTTTCATGCAAAATCTTAAGGTCCTAGCTCATGTCCAAGCCACCAAAGCCGGCTAAAAAGTCAATAATCGATAACTAAAACTTGAGTAGTACTGCTTCTTACTGGCTATTACATCAACTTAGAAGCTTGTTCTGTGTTCTACTATGGTGCTTTTAGTGTCTCCGCATACCGCAGCACGCGACATAGCTTTGCAGACGAAAAATGTAACCGTTCCAGAGAAAGAGCGGCGGCCAATGTGACGATCTGGCTTTAAGTCTATTCGATAACGAATGACGAAAACGGACGGATATCTCAGGTTTCTACTACATATGAACACTTTTCACATTCTCCCGTGCACCGCGGTTGCTAGTCCTCACTTTTTTATGAAAATCATAAGATTCTAGCTCATGTCCAAGGCACCAAAGAAGGTTAAAAAGTGAATAATTGATAACTAAAACTTGAATTGTACTGCTTCTTACTGGCAATTACATCAACTACTATGGTGCATTTAGTGTCTCCGCATACCGCAGCACGCGACATAGCTTTGCAGACGATAAATGTAACCGTTCGAGAGAGAAGAGCGGCCAATATGACGATCTGGCTTTGAGTCGATTCGATAACGAATGACGAAAACGGACGGATTTCTTCTGTTTTTACTACATATGAACACAGTTCACATTCTCCCGTGCTACGCGGCTGCTAGTCCGCCATTCATGCAAAATCTTAAGGTCCTAGCTCATGTCCAAGGAACCAAGTAAGGCTAAGAAGTCAATAATCGATAACTAAAACTTGAATTGTACTGCTTCTTGCTGGCTTTTACATCAACTTAGAAGTTTCTTCTGTGTTATAGTATGGTGCTTTTAGTGTCTCCGCATATCGCAGCACGGGACATAGCTTTGCAGAAGATAAATGTGACTGTTTCAGAGAGAATAGCGGTCTTTGTGACGATCTGGCTTTACGTCGATTCGATGACAAACGACGGAAACGGACGGATTTCTCATGTTTTTACTACATATGAACACTTTTCACATTCTCCCGTGCAACGCGGCTGCTAGTCCTCATTTTTTTATCAAAATCATAAGATTCTAGCCCATGTCCAAGGACAAAAAGACGGGTAAAAAGTGAATAATCGATAACTAAAATGTGAATTGTACTGCTTCTTACAGGCTATTACATCAACTTAGAAGTTTCTTCTTTGTTCTACCATGGTGCTTTTAGTGTCTCCGCGTACCGCAGCACGCGACATAGCTTTGCAGACGATAATTGTAACTGTTCCAGAGAGAAGAGCGGCAGACAATGTGACGATCATTTTTTAAGTCTATTCGATAACGAATGACGAAAACGGACGGATATCTCAGGTTTTTACTACATATGAACACTCTTCACATTCTCCCGTGCAACGCGGCTCCTAGTACTCTTTTCACGCAAAATCTTAAGGTCCTAGCTCATGTCCAAGACAACAAGGAAGGCTAAAAAGTCAATAATCGATAACTAAAACTTGAATTGTACTGCTTCTTACAGGCTATTACATCAACTACTATGGTGCTTTTAGTGTCTCCGCATACCGCAGCACGCGACATAGCTTTTCAGACGATAAATGTAACCGTTCCAGAGAGAAGAGCGTCCAAAGTGACGATCTGGCTTTAAGTCTATTCGATAACGAATGACGAAAGCGGGCGGATTTCTCAGGTTTTTACTAGATATGAACACTTTTCACATTTTCCCGTGCAACGCGGCTGCTAGTCCTCCTTTCATGCAAAATCTTTAGGTCCTAGCTCATGACCAAGGCAGCAAAGAAGGGTAAAAAGTCAATAGTCGATAGCTAAAACTTGAATGGTACTGCTTTTTAAAGGCTATTGCATCAACTTAGAAGCTTCTTCTGTGTTCTACTATGGTGCTTTTAGTGTCTCCGCATACCGCAGCACGCGACATAGATTTGCAGACGACGAATGTAACCGTTTCAGAGAGAATAGCGGCCAATGTGGCGATCTGGCTTTTACTCGATTCGAGAACAAATGACGAGAACGGACGGGTTTCTGAGGTTTTTTCTACATATGAACACTTTTTACATTCTCCCGTGCAACGCACCTGCTAATCCTCCTTTCATGTGAAATCTGAAGGGCCTAGCTCATGTCCAAGTCACCAAAGAAAGATAAAAAGTCAATAATCGGTAACTAAAACTTGAATTGTACTGCTTCTTACTGGCTATTATATCAACTTAGAGCTTCTTCTGTGTTCTCCTATGGTGCTTTTTGTGTCTATGCATACCGCAGCACGTGACATAGCTTTGCAGACGATTAATGTAACCGTTTCAGAGAGAATAGCGGCCAATGTGACGATCCCTTTATGTCGATTCGATAACAAATGACGGAAACGGACGGGTTTCACAGGTTTTTCTACATATGAACAATTTTCACATTCTTCCGTGCAACGCATCTGCTAGTCCTCCTTTCATGCAAAATCTTAAGGTCCTAGCTCATGTCCAAGGCACCAAAGCCGGCTAAAAAGTCAATAATCGATAACTAAAACTTGAATTCTACTGCATCTTACTTGCTTTTACATAAACTTGGAAGCTTCTGCTGTGTTCTACTATGGTGCATATAGCGTCTCCGCATACCGTAGCACGCGACATAACTTTGCAGACGATAAATGTAACTGTTTGAGAGAGAATAGCGGTCAATGTGACGATCTGGCTTTAAGTCTATTCGATAATAAATGAGGAAAACGGACGGATTTCTTAGGTTTTTACTACATATGAACACTTTTCACATTCTCCCGTGCAACGCGTCTGCTAGTCCTTCTTTCATTCAAAATCTTAAGGTCCTATCTCATGTCCAAGGCACCAAAGCCGGCAAATAAGTCAATAATCGATAGCTAAAACTTGAATTTTACTGCTTCTTACTGGCTATTACATCAACTTAGAAGTTTCTTCTTTGATCTACTATGACGCTTTTAGTGTCTGCGCATACCGCAGAACGCGACATAGCTTTGCAGACTATAAATGTAACCGTTTCAGAGAGAAGAACGGTCATTGTGAAGATCTGGCTTTACGTCGATTCGATAACAAAGGAGGATAACGGACGGATTTTTCAGGTTTTTGCTACATATGACCAGTTTTGACATTCTCTCGTGCAACGCGGCTGCTAGTCCTCCTCTCATGCAAAATCTTAAGGTCTTACCTCACGTCCAAGGCACCAAAGAAGGGTAAAAAGTCCATTATCGATAGCAAAACTTGAATTGTGCTGCTTCTTACTGGCTATTACATAAACTTAGAAGCTTCTTCTGTGTTCTACTATGGTGCTTTTAGTGTCACCGCATACCTCAGCACGCGACATAGCTTGGCAGACGACAAATGTAACCGTTTCAGAGAGAAGAGCGGTCAATGTGAATATCTGGCTTTAAGTCGATTCGATATCAAAGGAAGAAAATGGATGGATTTTTCAGGTTTTTACTACATATGAACACTTTTCACATTCTCCCGTGCGACGCGGCTGCTATTACGCCTCTCACGCAAAATCTTAAGGTCCTAGCTCATGTCCAAGGCACCAAGGTAGGCTAAAAAGTCAATAATCAATAGCAAAAACATGAATTGTACTGCTTCTTACTGGCAATTACATCACCTTAGAAGCTTCTTCAGTGTTCTACAATGACGATTTTAGTGTCTCCGCATTCCGCAGCACGCGACATAACTTTGCAGACGATAAATGTAACTGTTTCAGAGAGAATAGTGGCCAATGTGACGATCTGGCTTTAAGTCGATCCGATAACAAATGACGAAAACGGACAGATTTCTCCGGTTTTTACTACATACGAACACTTTTCACATTCTCGCGTGCAACGCGGCTGCTAGTCTTCCTTACATGCAAATTCTTAAGGTCCTACCTCATGTCCAAGGCACCAAAGAAGCGTAAAAAGTGAATAATCCATAGCTAAAACTTGAATTGTACTGCTTCTTACTGGCTATTACATCAACGTAAAAGCTTCTTCTGTGTTCTAATATGGTGCTTTTAGTGTCTCCGCATTACGCCGCACGCGACATACCTTTGCAGACGATAAATGTAACCGTTTCAGAGAGAGGAGCGGCGATTGTGACGATCTGGGTTTAAATCGATTCGATAACAAATTACGAAAACGGACGGAATTCTCAGGTTTTTACTACATATGAATACATTTCACGCTCTCCCGTGCAACGCGGCTGCCAGGAATCCTTTCATACAAAATCTTAAGATCCTAGATCATGTACAAGGCACCAAAGAAGGGTAAAATCTCAATTATCGATTACTAAAACATGAATTGTACTGCTTCTTACTGGCTATAACATCAATTTAGAAGTTTCTTCTTAGTTCTACTATGACGCTTTTAGTGTGTCCGCATACCGCAGAACGCGACATAGCTTTGCAGACGATAAATGTAACCGTTTCATAGAGAACAGCGGCCAATGTGTTGATCTGGCTTTAAGTCGATTCGATAACAAACGACTTAAACGGACGGGTTTCTCATGTTTTTACTACATATTATCACTTTTCACATTCTTCCGTGCAACGCGGCTGCTAGTAATTTTTTCATGCAAAATCTTAAGATCCTAGCTCTAGTCCAAGGCTCCAAAGAAGGGTAAAAAGTCAATAATCGATTACTAAAACTTGAATTGTACTGCTTCTTACTGGCTATTACATCAACTTAGAAGCTTCTTCTGTGTTCTGCCATGGAGCTTTTAGTGTCTCCGCATACCGCAGCACGCGACATAGCTTTTCAGACAATAAATTTAACCGTGTCAGAGAGAATAGCATCCAATGTGGCGATCTGGCTTTTAGTCGATTCGAGAACAAATGACGAGAACGGACGGGTTTCTCAGGTTTTTTCTACATATGAACACTTTTCACATTCTCCCGTGCAACGCACGTGCTAGTCCTCCTTTCATGTGAAATCTTAAGGTCCTAGCTCATATCCAAGGCACCAAAGAAGGGTAAAAAGTCATAATCGATAGCTAAAACTTGAATTGTACTGCTTCTTACTGGCTATTACATCAACTTAGAAGCTTCTTCTGTGTTCTCCTATGGTGCTTTTAGAGTTTTCGCATACCGCAGCACGCGACATAGCTTTTCAGACAATAAATGTAAGCATTTGAAAGAGAATTGCAGCCAATGTGGCGATGTGGCTTTAAGTCGATTCGATAACAAATGGCGGAAACGGACGGGTTTCTCAGGTTTTTGCTACATATGAACACTTATCACATTCTCCCGTGCAACACGGCTGCTAGTCCTCCTTTCATGCAAAATATTAAGGTCTTAGTTCGTGTCCAAAGCACCAAAGAATGGTAAAAAAATCAATAATCGATAACTAAAATATGAATTGTACTGTTTCTTACAGGCTATTACATCAACTTAGAAGCTTCATCTGTGTTCTACCATGGAGCTTTTAGTGTCTCCGCATACCGCAGCACGCGACATAGCTTTTCAGACAATAAATGTAACCGTTTCGAAGAGAATTGCTGCCAATGTGGCGATCTGGCTTTAAGTCGATTCGATAACAAATGACGAGAACGCACGGATTTCTCAGGTTTTTAGTGCATATCAACACTTTTCACATTTTCCCGTGCAACGCAGCTGCTAGTCCTCCTTTCATGCAAAATGTTAAGGTCCTAGCTCATGTACAAAAGCACCAAAGAAGGGTAAAAAGTCAATAATCGATAACTAAAACTCGAATTGTACTGCTTCTTACTGGCTATTAGATCAACTTAGAAGCTTCTTCTGTGTTCTACTGTGGTGCCTTTAGAGTCTCCGCATACCGTAGCACGTGACATAGCATTGCAGACGATAAACGTAACCGTTTCAGAAAGAAGAGCGGACAATGTGACGATCTGGTTTTAAGTCGATTCGATATCAAATGACGAATACGGACGGATTTCTCTGGTTTTTACTACATATGAACACTTTTCACAATCTGCAGTGCAACGCGGCTAATAGTCCTCCTTTCATGCAAAATCTTAAGTTCCTAGCTCATGTCCAAATTCACCAAAGAAAGGTGTCGATGAAAACACAGAAATTGCATGGCGATTGAATACAACAGGCACCATGCGGACTTTTCCCCATAGGAGTAATGTCTCAAAAACTCTCCACGCTTTGATCGTTCCCTAGCAGACCAATAGTAGTTTCCGAAGCACATCTGGAGGCAGTTTGTAATCTGTGGACCTTCAGAGTGTTGATGAAACACAGAAGTTGCACCGAGATGGAATACAACATTCACCATGCGGACTTTTCTCCTTGGGAGTAATGTCTCAAACTGTCTGCGCTTTGATCGATTCCTTGGAGACCAGTAGTGGTTTCTGAAGCACATCTGGAGGCAGTTTGTAATTGTGGACCTTCAGAGTGTTGATGGATCACAGAAATTGTATCGAGATTGAATACAACAGGCACCATGCGAAATTTTCTCCATAGGACTAATGTCTCAAACTGTCTACGCTTTGATCGTTCCCTGGAAGACCAGTAGCAGATTCCGGAGCACATCTGCAGGAACTCTGTAATCTGTGGACCTTCCTTTCAGAGTGTTGTTGAAATATTAAAATTGTATCCTGATTGAATACAACAGGCACCATGAGGACTTTTCTCCATGCGAGTAATGTCTCTAACTGTCTATGCTTTGATCGTTCCCTGGAAGACCAGTAGTAGTTTCCGAAACACATTTGGAGGCATTCTGTACTCAGTGGAGCTTCAGAGTGTTGATGAAACACAGAAATTGCATCGTGATGGAATAAAATATTCACCTTGCGGACTTTTCTGGATGGGAGTAATGTCTCAAACTGTCTACGCTTTGATCGTTCCCTGGAAGACCAGTAGTTGTTTACAAAGCACAACTGGAGGCATTCAGTATTCTTTGGACCTTAAGAGTGTTGAAGAAACACAGATATTGCATCGGGATTGAATACAACATGCCTCATGCGGACTTTTCTCCATGGGAGTAATGTCTCAAACTGTCTACGATTTGATTGATTTCTGGGAGACCAGTAGTGGTTTCCGAAGCCCATCTGGAGGCATTCTGTGATCTTTGGACCTTCAGAGTGTTGATGAAACACAAAAATTGCATCGGGATTGAATACAACAGGCACCATGCGGACTTTTCTCAATGGGAGTAATGTCTCAAACTGTGTACGCTTTGATCGTTCCCTGGAAGAACAATAGTAGTTTCCCAAGCATATCTGGAGGCTGTTTGTAATCTGTGGAACTTCAGAGTGTTGATGAAACACAAAAATTGCGTCGGGTTTGAATACAATAGTCACCATGCGGACTTTTCTCCCTGAAGTCACGTGTCAAACTGCCTACGCAATGACCGTTCCCTGGAAGACCAGTAGTAGTTTCCGAAGCAAATCTGGAGGCATTCTATAATCTGCGGACCTTAAGAGTGAAGGTGAAAAACAGAAATTGCATCGTGATTGAATACAGCATTCACCATGCGAACTTTTTTCTATGGGAGTAAGGTCTCAAACTGTCTACGCTTTTATAGTTCCCTGGAAGACCAGTAGTAGTTTCCGAAGCATATCTGGAAGCTTTGTGTAATCTGTGGACCTTCAGTGTGTTGATGGAACACAGAAATTGCATCGGAATTGAATACAACAGGCACCATGCGGACGTTTCTCCATTGGAGTAATTTCTTTAACTGTCTACGGTTAGTTTGTTCCCTGGAAGACCAGTAGTAGTTTCCGAAGCCCATCTCAAGGCATTCTATAATCTGTGGACCTTCAGAGTGTTGATGGAACACAGAAATTGCATCGGGATTGAATACAACTGGCACCATGCGGAGTTTTCTCCATGGGAGTAATGTCTCAAACTGTCTACGATTTGATCGATTCCTGGGAGACCAGTAGTGGTTTCCGAAGCCCATCTGGAGGCATTCTGTAATCTGTGGACCTTCAGAGTGTTGATGAAACACAAAAACTGCATCGGGATTGAATACAACAGGCACCATGAGGACTTTTCTCCATGGCAGTAATGTCTCGAACTATGTACGCTTTGATCGTTACCTGGATGAACAATAGTAGTTTCCCAAGCATATCTTTAGGCTGTTTGTAATCTGTGGACCTTCAGAGTGTTGATGAAACATAGAAATTGCATTGGGATTGAATACAAGATGCACCATGCGGCTTATCTTCATGGGAGCAATGTCTCAAACTTTCTACGCTTTGATCGATTCCTGGGAGACCAGTAGTGGTTTCCGAAGCCCATCTGGAGGCATTCTGTAATCTTTGGACCTTCAGAGTGTTGATGAAACACAAAGATTGCGTCGGGATTGAATACGACAGCCACCATGCGGACGTTTCTCCATTGGAGTAATTTCTTTATCTGTCTACGGTTAGTTTGTTCCCTGGAAGACCAGTAGTAGTTTCCGAAGCCCATCTCAAGGCATTCTATAATCTGTGGACCTTCAGAGTGTTGGTGAAACACAGAAATTGCAAAGTAAAGGAATACAACATTCACCACGTGGACTTCTCTCCGTGGGAGTAAAGTCTCGAAGTGTCTACGCCTTGATCGTTCCCTGGAAGACCAGTGGTAGTCTCCGAAGCACATCTGGAGGAATTCTGTAATCTGTGCAACATCAGAGTGTTCATGAAACACAGAAATTGCATCGGGATTGAATACAACAGGCTATATGCAGACGTTTCTCCATGGGAGTAATGTCTCAATCTGTCTACGTTTACATCGTTCCCTGGAAGACAAGTAGTAGTTTTCGAAGCACATCTGGAGGCATCCTGTAATCTGTGGACTTTCAGAGTGTTGATGAAACACAGAAATTGCATCGGGATTGAATACAACAGGCACCATGCGGACTTTTCTCCATGGGAGTAATGTCTCAAACTGTATACGATTTGATCGATTCCTGGGAGACCAGTAGTGGTTTCCGAAGCCCATCTGGAGGCATTCTGTAATCTGTGGACCTTCAGAGTGTTGATGAAACACAAACATTGCATCGGGACTGAATACAACAGGCACCATGTGGACTTTTCGCCTCATTAGTAATGTCTCAAACTGTCTACGCTTTGATCGATTCCTGGGAGACCAGTAGTGGTTTCCGAAGACCATCTGGAGACATTCTGTAATGTGGGGACCTTCAGAGTGTTGATGATACACTAAAATTACATCGGGGTGAATACAACAGGCACCATGCGGACTTTTCTCAATGGGAGTAACTTCTGAATCTGTCTACGCTTTGATCGTTCCCTGGAAGACCAGTAGCAATTTCTGAAGCACATCTGGAGGCATTCTGTAATCTGTGGACCCTCAGAGTGTTGATGATACACAGAAATTGCATCGAGATTGAATACAACAGGGACCGTGCGGACTTTTCACCATGGGAGTAATGTCTCAAACTGTCTACGCTTTGATCGATTCCTGAGAGACCTGTAGTATATTCCGAAGCACATCTGGAGGCATTCAGTAATCTGTGGACCTTCAGAGTGTTGATAAAACTCAGAAATTGCATCGGGATTGAATACAACAGGCACCATGCGGACGTTACTCTATGGGAGTAACGTATCAAGTGTCTACGCTTAGATCGTTCATTGGAAGACCTGTAGCAATTTCCGAAGCACATCTGGAAGCATTCTGTAATCTTTGGACCTTCAGGGTGTAGGTGAAACACAGAAATTGCATCGGGATTGAATCCATCAGTAACCAAGCGGACTTTTCTCAATGGGAGTATTGTCTCAAACTGTCTACGCTTTGAACGTTCCCAGGAAGACCTGTAGCGATATCCGAAGCACATCTGGAAGCATTCTGTAATCTGTGGACCTTCAGAGTGTTGATGAAACACAGAAATTGCATCGGGATTGAATACAACAGACACCATGCCTACTTTTCTCCACGGGAGTAGTGTCTGAAATTGTCTACGCTTTGATCGTTCCCTGGAGACCACTAGTAGTTTCCAAAGCACAACTGGGGGCATTAAGTAATCTTTGGACCTTCAGAGTGTTGGTGAAACACAGAAATTGCATCGGGATTGAATCCAAAGGGCACCATGCGGACTTTTCTCAATGGGAGTATTGTCCCAAACTGTCTACACTTTGATCGCTCCCAGGAAGACCAGCAGCAATTTCTGAATTACATCTGGAGGCATACTGTAATCTGTGGACCTTCAGAGTGTTGATGAAACACAAAAATTGCAACGGGATTGAATACAACAGGCACAATGCGGACTATTCTCCATGGGAGTAATGTCCTAAACTGTCAACGCTTTGATCGTTCCATGGAAGACCAATAGTAGTTTCCGAAGCACATGTGTAGGCAAATCGTAATCTGTGGACCTTCAGAGTCTTGATGAAACATAGAAATTGCATCGGGACTGAATACAACATTCACCATGCGGACTTTTCTCCATAGGTGTAATGTCTCAAACTGTCTACGATATGATCGTTCCCTGGCAGACCAATAGTAGTTTCCGAAGCATATCTGGGGCAGTTTGTATTCTCTGGATTTTCAGAGTGTTGATGAAACACAAAAATTGCATCGAGATTGTATACAACAGGCACCATTCGGGCTTTTCTCCATGGGAGTAATGTCTCATACTGTCTTCGCTTTGATCGTTCCCTGGAAGACTAGTAGTAGTTTCCGAAGCACATCTGGAGGCATTCTGTAATCAGTGGACCTTCAGAGTGTTGATGAAACACAGAGATTTCATCGGGATTGAATACAACAGTGACCATGCGGATCTTTCTCCATGGGAGGCATGTCTCAAACTTCCTACGCTTTGATCGTTCCCTGGAAGACAAGTAGTAGTTTCCCAAGCAAATCCGGAGGCATTCTATAATCTGTGGGCCTTCAGAGTGTTGGTGAAACACAGAAATTGCATCGAGATGGTGTACAACCTTCACCATGCGGAATTTTCTCCATGGGAGTAATATCTCAAACTGTCTATGTTTTGATCTTTCCCAGGAAGACCATTAGTAGTTTCCGAAGTACATCTGGAGGCATTCTGTAATCAGTGGACCTTCAGAGTGTTGGTGAAACAAAGAAATTGCATCGTGATGGAATACAACATACACCATGCGGACTTTTCCCCATGGGAGAAATGTCCTAAACTGTCAACGCTTTGATCATTCCCTGGAATACCAATTGTAGTTTCCGAAGCACATCTGGAGGCAGTTTGTAATCTGTGGACCTTCAGAGTGTTGATGAAACACAGAAATCGCATCGCGATTGAATACAACAGCCACCATGCGGACTTTTCTCCATGGCAGTATTGTCTCAAAGTGTTTACGCTTTGATCGATTCCTGATAGACCAGTAGTAGTTTCCGAAGCCCATCTTTAGGCATTCTGTAATTTGTGGACTTTCAGAGTGTTGATGAAACAAAAAATTGCATCTGGATTGAATTAAATATGCACCATGCGGAGTTTTCTCCATGGGAGTAATGTCTCAAACTGTCTACGCTTTGATCGTTACCTGGAAGACAAGTAGTAGTTTCCCGAAGCAAATCTGGAGGCATTCTATAATCTGTGGACCTTCAGAGTGTTGGTGAAACACAGAAATTTCAACGAGATGGTATACAACATTCAACATGCGGAATTTTCTCCATGGAACTAATGCTCAAACTGTCTATGCTTTGATCGTTCCCAGGAAGACCAGCAGTAGTTTCCGAAGTACATCTGGAGGCATTCTGTAATCAGTGGACCTTCAGAGTGTTGGTGAAACAAAGAAATTGCATCGTGATGGAATACAACATTCACCATGCGGACTTTTCTCCATGGGAGTAATGTCTCACACTGTCTAGGTTTACATCGTTCCCTGGAAGACCAGTTGTATTTTCCGAATCACACCTGGAGGCACTCTGCAATCTTTGGACCTACAGTGTGTTGATGAAACACAGAAATTGCATCGGGATTGAATACAACAGGTACCATGCGGACTTTTCTCCATGGGAGTAATGTCTCAAACTGTCTACGCTTTGATCGTACCCTGGAAGACCAGTAGTAGTTTCCAAAGCATATCTGGAGGCATTCAGTAATCTTTGGACATTCAGAGTGTTGATGAAACACAGAAATTGAATCGGCATTGAATACAACACGCACCATGCGTACTTTTCTCCATGGGAGTAATGTCTCAAATTATCTCCGGTTTGATCGTTCCTGGGAGACCAGTCATAGATTCAGAAGCACATCTGGAGCCATTCTTTAATCTGCGGACATTCAGATTGTTGAAGAAACACAGAAATTGCATCGGGATTGAATACAACAGGCGTCATGGAAGTAATGTCTCAAACTGTCTACACTTTGATCGTTCCCATGAAGAACCAGTAGTAGTTTCCAAAGCACATATGGAGGCATTCAGTAAACTTTGGACCTTCAGAGGTTTGATGAAACACAGAAATTGATAAGGGATTGAATACAACAGGCACCAGGCGGACGTTTCTCCATGGGAGGAATTTCTGAAACTGTCTACGCTTAGATATTTCACTGGAGGACCAGTACTAGTTTCCGAAGCACATGTGGAGGCATTATATAATCTGTGGACCTTCAGAGTGTTGGTGAAACAAACAATTGCATCGTGATGGAATACACCATTCACCATGCGGAATTTTCTCCATGGGAGTAATGTCTCACACTGTCTACGCTTTGATCCTTGCCTGCAAGACCAGTAGTTGTTTCCGAAGCACATTTGGAGGCATTCTGTAATCTGTTGACCTTCAGAGTGTTGATGAAACACCGAAATTGCATCGTGATAGAATACAACATTTACCAAGCGGACTTTTCTCCATGGGAGTACTGTCTCAAACGTCTACGCTTTGACCGATTCCTGGGAGACCAGTAGTAGTTTCCGATGCAAATCTGGATGCATTCAGGAATCTTTGGGCATTCAGAGTGTTGACGAAACACAGAAATTGCATCGGGATTGAATACAACAGGCACCATGCAGACTTTCCTCCATGGGAGTAATGTCTCAAACTGTTTACGCTTTGATCTATTCCTGGGAGACCTGTCATAGATTCCGAAGCACATGTGCAGGCATTCTGTAATCTGTGGACCTTCAGAGTGTTCATGAATCACAGAAAGTGCATCGGGATTAAATACAACAGGCACCATGCGGACTTTTCTCGATGGGAGTAATGTCTCAAACTGTCTACTCTTACATCGTTCCTGGAAGACCAGTAGTAGTTTCCGAAGCACATCTGGTGGCACTCTGTATTCTGTGGACGTCCAGAGTGTTGATGAAACATAGAAATTGTATTGTGATTATATACAACAGGCACCATGCGGACTTTTCTCCATGTTAGTAATGTCTCAAACTGTCTACGCTTTGATCGTTTACTGAAAGACCAGCAATAGTTTCCGAAGCACATCTGGAGGCATTCTGAAATCTGTGGACCTTCAGAGTGTTCATGAAACACAGAAAGTGCATCGGGATTGAATACAACAGGCACCATGCGGATGTTCCTCCGTGGGAGTAAAGTCTCAAACTGTCTGGATTTACATAGTTCCCTGGAAGACTAGTAGTAGTTTCCGAAGCACATCTGGAGGCACTCTGCAATCTTTGGACCTTCAGAGTGTTGATGACACACAGAAATTGCATCGGGATTGAATACAACAGGTACCATGCGGACTTTTCTCCATGGGAGTAATATCTCAAACTGTCTACGGCTTGATCGTTCCCTGGAAGACCAGTAGTATTTTCCAAAGGACATCTGGACGCATTCAGTAATCGTTGGACATTCAGAGTGTTGATGAAACACAGAAATTGCATCGGCATTGAAAACAACAGGCACCATGCGGACTTTTCTCCATGGGAGTAATGTCTCAAACTGTCTACGCTTTGATCGTTCACTGAAAGACCAGCAATAGTTTCCGAAGCACATCTGGAGGCATTCTGAAATCTGTGGACCTTCACAGTGTTCATGAAACTAAGAAAGTGCATCGGGATTGAATACAACAGGCACCATGCGGATGTTCCTCTGTGGGAGTAAAGTCTCAAACTGTCTGGATTTACATAGTTCCCTGGAAGACTAGTAGTAGCTTCCGAAGCACATCTGGAGGCACTCTGCAATCTTTGGACCTTCAGAGTGTTGATGACACACAGAAATTGCATCGGGATTGAATACAACAGGTACCATGCGGACTTTTCTCCATGGGAGTAATATCTCAAACTGTCTACGGCTTGATCGTTCCCTGGAAGACCAGTAGTAGTTTCCAAAGGACATCTGGACGCATTCAGTAATCGTTGGACATTCAGAGTGTTGATGAAACACAGAAATTGCATCGGCATTGAAAACAACAGGCACCATGCGGACTTTTTTCCATTGGAGTAATGTCTCAAACTGTCTACGCTCTGATCGTTCCCTGGAAGACCAGTAGTAGTTTCCGAAGCACATCTGGAGTCATTATGTAATCTGTGGACCTTCAGAGTGTTGATGAAACACAGAAATTGCATCGGGATTGAATACAACAGGCACTAGATTTTTCTCTATGGGAGTAATGTCTCAAACTGTCTACGCTTTGATCGTTCCCTGGAAAACCAGTAGTAGTTTCCGAAGCACATCTGGAGGCATTCAGTAATCTTTGGACATTCAGAGTGTTGATGGAACACAGAAATTGCATCAGCATTGAATACAACAGGCAACATGGGGACTTTTCTCCATGGGAGTAATGTCTCAAACTGTCTACACTTTGATCGTTCCCTGGAAGACTAATAGTAGTTTCCAAAGCACAACTGGAGGCATTATGTAATCGGTGTACCTTCAGAGTGTTGATGAAAGATAGAAATTGCATCGGAATTTAATACAACAGGCACCATGCGAACTTTTCTCCATGGTTGGAGGGGAATGTAGAAAATTGGGATGTGGAAGTAGGTGAGAACCAATGATTATGCAACACTGAGTCTGTGACAATGGCAAAAAAGAAGAGAGACAGTGTGTCAGTGAGAAGATACAGCAGCAGTAGGAAGGAGTGAAACAGATAGTAGCAGTAAGATAGAGCAAGGCAGAGACAGTGACAGCAAGAGGAAATACTACTACTACTACTACTACTAGTACTACTAGTAGTGGTAGTAGTAGTAATAGTAGTAGTGAATGAGTGAGAATGGGCAAGCCGCTGTGAGGGGTATGAGTGACATATTAGTGAGAAGAGAACAAGTATATTTGTGTACCAAAAGTTTTGGGAAATTTTTGGGAAGGTGCTGTGTAAAGTAGGATGAGGCAGCTAGAATCAGATTTTTCAGTCAATTATTTAAAAAGGAGCATATACACTTATTTGTGTTTAGAGAGGAGCATTTTCCCATTGGTAGATGAAACACTCAAAAAATATTACGTGTAACTGAACCAAGACATCAGATTCTTCCATTTTGTCCCTATATAACACTTAAAATGCTGAGATGAAGTGAGAGATATGATGCTGCGCGAAGAGTTTGACAGAGCACTGAAAGACCTAAGTTGAAACAAGGCCCTGGAAGTTGGCAACATTGCATTAGAACTACTGACAGCCTTTGGAGAGCCAGTCCTGACAAAACTCTACCATCTGGTGAGCAAAATGTATGAGACAGGTGAAATACCCTCAGACTTCAAGAAGAATATAATAATTCCAATCCCAAAGAAAGCAGGTGTTGACAGATGTGAAAATTACCGAACTATAAGTTCAATAAGTCACAGGTGCAAAATACTAACGAGAATTCTTTACGGATGAATGGAAAAACTGGTAGAACCTGACCTCGGGGAAGATCAGTTCGGATTCCGTAGAAATATTGGAACACGTGCAGCAACACTGACCCTATGACTTATCTTAGAAGCTACATTAAGAAAAGGCAAACCTGTGTTTATAGCATTTCTAGACTTGGAAAAAGCTTTTGACAATGTTGGCTGGAATACAGGGAGTCGTTTCTGAAAGTATTTGTATGGAGTGTAGCTATGTATGAAAGTGAAACATGGATGATAAATAGTTGGACAAGAAGAGAATAGAAGCTTTCAAAATTTGGTGCTACAGAAAAATGCTGAAGATTAGATGGGTAGATCACATTACTAATGGGGAGGTATTGCATAGAATTGGAGAGAAGAGGAGTTTGTGGCACAGCTTGACTTGAAGTAGGGATTGGTTGGTAGGACATGTACTTAGGCATCAAGGGATCACCAATTTAGTATTGGAGGGCAGTGTGGAGGGTAAAAATCATAGAGGGAGACCTAGAGATTAATACACTAAGCAGATTCAGAAGGATGTAGGCTACAGTGTGTACCGGGAGATGAAGAAGCTTGCACAGGATAGAGTTGCATGGAGAGCTGCATCAAACCAATCTCAGGACTGAAGATCACAACAACAACAACAACAACAACAACACTAAAAATCTTGAAAACGGCTTAATGTTTTTACCATTTGTGTGTTATTATTAGTGTATCAAAGAAATAAAAGAAGAAACTACTCCGTCTTCATCAGTGACCCATTATAAAGTTAGTTAGTTACACATTCCATGGACAATTTTGCATGACAGATTGTAATGATGTGGAGAAAGTCATTTTACATTGACATTCCAAGTTAATTTGTACATATAATTACTTTCCGATCATTTCCTAGTTTGTGTTTTTTCTTTATTATTTACAAAAAGAAAAGTGTGTTCAGATTTAAGTAAGTAATTACTGTTCACCATAGTATCCTTTGCATCACATACATGATGTAGGTATTGTCATAATGAGATACAGCATACATACATCACAATTCTAGATGTTAATATAACTAATATGAAATTAACATTATACAATGTGTTTAAAAAATTTCATAATGGACTAATGGATTGGTATTAGATGAGCCCTATAACAATTTTGACATACAAGCAGTACACTTCAAGAAACAAGAATATACAAACAATATTTAATATTTACAATCAGAACAGCATGTTTGAATGACAATGAAAAGAAAACAAGTGGTTATTAGTCATCAAGGAATTCAAAATACTCATCCATGATATAGAAACATTAATTTAATACTTAAGTTTTATTTCTGACTTAAATTTTTTGTCATCCATAATTCCCTTGATCTAAATTGACAGTGTGTTATACAGCTTTATTCCATAATGGCTCAACCTGTTTTGAGTTTTTGTTTTTATAGCTCTTTCTACATGCAGATTCTTACTGACGTGTGTTGTACTTCTGTAAATCTGAATTCATATGTAAATTACTTGTGTGTGTACTTCTATCAGACATACTTTTGAATATGAACAACAATGGTACTGTAAGTATTATTAAATGCATGAATAAGGGCTTGCAGTGTGTTTGTGGAGAGCTGTATTTAATAATTTTAATGACATTTTCCTGTCATTTCAAAGTATCTGCAAGTGAGGTTTTTTGACACCTCAGAATATTCTTCTATAAGATACAGCAGACTGGAAATAAGCAAAATACACTAACGTTGTACATTGTTTGTAACAAATTCCATAAATTATGCTCGGTGCAAAACATGCAGAATTGAGTTTTTGGGATATGTAAATGCAATGGCTTTTCCAGCTGAAGACATGGTCAGTGTGCATGCCCAATAATTCTGTAAACTTTACTTTCTCTATTTCGTGGGCACTCAATAAAAACTGGAGGATATACTTCTCATTTCCTTTACTGTACTGTAGCTAATTTATTTTATTTAAATTAAATGTTAACTTATTAGGAAGAAACTGCTGCAGCACGCATTTCACAACTTTTTCAGCAGTAATAGATAAGGATTTTCCATCATCACCAAATTATGGTTGTATGGTCTGCAAATAACATCATTTTTGACAAACTGTTTGGGCTTTTAATGTCAATTATATAGATCAGAAATTATAGGTGGGGCCATGAACAGTACCCTACAGGACACCTTTTGCCACCCTCTTAGCATCTGATAGCCACTTTATTTTTTGCCTGTTTTGAGACCCTGTGAGTTCCAAAACCTGTGTTCTATGTTGTAGATAGGATTAAGTTAGTTCCTTGCCAATATCTTTGATGCTATAGCTTCCCAGTTTCTCATGGAGTATTTAGTGGTTTACTGTATCAAAGGCATTGATAAGATCTTGGTTGATTGCTACAACACTTTTGTTATGGTCGAAATTCCTTCTGGCTCCTTCATGAGGCTTGTATGGCTCCTGTGTTATAACCTGTATGAAAGCTGTGTTGATTACAATTCAGAAGATTGGAGGTGTCGAGATAGCTTATGATCCTGATTTTCATCAACTTCCTAAAGATTTATGAAAGAGATTGAAGGAGGGACATACGTCTGCAGTTTTCTACCTAGCATGAATACCCATTTTTGAACAGAGTTCTAACCTTAGAAATTTTCATCCTCTGTGTGAACACACCTTCACTGAATGTGAAATTGGCAGTATGTACCTGTGGCTACAAAATTTGTGGCACAACTTTTTTATTTGTGACACTTGCACTTTATCCATTTCTGCAGACATTTTTGGCCTCAGACTATTAATTACTTCCACATTTCATATTCATTAGTGGAACTTGGAACTTATTCTCCTACTGATGCCTACTTTGGTGCTGGTTTTTACTTTTGTTTGTTAAAGTTCATGCTTAGTTTCTCAAGTACACTTAGAAAGTAGTTAATAATGTAATTGAGCAATGCTTCTTTTTTTAGTTGATTGTTATCTCCAGATATAAGTATAGTCTCCTGTTCCTTACTGCTTTTCCCAGTTCTCTTTAACTATTTACCATGTTCTGCTTGATTCATTGTCTGACTCCCTTACCAATCTATAATTATGTAATATGTATGCTACATTAATTATCCTTTTTATACACTTACATTTGCAGTTTCATACTTTTTTTTTCTTTTTTAGTGTCAGAAAAAATTTTCACTTCAGTGTAGAAGTTTCTCAGTGTGTTTTTGTAAGTGTATGTGAGTGGACTTTCATGAATCTTTATAGACAGCACATTTCCAGATCTATCATGGAAAGAGAGAACATGTCATTTGTATTTGTTTGTGACAATACGTATGCTGAGGATTGGTCAGTCAGTGTGGTAGTAAACTGGTGGCAGTTTTCAGGGGAGAAAATTCTTTTGTACCTATGATGTACTATTGTTGTATTTACGGGAAGTGTGAGAACTGTAATGAGTGCATTGTGGTCAGATAAGCCTAGGTCAATGTTCCTTACTTCTATATCTGAGGTTTCTAGATTTGAAGATGTATTGTCTATGAAACTTTTTGAAGAGTTTGTTAGCATAGCTGGGATATTTATACACATGCCGGAAAAGTTTTGCATCATCCCAGTTCCAAGAACTCCTGAAGATAGATGTTGACTGTGGATATTGTATTACAGACACAGTCCCTTTGACTGTTAAGAGATGTCACTAAACCCACCCAAAGATGTAAACAACCATGCATGAGCAGCACCTATTAGACGGAGGGGCTCCGACAGCCAATAAGTTCGAGTCATTCCACCTGGAAGGAGGTAGACAGCTCATGTTGTCTGAAGTTCAGCCATGCCTAGATGGCCAATACTGTGGTTTGATCACATCCACTTAGTTACTTTGTGCTAGGAAGGTCTCTCAACAGGGGAAGTGTCCAGGCATCTCGAAGTGAACCAAAGTGATAATGTTCAAACATAGAGGACCTACAGAGATACAGGAACTCCTGATGACAATCCTCGCTCAAGCCACCCAAGGGCTACAACTGCAGTGGATGACTGCTAGCTATGGATTATGGCTCATAGGAACCCTGACAGCAATGCCAGAATAATGCTTTTTGTGGAGCCACAGGATGTCGTGTTATGACTCAAACTGTGCACCACAGGCTGTATGATGGGCAGCTCCACTCCTGACATCCATGGTGAGGTTCATTTTTGCAACCATGACAACATGCAGTGTCTTACAGATGGGTCCAACAACATGCTGAACAGACCACTCAGGATTGGCATCACATTCTCTTCACTAATGAGTATCATATATGCCTTCAACCACACAATCGTTGGAGACGTGTTTAGAGGCAACACGGTGAAGCTGAACACCTAAGACACACTGTACAGCAGGTGTAGTTTCATTATGTGGGGCTGATGTATGTTGCTGCTGGTCATGGAAGGCATCATAATGGCTGCATGATACATGAATGCCATTCTCCAACAAATAGCGCAATGATATCGGCAGCATATTCGTGAGGCATTAATTGTTGTGGACGAGAATTCATACCCCCATGAATGACTTCCTTCGGGATAATTATATTGTTTAACTAGAGTGGCCAGCATGCTCTCCAGACAGAACCCATCAAACTTGTCTGGGATTTATTGAAAATGGCTGTTTATGGATAACATGACCCGCCAACCACTCTTGGGGATCTATGCCAAATTGCCGTTGAGGACTGTGACAATCTGGACCAACAGTGCCTTGATGAACTTGTGGATGGTATGCCATGACAAATACAGGCATGCATCAATGCAAGTGGATGTGCTATTGGGTATTAGAGGTACCAGTGTATACAGAAATCTAGACCCCCTACCTGTGAAGGTATCACTGTATAGTGGTACAACATGCAGTGTGTGGTTTTTATGAGCAATAAAAAGGGCAGAAATGTTGTTTATGTTGATTTCTATTCCAATTTTCTGTACAGGTTCTCTACTCTCCAACTCTAGGGAATGAGGTTATGCAAAACTTTTTTGATGTGTGTATTAGAATAAAAGTTGAAACTACATAGAAAGTTAAGGAACGGAATTTTAATTGCACTGTGTACCAACATATTGACATTATAAAGTCCCCAGATACAATTATTGACTTTTTCTCACCACATAAGATGCGCAATATAATTAATAAAAATGTCTGGATCTCAGTTCTAGTTTCTAGAACACTTTCACAGCTGCAACACTTTCTATACCAAGAAGTCCCTTCCATACAGCCTAGTCATCCATGGCTGTTGCATCAGTAGTGATGAGCAGTTCCTCTGAAAATATGCTGAGGATCTCACTGAGGCCTTCACACACTGTTATTACCTTCCCAGCTTCGTACAACAACACATCCCCATGCCTTATTGCTCCAGTCACCCACCACCTCCCAAAGGTGCAGCATTCCACTCATGAATGGTAGCACAATCAGGACTGGAGCAACCATATCATATTCTCCTTCTCCCCTGCAGGTCCGGGGTATTCCTGCCTGTCGTACAAGGTGACTAAAAGGAGTTTCACTTGTTTCAGCCTTTATGTGATGGCCCCCTGTAGGGTTTGACTTCCATTCTTCAAACATTTCCAAAAGAATGAGCCAACTGGAGAAGGGAGCCTTAAAAGGTCCATCGTGTTCTTCGTGAATTAAGATCTTTAGACCCATAACCACACAGGCATTGTGCTGCTGATGACTGCACTGTTAACTCCCTGCATATGCCAAGGGGTAGATGCCCATCCTCCTGAGGCATCAGGACTCCCAGCAAAGGCCATCCTATCAGGTGGCGCCTGTTGGGAGGGCCCCTGGTCAGAGTGGGTGGCATCAGGGTGGATGACAAACGATGAAGCGCAGTCCATCACCTCTTGCTGGTGGTGAAACACCAGAAGTCTCTAAGCGATCACAAGCACAATTCAACACACAACAGTACAACAAGTAAGAGCCTAAATGTGGTCCAGGGTATCACATTTCATAAAGACATTCTTTTGCAGTCCGAAATTGAGCTGCTGGCCAATTTAGAGTGACGAGGTGTAAATTTCGTCCAGCATGTCCACCGGGGTCGGAAGGATAATGAGGTTGCCAGCGGTGCCTTCATATTGGCCTTTGAGGGTGATACATTGTTCGAGAAGGTCAAGGTGATGGTCTACTGGTGTGATGTAAGGCCCTGTATCCACCCCACAACTCGGTGCTTGAAGTGCTGGAAGTTCAGCAATATGTTTTCCCTCACTACTTCCAGTGTCACAAACCAAGATTTTGGATGCCCATCACATCCCAATACTCCATGTGCACTGCCTTCCACCTGTGTCAACTGCAGAGAGCACCATTCACCTTGCTCACCTGACTGCAGGATTCTCCAGAAAGAAAGGAGAATCATGGAGTACAAGACCCTGGAATGAATGACCTACACTGAGGATAAGAGAAAATTTGAACACCTGCATCCTGTGTGTATGACATAGTCTTACACCACCACTACAACAGTTCTGACACCATGAGCTCTGCCAACCCAGGTCAACTCTCAGAGCTGGTAGACTCACCTGCCCCCTTGATGTTGGAGAGCATTTCCATCCCTGTTGATCCTGCACCACCTACTTGAGGAGCAACACCACCCTGCCCCCCCCCCCCCCCCCCCCCGCCGCCCCCCGCCGCCCCCCGCCGCCACCATCATTGGGCAACAATCATGGCTGGAGCTGGAGAAGCGTAAGTGTTCTTCAGCTTCTCTCCCTAGGAAGTGGTCCCTTGGGTCACTCCATTCCTAGGTAGCTTCTAGTGGGAAACAGGACACCTGCCAGTGGCCAAAGAGCAAAAAAGCAGCTGGTTGTAGGACGTCACGCTCATCCTCAGTCCTGGAGACTGAGCCAGTGATGTCCTCCCAGCCAGGGAAACCCAAGGAGCAGTGAGAGAAATCCAAAACGAAAACCGCTAAGACCAAAGAAATTGCGGTCGCACCCACACCACTGCTACCTACAGGCTCTGCAGCTGAGGGTGGGGTGGAGATTTGGGCACCTGCTAAGTACCTACACTCCTGGAAATTGAAATAAGAACACCTTGAATTCATTGTCATAGGAAGGGGAAACTTTATTGACACATTCTTGTTGTCAGATACATCATATGATCACACTGACAGAACCACAGGCACATAGACACAGGCAACAGAGCATGTACAATGTTGGCACTAGTACAGTGTATATCCACCTTTCGCAGCAATGCAGGCTGCTATTCTCCCATGCAGACGATCGTAGAGATGCTGGATGTAGTCCTGTGGAACGGCTTGCCATGCCATTTCCACCTGGCGCCTCAGTTGGACCAGTGTTCGTGCCGGACGTGCAGACCGCGTGAGACGACGCTTCATCCAGTCCCAAACATGCTCATTGGGGGACAGATCCGAAGATCTTGCTGGCCAGGGTAGTTGACTTACACCTTCTAGAGCACGTTGGGTGGCACGGGATACATGTGGATGTGCATTTTCCTGTTGGAACAGCAAGTTCCCTTGCCGGTCTAGGAATGGTAGAACGATGGGTTCGATGATGGTTTGGATGTACTGTGCACTATTCAGTGTCCCCTCGACGATCACTTGAGGTGTACGGCCAGTGTAGGAGATTGCTCCCCACACCATGATGCTGGGTGTTGGCCCTGTGTGCCTCGGTTGTATGCAGTCCTGATTTTGGCGCTCACCTGCACGGCGCCAAACACGCATACGACCATCATTGGCACCAAGGCAGAAGCAACTCTCATCGCTGAAGACGACACGTCTCCATTCGTCCCCCATTCACGCCTGTCGTGACACCACTGGAGGCGGGATGCACGATGTTGGGGCGTGAGCGGAAGACGGCCTAACGGTGTGTGGGACTGTAGCCCAGCTTCATGGAGACGGTTGCGAATGGTCCTCGCCGATACCACAGGAGCAACAGTGTCCCTAATTTGCTGGCAAGTGGCGGTGCGGTCCCCTACGTCACTGCGTAGGATCCTACACTCTTGGCGTGCATCCGTGCATTGCTGCGGTCCGGTCCCAGGTCGACGGGCATGTGCACCTTCCGCCGACCACTGGCGACAACATCGATGTACTGTGGAGACCTCACGCCCCACGTGCTGAGCAATTCGGCGGTACGTCCACCCGGCCTACCGCATGCCCACTATATGCCCTCGCTCAAAGTCCATCAACTGCACATACGGTTCACGTCCACGCTGTCGCGGCATGCTACCAGTGTTAAAGACTGCGATGGAGCTCCGTATGCCACGGCAAACTGGCTGACACTGACGGCGGCGATGCACAACTGCTGTGCAGCTAGTGCCATTCAACGGCCAACACCGCGGTTCCTGGTGTGTCCGCTGTGCCGTGCGTGTGATCATTGCTTGTACAGCCCTCTCGCAGTGTCCGGAGCAAGTATGGTGGGTCTGACACACTGGTGTCAATGTGTTCTTTTTTCCATTTCCAGGAGTGTAGATCTTGCCAGACCCTCTCACATGATGGATATAGACTATTCAGGCAATAAATCAGTGGAAGCAGGTGACTGTGAGCCATACAGTGCTTCACTGAATTTTCCGTGCCTTCCCACTCTCACGATGTCATTTCCAGTGCAACTGTGGTGGTTTTATCCACTGCCTGGCTGAGCTACAGCAACTGTTGAGGTTTAAACCTGCCATCTGCATTGCCCTCCAGGTAACCTGGTTCCCTGCCCTCCGTGACTATAAGGCATATTACAGCAACCACAGTGACTATAATCGATTGACAGGTGGAGTTTGCGTTTATGTTCTAAACTCAGTCTGTAGTGAACATGTGCCCCTTCAAAACTCTCTTGAAGCTGTGGCTGTCAGAATAAAGATGATGCAGGAAATAACTGTCTGAAATGTATATCTTCATCTAGATGGTGCAGTACCCCTGAATGTATTAGCTGCACTAATTGATAAACTGCCTAAACCTTTCCTTCTTCGGGATGATTTTAATGCCCATAACCCCTTGTGGGGTGGTACCATAGTTACTGGGCGAGGCAGAGTTGTCGAAATTTACTGTTGCAATTTGACCTATGACTCTTAAATACTGGGGCCGCCACATGTTTCAGTGTGGCTCATGGGAGTTACTCAGCCATTGACGTATCAATCTGCAGCCCAGAACATCTCCCATCCATCCACTGAAGAAGACATGACTACCTGTGTGGTAGTGAGCACTTCCCCATCTTCCTGGCAGTGCCCCAGCATCAGGCACACAGATGCCTGCCCAGATGGGCTTTGAACAAGGCTAACTGGGTAACTTTCACCTTAGCTGTCACCGCTGAATCTCCCCTACATTGTAATATCGATGTGATGTTTGAGCAGATGACTAGCACAATTGTTTATGTCACAGAAAACGGAATCCCTCGCTCTTTAGGTTGCCCAAGGAGTAAGGCAGTCACTTGGTGGTCGCCGCAAATCGTTCAGGCAATTGAAGAGTGTCTGCAAGCTTTACAGCCCGTAAGTGGCACCCTTCCCTGGAGCACATCATAGTCTTTAAATGGCTCTGTGCCAGTGTTCGCTACCTTATCGAGCAACAGAAGGAGTGGTGTTGGGAGAGATAAGTCTCCACCATTGGAGGCCACATGTCTTCCCAAGTCTGGAAAAAGATCAAATGTCTCTTTGGGTACCAAGCCTCAATGGCTGTCCCTGGTGTTACCTTAAATGGCGAGTTATGTACCAACACAAATGCGATTTCCGGGCACTTTGCCGGGCACTGCATTGGATAATCACCCCCCAAGGTTTCGCACACTGGAACGGTGGCTGAAAGGTAATGTACTCTAATGCACTACATACTGTGGTGAATCCTATAACGCCCCATTTAGAAAGTGGAAGCTTTTCAGTGCTCTTGCACATTGCACCGACACAGTTCCTGGGGGTGACCGCATCCACGGCCAGGTGATTAAACATATCTCATCTGACTACAAGTGACATATAATCATCATCTTCAACCGGCTATGGTGAGATTGTGTAAAAACGCACTTGATGTGGACAGCTATCACACCATCTGCCTCACCAATGTTCCTAAAAAGCAATGCCACAAGAGTGAGAATAAAACGGATTAAATGTGTAACACAAAACAGAAAGAAAGGAAAAGCCATAAGAATGAAGGGCACACTATGAACACTAAAAGGAACAAAAGAGGACAAGGAAACAACAGAAGAGAGTAAAACATGAAAGCAGATTACAGTGGCTGGCAAGCACGAGAATAGAAAGGGAAAGCCAGTGACTCTGCAACACATTAAAAACTCAACCGTAAAGCACTAGGCTGGAGGACACAGAGGGTCAAAGGATACACTAAACCCTATATAGAAGTATAAAACCCACTCTCACGGATAAAATGTAGAACTAAAGCTGCTGTGGAGTCATTGTGTCCAACACCGAAGGCAGGTTGGTGGGAAAGTTGAAAGTCTGTCACAGAGCGGTTAAATGTGAGTAGTCCAGCAAGAGGTGAACAACTGTCATTTGGAAGCCACATCGACACTTAGGTGACTTCTCGCTACAGAGTAGTTAACCATGCATTAGCCTCATATAGTCAATGCAGAGCCGGAAGAGGATGACTGATTCCCTGGGAGAGGCCTGCCTGGAAGACTTCCACACATCCATAGCCTCCTTAACGACATGCAGTTTGTTATGTGTGCTGTTATGCCATTCCATCTCCCAAAGCCAGAAAACCCCATGGTGTAGACAGAATGTAGGTCAGCTTCAGAGAATGCCTATCTCATGAAGCAGTTTCCACATCGCCTGCTTGGGAGCCATTCCGTGGTTTATCAGTGGACCCCAGGACACGTCATTATCCCTGGCCATGAACTTGTATGATAGGCAGTTGTGAGAAAATGCAAATCACCAAAATGTAAGTAGCTACTCTTTTTAAAAAAAAATGTGAATTTAACTGTTTAATAATATGAAACTAACACAACTGTATCGTTATAAATCCCACTGATGATACCTTAGAACAGGAGAAGGTGAAAAGTGTACGGGATAAATAAAGTAACTAGCAGCAGGGTAAGGCAGCTTTATTTACAAAACAAATTTTTATATGCTTGCTGCAGAGGATGGCCACACAAACAGACTTGTTATTCATGCCATGCCAGGCTTACAAAAACTGCTGCACAAAGAATAGAAACAGTTCATAGAAGAAAGATCAACCAACTCAAAAAACTCCAGTTACAACATATTACCTTTACTCACACACACAAATTCTACCCAAGATTAGTGAACCTTACAGACACACTGTTAAACAGTAAAGAAAGACAGCTGTTGGAGAAAGGATGAAAATACAATCTAAATTCAGAAATAGATGAAGGTTACTTATGAAATCTAATTATAGAAGCATAAAGTGTTTTGACAAGGGATGATGGGAATGAAAATAGCAGTGTCAGCATTGGATTAACTAGAGAACTAGTAAAAAAAAGAAATCCAGAATATAATAACCAGCATAAAAATGCAACAACACAAAACAACAAAAACTCAGATCTGCAACACTAGGAAAAATTAGGAGAAAACTACAAAAACAAAATGTTATCATTTTAAAATAATAATTCCAATCCAAAAGAAAGCAGGTGTTGACAGATGAGAAAATTACCAAACAATCAGTTTAATAAGTGACAGCTGCAAAATACTAACATGAATGTTTTACAGACGAATGGAAAAACTAGTAGAAGCTGACCTCTGGGAGATCAGTTTGGATTCCATAGAAATACTGGAACACATGAGGCAATACTGACCTTACGACTTATCTTAGAAGAAAGATTAAGGAAAGGCAAACCTATGTTTCTAGCATTTGTAGACTTAGAGACAGCTTTTGACTATGTTGATTGGAATACTCTCTTTCAAATTCTAAAGGTGGCAGGGGTAAAATACAGGGAGCGAAAGGCTATTTGCAATTTGTACAGAAACCAGATGGCAGTCATAAGAGTTGAGGGGCATAAAAGGGAAGCAGTGGTTGGGAAGGGAGTGAGACAGGGTTGTAGCCTCTCACTGATGTTATTCAATCTGTATATTGAGCAAGAAGTAAAGGAAACAAAAGAAAAATTCAGAGTAGGTATTAAAATCCATGGGGAAGAAATAAAAACTTTGAGGTACGCCTATGACATTGTAATTCTGTCAGAGTCAGCAAAGGACTTGGAAGAGCAGTTGAATGGAATGGATAGTGGCTTGAAACGAGGATATAAGATGAACATCAACAAAAGCAAAATGAGGATAAAGGAATGTAGTCAAATAAAGTCGGATGATGCTGAAGTAATTAGATTAGCAAATGAGACACTTAAAGTACTAAATGAGTTTTGCTATTTGGGGAGCAAAATAACTGATGATGGTTGAAGTAGAGAGGATATAAAATGTAGACTAGCAATGGCAAGGAAAGCGTTTATAAAGAAGAGAAATTTGTTAACATCGAGTATAGATTTAAGTGTCAGGAACTCTTTCCTGAAAGTATTTGTATGAAGTGTAGCCATGTATGGAAGTGAAACATGGATGATAACTGGTTTGGACAAGAAGAGAATAGAAGCTTTCGAAATGTGGTGCTAGAGAAGAATGCTGAAGATTAGATCGGTAGATCACGTAACTAATGAGGAGGTATCGAATAGGATTGGGGAGAAGAGAAGTTTGTGGCACAACTTGACTAGAAGAAGGGATCGGTTGGTAGGACATGTTCTGAGGCATCAAGGGATCACCAATGTAGTATTGGAGGGCAGCATGGAGGGTAAAAATCATAGAGGGAGACCAAGAGAAGAATACACTCAGCAGATTCAGAAGGATGTAGGTTGCAGTAGGTACTGGGAGATGAAGAAGCTTTCACAGGATAGAGTAGCATGGAGAGCTCCATCAAACCAGTCTCAGGACTGAAGACCACATCAACAACAACAACAACAACAACAACAACAACATTTTAAAAGGAGACAAGGAGACCACAATATTACTGATACACAAAGAACAATACATTGAAAAAACACAAGAATTCATTTTACAAAATAGCATTACAAATTTAAAATCAGACATGACATTCAGATTAAAGACAAAAGTAAAAAAAAAAAAGAAAACACACTCTGAAAAATATTGACATCATATTGGATAACGTAGAGAAAAGAAAGTTGTCATAGATCAGTCCCACTGCGCTGGTTCTCCAAAGCCAACCAAAAATCCACAAACCGAATCTTCTGTGAGGCCAATACTGGATTTCAGAAACTCCCCCCACTTCAGAGCTTGCAGGATACATGTTAAAATTTCTGTCTGAAAATTTCAAAGTACAAGAATACAGAACCATTAAAAACACTACACAGCAAATACAACGAACAAAAGATATAACCCTCTTTTCATTTGTTATAGAAATCATGTATTGCAACATACCAGTACCAGAAATGGTTCAAATGGCTCTGAGCACTATGGGACTTAACATCTGAAGTCGTCAGTCCCCTAGATCTTAGAACTACTTAAACCTAACTAACCTAAGGACAACACACACACTGTCATGCCCGAGGCAGGATTCGAAATTGCAACCTTAGTGGCTGCGCAGTTCCTGACTGATGTGCCTAGAATGGCTTGGTCACACCAGCCAGGAGTACCAGAAGTAATAGAAATTATAGATAAGTACCTGAAAACTTATAGTCACCTTCCTGATGAACAGATTAAGGAAATATACACACTAATAAAGCTCATAACACAACAAAATTACTTCAAATTCAGTAATGAATTTTATTTAGAAGAAGATGGATTACCAATTGGGTCCCCAGTTTCAGAAGCCTTAGCAGATATTTTGGTAAACCTCATTTAACAGATCATTTTCACAAAAATATTAGCAAAAGAATACAACATATTATAGTGGTTCAGATACATGGATGACATCCTTTGCTTAACAAATATACCACAAAGATAAATTGAAAAACTACATACTGACATCAGCAAGATCCATAAAAATATAAAATTCACAATTGAAAGAGAACAGAACAACCAAATTAACTTCCTGGATATAACAATAAAAAAACAGAACCATAAGCATATGTTTGAAATTTACCGTAAACCCACAGCAACAGACAATATGATTCCTCAGTCCTCTAACCACCCGCACACACAAAAGCAAACAGCACTTCAACACATGCTCCATAGACTCAACACAGTACCACTTGCCAAAGAAGGCTACCAAAAAGAATGGGACATAATGATGCAGGAGGCACAAAATAATGGTTACAACAGTAACACAGTAACAAAGCTTAACAACAAAATTAAAAGTAAAATAAAAGCAGAAAGCTCCAAACCACAGACAACAACACAACAGAACCAAACACAAACATGTAGTCCCATAACAACTGCACAGGATAATCAGAAAAAGTTGAAAGAAAACAATAGATGGTACACAATGACATACAAACGCAAACTCACCTATCAAATCACCAACATTTTCAAGAGACAAGGAATAAACATAGCAGACACAACAGACAGTTCTATGCAAAAATACACCCCAAAACTGACTAATAACAGAGACATATACCAGAAAGCAGGTATATATCAGCTACAGTGTAACACTTGTGAAGGCAGTTACATAGAGCAAACAGGGGAACATCTGATGTCAGATAAAAAAACACATGAGAGTTTGGAAATATGGGACAAACCACATCACATTTGCAGAATGCCTAAGAGAAAATGACCACAAACCAACCACTAGAGACAATGACATAAAATAATTATAATCGACAGTAAAACAACACCTCCTAATAATGCAAGAATATTACCACATACAGAAAACCAAAGCAGAAGGGAAAATCCTGTTGAATGACCAAGTACACATGCCAAGCCATTCATTATTTAAAATAATAGAATACCATCTGCAAAAAGGATTAATAAAATAATACAGTCCAATATAATAATAATAGAATCCAAAAAATCCATGAGCCCCTCCACAGAATATTGAAAGGAAAAGTCAAATCAGCTGTCGCTGTCACCAGAGTTTTCAACCACTCACTGATAGCTTGTATTCCCCCCTCCATTGCCCCCCCCCCCACCCAAATTAAAACTCGTCAGCTCTATCCCCCTCCCTCCCTCTCTCTCAATCATACGCACACACAGTATAAACATCAGAAATAGAAGTCAGTCTCTAACATATACTTCGTTACATTTGCAACAAATAGGTAAATTTCTCAAGGAAGATGAAACAAATAATAGAGTTGCAATATTTACGTTGAGAAAAACAGTGTACGACAAAATAAATGTATTGAGTGACAAAGGAACAATAGTCGACCAAAGAAAGGGAAGAAATATGGTGAATGGTGTATGGAAGGTGAGAACACAAAAATGTGATTATATGGCAGTGATAAAAGTGGTAGTGTGACCTCCAGACCAGATGTGAGGATAAGCAAATTAGCAAATCATAAGTAATTACTTTTTTTTACAAAGTGAACTGTTTAATAATCTAAAACTAACGAAATTGTATCATTATATATCCCACTGATGATGCCTTAGAACAGAAGGCGAAACACATATAGGATAAATAAAGTAACTAGCAGAAGGAAAAGGAAGCTTTATTTACAAACCAAAAATATATATCATAGTACCCTGGAATGGGGAATGTATTAAGCACTATCTTTTACATCCCTTCCACAGTAGTATTCCACTGACCACTGAACCTAGAGAATATCACTACTACACAACCCCTGCTTGCTGCCCTTTACCTCATGGCTCATGCCCCTGTAATAGACATAGATGCAAGACTTGTCCCATACATCCTCCCTCCACCACCTACTCCAGTCCACTCACAATTATCGCTTGCCCAATCAAAGACAATGCTACCTGTGAAACCAGTCACGTGATCCAAGAGCTAAGCTGCAACCACTGAGCTGTATTTTATGTTGACACGGCAACTGACAAAATGTATGTTCACATGAATGACAACCAAAATCCTGTGATGAAGAAACAGTTGGGCCAATCAATTGCTGAGCATGCTGCACAGCATGACATTTGTCATTTCAGTGACTGCTTCACAACCTGTGCCTTCTGGATTCTTCCCACCAACACCAACTTTTCTAAATTGCACTAGTGGGAACTCTCCCTACAGTATAGCTTACATTTAAGTAACCCTCAACCTTCATTAGTCACTGTCTACCACCAAACTATACCATTCCTTGTTCCCATTCCAGAACTCAATTCCAGTAATGCACCCACAGTTTTTATAGCTACCTCCTTTTCTGATGGCCCTCCCACCCCCCTGCTGACATCTGTCTAATCTCCTGACTCCAACTAGCTGCCGTACTCTCTCCCCACTTTGTCCCTGTAACCGTCCACAAGCAGCACATAACTGTCCCCCTACCCTACTATCTCTCCCTGCCCCATTCTCCTCCTTCCCTACCACCTGTTTGCTTCTCCCACCATGTGCTTCTGCTTGCAGTCTGGTCTTGGGTGCCAGAGCTTGTGTGCTTTTGTCTTTGTTTTCCTTGCTCTGATGAAGATTTGTTATGATTATTAATATGCAGCCAATATGCAAGGTATCAACATTCTATTAAGGAATGGGATTATCATTGTCTACCGTCAAAGAAAAGCTCTACAGTTGGGTGCATTTCCTTGAAGAAGCTTCTGGCTTTGAAACATTTAAAACACTGTGGGCTCAATCTTATTTCTGTTATCTCTCTCTGAAAATAATGCTAATAATCAAGAACATATATTTAAGATTATTTCTATTTTCTTTCATCTGTGATCAGATTCTACATATTTCAAAAAATTTACTTATTTTCAGTTTTAATATCTATTGAGCAATAGTGACTGTTTACTAGCACTGAAGTTAACTAAATCAAAACAATAGTTGTTAGCAACACTATCCCACAAGGATTTTTGTGCATGATCTTTCACACAGCACTGAAGATGAGCTCCCACTGTCGTATTTGTAGTCCTCTACTATTTCATGTTTCAGGTTCAGAACCCACTAAATTATTGAGATGTTCATCATCATGATTATGGTTCAAGTAAGGTTAAACCCTGTAATGGATAGAATGGGATCTT
Source organism: Schistocerca gregaria (assembly GCF_023897955.1). Classification (NCBI taxonomy): domain Eukaryota; kingdom Metazoa; phylum Arthropoda; class Insecta; order Orthoptera; family Acrididae; genus Schistocerca; species Schistocerca gregaria. The sequence continues at coordinate 43,134,409 of NC_064927.1, forward strand.
CATTCCAGATGACAATAGAAAATATACCGTAGGTGTTATGTCACATCAATAGTTGTGATACAAGCCGTTCAGAAGCTGTACAGTTTCAGAGGATCAGCACCTGAAATTACTGTTGATAGTTCCGTACTTAAAATGGATAGCCAGAAGTTTCTTTTATAAGTTCAAAATTATGAGCTCACTAATCTTTAATCATGTCTTTAAGATCCTGTTGGGGATGACCAGATCTCTTACAGTTTCTAATGATGTATGCAGACAGGTACTTAGTATGGACATCTGTGGAGCACAATACTTATTATCTCTTCAGAAAGTAAATGTGCACACAATACAGATGAAGTGATCAAAAGTTGTTTCACATACAGTTAAGTAAAACACGGCAAAGAATGGTTGTTGTAAACACAAATATTACTAAACAAAACTGAAACACACACATAATGATATTTATTGCTCATAATTGTAAAATAAGTTCTCTCAGCCTGACTTAAATGAATGGAGAGGCAACACAAATAGTTCCCAAGAGTGGTCTAGAATGCAGCCAAGTTAAACTGAAGCCATACCTGAAGAAGATTAACAGCAGAATCAAGAAAGTGGAGTGAATGTAGGCCGTAAACAGATTTGTTCTACGGTATTAATGAATTATGTTAATTTATTATTATTTACAAAACCTGTGAGCCAGAAGGCTAAGTTTTATTGGCTGTGGATATTGTCATTATATTTTGTTTGTAGCAGTATGTTACTTCGCATGAGCAGCGTCTATTCAAAAGTTCAATTCTAATTTATGCCTATGCATTGGAAATCAAGGGCTTATTATTATTATTATGGGACCCATCTTGCATATTAAAATGTAGTTACTGAAAAATCTGTAATTTGTAATTCAGGACTCTTGCTCATTAGTACTGGTGTCAATAGAAATTAGAAAAATCAGATGATCAAAAGTGTATCAACAGATCCTGGAAATTCACAGCAATATGTCCATAACTGGCACTACAAATGTGGATAAAGTTAAACTAACAATTATCAATATCTGTTAATGCATGTAACAAAGAAAGTTGCTGTGACTTACCAAATGAGAAAGTGATGGTAGATAGACACAATAAAAAATACACAAACACACACACAAATTTCAAACTTTCACAACCCATAGATGAAGCAACGTCTGTCTACCAGTGTTTTATCATTTGGTGAGTCACAGCATCCTTGTTTTTTATGTATATTTTTACCATGTGGAATGTTTCCCTCTATTATATTCAATATCTGTTAAGATAGTAAAGTTTACTGAAAAGAGGAAAAATAGCCCTTTAATTTGAAAGTGATCTTTCCTTCAAAATATACCTATTAACTCGTAAGACTTTGCATAAAGTATGAACTTCATCATCAGAATTTTGAAAATAAAGTTACCAAAAGGCTTATGAGGATCTTAATATACGATATGGGAGTGGTGCCACTGCTCCACACTTCTCTCCAGTGCTAAACTAGTGATCCGTTAACATCTTAGAATGCATCCTGTCCGCTAATCCTTTCTTTTAGTCAGATTGTGTAGGAAATTTCTTTTCTCTCCAAGTCCATTCACCCACCTTATGTTCAGTATACATCTGTAGCACCACATTTCAGAAGCTTCTATTCTCATCCTGTCTAAGCTGTTTGATATCCATGTTTCACTTCGTATATGACAACAATCAATACAAATGTTTCCAGAAAAATCTTTGTAACACCTAAATCTATAAACATGTTGTGAATATTGCAGTTCCATGTTGTGAATATTGCAGTTCTCTTTATTTCTGTGTCTAAGAAAATTAGAGAGAAATTTCCCCTCTCTTTTTTTTTCGGGCATGTTCATAGCTGTGTTTTCACACAAACCTGTTTCAGCATTTTCTGTACTATCTACATCTACATGTCTGAAGATAGCAAAAAAAAGTGCTGAAAAATGTCTCACTGAAAACAAAGCTACAAAGGTGTCTTGCATAAAGTGCAATTACTCTACAACCTAAGTTTATATTCAATGCTCCAAAATTTCTCTTCTTCAGAAACACTTTCCTCTCCATTGTCTGCCTAGATTTTATATCATCTCTACCTTGAACATCATTAGCGATTTTGCTACCCAAATAGCAAAAATCATCATCTTTAAGTGTCTCATTCATTAATCTAATTCCCTCACATCACCTGATTTAATTTGACTACATTCCATTATCTTCTTTTGCTTTTGTTTATGTTCATATCATATCTTCCTTTCAAGAACTGTCCATTCCGTGCAACTGCTCTTGCAGGTCCTTTGCTGTCTCTGACAGAATTACAATGTTGTCAGCAAACCTCAAAGTTTTTTTATTTCGTCTCCATGTATTTTAATTCCTATTCTGAACTTTTCTTTTGTTTCTTTTACTGGTGGCCAAATATACAGTTCGAATAACGTCACGTATAGGCTACAACCCTGTGTCACTTGCTCCCCAACCACTGCTTCCCTTTCATGCCCCTCAACTGTTATAGCTGCCATGTGGTTCTGTAAAAATTTTAAATAGTCTTTCACTCCCTGTATTTCATCCCTGCTTCATAATTTGAAGAAGAGCATTCCAGTCAACATTGTCAAAAGCTTTCTCTAAGTCTACAAATGGTAGAAACATAGGTTTGCCTTTCCTGAATGCATCTTCTAAGATAAGTTGTAGGGTCAGTATTGTCACATGTGGTCCTACATTTCTCCAGAATCCAAAGTTATCTTCTATGAAGTCAGTATCTGCTGCTTTTTGGTCCTTTTATATAAGAATTTGTGTTTGTATTCTGCAACGACAAATTCCTAAACTGACAGTTTGGGAATATTCACACCTCACAGCACCTTATTTCTTTGGAAGTGAAATTAATACATTCTTAGTGAAATTTGTGGATATTTCACCTGTTTCGTACATCTAGCACAGCAAATGGAATAATTTTGTCATTGTTGTCTCTCCCAATGCTATCGGTAGTTTTGACAGAATGTTGTCTACCCCTGGGTACTTGTTTCCTTGTTTCACTGTGAGTCTTCAGTGCTCAGTCAAATGCTTCTCACAGTATATCTCCCTTGTTACCTTCATCTGTCTCTTCTACTATTTGTATGATGTTGCCCTCAGTTATATCTCCCTTGTATAGATCCCCTATACACCGAGGAGCCAAAACATTATGACCACTGCCCACTGTGATGTCGGATGCCACCTGATAGCGTTACAGGCATATGACACTCTAAAAACAGTAAGTAAGTGGGAAGCAGATGCATATGGGGATCACCCTAATGAAGATACAGGTCCTCACAGCTTTACTTCTGCCAGTATCTCGTCTCCTATCTTCCAAACTTTACAGAAGCTCTCCTGTGAACCTTGCAGAACTAGCACTCCTGAAAGAAAGGATACTGTGGAGATATGGCTTAGCCACAGCCTGGGGGATGTTTCCAGAACAGTTTTAATCTGCTAGAAAGTTTCATATCAGTGCACACTACACTGCAGAGTGAAAATCTCATTCTGGAAACATCCCCCAGGCTGTGGCTAAGCCATGTCTCTGCAATATCCTTTCTTTCAGGAGTGCTAATTCTGCAAGATTCACAGGAGAAAATCTGTAAAGTTTGGAAGGTAGGAGCCGAGATACTGGCAGAAGTAAAGCTGTGAGGACCTGGCGTAAGTCATACTATGGTAGCTTAGATGGTAGAGCACTTGCCCACAAAAGGCAAAGTTTCTGAGTTCGAGTCTCGGTAGGGCACACAGTTTTAATCTGCCAGGAAGTTTCATATCAATGCACACTCCGCTGCAGAGTGAAAATCTCATTCAGGAAACCAACAAAGTGATTGTATTGTGAGGGGGCCTCGTGCAGCTTATGTCCCATAAAGCACTTAGGATTATGGATGAAATGGGGTGACTGTTGCTTTGTAGTAACCATACCAACACAGTGTAATAGAGTGAGAGGAGCTTGCTGGAGCTTCTTTCAGAAATAATTCACATAGGGTTTTGGATGAAGTGTGATGATTGTGGCTATGTAGTAACTATACCAACAGGATGATAGTATTGTGAGTGGAGTTTTCTGAAGCTCCTTTCAGAAATAATTCACATAGGACTATGAATGAAATGCAATGATTGTGGCTTTTTAGTAACTGTACCAAAACTCGTGGTATTGGTCGGAAAGCTTTTTACAGTTTCTTTTGGAAATAATTCACATAGGACTACGAATGAGATGAGATGATTGTGGCTCATTAGTAATTATACTGGAAAAGTGATAGTATTATGAGGGGAGCTTCCTGCGGCTTCTTTCAGGAATAAATCACATACGCTTATGGATGAAATGCTATGATTGTGGCTTTGTAATAGCTATACCAACAGATTGATACTTGAGTGAGAGGAGCTTGCTGCACCTTCTTTCAGAAATAATACACATATGGTTATGGATTAAATGCAATGGTTGTATGTCTTCAGTAACTATAACAACAAAGTGATAGTATTGTGAGGGAATCTTCCTGCAGCTTCTTTAAGAAATAAATCTCATAGTGTTATGGGTGAGATGCCATGTATGTGGTTTTGTTGTAGCTATAGCAACAAAATGATTCTACAGTGAGAGTACCTTTGTGCAGCGTCTTTCAGAAATAATTCACATAGGTTTATGCATAAAATGCGATGGATATGACTTTGTAGTTACTATACCGACAAGGTGATAGTATTGTGAGCTTTCTGCAGCTTCTTTCAGAAATAATTCACATACCATTATGAGTGAAGTGCAATGATTGTCACTTTTTAATAACTATACCAACACTTTGGTTCTAGAGTGAATGGAACTTTTTGCAGATTCTTTCAGAAATATTTCACAGCATGCTATGAATCAAATGCAATAATTGTGGCTTTGTAGTAACTACACCATCAAGGTTTATAGTATTTTGAGGGGAGCGTTCTGTGGCTTCTTTCAGAAATAATTCACATGATGTTACAAATTAAATGCAACGATTGTTGCTTTGTAGTAGCTATATGAACAGATTGATTGTTAAGGAAGAGCATCTTACTGCAGATTCTTTCAGAAATAATTCACATAGTGTTATGAATGAAATGTGATGATTCTGGCTTTATGGTAACTACACCAAGAAAGTGATTGTAGTGTGAGAGGAGCTTTCTGCAGCTTCATCCAGAAATAATTCACATAGTGTTATGGCTGAAATGAGACGACTGTGGCTTTGTAGTAACTAACTGTGAAAGTGATTGTAGTGTGAGAGGAGCTTTCTGGAGCTTCTTCCAGAAATAATTATCATAGTGTTAAAGATGAAATGCCATGATTGTGGCTTTTTTGTAACTATACCAACAAAGGGATAGTAATTTGAGAGGAGCTTTTGTCAGCTTCTTTCAGATATAATCTTCATAGGGTTATCGATAAAATGCAATGCTTGTTGCTTGTTGTGGACCTTTCCTACAAGAGAGTGCAAGAATTCAAATACCTAGGGGCACTTTCCACTGTGAACTCGTCATGTGATGCAGAGATCAATGCCAGAATACAAGCAGGAAACCGATCTTTCCACAGCCTAGCACAACTGCTTTGGTAGAAATATCTCTCCAGACAGTTCAAGATTCAACCGTACAAAACCTTTATCCAGCCTCTTGTTCTATATGGCTGTGAGATATGGAGTATCCGGAAACAGGGCTTCCATAAGCTCCTTGTTTTTGAGAGAAAAGTGCTTCGGAAGATTTTTGGTACAGTTCTGGATGCAGATACTGGGGAATGGAGGATCAGATACAATGAAGCGCTTGAGGAACTATACCAGTGGCCCAACATAGCAGGTACCCTCAAAGCCAAACAAATTCAGTGGGCCGACATTATAGCTTGGATGGAGGATCACAGATGGCCTCGGAAGCTCCTGGATTTCACACCTACAGGAAAGAGACTTCCTGGGAGACCCAAGAACCATTGGAGTGGTGGATCCCATGAAGATTTAATCCAAGTGTCAATAGATGTGGACGAATGGCAGATAGCAGCATTGGACAGAATACAGTGGAGGAGGTAACTTGTAGATGTGTGTGGTCTACTGGGCCTGATCACGTAGTAGTAGTAGTAGTAGTAGTATTGCTTTGTGTAAAATTTCAAACAATGTGACAGTACTGAGAGAGGTGCTTTTGCAGCTTCCTTCAGAAATAGATCACAACTGAACCAACAATGTGATAGTAATGTGAGAGAATCTTTCTGCAGCTTCTTTCAGAAATAATTTCCACAGGGTTGTGGATGAAATGCAATGAATGTGGCCTTGTAGAAACTGTACTAACAAAGTTACAGTACTGTGAGCAGAGCTACAAGCAATTCATTTCAGCAATAATTAACGTATGGTAGTGGATGAAATCAGAAGATTCTGGCCTTGTTGTAACTATACCATGAAAGTGATAGCAGTGTGGTAGGAGCTCCCTGCAGTTCCTTTCAGAAATAATACTCATAGGGCAATGGATGAAATGTGATGATTCTGTCTTTGTAGTAACTGTAGGAACAAAGTGTAGTAGTGTGAGTGGAGCTTTCTGCAGCTCCTCTCAGAAATATTTCAGGTAGTGTAATGGATAATATACAATGATTCTGGCTTTTATGTAATCATACCAACAATGTGAAGCTGCTGTGGTATGAGCGTTCTGCTGATTCTCTTGAAAAAAGAAAAAAAAATTCACATACGGAAATGCATGAAATGCGATGATTCTGGCTTTGTAGTAATCATACCAACAAAGTGATGCAAATGTGGGAGGAGCTTTCTGCAGCTTCATTCAGAAATAATTCGCATAGGGTTATTCATGAAATTCAATGACTCTGGCTTTGTAGTAATCATACCAACAAAGTGATGCGAATGTAGGAGGAGCTTTTTGCAGCTTCTTTCAGAAATAATTCGCATGGTGTAATTGATGAAATGTAATGATTCTGGCTTTGTAGTGTGACGCAAGTGTGGGAGGAGCTCTTTGTAGCATCATTTAGAAATAATTCTCATAGGGTAATGGATGAAATGAAATGATTCTGGCATTGTTGTAATCATAGCAACAAAGTGACACAATTGCGGCAGGACCTTTCTGCAGCTCCTTTCAGAAATAATTCACATAGGGTAATCAAAGAAATGCAATGATTCTCACTTTGTAGTAATCATACCAAGAAAACAACGCAAATGTGAGAGGCGTTTTCTGCAGCTTTTTCCGGAAAAAAATTCAAATAGGGTAACAGATGAAATGTGATAATTGAGGATTTGTATTAATCATACCAACAGAGTGACGCCATTGTGGGTGGAACATTTTGCAGCTTTTTTCAAAAGTAATTCACATAGGGTAATAGATGAAAATTGATGATTCTGGTCTTGTAGTAATGACACCAACAAAGTAACGCAAATATGGGTGGAGCTTTCTGTAGCTTCTTTCAGAGAAAATGCACGTAGTGTAATGGATGAAATGTTTTGATTCTGGTTTTGGAGTAATCATACCAACAATGTGACGCTGCAGTGGGAGGTTCTTTTGACACTGCCTGTGAGAAATAATTCATATAGTCTTAAGGATGAAATGAGATGATTCTGGCTTCGTAGTAATCATACCAACAAAGACACGGTGCTGTGGCAGGAGATTTCTGCAACTTCTTTCAGAAATAATTCACATAGCATGATGGATGAAATGGGATGATTCTCACTTTGCAGTAATCATATGAACAATGTGACACTGCTGCCTGAGGAGCTTTCTGCAACTTCTTTTAGAAATAGATCAGATACGGTTATGGATGTAGTGTGACAGTTATGGCTTTGTTGTAATGATACCAAAAAAGAGATGCTGCTGCGGGAGGAGCTTTCTGCAGCTTCTTTTAGAAAATAACCACATACAGTAATGGATGAAATTGGATGATTCTGGCTTTGTAATAATCATACGGAGAAAAAGATGCAGCTGTGGGAGACACTTTCTGTAACTTCTTTGAGAAATAATTCACATAGGGTAGTGGATGAAATGCGATGATTCTGGCATTGTAGTAATCATAGCAACAAAGAGATGCTGCTGCAGGAGGAGATTTCAGCAGCATTGTTCAGAAATAATTCACTTAGGGTAATAGATGAAATAGGATGATTCTAGCTTTGTAGTAATCATAACAACAGAGAGGTGGTGAGGTGGGAGAAGCCTTCTGCAGCTTCTTTCAGAAATAATTCACATAGGATAATGGATGAAATGCGATGATTCTGGCTTTGTGGTAATCATACCAACAAATAGACACTGCTGCTGGAGGAGGGACTGCAACATCTTTCAGAAATAATTTGCATAGGGTAATGGATGAAATGCGTGATTGTGGCTTTGTAGTAATCATATCAACAAAAAGATGCTGCTGTGCTAGGAGCTTTTCTGCAGCTCCTTTCAGAAATAATTCACATATCGTAATGGATGAAATTCGATGATTCTGGCTTTGTAGTAATCTGATGAAAAAAGATGAACTACTGTGGAAGGAGATTTCTGCACCTCTTTTCGGAAATAATACACATATGGTAATGAATGAAATGGAATGATTCTGGCTTTGTAGTAATCATATGAACAAAAAGACGCTGCTATGTGAGGAGCTTTTTGCAGGTCCTTTCAAAAATAAATCACATATGCTAATGGATTAAATGCATTGATTCTGGCTTTGTAGGAATCATACAAGCAAGGAGACACTACTGCAGAAGGAACTTTCTGCTGCTTCATTCAGAAATTATTCACATAGTGTAATGGATGATATGCGATGTTCCTAGCTTTGTAGTAACCATAACAAGAAACAGGTGGTGCTGTGAGTGAAGCCTTCTGCATCTTCTTTCAGCAATAATTCACATAGGATAATGTATGAAATATGTTGATTCTGGCTTTGTGGTAATCATACCAACAGAGAGACGCTGCTGTGGGAGGAGCTTTCTGCAACTTCTTTCAGAAATAATTCACATAGCGTGATGAATGAAATGGGATGATTCTAGCTTTGTATTAAATATACGACCATAAAGACACTGATGTAGCAGGAGCTGTATGGAATTCCTTTCAGAAATAATTCGCATAGGGTAATGGATGAAATGCAATAATTCTTGCTTTGTAGTAATCATATCAATATAGATATGCTGCTGCAGGAGGGGCTTTCTGCAGCTTCTTTCAGAAATAATTCACATATGGTAATGGATCAAATGCAATGATTCTGGCTTTGTAGTAATCATACGAACAAAGAGACACAAATGATGGAGGACCTTTCTGCAGCTTCTACATCTACATCTACATCTACATCTACATCTACATCCATACTCCGCAAGACACCTGACTGTGTGTTTTTGGAGGGTTCCCTGAGTACCTCTATCCGTTCTCCCTTCTATTCCAGTCTCGTATTGTTCATTGAAAGATGTATTGTCGGTATGCTTCTGTTTTTGCTCTAATCCCTGATTTTGTACTCATGGTCTCTCTGCGAGGTATATGTAGGAAGTAGCAATATAATGCTTGACTCTTCGGTAAAGGTATGTTCCCGAAACTTTAACAAAAGCCCATACCGAGTACTGAGCGTCTCTCCTGCAGAGTCTTCCACTGGAGATTGTCTATCATCTCCGTAACCCTTTCGAGATTACTAAATCATCCTGTAACGAAGTGCGCTGCTCTCCGTTGGATCTTCCCTATCTCTTCTATCAGCCCTATCTGGTACGGATCCCACACTGCTGAGCAGTATTCAAGCAGTGGGCGAACAAGCGTACTGTAACCTACTTCCTTTGTTTTCGGATTGCATTTACTTAGGATTCTTCCAACGTATCTCAGTCTGGCATATGCTTTACTGATGATCAACTTTATATGATCATTCCATTTTAAATCACTCCTACTGCGTACTCCCAGATAATTTATGGAATTAACTGCTTCCAGTTGCTGACCTGCTATTTTGTAGATAAATGATAAGGGATCTATCTTTCAGTGAATTCACAGCACATTACACTTGTCTACATTGAGACTGAATTGCCATTTCCTGCACCATGCGTCAATTCGCTGGAGATCCTCCTGCATTTCAGTACAATTTTCCGTTGTTGCAACCTCTCAATACACCACAGCATCATCTGCAAAAAGCCTCAGTTAACTTCCGATGTCATCCACAAGGTCATTTATGTATATTGTGAATAGCAACAGTCCTATGGATGTCTCTATAGGCCTCGTGGCTCAGCAGCTGTTGTCGCTGAGCACCTGAAGGGTAATTTGGAAAATATTTTGAGCAGATTTCTCCACCATGTTATAGTTCATGGTGGAGATTTTAATTTGCCAGATATAGACTGGGAGACTCAAACGTTCATAACGGATGGCAAGGACAAAGAATCCAGTGAATTTTTTTTTTAAGTGCTTTATCTGAAAATACCTTGAGCAGTTAAACAGAGAACCAACTCGTGGCGATAACATATTAGACCTTCTGGTGACAAAAAGACCTGAACTATTTGAAACAGTGAATGCAGAACAGGGAATCAGCAATCATAAAGCAGTTACTGCATCGATGATTTCAGCCATAAATTGAAAAATTAAAAAAGGGAGGAAGATTTTTCTGTTTACCAAAACTGACAAAAAGCAGATTACAGAGTACCTGACAGCTCAACACAAAAGTTTTGTCTCAAGTACAGATAGTGTTGAGGATCAGTGGACAAGGTCAAAACCATCGTACAATATGCGTTAGATGAGTATGTGCCAAGCAAGATCGTAAGAGATGGAAAAGAGCCACCATGGTACATCAACCGAGTTAGAAAACTGCTGCGAAAGCAAAGGGAACTTCACAACAAACATAAACATATCCAAAGCCTTGCAGACAAACAAAAATTATGCGAAGTGAAATGTAGTGTGAGGAGGGCTATGTGAGAGGCACTTAATGAATTCAAAAGTAATGTTCTATGTACTGACTTGGCAGAAAATTTAAGAAATTTTGGTCTTATGTCAAAGCGATAGGTGGATCAAAACAAAATGTCCTGACACCACAGATGACAAAAGGGTAGATACCAAAATAGACGACAGAGTGATAGAGAAAAAATTAAAATCACACAAAAGAGGAAAGCCCACTGGACCTGAAGGGATACCAGTTAGATTTTACACAGAGCACGCGATGGAACTTAGCCCCCTTCTTGTAGCAGTGTACCGTAGGTCTCTAGAAGAGCATAGCATTCCAAAGGATTGGAAAACGGCATGGTCTTCCCCATTTTCAAGAAGGGACTTCGAACAGATGTGCAGAACTATAGACCTATATCTCTAATGTTGATTAGTTGTAGAACTTTGGAACACGAATTATGTTAGAGTATAATGAGTTTTCTGGAGACTACAAACCTACTCTGTAGGAATCATCATTTGTTTTGAAAAAGACGGCCATGTGAAACCCAGCTCTTGCTAATCATCCACAAGACTCAGAGGACCATAGACATGGGCTCACACTTAGATGCCGTGTAGCTTCTTTCAGAAATACTTCACATAAAGTAATGGATAAAATGCAATGATTCTGGCTTTGTAGTAACCTTACTAACAAAGAGAAGCAAATGAGAGATTAGCTTTCTGTAGCTCTTCTCAGAAATACTTCACATAGTGTAATGGATGAAATGCAATGAATCTGGCTTTGTAGTAACCATACCAACAAACAGACGCCAATGGGGGATGAGCCTTCTGCAGTTTCTCACAGAAATGCTTCACAAAGGGTAATGCATGGAATGCATTGATTCTGGCTTTGTAGAAACCGGAAGAACAGAGAGAGGCAAATGAGGGAGGAGCTTTCTGTAGCTTCCCTTAAAAAATTCCACATAGGGTAAAGGACCAAATGTGATGAATCTGGCTTTGTAGTCACTTCTCCAATAAAGAGACACCTATGAGGCAAGCGCATTCTGCAGCTCCTCTCAGAAATACTTCACGAAGTGTAATGGATAAAATGCGATGATTCTGACTTTGTAATAACCTTACCAACAACGACACGTCTTTGAGGGAGGAGCTTTCTGCAGCTCCTCTCAGAAATAGTTCACATAGGGTAAGGGATGAAATGTGATGATTCTGGCTTTGTAGTAACCATACCAACAAAGAAACAGAAATGAGGGACGAGCTTTCTGTAGCTTCTTTTAAATACCTCACATCAGGTAGTGGATGAAATGTGATGATTCTGTCTGTGTAGTAATCATACCAACAAACAGATGTAAATGAGGGAGGAGCTTTCTGTAGCTTCTCTTATGTACACCACATCAGCTAATAAATGAAATGTGATGATGCTGTCTGTGTAGTAATCATACAAACAAAAATTGCAAATGAGGGAAGGGCTTTCTGTCGCTTCTCTCAGAATTACTTCACATAAGGTAATGGATGAATTGCGATGATCCTGGCTTTGTAGTAACGTTACCAACAAATGTACACGTATGAGAGAAGAGCTTCCTGCAGCTTCTCTCTAAAATACTTCACATGGGGTAATAGATGAAATGCGAATATTCTGGCCTCTGTAGTAATCATACCAACAAACAGTCACAAATGAGGGAAAAGCTTTCTTTAGCTTCTTTCAGAAATACTTCACATTGTGTAATGGACACCCCATGAACAATGGACCTTCCCAATCGTGGGGAGGCTTGCGTGTCTCTGTGATACAGATAGCCATACCGTAGGTGCAACCACAACGAAGGGGTATTTGTTGAGAGGCCAGACAAATGTGTGGTTTCTGAAGAGGGGCAGCAGCCTTTTCAGTAGCTGCAAGGGCAACAGTCTGGATGATTGACTGATCTGGCCTTGTAACAATAACCAAAACGGCCTTGCTGTGCTTGTACTGTGAACGGCTGAAAGCAAGGGGAAACTTCCTGAGGGCATGCAGCTTTACTGTATGATTAAATGATGTTTGGGTCCTCTTGGGTAAAATATTCCGGAGGTAAAATAGTCCCCATTCTGATCTCCAGACGGGGACTACTCAAGAGGATGTCGTTATCAGGAGAAAGAAAACTGGTGTTTTACGGATCGGAGCATGGAATGTCAGATCCCTTAATCTAGCAGGTAGGTTAGAAAATTGGTGAAGTTCCGTGGCAGGAGGAACAAGACTTTTGGTCAGGTGACTACAGGGCTATAAACACAAAATCAAATAGAGGTAATGCAGGAGTAGGTTTAATAATGAGTAGGAAAATATAAATGTGGGTAAGCTACTACAAACTGCATAGTGATAGCATTATTGTGGCCAAGATAGATACGATTCCGACACCTACTACAGTAGTACAAGTTTATAGGCCAACTAGCTCTGCAGATGATGACTAAATTGAAGAAATGTATGATGAGATAAAAGAAATTATTCAGATAGTGAAGAGAGGTGGAAATTTAATAGTCATGGGTGACTGGAATTCGAGTGTAGGAAAAGGGAGAGAACGAAACATAGTAGGTGGATATGGATTGGGGCTAAGAAATGAAAGAGGAAGCCGCTTGGTAGAATTTTGCACAGACTTCAACTTAATCATAGCTAACACTTGGTTTAAGAATCATGAAAGAAGGTTGTATACATGGAAGAACCCTGGAGATACTAAAAGGTATCAGATAGATTATATAATGGTAAGACAGAGATTTAGGAATCAAGTTTTAAATTGTAAGACATTTCCAGGGGCAGAGGTGGACTCTGACCACAATCTATTGGTTATGACCTGTAGATTAAAACTGAAGAAACTGCAACAAGGTGCGAATTTATGGAGATGGGACCTGGATAAACTGAAAGAACCAGAGGTTGTACAGAGTTTCAAGGAGAGCATAAGGGAACAATTGACAGGAGTGGGGGAAAGAAATACAGTAGATGAAGAATGGCTAGCTTTGAGAGATTAAGTAGTGAAGGCAGCAGAGTATCAAGTAGGTAAAAATACGAGGGCTGCTAGAAATCCTTGGGTGACAGAAGAAATATTGAATTTAATTGATGCAAGGAGAAAATATAAAAATGCAATAACTGAAGCAGGCAAAAAGGAAATCAAACGTCTCAACAATCAGATCGACAGGAAGTACAAAATGGCTAAGCAGGGATGGCTAGAGGACAAATGTAAGGATGTAGAAGCTTATCTCACTAGGGGTAAGATAGATATTGCCTACAGGAAAATTAAAGAGACTTTTGGAGATAAGAGAACGACTTGTATGAACATAAAGAGCTCAGATGGAAACCCAGTTCTAAGCAAAGAAGGCAAAGCAGAAAGGTAGAATGAGTATATAGAGGGTCTATACAAGGGTGATGCAATTGAGGACAATATTATGAAAAAGGAAGAGGATGTAGATGAAGATGAAATGGGAGATACGATACTGCGTGAAGAGTTTGACAGAGCACTGAAAGACCTGAGTTGAAACAAGGCCCCCAGAGTAGACAACATTCCACTGGAACTACTGACAGACTTGGAAGAGCCAGTCCTGACAAAACTCTTATCATCTGGTGAGCAAGATGTATGAAACAGGCGAAATACCCTCAGACTTCAAGAAGAATATAATAATTCCAATCCCAAAGAAACCAGGTGCTGACAGATGTGTAAATTACCGAACAATCACTTTAATAAGCGACAGCGGCAAAATACTAACACGATTTCTTTACAGACGAATGGAAAAACTAGTAGAAGCTGACCCCAGGGATGATCAGTTTGGATTCTGTAGAAATACTGGAACACATGAGGCAATACTGACCTTACGACTTATCTTAGAAGAAAGATTAAGGAAAGGCAAACCTATGTTTCTCGCATTTGTAGACTTAGAGAAAGCTTTTGACAATGTTGATTGGAATACTCTATTTCAAATTCTAAAGGTGGCAGGGGTAAAATACAGGGAGCGAAAGGTTATTTGCGATTTGTACAGAAACCAGATGGCAGTTATAAGAGTCGAGGGGCATGAAAGGGAAGCAGTGGTTGGGAAGGGAGTGAGACAGTGTTGTAGCCTCTAACTGATGTTATTCAATCTGTATATTAAGCAGGCAGTAAAGGAAACAAAATAAAAATTCTGAGTAGGTATTAAAATCCATGAGGAAGAAATAAAAACTTTGAGGTTTGCCGATGACATTGTAATTCTGTCAGAGACAGCAAAGGACTTGGAAGAGCAGTTGAATAGAATGGAGAGTGTCTTGAAAGGAGTATATAAGATGAATATCAACAAAAGCAAAATGAGGATGAGGGAATGTACTCGAATTAAGTTGGGTGATGCTGAGGCAATTAGATTAGAAATGAGACACTTAAAGTAGTAAATGAGTTTTGCTATTTGGGAAGCAAAATAACTGATGATGGTCAAAGTAGAGAGGATATAATATGTAGACTGGCAATGGTAAGGAAGGCATTTCTGAAGAAGATAAATTTGTTAACATCGAGTATAGATTTAAGTGACAGGAAGTCATTTCTGAAAGTATTTGTATGGAGTGCAGCTATGTATGGAAGTGAAACATGGACGATAACTAGTTTGAACAAGAAGAGGATGCAAGCTTTCTAAATGTGATGATTCTGGCTTTGTAGTAACGTTATCATCATAGAGACGCCTCTGAGTGAGGAGCTTTCTAAAGCTCTTCTCAGAAATACATCACATACAGTAATGGATAAAATGTGTTGATTCTGGCTTTCTAGTAACCAATCAAAGAAACGGATATGAGGGAAGAGTTTTCTGTAGCTTCTCTGATAAACTTCATATCAGGTAATGGATGAAATGTGATCATTCTATCTGCATAGTAATCATACCAACAAACAGACGCCTATGAGGGGGCAGCTTTCTCCAGCTTCTCTTTGAAATACTTCACATAGTATAATGGATGAAATGTGATGATTCGCGGTCTGTAGTAAACCTTCCAACAAAGAGACACAAATGAACATGGAGCTGTCTGTAGCTTCTCTCAGAAATGCTTCACATAGGGTATGGATGAAATACGATGATTCTGGCTATGTAGGAACCCTAACAACAGATAGATGCCTATGAGGGAGGAGCTTTCTGCAGCTTCCCTCTGAAATACTTAACATAGGGTAATGGATGAAAATGATTATTCTGGCTTTAGAGTAAGCATACCAACAAAGAGACACAAATGAGGGAGGAGCCTTCTGCGGCTCCTCTCATAAATACTTCACATCAGGTAAAAGATGAAAAGTCATGATTGGGTCTGTTTACTAATCATACCAACAAACAGATACAAGAGAAGGAGGAGCTTTCCGCAACATCTCTCAGATATACTTCAAATAGGGTAATAGATGGAATGCGAATATTCTGCCTTTGTACTAACCATACCAACAAAGAGACACAAGTGAGGGAGAAGCTTTCTGTAGCTTTTATCTGAAATACACCACATAGGGTAAAAAATGAAATCCAATGATTTTGGCTTTGTAATAACCATACCAACAAACTAATGTAAATGAGGGAGGAGCTTTCTGTAGCTATACTCAGAAATACTTCACATAGGGTAATAGGTGAAATGCGATCATTCTGGCTTTGTAGTAAACATACTAACAATCAAACGCAAATGAGGGAGGAGCTATCTGAAGCTTCCATCAGATATACTTCACACCAGGTAATGGATGAAGTGTAATGATTGTGTCTGTGTACTAATTATACCAATAAAAGATGCAAGTGAGGGAGGAGCTTTCTGCAGCTTCTATCAGAAATACTTCACATAGGGTAATAGATGAAATGGGATGATTCTGGGCTTGTAGTAACCATACCAACAAACAAACACAAGTGCGGGTGGAGCTTTCTGTAGCATCCCACAGAAATATTTCACATCAGGTAAGGGATGAAAAGTAACCATAGTGTCTGTGTACTAATCATTCCAACAAACAGATGCAAGTGAGGGATGAGCTTTCTGCAGCTTTTCTCTGAAATACATCAAATAGGGTAATAGATGAAATGCAATGATTCTGGCTTAGTAGTAAACTTACCAACCAATGCACGACAATGTGGGAGGTGCTTTCTGTAGCTTCCCTCAGAAATACTCCATATCAGGTAATGGGTGAAATGTAATAATTGTGTCTGTGTACTAATCATACCAACTAACAGATGCAAGTGAGGGAGGAGCATTCTGTAGCGTCCCTCAGAACTACTTCACTTCAGGAAATGGATGAAATGTAATGATTGTGTCTGTTTAATAAAACCAACAAACAGATGCAAGTGAGGGAGGAGCTTTCATCAACTTCTCTCTGAAATACTTCACATATACTAATGGATGAAATGAGATTATTTAGGCTTTGTAGTAACCATACCAACAAAGAGACGTAAACAAGGGAGGAGTGGGAGGAGCGTCCTGCAGCTTCTCTCAGAAATACTTCACATAGGGTAATAGATTAAATGCGAGGGTCTGGCTTTGTAGTAACCATACCAACAAACAAACACAAAAATAGGGTGGAGCTTTGTGTAGCCTCCCTCAGAAATACTTCACATCAGGTAATGGATGAAATGTAATGATTGTGTCTGTGTACTAATCATACCAACTAACAGATGCAAGTGAGGGAGGAGCATTCTGTAGCGTCCCTCAGAACTACTTCACATCAGGAAATGGATGAAATGTAATGATTGTGTCTGTTTAATCAAACCAACAAACAGATGCAAGTGAGGGAGGAGCTTTCATCAGCTTCTCTCTGAAATACTTCACATATGCTAATGGATGAAATGAGATTATTTAGGCTTTGTAGTAACCATACCAACAAAGAGACGTAAACAAGGGAGGAGTTGGAGGAGCGTCCTGCAGCTTCTCTCAGAAATACTTCACATAGGGTAATAGATTAAATGCGAGGGTCTGGCTTTGTAGTAACCATACCAACAAACAAACACAAATGAGGGTAGAGCTTTCTGTAGCCTCCCTCAGAAATACTTCACATCCAGGTAATGGATGAAATGTAATGATTGTGTCTGTGTACTAATCATACCAACAAACAGATGCAAGTGAGGGAGGAGCTTTCTGCAGCTTCACTCATAAATACTTCACATAGGGTAATAGATGAAATGCGATGATTCTGGGCTTGTAGTAACCGTACCAACAAACAAACACAAGTGCGGGTGGAGTTTTCTGTAGCATCCCACAGAAATATTTCACATCAGGTAAGGGATGAAATGTAACCATAGTGTCTGTGTTGTAATCTTACCAACAAACAGATGCAAGTGAGAGAGGTGCATACTACAGCTTGTCTCAGAAATACTTCACATAGGGTAGTAGATGAAATGCGATGTTTCTGGCTTTGTAGTAACCATACCAAAAAACAAATCCAAATGAGGGGGAAGCTATCTGTAGCTTCCCTCAGAAATACTTCACATTAGGTAATGAATGAAATATAATAATTGTGTCTGTGTACTAATCATACCAACAAACAGATGCAAGAGAGGGAAGAGCTTTCTGCTGCTTCTCTCTGAAATACATCAAATAGGGTAATAGATGAAATGCAATGATTCTGGCTTAGTAGTAAACTTACCAACAAATGCACGTCAATGAGGGAGGAGCTTTCTGTAGCCTCCCTCAGAAATACTCCATATCAGGTAATGGATGAAATGTAATGATTGTATCTGTGTACTAATCATACCAACAAACATATGCAAGTGAGGGAGGAACTTTCTGCAGCTTCTCTCTGAGATACTTCACATAGGATAAAAATGAAATGCGGTGATTCTGGCTTTGTAGTAACCATTCAACAAACAAACTCAAATGGGGGATGAGTTTGCTGTAGCTTCCCTCAGAAATACTACACATCAGGTTATGGATGAGATGTAATGATTGTGTCTGTGTACTAAAATGCAAGTGAGGGAGGAGCTTTCTGCAGCTTCTATCAGAAATACTTCACATAGGGTAATAGATGAAATGGGATGATTCTGGGTTTGTAGTAACCATACAAACAGAAAAACACATATGAGGGTGGAGCTTTCTCTAGCTACCCTCAGAAATAGTTCACATTAGGTAATTGATGAAAGGTATTGAATGAGTCTGAGAACTAATATTACCAACAATCAGATACAAGTGATGGAGCAGCGATCTGCAGCTTCCCAACAAAAAACTTCACATGGAGTATTAGATAAAATGCGGTTATTCTGGCTTTGAAGTAACCATACCAGCAAACAAACGCAAATGAGGGAGGAGCTTTCTCCAGCTTCCCTCAGAAATGTTTCACATCAGGTATTGGATGAAATCTAATGATTGTAACTGTGTATTAATCTTACAAAGAAACAGATGCAAGTGAGGGAGGAGTGTTCTGCAGCTTCTCTCAAAAGTACTTCACGTAGTGTAGTGGAAGAAATGCAAAGATTCTGGCTTTGTAATAACGATAACAACAAAGTGACGCAAACGGGGGAGTAGCTTTCGGTGGCTTCTCTCTTAAATACTTCACATTAGCAATGGATGAAATGTAATGATTGTGTCTGTGTACTAATCATACCACAAAGAAGAAGCAGGTGAGTGATTAGCTTTCTGCAGATTCTCTCATAAATACTTCGCATAGGGTAATGAATGAAATTTAATGATTCTGGGTTTGTAGTAACCATACCAACAAACAAACACAAATGAGGGATGAGCTTTCTGTAGCTTCCCTCAGTAATACTTCACATCAGGTAATGGATTAAATGTAATGATTGTGTCTGTGTAGTTATCATACCAACAAACAGATGCAAGTGAAGGAGGCGTTTTCTGTACCTTTTCTATGAAAAACATCGCACACGGTAATGGATGAAATGCAATGATTCTGGCTTTGTAGTGTCCATACCAACAATCAAAAGCAAATGAGCTAGGAGAATCCTGCATCCTCTATCTGAAATACATCACAAAGGGTAATGGATGAAATGCAATTATTGTGGCTTTGTAGTAACCATACCAACAATCAAACCAAAATGAGGTGGGAGCTTTCTGTACCTTTTCTCAGCAATACTTCACATAGGGTAATAGATGAAATGCAAGGATTCCGGCTTTGTAGTAACCTTACCAACAAACAAACACAAATGAAGGAGGAGATTCTGTAGCTTCCGTCACAAATAATTCACATCGGGTAATGAATGAAATGTAATGATTGTGTCTGTGTACTAATCATACCAACAAACATATGCAAGTGAGGGTGGAACTTTCTGCAGCTTCTCACTGAGATACTTCACATAGGGTAAAAATGAAATGCGATGATTCTGGATTTGAAGTAACCATACCAACAAACACACACAAATGAGGGAGGAGCTTTCTGTAGCTTCCCTCACAAATACTTTACATCAGGTAATGGATGAAATGTAATAATTGTGTCTGTGTCCTAATCATACCAACAACAGATGCAAGTGAGGGAGGATCTTTCTGTAGCTCTCTCAGAAATACATCACATAGGGTAATAGATGAAATGCGATGATTCTGGGCTTATAGTATCCATACCAACAAACAAACACAAGTGCAGTTGGAGCTTTCTGTAGCATCCCACAGAAATATTTCACATCAGGTAAGGGATGAAATGTAACCACAGTGTCTGTATAGTAATCTGACCAACAAACAGATGCAAGTGAGGGAGGAGCGTCCTGCAGCTTTTCTCAGAAATACTTCACATAGGGTAGTAGATGAAATGCTATGTTTCTGGCATGGTAGTAACCATACCGACAAACAAAATCCAGATGAGGGGGGAGCTTTCTGTAGCTTATCTCAGAAGTACTTCACATTAGGTAATGAATGAAATGTAGTGATTGTGTCTGTGTACCAATGATACCAACAAACAGATGCAAGTGAGGGATGAGCTTTCTGCAGCTTCTCTCTGAAATACATCAAATAGGGTAATAGATGAAATGCAATGATTCTGGCTTAGTAGTAATCTTACCAACAAATGCACGTCATAGAGGGAGGAGCTTTCTGTAGCTTCCCTCAGAAATACACCATATCAGGTAATGGATGAAATGTAATGATTGTGTCTGTGTACCAATCATACAAACAAACAGATGCAAGTGAGGGAGGCGCTTTGTGTAGCTTCCTCAGAAATACTTCACATCAGGAAATGGATGAAATGTAATGATTGTGTCTGTTTAATCAAGCCAACAAACAGATGCAAGTGAGGGAGGAGCTTTTAGCATCTTCTCTCTGAAATACATCACATTGGGTAATAGTTGAAATGCGATGATTCTGGATTTGAAGTAACCATGCCAACAAACAAATGCAAATGAGGGGGGAGCTTTCTGTAGCTCACCTCAGAAATACATCACATCAGGTAATGGAAGAAATTTAATGATTGTGTCTGTGTACTAATCATACCAACAAACAGATGCAAGTGACGGAGGTGTTTTCTGTACCTTTTCTCTGAAATACATCACAGAGGGTAATGGGTGAATTGCAATGATTCTGGCTTTGTAGTAACCATACCAACAATCAAACGCAAATGAGGGAGGATCTTCCTGCAGCCTCTCTCTTAAATACATCACAAAGAGTAATGGATGAAATGCAATTATTCTGGCTTTGTATTAACCATACCAACAATCAAACCAAAATGAGGTGGGAGCTTTCTGTAGCTTGTCTCAGAAATACTTCACATAAGGTAATGAATGAAATGTAATGATTGTGTCTGTGTACTAATCATACCAACAAACAGATGCAAGTTAGGTTGTAGCTTTCTGCAGCATCTGTCATAAATACATCGCATTGGGTAAAATATGAAATACGATGACTCTTGCTTTCTAGTAACCATACAAAAAAAACAAACACAAATGTGGTAGAAAGCTTTCTGTAGCTTTTGTCAAAAATATTTCTCGAAGTCCAATAGATGAAATGTGTTGATTCTGGCTTTGTAGTAACCATACCAACAAACAAACGTAAATGAGGGGCGAGCTTTCTGTAGCATCCCTCAGAAGAACTCAACATCAGCTAATGGATGAAATGTAATGATTGTGTCTGTGTGATAATCATACCAACAAACAAATGCATGTGAGGGAGGAGCTTTCTGCAGCTTCTCTCTGATGTGCATCATTAAGGGTAAAAAATGAAATCCGATGATTCTGCCTTTGTAATAACCATACCAATAACCTAAAGCAAATGTGGGAGGAGCTTTCTGTAGCTATTCTCAGAAATAGTTCACACAGGGTAATAGATGAATTGCGATGAATCTGGCTTTGTAGTAACCATACCAACAAACATACGCAAATGATTGAGGAGCTTTCTGTAACTTCCCTCAGAAATACTTCACATCATGCAATAAATGAAATGTATTGATTGTGTGTGTGTACTAAACATACCAACAAACAGATGTAAGTGAGGGACGAGCTTTCTGCGGCTTCTCTCAGAAATACTTCACATTGAGTGAAAAATGAAATGCTATGATTCTGGCTTTGTAGTAACCTTAAGAACAAACAAACACAAAAGAGGGTGGAACGTTCTGTAGCTTCCATCAGAAATATTTCACATCAGGTGATGTGTGATATGTAATGATTGAGTCTGTATTCTAATCATATCAACAAACAGATGCAAGTGAGGGTGAAGTAACTGCAGCTTCTCTCTGAAATACATCACATAATGTAATAGATGAACTGCGATGATACTGGCTTTGTAGTAACCATACAAACAAACAAACGCAAGTGATGGAGGAGCTTTCTGTAGTTTCTCTCAGAAATTCTTCACATTGTGTAATAGATGAAACGCGATGTTTCTGGCTTGTAGTGACCGTACCAGCCAACAGATGCAAGTGAGTGAGGAGCTTTCTACATCTTCCCTCAGAAATACTCCACATCAGGTAATGGATGGAATGTAATGATGGTGTCTGTGTACTAATCATACCAACAAACTGATGCAAATTAGGGAAGAGGTTTCTGGAGCTTCTCTGTGAAACACATCACGTAGGGTATTGTGTGAAATGCAATGATTCTTACTTGGTAGAAAACATACCAACAATCAAATGCAATTGAGGAAGGAGCTTTCTTTAGCTTCCCCCAGATATACCTCACATCTGGAAATGGATGAAATGTAATGATTGTGTCTGTGTACTAATCATACCAACAAACAGTTGCAAGTGAAGGAGAAGCTTTCTGCAGCTTCACTATGAAATACATCACAAAGGGTAGTTGATGAAATGCAATGAATCTGGTTTTGTAGTAACCATACCAACAAACAAACGCAAATGCCGGAGGGGCATTCAGTAGCTTCTCTCAGAAATACTTCACATCATGTAATAAATGAAATATAATTGTTGTGTCTGTGTACTAATCATACCAACAAACAAATGCAAGTGAGGGAGTAGCTTACTGCAGCATCTGTCTGAAATACATCACATATGGTAAAATATGAAATACGATGTTTCTTGCTTTGTAGTAACCATACCAAAAAACAAAACCAAATGAGGTAGGTGCTTTCTGTAGCTTTTCTTGAAAATATTTCACATAGTGCAATAGATGAAATGCGTTGATTCTGGCTTTGTAGTAACCATACCAACAAACAAACATAAATGATGGGCAAGCTTTCTGTAGCATCCCTCAGAAATACTCCACATCAGGTAATGGATGAAATGTAGTGATTGTGTCTGAGTACTAATCATACCAACAAACAGATGCACATGAGTGAGGAGCTTTCTGTAGCTTCTCTCACAAATACTTCATATACGTATAGGATGAATTGCGATGATTCTGGCTTTGTAGTTACTATACCAACAAACAAACGCAAATGAGGGAGGAGCTTTCTGTTGATTTCCTCAGAAATATTTCACATAGTTTAATAGGTGAAATGCTATGATTCTGGCTTTGTACTAACCACACCAACAATCAAATTAAAGGGAGGGTGGAGCTTTCTGCAGCTTCTCTCTGAAATACATCACATAGGGTAATAGATGAAATGCAATGATTCTGGCTTTGTAGTAACCACAGCAACAAACAAATGCAAATGACGCAATAGATTTCTGTAGCTTTTCTCAGAAATACTTTACATAGGGTAATAGATAAAATGTGATGATTCTGGCTTTGTAGTAACCATACCAACAACCAAACGCAAATGAGGGAGGAGCTTTCTGTAGCTTACCTCAGAAATACATCACATCAGGTAATGGATGAAATGTAATGACTGTGTCTCTGTACTAATCATAAAAACAACCATATGCAAGTGAGGGAGGAGCTTTCTGAGCTTCTCTCTGAAATACATTACATTGGATAATAGATGAATTCTGATGATTCTGGCTTTGTAGTAACCATACCAACAAACATACGCAAATGATTGAGGAGCTTTCTGTAGCTTCCCTCAGAAATACTTCACATCAGGTGATGGATTAGATATAATGATTGTGATGGTGTACCAATCATACCAACAAACAGATGCAAGTGAGAGATAAGCTTTCTGAGGCTTCTATCTGAAATACACCACATAGGGTAAAATATGAAATACGATGAATTTGGCTTTGTAACAACCATCCCAACAAACTAACGCAAATGAGGGAGAAGCTTTCTGTAGCTATTCTTAGAAATACTTCACTAAGGGTAATAGATGAAGTGCGATTATTCTGGCTTTGTAGTAACAATACTAACAAACAAACGTAAGTGATGGTGCAACTTTCTGTTGCTTCCCTCAGAAATACTTCACATCAGGTAATGGATAAGTAGCTGGAACTATTCTGGAATTTGTATATATCATCGCCACCAAGAAATGACAGAGTCCAGCAATTCTACCCGCAATTCCACCTACTGACATGCAGTCGCCACTACATTGCGCAATCACTGTAATCGAGTACTATAATGATGTACAGTGATGGATCAGCTAAATGGATGTGTTAGTGTGCTCAAATATAAGGTAATTTATAACTGAGTTTATGTACCTACGTTGATTTTTCTCCTTACCATAACACCTATCAGGTTCCTCTCCGTTTGAAGTAAAGAGATTTCCGAGTGTCCCTACTGAAAGAACATTAAAGACCAGTGTTTTTGCTAATTAATGCCTCTTGAACATAAAAAAAGAAAGTTAATGAAAGTAATTTTCCTAATAAAACTGCTTATTAATGCATTGTTGCCAACTTCAAATTAAAAAGTTCGTGAGGCTGAGGCTTATAAAGTTTTGCTTCGTAAATGATCTCATTACCACCTGTTGTAAATCACAGAAGGTGAGTCAGTATCTTACATATATGTTAATTTTGTGTGTCAATGTAGTAAAAGTGGAAAACTGCAGTGTGGAACATTATATACTCAAGTCTGCTAAGTGTATGTCTCTCCTGTGTTTTAGAAGTGCTTATTAATAATATAACAGGATCCACAGTTTGTATATTGGGTTAATGCTTGGTAACAAGTAACAGAAAGACCACTAATTAGGAAAACCTTAATTTCTTTAATCAAATGATAGTGAGGAGCAACCTGTAAGTGGATTCAAATTAACTTTCATTTTAAATAGTAACGCACTTAACTGAGAGAGACTTAACCTATATCCAATTAATGATTCTGCAGTTAGTAGTAATAATGTTATAAAGAACATTCAGTTTGTGTAAGCCCTGAAAGTAATAGTGTGTTTCAGTATCTGTTCTAATTTTGCAAATAGTTTGTGCTGCTTTAACTGTTAGTTTCAATCTTACCGTACCCACATGAATGTGTCAAGAGTATACTGCTCTCGCATGTGACAATGTATAGGTTGTGTTTATCCATTCAAGTTACTAATAACTATTTTCTTGAACGAGAATGTTAATCATTCTCTTGCCTACTTAGGCTGGCGACCGTTTTCTTTACCTGTTAAACAGTGCAGATAGGCAAAATTTTGTTTATTACTGTTCAAATATTTCCGTAATTCTGACTTTCATTTCCGATAAGCCACTGCCGTTAGGTACAACACGGTCAACACAACAAAATTCCTCCCAGAGGGTAACACTGCTCTGTTGCATTATACCATAATTGCTTTAATAATATTGTTTTACTTCACAACCTGCTTTAAGGTTATGGTTCAGCAGCAGCAGACAATAGTGTTATAAGCTTTCTGCAGCTTCCCTCAGAAATATTTCACATCAGGTAATGGATGAAATGTAATGATTGTGTCTGTGTAGTAATCATTCCAACAAACAGATGCAAGTGAGGGAGGAGCTTTCTGCAGCTTCCCTCTAAAATACATCACATAGGGTAATAGATGAAATGTGATGATTCTGGCTTTGTAGTAACCACACCAACAAACAAACGCAAATGACACTTGAGCTTCCTGTAGCTTTTTTTAGAAATACTTCACATAGGGTAATAAATGAAATGTGATGATTCGGGCTTTGTAGTAACCATACCAACAAGCAAACACATATGTAGGAGGAGCTTTCTCTAGCTATTCTCAGAAATACTTCACACAGGGTAATAGATGAAATGCGATGAATCTGGCTTTGTAGTAACCATACCAACAAACTAAACGCAAATGACACTTGAGCTTTCTGTAGCATTTTTTAGAAATACTTCACATAGGGTAATAGATGAGATGCGATTATTCTGGATTTGTAGTAACCATACCAACAAACAAACACATTTCACTCATAAATACTTCATATCAGGTAATGCATGAAATGTAATGATTGTGTCTGTGTACTAATCGTACCAACAATCAGATGCAAGTGAGGGAGAAAATTTCTGCAGTCTCTTTCTGAAATACATCGCATGGAGTAATAGATGATATTCAAAGATTCTGGCGTTGTAGTAACCATACCAACCAACAAATGCAACTGAGGTAAGATCTTTCTGTAAATTCCCTCAGAAATACCTCACATCAGGTAATGGATAAAATGTTATGGTTGTGTCTGTGTACTGATAAGAACAACAAACAGATGCAAGTGAGGGAAGTGCTTTCTGCAGCTTCCCGCAGAAATACTTCACATCAGGTAATGGATGTAATGTAATGAGTGTGTATGTGTATTAATCATTATAACAAACAAATGCAAGTGAGGGAGGAGCTTTCTGCAGGTCCTTTCTGAAATACATCACATAAAGTAATAGATGAATTGTGATGATTCTGGCTTTGTAATAACCGTACCAACAAACTAAAGCAAATAAGGGGGGGGGGCTTTCTGTAGCTATTCTCAGAAATTCATCACATGGGGTAATAGATGAAATGCGATGATTTTGGCTTTGTAGTAACCATACCAACAAATGAAAACCAAATGAGGGTTGTGCTTTCTGTAGCCTCCCTCTGAAATATTTCACAACAGGTAATGGATGAAATTTAGTGATTGTGTCTGTGTACTAATCATAACAAAAAAGGAGCAAGTGAGGCACGAGCTTCCTTCAGCTTCTCTCTGAGATACATCACATAGGATAATGGATGAAATGCGATGATTCTGGTTTTGTAGTAACCATAAAAACAAACAAACGCAAATGACACTTGAGCCTTCTGTAGCTTTTCTCAGGAATACTTCACATAGTGTGATAGATGAAATGCGATGATTCTGGCTTTGTAGTAATAATACCAACAAACAAACGCAAATGATTGAGGAGCTTGCTGTAGCCCCCCTCAGAAATACTTCACATCAGGTAATGGATGAAATGAAATGATTGTGTCTGTGTACTAATCATAACAACAAACAGATGTAGGTGAGGGATGAGCTTTCTGCAGCTTCCCTCATAAATACTTCACATCCAGTAATGGATGAAAAGTAATGATTGTGTCTGTGTACTAATCATACCATAAACAGATGCAAGTGAGGGAAGAGTTTTCTGCAGCTTCCCTCAGAAATACTTCACATCAGGTATTGGATGTTATGTAATGAGTGTGTGTGTGTATTAATAATTATAAGAAACAGATGCAAGTGAGGGTGGAGCTTTCTGCAGCTCCATGCTGAAATACATCACATAAAGTAATATATGAATTGCGATGATTCTGGCTTTGTAGTAACCATACCAACAAACAAA
This sequence comes from Schistocerca gregaria, assembly GCF_023897955.1. Taxonomy (NCBI): domain Eukaryota; kingdom Metazoa; phylum Arthropoda; class Insecta; order Orthoptera; family Acrididae; genus Schistocerca; species Schistocerca gregaria. The sequence continues at coordinate 43,162,083 of NC_064927.1, forward strand.
CGCAAAGGACACTTGAGCTTCCTTTAGTTTTATTTAGAAATATTTCACATAGGGTAATAGATGAAATGCGATGACACTATATTTGTAGTAACCTTACCAACAAACAAACGCAACTGAGAGAGGAGCTTTCTGTAGCTCCCCTGAGAAATATTTCACATCAGGTAATGGATGAAATGTAATGATTGTGTCTGTGTACTCATCATACCATAAACAGATGCAAATGAGTAATGAGCTTTCTGCAACTTTTCTCTGAAATTCATCACATAGGTTAATAGATTAAATGCGATGATTCTGGCTCTGTAGTAACCATACCAACAATGAAACGCAAATGAGGGTTGTGCTTTCTGTAGTTTCCCTCAGAAATATTTCACATCAGGTAATGGATGGAATGCAATGATTGTGTCTGTGTACTAATCATACCATAAACAGAAGCAAATGAGGGATGAGCTTCTGCAGCTTTTCTCTGAAATACATCACATGGGGTAATAGATGAAATGCAATGATTCTGACTTTGTAGTAACCATACCAACAAAGAAACACAAATGAGGGAAGAGTTTTCTGCAGTTTTTTTCAGAAATATTTCACATTGGGTAATAGATGAAATGTGATGGTTCTGGCTTTGTAGTAACCATACCAACAATCAAACGCAAATGAGGGAGGTGCTCTCTGTAGTAATCATTCCAACGAACCGATGCAAGTTAGAAAGTAGCTTACTGCAGCTTCCCTCTGAAATACATCACATAGGGTAGTAGATGAAATACGATGATTCAGGCTTTGTAGTAACCCCACCAACAAACTAATGAAAATTACGAGGAGCTTTTACAGCATCCCTCAGAAATACTTCACATCCAGTAATGGATGAAATGAAATGATTTTGTCTGTGTACTAATATTGCCATAAACATATGCAAGTGAGGGAAGAGCATACTGCAGCTTCTCTCTGATATACATCACATGGGGTAATGGACGAAATGCGATGTTTCTGGCTCTGTAGTAATCATACCAACAAACAAACGCAAATGAGGGAGATGCTTTCTGCAGATTCCCTCAGATATATTTCAAATCAAGTAATGGATGAAGTGTAATGATTGTGTCTGTGTATTAATCACAACAACAAACAGTTGCAAGTGAGGGACGAGCCCTCTGCAGCTTCTCTCTGAGATACATCACATAGGATAGTGGACGAAACACAATGTTTCTGGCTTCGCAGTAACCGTACCAACAAACAAACGCAAATGAGGGAGGAGCTTTTCTGTAGCTTCCCTCAGAAATTCCTCACATCAGATAATGGATAAAATGTAACGATTGTGTCCGTGTACTAATCATACCAACATACAAAGCAAGTGAGTTAGGAGCTTTCTGCTGCTCCTCTCTGAAATACCTCATATATGGTAATAGATGAAATGCGATGATTCTGGCTTTGTAGTAACCATACCAACAAACAAATGCAAATAAGGGAGCTGCTTAGAGAGCATCCCTGAGACATACTTCACATCATCTAGTAAATGAAATTTAATGTTTGTGTATGTGTACTAATAGTAGCAACAAACAGATGCAAGTGAGGGAAGAGTTTTCTGCAACTTCTCCCTGAAATATATCACATAGAGTAATAAATGAAATGCAATGATTCTGGTTTTGTAGTAAGAATACCAACAAACAAATGCAAGTGAGGGAGGAGCTTCTGCTGCTCCTCGCTGAAATACATCACATATCCCAATGGATGAAATGCAATGATTCTGGCTTTGTAGTAACGGTAGCAACAAACAAACGCATATAAGACAGGAGCTTTCTGTAGCTATTCTCAGAAATAAATCGCATAGGGTAATAGATGAAATGCGTTGATTCTGGCATCGTAGTAACCCCACCAACAAACAAACGCAAGTCATGGAGGAGCTTTCTGTAGCTTCCATTTGAACTATTTCACATCAAGCAAAGGGTGAAATCTACTGATTGTGTCTGTGTACTAATCATTCCAACAGACAGATGCAAGTGATTAAGGAGCTTTCCTCGGATGAAATACATAGGGTAATGGATGAAATGCAATGATTCTGTCTTTGTAGTAACCATACCAACAAACAAACGCAAGTGACGCTTGAGCCTTCTGTAGCTTATCTCAGAAATACTTCACATCCGGTAATGGATGAAATGCGATGATCCTGGATTTGTAGTAATAATACCAACAAAGAAACACAACTGAGTTAGGAGCTTCCTGTAGCCCCCCTCAGAAATACTTCACATCAGGTAATGGAGGAAATGCAGTGATTGTGTCTGTGTAGTAATCATACCATAAACAGATGCAAGTGAGGGAAGAGCTTTCTGCAGCTTTGACATGAAATACATTACATAGAGTAATAGATGAAATGCAATGATTCTGGTTTTGTGGTAACCAAACCAACATCCAAATGCAAATGAGGGAAGAGCTTTCTGTAGCTTCCCTCAGAAATATTTCACATCAGGTTATGGATGAAATGTAATGATTGTGTCTGTGTACTAATCATAACAACACACAGGTGCAAGTGAGGTACAAGGATTCTGCAGCTTCTCTCTGAAATACATCACATGGGGTAATAGATGAAATGCAATGATTCTGGCCTTGTAGTAACCATACCAAAAACAAACGCAAATGAATGGGTAGCTTTCTTTAGCTATTCTCAGAAATACTTCACACAGGGTAATAGATGAGATGCGTTAATTCTGGCTTTGTAATAACCAGACCAACAAACAAACACAATTGAGGGAGGTGCTTTCTGTAGCTTCCATCCGATATATTTCACATCTGGTAATGGATGGAATGTAATGATTGTGTCTGTGTACTAATCATAAGAACAAAGAGGTGCAAGTGTGGGACGAGCTTTCTGCATCTTCTCTCCGAGATACATCACGTAGGGTAATGGATATAATGCAATAATTCTGGTTTTGTAGTAACCATACCAACAAACAAACGCAAACGAGGGAGTAGCACTCTGTAGCTAATCTCAGAAGTATTTCACATAGGATAATAGATGAAATGCGATGATTCTGGCTTTATAGTAACCATTCCAACAAACAAACGAAAATGAGGGAGGAGCTCTCTGTAGCTTCCCTCAGAAATACTTCACATCAGGTAATGGACGAAATGTAATGATTGTGTCAGTGTACTAATCGTACCAACAAACAGATGCAAGTGAGGGAGGAGATTTCTGCAGTCTCTCTCTGAAATACATCACAAGGGGTAATAGATGGAATGCAATGATTCTGGCTTTGTAGTAATAATACCAACCAACAAACGCAACTAAGGGAGGTTATTTCTATAGCTTTCCTCAGAAATACTTCACATCAGGTAATGGATGAAATGAAAAAAATTGTGTCTGTGTACTGATCAGAACAACAAACAGATGCTAGTGAGGGAATAGCTTTCTGCAGCCTCCCTCAGAAATACTTCACATCAGGTAATGATGAATGTAATGATTGTGTCTCTGTACTAATCATTCCAAAGAACAGATGCGAGTGAGAGAGGAGCTTTCTGCAGCTTTTTTCTCAAATACATCACATAGGGTAAAAAAAGAAATACGATGATTCTGGCTTTGTAATAACCATACCAACAAACAAACGCAAATGGTGCTTGAGCTTTCTGTAGCTTACCTCAGAAATAATTCACATAGGGAAATAAATGAAATGCGATGATTCTGGCTTTGTGGTAACCATACCAACAAACAAACGCAACTGAGAGAGGAGCTTTCTGTAGCTTCCCTCAGAAATATTTCACGTCAGGTATTGGGTGGAGTGTAATGATTGTGTCTGTGTACTAATCTTAACAACAAACAGATGCAAGTGTGGGAGGAGCTTTCTGCAGGTTCCATCAGAAACAATTCACTTTAAGTAATGGATAAAATGTAATGATTGCGTCTGTGTACTAATCATACAAACAATCAGATGCATGTGAGGGAGTAGCTTTCTGCAGCTTCTCTCTGAAATACTTCATATAGGAGAATAGATGAAATGCAATTATTCGTGCTTTGTAGTAACCATACCAACAAACAAACACAAATGAGGGAGGAGCTTTCTGTAGCTTTTCTGAGAAATATTTCACATGGGGTAATAGATGAAATCCAATGATTCTATCTTTGTAGTATCCATACCAACAATCAAACGCAAATGAGGGAGGAGCTTTCATTAGCTTCCCTCAGAAATACTTCACATCAGGTAGTGGATGAAATGCAATGTTTGTGTATACGTACTAATCATACCAACAAACAGATGTATGTGAATGAAGAGCTTTCTGCAGCTTCTCTCTGAAATAAATAACATATTATAATAGATGAAATGCGATGATTCTGGCTTTCTAGTAACCATACCAACAAACAAACGCAAATGAGGGAGGAGCTTTCTGTAGCTTCCCTCAGAAATACTTCACATCAGGGAATGGATGAAATATAAGGATTGTGTCTGTGTACTAATTATTCCAACAAACAGATGCAAGTGAGGGAGGAGGGTTTTGCAGCATCTCTCAGAAATACTTCATATAGGACAATAGGTGAAATGCAATTATTTTATCTTTGTAGTAACCATACCAACAAACAAACACAAATGAGGGAGGAGCTTACTGTAGCTTTTCTGAGTAATATTTCACATAGGGTAATATATGAAATGCGATGATTCTGGCTTTGTAGTAACTATACCAACAATCAAACGCAAATGAGGGAGGAGCTTGCTGTAGCTTCCCATCAGAAATACTTCACATCAAATGGATGAAATGCAATGATTGTGTCTGTGTACTAATCATACCAACAATCAGAAGAAAGTGATGGAGGAGCTTTCTGCACCTTCTCTCAGAAATACTTCACGTAGGGTTGCGTACTAATCATACCAACTCTCAGTCTTTAGCATTCTGCACCTTCTCTCCTAAATACATCACATAGGGTTATAGATGAAATGCGATGATTCTGGCTTTGTAGTAACCATACCAAAAAACAAATGCAAATGAGGGAGGACATTTCTGTAGCTTTTCTCAGAAATATTTCACATAGGGTGATAGATGAAATGCCATGATTCTTCCCTCAGAAATATGTCACATCAGGTAATGGATGAAATGTAATGATTGTAGTAACCATACATAGGGTAATGAATGAAATGCAATGATTTTGGCTTTGTAGTAACCATTCCAACAAACAAAATCCATAAAAGAAATGTAATGATTGTGTTTGTGTACTAATCATACTAACAAAGTGATGCCATTGAGGAGGCCTTGCGCCACCACTTTTATTCCATCTTAGCCACGTATCACGGCTCTGGCATTGTCTACACTGTTGGTTCGATGGTTGCTGGTCGTGTCGGTTATGCCCTAACTCTATTGGACCATTGTGAACAAGTTTCATTACCGGCTGGCTGCAGTTTTTACACTGCTGACGTGGTCACCATCTTTCGAGCTCTAGAGTATCTCCGCTCCTGCTCAGGTGAGTCCTTCATTATCTGTGGCGATTACCTGAGCGGTTTACCAGCTCTCGACCAGTGTTTCCCTCATTCTCATCTGGTGATGGCTATCCAGTTGTTCCAGCATAATCTTGCCCGTTGCGGCGGATCTGTTGTCTTTGTTTGGAACCCAGGCTATGTTGAGATAGCTTGCAATGAAACTGTTGACTGCCTGGCGAAAGAGGCCACCAGTAAAGCATCTCTGGAGATTAGCCTCCCGGAGACTGATTTGCGGGCAATATTACGCCAAAAAGTTTTAGATTTATGTGACAGTGATTGGCGCAACCTGCCCATGAAAAACAAACTCCGTCATAACAAGGAGACGATGACTGTGTGGTGGTCATCCATGCGAGCCATCGCAGGGACTCAGTCATCCTTTGTCGTCTCCGCATTGGCCACACCTGACTGATGCATAGTTATTTCCTGTGTCGTGAGGATCCACCTCTTTGTCGTGGGGCTTCCTTGACAGTGGTCCATATTCCGTTGGAGTGCGCCCTTTTAACTGTGCTCAGGCAGACTTTTGCGATGGCTGAAATGCTCTCTGCGCTTTTAACTTATGACTGTTCCATAGCAGACTTAGATTTGCATTTTATTCGGGCAGGGGGATTTTATCGCTTAATGTAAATGTGTGTGTTTTTGTGTTGATTCTGGCCTATGGGCTACAATTTTAGTCTGCTTTTTTTAATGTGTTTCTCGGTGGTTGGCTTTTCCTTTTCTGTTTCTATGGTCGGCCACCCACCGTCACTCTCCGTATGATTTTAGTTCTTCTTGTCTGGTCTTTGTCTCAGTTTCTCTCATTCTGTGTCATCTGTCCTCTCGTTTGTTGATTGTTCTTATTCTCTGTGGGTGTTTTTAGTATTAGAAAAAGGGACCAATGATCGTAGCAGTCTGGTCTCTTTAACCCCCAAAAACCAACCAATCCTAAGATGTCTACCTCAGTCGGAGATGAAATGTCAGAAATAATTTTATTCATCGACTGTGCCGTCCTCCCACAAGCCAGTCCAGAAGTTTTGACTAATGTGAACAGTCGCTGTGAAAGCCTATGTTGTGTAAACCTTGTGAAAGGAGGAGTAGGAGGTGATTTAATGCTCGTGGTGTGAGTAGCTTCGCAGTATTTTCTATCTTTCATGTAACATGTGTTTTCATTCTTGATAAAACACTGAATATTAGTCATCGAGAAAGTATTTGTTGTAGCTCGTGTATTTAGAGGAAACAGCACTAACCTGGCGTACATGTTTCCTTGGGATTGAACTAGAATGTCGTGAATTTCAGCCACAGTCTCCAACTTTTGTCACTATTTAACTTAAATTATTATAGGACCTGTCTGAGGAAATGTGTGTCAAGTAATGTACTTCAAAAGGCCTTTCTGCTGTGCTCTAATTCCTCATGTTCATATACAGGATTGAAGCAGTTGAGAGTTGAGAAGCGTTGTGGGTTTGGCAAAGAATAAGATCTTTAGTCGACGTGAAAACACAGACAATGCTATTGTGGTAAACTGCAGTATTAAAAATTCTGTAACTTTACAAAACGTCTAAAAGAGTCAGTAGAATCAGGTGTGACTGGTAAACCATTCTTTTTCAGGTGGTATACATTTTGTTATTTTTCATTTATAAATGTATATCTATCTGCTACAGGAGATACATTTTCCTGCCACTGGAATGAATATGCAGGTTTTTCTGCATATCATTAACAATGTGTTTGTTGTAGAACATGTCTTCCACAGTGGCCGACATTGAAAAATGATTTGAGTGAAAGCCATTTCCTTCTGTAAATGAGTGTCCTATGTCTGTGTGGTAAGGCAGGGCAACCTGGCCATTGTATTTTATATTCTGTACCATTGCAAGTTGAAATCAAACTTCACACACACACACACACACACACACACACACACACACACACACACACTAACTAACTACGTAGATCTTCTTTAGTTACATCTGAGCTTCCAGTGAACATAATTCATATTTATGCATTATATTTAGCACATGGGGAACATGTGCAAACTCAGTTGATGAGAAATAAAGGATATAATGTAAGTAACTAATTCGCTTTTCACCTAATTAAATCTCTCCTCATTTTCATTCAGAAAGTCTTAATCTATGTCACAGTGAAAGCCACGTGCAGACAGTGGCCAATAGCCGCTCTCTCCGGTTTCGTAATAGGGACCCGCTCTGCCCTAGTCCAGCCAGTCTGGTACTCGCTCTGGGTTTTGTTTCTATCTCGGTGGTAGTGCATTCTGGTCGTTGCTCGTTGTTGACAATAGCCTGGCTCTGGTTCTGAGTGGATTTACGTTTGGTGTTTGGTGTCCACAAGCCTCTGTTGTTTATCTCTTCCTCCTTGTGTCGCCTATAGTCGGTAGCGGTTGGTTGTTGTCAGGTGTCATTGGTCTGTCGTCCGACTTGTCCTGTGTTTACCTTGTGGTGCGTGCTCCACCACTGGCATCTTCCCTGCCTGGCGGCTCCTATCCACAGCCCAAGCCATTCCTGCTGTTGGTTGTGGTTACCACAATTTACTTCGCTCCTACCACATTGTCGTCAGTAATTGCAGTAGTCATTTTCAACATCTTCTCAACCATCTTTGAAACATTTGTACCACTTGTAAACTCTTGTACTCGTAGTAGAGTCGCCAAAAGCCACATTCGATGTTTCCAATGCGATACTGCACTTTGTTCCATTTTTAAACAAAATTTAATGGAGAATCTTTGATCCATCTTTTTCGAAAGTAAAAATTCTCTGAGCACTCAAAAACAAAGACCTCCTTTTCCACTGTCAACAATGAACTAAATACTGAAAATAGATGTAAATAGATGTACGGTACATCAGGAACACGTGTACTAACAAGAAAAGAACAAAAATGTATACAGCCGACAGAATTAAATTCCTGTAATTTTTTGATCACACCTCGTATGCAGTGTCTGGAAAAAGGAAATAAAGCACCCATAACAGTGTAACTTTGTACAAGTACAAACTATTAGCGGGCATGTAAACAATTAGAGCAGTGGTTCTCAGCAAAAGTAGAAAGGCCACTAGTGTTAATGGTGGAGGGTATACAAGAGGTGTGAGCACCATCGGGTAGACTACTGATGAGAGGTGTCACATTGTGTTCAGTGTTGAATCACGGTTCTGCACTATCCCCGATGACCACTGTCAGCACGTGTGGCGGCAGCTTGGGGGACATTCCATTCTTCCAGTGTTTTGGAAAGGCACAGTATGGCCAGCAAATGGTTATGATTGTAGGTTGCAGTTGATAGTGATTGAGGGAACTGTGACGGAACAACAATCTTTCAGATGTCGATAATCCTCGTGTTACATCTTGTATGACAGTATCGTGATGTTATTTCCAACACAACAGTGCTCATCCACATAGTGGCATGTGTATGTATCAATTGTATGCATGGTATTAGCTGCTCCCATAGTCAGCAAAATCCTTAGATATGTTCCCTGCAGAGCATATGTGGCACGAGCTTGGACGTAAACTCTGCCCCAGTGTCAGTATCCAGAATATTGTGGACCATTACAACAGTTTGAGGCCAGCTTGCCCGAGGAAGGAATCTAGTGGCCTTACGACACCCTCCCAAACAAACAAGTGTATGCAAGAAGGGCAATTGGGTGCATGTCATATTGATAAGTGAGCTCATACTGCCAAGTTCTTTGTAAATCTGACTCAATTTTGTAATCACTAAAGTAACATCACATACCGACTGAACCCATGGCATTTCTTTTCTTTCTGTGAATTTCAATTTCTTAGCCGGGCAGTGTTTATGAACATCTTGGGCTGAAAGAAAATTAGCATGATATAGAGACGTAAAACTATTAGAGACGTAATTAAATGTAAAAGTGTCACTAAAAACACATTTAAAGTGAAAAAGCCTGAAAAAACACCAAGTTGTGTGTCCAGAAAATCTGTATCACAATGGGTTAACAGTGAGCAGCAACTGCAACCAAATGGGAAAAATATCTTCTTCCGACCCAGGATGTTGTAGCAGATTTTCTGCAACTTCACATTCCTAATGCTTCTGTATATTTTTTCCTGTTTCTACAAAGTCCATTCCTGGCAACTATAATTTAAAATGATCCAAGTCACTGTCCTTCTTCTTTGTATACTAAGGTGTCTGTCTGTAAATAATTTACTCTTATTTCTGAAGGCTTGGGCATTCCAATTCTTCTCTTAATATCCACTAGCTTTTGCCCTCAACTATGTTGGCACGGATCTTGAACCTGCATGAATTTTGAGTAGCCCTGAGACTTATTATCCATGGGAAAAATTGATATAAAGAACTGAAAGTGAAGTTGTCAAAACGATCCAATGGTAAAGAATTGATATGTTTGTAAGCACAGATACAGATATTTGAAGTATGAAATAGCAAAACGCCTGGATAGGGGAACAAGCTGGTGGCGTATTTAATGAAAATACAAAAAATTAAAGAATCTGTAGTTACAAATAAGTCAGTTCTTTACTGTTGCACCCTTTTGCCAGTGTCACCTTCAGTCTTTTATATCTGTTTTTCTTGCTAATAAGCTTCAGGATATTTATGAACATTCATGGCAATGAAGTCGTTTGCTTAATAAGCTTATCAGTGACAATAGTTACAGTAATTTGTGAATGAATTCAAGAATGTCTGTGGGTAATGGAATTAAACTGTTAACATTAGTAATATTTTGGAAAGTTTCATCATCATAACACTATTTACTACTTTTTACTGATTTTTCTCATTTCTGGTCCTGGTTTGTTTCGTTTAGTTTTATAAAACTTCCACTGTCCCAATGTTTTTTTCTTCCAGTATAATGAAATGATGCTTATATGAAACTGAGTTGATCCACATAAAGCACTTGCAGTCCCTTGCAGGCGTGCATACAATAAAAAGTATTTAATATTGCATTTTTTGTAATCAGTTCAGCATGCATCTCTGTATACATAACCTGTCAGTAGCTGCCCACAGAGTTATTTTCAATTTTCCTGTAATTTAATAACATAAAACATGATAAATAGATGTAAAAACTTTTTATAATATGGAAAAATGCCTGTACACCATTATTATTTGCAGTATGTAGATAGTCACAGGATATGTGATGCATTCCCTTATGGATCTGAGTTACTGGGTACACATTTGTTTCCATACTATTCGGGCCCACATAGTTAAATGTACAGTTCAGTTTATCATGTTTTATAGATAATTTCACTTCAAAATTTCTCTGAGGGTTGAAATGCTTTTATAAATATGTAATGTTGAATCATTGGCTGTTGTCAGCTTAGCATATAATTTTAATGGTCTATTATCCATTCTGGATCTTTCTGAACTCATCAGCTGTGAACAAATGTTGATTAAGAATGCAACCAACCATGAGTACTTCTAAAAGTATATATTTAAATGCCATTACCAGCCTCAAGCTATTATGTCTGTCTACAGGTTTTTATTTTATTTACTTACTTTTTTTTAAGTAATTGCAACAATGTGCTAATATACGTGTATTTGATAAAATATAAAATGAAATACTTACATACCCTCGATTTGTTTTGTCGGTATCATTTAGGCTTTCTTTGGTCCTTAAGCATTTTCAGCATGACACACGAAGAGTTAAGAATTATAGACAATGCACTTATTCTAAACAATCCACTGTGTTGTGCACACACTTCACAGTATTTTTCATCAGTTGCAGCCTTTGACAAGTACTTCACATGTAATGATTTTGCTTACAGTGAAAAGTCTATCCACTGACCAACGATATCACTCATTTCTCAACAAGGAAACATCTCATCTACTGTATGTTAAGTAAAGAATGTGTGGACGATACAAATCTAAATAACAGAAAAATGCTTTGTCCAGAAAAGTGCACATCTTACAAGTGAGGAACTCTAATTGTAGCATGTCATAGGAGAAATTAACAAGAAGATTTATCAGGCTACTCTCGAGAAGCAATGGCATGTGTTTTGATTTTGGTCCCTGACAATATTCTTCAATGGATGTTAAGTTGGGCAGCTAGTGGAATAAGGATACCCTTGTTCAGAGTCCTAACACAGACCAATCATGTTTAATTTGTGTGAAAAGTGCAATGAACATTTTCAGAATTGTTTGTTAGCCAGCTGTAGTTGCTCATTTAGAATTTACTGAGATGAATTGAAGGTGTGAATGCATATTTCTAGTTATTTTTAGATACCCATTTTCCTCCATAAGTTAGTTGTATATTTTGTTTGTAGATTATCTTTAGTGTTTGAAATGCTGTATCTATATTGAGCCATGTGAGTGGCAGTTGCAGATGTAGTTAAATGTTTTTAGTCTAAAAGCATCCTTTTATTTAAGATATCTTGAAGTTGCTGCCAGTCAGACCAAGATAAAATCTGATGCAATTGTCACAATCAGTACTGTGTACTCCTCAGTTTTTAGAGATCCAGCCCAATGGTTTTGGTTTTATGTACTATGTTATGTTGCAGCATTTAGTGTGCATCTATGGGCTTAAAGTCGAAATTGTGCAGAAAATATTAGTAAGTTACTTTATTCAACCATAGAATGTTTATGAAATATTACATATGTCATGTTAATTGAAAGAGGAAACAGTATTTTAATTAACTAATCCATACATACAGCAATAACATCTTTTACAGTTGTAGATGATGATGATCTGCTGTTAATTTTGAAGTGTTTTGTACAATTTTTTATACACATTGCCAAACAAGTTTACAATTTACGTAAAAAAAAAAATACAGTATGTGTCGGATAAATACACACTGGGTGAGCAAATATTTGTAGTTTGGGCACTGCATTTCAGCTGTATTAAGTACCTTGACAATACTTTTAGCATCCCCTTGTATTCTTTGTGTTGTCTCTTTAGCCCATTTGAAAAAGCAGAGTCATCAGCTCACCACAATGTTAAGATGACAAAATTGGATGAAGTATGGAAATTATCCATCACAGACCCTGGGTGCAGAATTTCACATTATTTCTAATTAAATAATAATAATTTTTTCAATGCCTGCTTGATGTTACATAAATAATCATGGACTTTTTAGTATTAACTATTTGAGAGGTATGCTTCATTTTTTTTAATATTAGGGTTTTAATGCATTCAAAAAATTTATGGTGCAGTTTTATTCCTTTGTAGAAAATACTGGCTGTTGTTTTGTTTATCTTGAAACATGAGTCGGACAAAACTGACATTTACTCAGATCATGTGAATACTGCTGTTTGTGAGATAACTGCTTTGTTCTGTATAAGCCAAAAATATTGTTATTTAGTCTGATATTATGTAATTGCCCAAACTATGAGGTTTGTGGTGGGATTATTTGGGACAGAGATGCTACATATTAGTATGTTGTGCAAACAATAATGTAAAATGAATGACTTACAGAGGATGATGTGAAGTTTGCACTATGTGCATATTTAGACTGCTCAGCTATAACTGAAGTTGTATTTACCAAATGTTGAAAATTGATCTTCTACCTTAAACTTATAATTACCTTTGATGTTTACATTCTGTATGTAGCAAACATCACTATAGAAATCTGCCATTATGCTGCTTGTAAAAGTTGTAACTGCTTGATAGTAATTTGTCATGTTGACATAATGATTATTCCTTAATCTAGAATGTTTCTAGTTACGTAAGTACTTTTATTCATGTTATATAGTAACCTGTTTATACATTATGTATGTAAATGTTTATTGTTCGCTAGGAAACTTAAGTTTGGGTCAACACAATTCCAAACAGACAGTTATAATTTATGATAATAATTAAAATAGTTTATGCACAATTATCTTAAAATATTCAAAATTAAATGTAAACTTAGTAACATTCAGATTAATGTTTAAAGACATTCTTTCCTTTCATACTGTACACTGATTTCTGCAGGCATTTTTAAGTGTAAAGATGCCTTGCTGGTACCTGATACTTAATGCTGTAAATGTTAGCTGTGTTAGCTTCAGTTTTGCTTGGTTACTTTATATTTGTATGCATCATATCGGAGAAGTCAAAACAATACTACTTTTGTGTAAAACAAATGAGCTCTGTATTCGCATGTTAACAATACTATCAGAGCTAATGACATTCTGTGATAATCAGAAATGTCATTTCTATGATGTTTCTGGATGTAACAGCATAACTAGTGCTACGATGGGGCTGATTTGACGATGGGACTAGTGCTACAATGGGACTGGCGTGGAGATGAAAACATTCTTGAGTGGATGACCATCTCTGGGGTGCAAGAATTTCTCTTGATAGGTGTGCAGCCACCAGGATTACGCTCTGTTCCTAGCTGTACTGGACATTCCATATTTCTTAGACTCCTGGATCAATCTGTACTGCTATCACGCTGTCTACCACACCCTGTTCTTTGTACCTCCCTTTGCAGGTGCAGTGGGTAACATGTCACTTGTGAAGAGGCTTCACTTTCCTTTCCAAGAGAAAATTGGTCCTACACAGACCCATCCTCACTCCACCCATGAACAACAGTTCTCAAATTTTATATGGATATGAATCTGTATGTGCATCAAAGCCCTTCTTATGCAGCACAAGACATGGGTAGCCAACATACGTTTGTGGCACTGTGAACTGTAACTTGACAGCTTACCACTACCTTATCCAAGACTGCCTCTAAACTAGTGGCAATAAAGGCTGTGCATATGTGGCATATACTTCTTTTTGAGAACATCCATCAAGGGTTTCAGAGTATTTAATTCTACAGCATCAAATGTGTCACGAAGTGCTCTTTGACCCAGTTAAATTATAACATTATATAAATAACACACAGCAGAGTGAACAGTATTAATGGCGATGATAACGATGTCGATGACATGAACAACAATTATAATAGTCTATTCACTGGACAGTAAATTTGTAATTATTTATTTATTCTGTTAGATGAGTTGATTGTTAATCAGTGCAATGATGACTGCATTACCACCTGAAGCAAGACTGCTTAATACAAATTTCTGCTTTATTCATTAAATTTTTGGTGTGCACATATGTTGCTGCAACAATAAAGTAAAATTAAATGATATGATTGAATTGTTCATTTGATGGAATTCTGTATTCATTTGGATGCTAAATACACCAGTGTATCATTTCTTTAATGCCTCATCTGAATCCTTGTCAGTATAGCCATTTTTATCTCGAATTTATGTATAGCATTGCCTAACACTTGTTTGTAATTTAGTTTTCAAAGTTATAATTGTAAAAAAAATAGTTGTTTGTGTTTAATATGTTGTTTAAGTTTAGTATGTTGTTTCACTGTTAGTATGTTCTGAACATTAAAGAATATTACTAACTATCCTGAAATACATTATTAAAGTTATCCCCTACTGTCACTCGCAGTGTTTTTTGTAAGTCATTGTAATATGTTGATGCTGATTTACAATTTTATGGCCACTTACCATTATTTTGTTACTGATCTCTTATAAAAGCAAATTCTTGATTTATATACATCATCTATTTTTATATCTTTATTGCCTGTTGCGGAAAGTGGATGTTAACAATGTTGTTGAATTATAGTGTAAGTGGCTATGCCTTCATCCAGAAAGAAATAAAAATATGTTTGACATGTATAGGTATTTTAATTCATCTCCCTAAGGATATCTCACATATAACTTATTTCATCTCTGGCAGTGTTTATTAATTTGATGTGGTAGTCAGGAAGCAACCTCAAGATGTAAAACAAACTCTTGCAACATTTTTGTCCATAAAATTTGGAATTGGGAAGAAAGATAATGGTGGCAAGTGCTGTTATCAAATACACAACACTGAGATGGTTGTATCTGAGTGGTTATACACTACATTAGAACAGAATTTTCCAATAATCAAAATTTCTTTTGTGACAGCATTGTGGGATAATTTTCTCCTATTCCCACATTAGGGTGCACAGATAGCTTGAGCATTTGGGAGCTTCTTCCATACTCAGTTAAGAGAGTTAGCTCTGCCAGTAACACTGTGACAGTTTTTTACATACAGAGGATGACAGTGTGCGGTTCAACAGGCAGGTCCTGTCAATAACAGAGAAGCTGTTAAAAGCTTGATTTCTCCCTAAAACCTTAAGGGGCAAGTAAATCTGAAAAACATTTCTAATAATTTCATAATCTTGTTCTGATTGTGTAGAAACAATTGTTACTCCTAAGTAACACTCGGACGCAATAAATAAGCCCTGTTGTGGTAAGTAAATTTACACTCGTATTTAGGGTACGCTAATTATCACATTCGTTTAGGGAGTGACTCTTTATCATGTTAAGGCAACATTTTCTAAATTTTAAGTGGTATGTAAAATCTTGTGGCTTTTGCAACCTGAAAAAGAGGAACTTGCAGTTTATTCCATGCCATCGACAGGAAAACTGTGAAGGCCTAATGATGTAAACAGAAAGGTATACTAGGGTTTAACGTCCCATTCTTAATGATGCTTTCACCGTGCTCTCCCAGAAAGTGGGTGGTCACAAGTGCATGGCATACTGTCTCATCTGTTCCAAAACACAAATATTAGGGTATGAGATTGATAACCATTTACCATTCATTGTTCCACAGTGAGAAATATTTATTGGATTTTTCAGATTGGTGCAACAGGTAAATCAAATATACTGGTGCCCGTTGAAATTTATTGCTTCAAAATACCTATAGAAACAACTGTGGGAGCTCTCACACAGAATCTTTGGTTTGTCATCTCTCTGTACTTATGTCTGGTTTAGGCAGCGCACGTTCCACATCTCCATTCAACAACCTGTAGTAGTATTCACGGAAATCCATAGGAAACCCACCGTTCCATAGTAACACTCTTGTCTCTCATTTGCTGTGAATAGATCTTTAAATTTGCTGCTGCACTTTGTACTTTCTTGATGCAGTGGAGCTGCTGTGCAGTACCAATATTTCTGGCCATGTAATTTTATTTCTGTTTGCTGATGATTGAGGACCGTAAGAAAGCACATATCTACTCAGACTCATGATAAAGTAATTTAACCACTCTTAACAAACTCCTCTAATGAGATGAGTGTCCAACTGAAACAATGGTATTCTCAGGAATGCCCCTAGGGAAGGGTTTTCTGTAAACATAATGATTTGGCAGGCAGGGTGGGGAATAATCTGCGGTTGTTTGCAGATGATGCTGTGGTACAAGATGATTTAGACAACATTTATGGTTGTGTGTGTGTGTGTGTGTGTGTGTGTGTGTGTGTGTGTGTGTGTGTGAGAGAGAGAGAGAGAGAGAGAGAGAGAGAGAGAGAGAGAGACAGACAGAGAGAGAGAGAGAGAGAGAGAGAGAGAGAGAGAGAGAGAGAGAGAGAGAGAGAGAGAAGGATGTGTTAACGGTATTTTCAAATGACATGTAAGTTGTACATAGATGCTTTGGGAACTCGTATGGGAATCCCTGGAGAGAAAGCAATATTCTCTTTAAGGAACACTGTATAGAGAAATTTAGAGAACTGGCATCTAAAGCCGATTGCAGAATGATTCTACTGCCAGCAGCATACATTTTGCATATGAATTGTAAAGATAAGCTATAAGATACTGGGGCTTACACAGACGCATATAGATATTCATTTCTCCCTCACTCTTTATGCGAGTGGAAGAGGAAAGGGAATGACTAGTAGTGGCACAGGGTACACGCACACTACAGCTGCTGGTGGAATATGTATGTAGGTGTGGCCAGGCTCATAACAGGAGCTCTCATTCAATCTTGCTGTGACAGAAAAGTTTCTGGATCATTGTCGCCAGTGTCCATTTTCTCCTCGAGTTCAAAGACACTGCCAAGCCATGACTTCAACCCACAGGTGGACCTCCACAGCAGGGTGGAAGCACAAACACTGCTGTGCCTTGCTGATCTTAATGAGTTAACTCCACTTTTCACAAAACTATACATACACGACAAAGGGCACACACGGTTGGTTGGCCCACACTTACTGATTACTTAAAATATGTTTTTAACAATTACGAATGTCGTTCCTTGGCGTGAGAGATAATACATGCATTTCAAGTTCTTGTTAAGATTGATCACACTTATAACATTTCCAGTTAAGTGTAATAGTATGTAATTAATTCGTAAGGACATAGTTTATAACCATGTTTTGGTGGAAATAGTTTAACTGTTCTTTACCATAGGGAGTCACATGCTGATGCTGGGCTCTGTACTGCACTACGTTACTTCAAATCTGATTTGTGACAAATATTAAATGGTGTCTCTGTACAGGTTGACTTGTCATTTTCCAGCTAAGTCTCTTTACTTTTGACTATTTTTGAGACTATGTCATTATTGGGACACAACATCACATTGCAGCTTAAGATATTTGTAGCACCAACATTTACAACTCAATTTTTGGACAGACACTGTGTACATATATTATTTTTGAGATGATATTGTCCCTTCTTTTATACCTCCATACAAAAATAGTATAGGTAATTTCCTCTATGTATCCACCTGACCCCAGGTAACACCATCCCTCCTATGGGTCCGTCTATGTCCCCCTCACTTCCATAAATAAAATGGGATTCACTGAACTTAAAAATTGAAACTATATCTCTTTCTATGTCAAAAGTGTCTACATAGCATATTTAAGTTTTACTTGATACATGGGTTTCCTACTACTTTCCATTCTGTCACTCTTACTGTGCCTTTCACAGAGTCATACCTTCCCTCTATGTTATATTAACATATAATAATGTGCTTTCTCTGATACAAACTTAAGATTAACTACAGACTGTTCATTAAGACCTCATTTGCTGTTACACACGGAAATGTTGTTATCCAGTTTGTTCTTAACAATAGAGTTGTGCACCACTCATTTTGAAATCATGAAGTAGTACTGAGAATACAGAAGTTTCCTTTAATTTGTTACTTTTCCTCTCAACTACTTTGTCATATACTAGGTATATATGTGATACAGCAGCTTTTCACTTTCCACTGAGAACACATCTATCTTTTTGTTAATCCCAGTTGAAAAAAACATTAAATTATCAAACTCAAAACCTTTATTTATTGTGTGTCAAACACCTTATGCCCAATTATGTAACATATGTATAACTATCAGCTTTTTCATACACTTTGACACGTATAAGGTTCACAGACAAGTTACTAGCATTTTCGTTTTGCATGTTGCTATGGGTTTCTTTATCAATTGCCATTTTAATTTGTAGTTCACTGTTGCTATCTCAGTTTACATTTTGCCATTTGGAGATAGTAAGTGGAGCTGTGGACACTAGAAAGTGGAGTGCCAAATGGAATAATCTGAACATTTTCTTCTTGAGTTCAGTAGAGGGGTGACAGCAGTGAAGGCAGCCAGAAACATCTGCACCATATGTGGGGATAATGCTATTCATCAGAGCACAGCAAGAATATGGTTTTCTCATTTAAAGGAGGACCATTTTCACATTAGTGACCCACTAAGTTCATAAAAATGCGAAGGCCTTTCTGAAGATCATGGAAAGATTAATCCACAGTGATGCATGCCAGTGTATTCAAGATCTTGGTCATTGATGATCATGATCATTCCACCACTGTGCAAATTTTGCATGCAACAGAAAGGTTACAAAATGAGGTGTATGAGTACCGCATGTCCGAAGTGAAAATCGCAAAAATCAGTTGGTGGCCATATCTATCTCTATTTGCTCATCATCAAGCGGCTCATGAAATACTGAACATTACAATTGTGGTGGGGTTAGGGGTCAAACCCGGGACTCCACATGGCAGACCAGAAGCTGGGACCCACCACACCGTATTTCGTCAGGAGGCCGAGCAAGTTCAAGAATTTTGAGAGGCAGTGCAGAGTGATACAGCAGTATTCAGTAACATTGCTTTATTCAGCTAATTTACAGTATTTGATGGTGAAGCATAGTGTCAGCGTGCTGCCCGCCGGATGTCCTGCAAGTCCAGCCGGCTCAGCAGACTCCTGGTATGCCGATGCCACTGCTGTTGTTATCAAGGCTTCCTGCCAACGGAACTTGGCCGCCGCTCTCCCGGTCACCACCCAGCGATGAGTAGCGCCTTGCGACTTACTCCGCCCCATTAGGCCTGCTCTGCCTGACCAAGGGATGAAGGTGGATGTACTGGTCACCCGTGGCCCTCAGGCCACCGCTGCTGCCAACACATGACCTGATTCAAACCCACGCGCACCTGGATTCTGTGCTGAAATTTTCCGCTAATGGTGCTTGCCGGATGGCAACACCCACTGCCATCTCTGGCGCTGTCGTAGCGCTGCTCTGCTACCCTCAGGGTACGCCTCGCCCAGTCCCAGTATGCCAGGTGGGAAGCAAACTTGGCCACTAAACTAGAGTGGAACTGAGTCCCTCCTGGACCTGCTGCAGACCTCTCTCACTGCCAATTTTCAGGCAGACCGTGCTATCTCCAAGTGGAAGGATGCCATTCCACCCTCCCCTGGCGTTGTGTCCTCCGATGCAGAATATAGCCCAAGCAACAACATAGAAACAAAGTACAAATTTATACAGAATGCTTATAATATTGCTGCCAGACTGGCCACTATAAGCATAGAGCAGCACAGGTCTGTCCCGACGTTCCATTGACCTGGCAGACCCTGTCAAGCTAAACTTGCCCGTCTATTTATATTGGTTTCTCCCTTGCTTCTGACATAGTGTCAGAGAGAGACACTAACAAGTGTAGGATAAGTTTTTACAGGTCAGCCATTTACAAATATCCACTCCTGGCTCTGGCCTAGTGCCCCACCTAATATATCCACTAACTAAGAGCAACGCTGCAGTTTCCTACCTTGTTGTTGCTCCATTCAAAACAAATCGTGCATGCAATACCGCTGTCACAGCTCTGCGCCGGCAGGTGCCATGTTTACCTTGCCTGGCCTGCTGGCTGTCGTCCAATATGCCACTCTGCCAGCGGCCCCAGATTTCATCCCCCAACAGCACCTTCATTGAATTTCGAAAAAATTTCCCTTTCCCTTGACTAGATTGACACTAGTGCAGCACTATCCTGGTGATGAAAAATTGTGTCTGTATTCTAACATAAGGAAAGGAAAGGATTGGTTGAGGCCAAACAAAGGAGCAACATCCCATACAAAAATCTGCATGCTTTCACAAAAGATAATGTTATGCATCTAGTGGGACGACTTTGGTGGGGTGTATTATGAATTGCTTCCACAAGATGTAACCGTCATTGCTGACATTTTCTGTCAACAGAAAAGATGTCTTGCATATACAGTCTAAGAACAGCAACCAGGAAGTCCACGTGAAGCAATATTGATCCATGAGAGAGCCTGCCTGCATTCCGTACAGTATTTTTTTGTCAGTCTAGCAAAAGTTGGGTTGGGAAGTCATGTCACACCCACCTTATTCACCTGATCTTGTGCCTCAGATTTGAGCCTTTTCCACTCTCTATCAAATAACTTTCATGGAACTTCCCTTTCGGATTAAGAAAGTGTTCTGAAGATGACTCAATGAATTCTTCCCCAGAAAACCATGCCATTTACATTTCGCAGAATCGAAAATTTCCCCAATGTTTGCTGTCCATTGTAAGCACTGAAGGATGATATATTATTGTACGCTGAAGTCTCTGTTATGTTTATTAAAACTATAGAAAAAGTATACAAACTAATGCACCAGCTACATACCTGTGTTGGGGCCTAGCGCAATGGTTATCATATAAACATGATGTAGAAGGTTGTGGGATCAAAAAACGACAAATGAAACTTTTTTACAATTTATAAATCCGATCAAAAGAATTTGATTATTATTTTTATTCAATTAATTCGTTTACATGTAATTTTTGATGTTATTGTTTTTTTTATTTACCCTTATTTTTCTTTCTGTCATTTTTTTTTCTCCTGGAATCTGCCTGTGTCACCTATAATGTGGAAATAATTGTTAATGTGTGTGTGTCTGTCTCGAGTTGCTTCATAGAGGTTAGCTTTAACCACCATAAACAAAGCAAGTGCGATTTTTAAATCTGCACAGATTGTTGATTGCTATTATCTCTGATGCATTTCACATCATGGGGTTGTGGTTAGCTTAGGACACAAATTTGATTTCAGGGCTTTGTCTGCCATGGTTGTCCTTTCTCACTTGGAATCAGATGTCCATAGACCGTCTCACATTTCCAACGTACCTGGCAGTGGCTGCCTCCGACATTACTCTGCATTAATTGGTGCATAGTAATGAAGTAAAACCAATTAATATTTCTACTTTTACAGTTCTCTGCAATTTATTGCATAATTTGGTAAACCATAGTGTTTTTTCTGACATGCTCTGGTGGTTTCCGGTAATTAAGGGTGTCAGTGTGGTACTGGTGTGCAAGACTCACACTCCCTCTTGGCTATCAAACTTACTTGGAGTTGCTTCGCCGATCATCTTTTCAGGATAGCCAGCTGTGATGTCCTGCACGACTTCTTCTCTGAATATAGGATGCTACATGGAGGAAATTTTTTATACTTTAAAATATTCTCGAGTGTACAGAGTTATTTTAAAACTCAATCTCACTGTATTTTCATCACACACAACAGTTTCTGACAGACCGGAAGGTTCCAAGCTTACAAAAAATGTTTTAGTTGTATGAAAACTATCACATTAATTTTTCCATAAATACAGTCTACAAATCTCACAAAGTTTAACAAGACAACTGTCTAGACCTTACTTATTGATTCTTTCTCTTACATTCGTAATTGTCCCTTCTCTTCTTTCAACAACATTCAAATGTTCACACAGTAATGTTTCATGTCGCATGGAGTACGGCGCGTTTATTCCGACTACCTGCCCACGCCGGTCATCCGTCCCATACACGTCCGTCCTGCACACACATAACTGTGGTGTAGTAGACACGGATCTACTCATCTCTAAAATAACACGTGTTCAAGACGGTGGAAATACAAGGGTCTCTAGAATTTACTCCGAAATTCCTTAGGCATTACAATGCCTTCCAGAATGCTGGAAGTTAGAAAAGTATAATTATTAAATTGTCATTACTTCAACACCCCCCCCCCCCCCAATCAATTTAATAATTTCCTAAATTGCCCATAAAATTCACTATCCCCAGCTTTTAACACAGTCTATTGAAACGTGCACTCTTAGCTACTTTTGGTAAAATATGTGCCATTTGTTCCTCGGAGCTAATGTATTGAACTTTCAGATGGCCTTTGTTGTATAGCTCTTGTGTAGAAAGGATTTCACATCCACATGCTTCAGTCATCTATGTTCCCACTTCCGTAATTGACAGATTCTTCAAGAAGATGCTTAAGCCATGGGGTGTCTGTCATAGCTGTCGCCGAAGCTGGATATTCTGCTTCTATTTCATAGTGAAACTCATCTGTCTCCTTGTCACAAGAAACAGTATTTTCAAACAAAAAACTATAAGAAAGTGAAGAAGACAGAAGCTCTACAACATAACACAGTCAGAATCAACATAGCAGTAATAGCATTTAAAATTTCCTTTTTGTATCACAGGCCAACATCAAGTGTTCCTTTAATATATCAAAGAATTCATTTCAAAAATTTCTACTCTAATTCTGTTGGTTTATTTTGCTGTCTACTAAAATAGTTAAGTGATGCACTTCGTCTGGTCATAGCTGTCATTATATACATTGAAAAACACAGTAATTGTCCATCTGGTTTAAATTCATCCATTTGACCACAAGCATCTCCACTGCATTTGACTTCCATCGATGTTCTCAGTGTTTACAGTCTTCCATGTTGAATCTTTTCAATAAGTATTCAAGATGAACATAGTGACAAAGAAACATTTTGCCACTGTTGCTCTGCATATTTATTCTGAGGAATGATTTTGGTTCTCCGAGTTCTCACATTCGACATTTTAACTAGTTCTTAATGTAGGTGACTTTTTTTTTACTATTACATCCAGCTGGAATATTATCTACATATGGAAGCAAATTGAGTATAATGATCATCAATGCTTTCAACATAGAGACATCTGCCAATTTTGGGTTGTCGAAACATGATTTCCTTCATAAAACTGTCAAAAGTTTTTTTTTTTTTTTTTAGTTTTCATACAAGCCTTTTCTTAATCTTTACACCAGGTCTCAATGCAGGAATCAATTTTGTACATCTGTTTGTTCCATAAATGAATTATGTTCCTTCACCACACAAAGGAGCATTCTTAGTGTTGTGAATTGAGCAAGTGGAGTATAGTCATATCTCTTTCAATATTTCCAGACATGTCTATTTTTACTTTGAACATCCTCTTACTGTCAGTGATACTTTTATTTGCTGTAAGTGGTTCATAAGTCAAAGTTCCATTAGATGACTGAGAGTCCAATTTTTCCATAATTTTTTTTTTTTCCATTCTTCTCCTACATCTTCTTCATGATGCCTTACCTGAACGTCTTCAGACTTCTGAGGTAAGTTTTCCCACGAATGTTTTTGCATTCAAGGGAAACACTGCATAATCCTTGAAAAATCTAAATTTTCTTGTTATTCTATTGCTTTTCCACAAAGTTTCTGCTCGCTTCCACTTCTTCTGACATCGTGGGCCTTGAGTTACCTTCAACAGTTTGCACAAAATCAAGGACTTCAAAACAGAACTAACTTTGAGGAAACTGAAGAATGTTCTGAATTACATTGTTCACTTGAATGGTCTTCTTCAAGATCCAATCATCACTACTTTCACCTTCAAATAGAAACATATCTTTTTCAAAAATAGCATCTCTCCCAAATACAACCTTGTGTTGCTTGGCACACCATATTGTGTGGCTAATTAGACAGTTTCCAGTCACGAAACATTTTAATGGGATAGTTCCTTTTCAATACTTTCCTTGGAATGTGCCACTATGCAACACACCCAAAGTCATATTTGTTCAAATTTGGCTTTCTTCCATCCGATAGCATTTCTAGAATTTCTGCATCTAAAACTGAAGTATAACTATGGTTAATGATAAAAGTATCTGCCAGTAACTTTTGACTAAAATTGCTTTCAAACTTCGCGTCCAAAAATTGTGCAATGAGCCTTTTCAATGACAGTATGATTTAGTCGCTCTGCCACTCCATTTCGTAATTGACTTTGCAAATATACTCATGACCGTTGTCACTTTTAAATCTACTGATTTTCAGCAAATACATACTTTGGAAATAGGAAGCAAGAATTGTTACCAATATTGTATCGACCACTGTGCCATACAGTTCAGTGAGCAGACACATGGGTATTATATACTGTAGGACTGAAAGTTTCGGAGTGTTTTTCTCGTGAGTGCCTAGCCATCTGGCCGTATGGCTGGGGCGTTGTAACTCTATGGGGTAGTGCTGCCAACACATGCCATCCCACTCTTAACTTCATTTCCCAACCCTCGCACTCCCCTTGTTAGTGTGTGTATATACACAATTGAATCATTTCTGTGAGCTGCAGCTATAGCTATCACACTTTTGAATTGAACCCGCTGAATTTTTAAAAACAAGCATCATCCTGCCATTTATAGTTTATGCACTGACAATTAATTATTTAGTGAACCTGACACTAGAAGAGCACCTTTTAGTTTTAATTTGAAATTCCAGTCCACAAACTATGCTTTCAACATAAATTTCTCCAACCTTTATTCTTATTTGATTCACCAGTTTGTTCACATCCATCAAAGAACAGATTAATTAACTAAATATCCTGTTACCCTCAAATCTAGAAACCAATCCACTTTGCCACCTGGAAAATTTCCAGTAACAGCTGAGAAAGAAAAGTTACTTTTATTTCTGTTTATTTTTTGGAGAGATTTAGCTAAATTTGCAGAACTATACTTCTATGCGTTTGTGGCAATCTAACATTGTATATTTCCCCAATAATGGCATTGTTTCCCACGTCTGTAACACATATATTGGGTTGATACATAAGTTTGTTGCGTTTTTCTGTACGTTTGATAAACACAACAGATACACATACACACCCTACTCATCCATAATTATTCTCCTTCACTATTTACAACAGTCTATCAATGCTGAGATAACTTTTTGATTCCATGACTGTAGACATCGAGTGGTTTTGAGGTGAAGATCTCGCCGAGCCATGGTAGGAGAACCTTTTGCATCCGGCAAAGCTTAGCTTGAAGTTTGTTCGATAGGGAGCAGGAAAAACTGAGGGTGCAAGATCAGTTGAATAAGGTGAGTGCAGAATGACCTCCCAACCCAACTCTAGTATAAAGTTTTTGGTCAGTCTAGCAGAATGGGCGCGGGCGTTATCGTGGAGTAGCATCACTTTTCGCAGTCTGCCTGGTCGTTGTCCTCAAATTGCGTCCACAAGATGTCTCAGTTACTGACAATAAATATCATCAGTGATGGTTACATCTCAGGGAAGCAATCTGTACTACACCACACCATCACTGTTCAACTAGATGCATAATATTATGGATGCATGCAGGCTTTTATATGGGGAGTTGCTGCTTTGTTTGGGGGCAACCATTCTTTTCTTTTCCTTATGATCTTAGGATAAAGACACCATTTCTTGTCACCTATAAGGCTATAACGATACAAGTTAGGAATGGTCAACGTTGCTTTCAAGCAAATTGATCACGAACAATGAGAAAAGCACATACATTCACCTGCTGATTTATGTGTTTTCGGCTTAGAGCATGTGGTTCCTTTTTTCAAACTTCTCCATTGCATGCAAATGTCGCACAATGGTAGAATGATCACAGTTAATAACATTTGCGAGTTCTTGAGTTTGCTGACATTGATTATTGTGGGTTAATGTGTTTAAACAATCTTTATGAAACTTCGACTGTCTTCCTGAATGTACTGAATCACTTATGTCAAAATGATCCTTCTTAAAACGAGAAAACCGCATTCTTGCCATGATCTGTCTCATGGAATTATCCCCCTCCCACATGTGGTGTGAATGTTTCTGACTGCCTCCGTAGCTGTCATTCCTATTGAACTGTAATAGAAGAATACATCAGAAATGTTTAGATATCTCCACTAGGCACTCCATTTTCTAGTGTCCAAACCTCCACTCATTATCTCTATACTTCAAAATGACAATATGTGAACTCATATAGCAACAGTGAACTACAAAGTAAAAAATGACAACTCCTAGCATCCACAATATCAACCAAAATCTTATTTTTAGACAAAGCTTTGGCTGCATCATACATAGCTTGAGACTTGGTTGTCTCTGAATACATCATTTTACCTTTCTGTCAGATGCTGTCGACGATGGCAATTCATTTACTGTCCAGTTGTTACCTTTAGAATTATTAAGTTTTGCTTCTTTGTCTAGTAATCTACCCTTTAAGAAATCCGGTTCCAATTCCTCACTTGAGAAGGTATTCAGAGCAGTAACAACTACTTAGGATTCTGGTGGAATTGTTTGTAAGTAACCACATACTATATCAGTTCCTCCAATATTATCATCCGATCCTTCAAATTACCCATTAACTTACAAAACTCCAAAAAATTAATTTCAAGAGTTATTGTCATTTGCAGTAAACTTTAAAGGCCGTTCTTAATAAAAGCCATACCTTTCAGCTCAAATGTTTGAATTAATGTATTTCCTATTTTTGGTGTAGGCCTACTCCAAGCAACTTTGTGAAATTCTTTGGATTACTTGAGACTTACACTTCTTATCGGTTTTGCCATTCAGCTGTCTCAGCCATGTCCATGTATCTCTTTCAGACAAAACTCACTTCCAGCTCACATAGAAGTATTTCAGTCCTAAATTTTCAGTTGCTAATGTTCTTCCCATTAAACAACAGTACCTTGTATTCCTCCTCTTCTTGAGCCATGACTCTAAATTAGGTACTGGATTAATTTTTTCCACCTTTATTTGTTGTACTGTAACACCTGGCACCTGGGTCCATGACCACTTGCTAAGAAAATAACACTTATTTAGGATAAATAATTTCAACTCGTTACTTCACACAATTTACAATTACAACCACGGGACAACAATGAAGACAAAATACAAACAGAGCGAAGAAACACAGAAAAAACACATAAAAAAGACAAAGAGATAATAACTCAAAGGATTATTATTACATTATCATCATTTCAACACACTTTGTATTAGATAGGAAACTCCATTTCCAAACAATGAACAATGGCACCATTTAACCAAGATACAGAACAGCCTGCCACCACAAGTAAAAAACATAGCCTTGATTTTAGAAATCTGAAATCATTAACTGATCATTGCTCTGAATTGTGTGAATTTTTGGTCCATATGTGTACAGTGAAATATCAAACAAGCTGCAAGTGCATGAATGATTTTTATAAAATTAATAATCACTGTGAATGAGACTTTTATACAATGTGTAGCTATCTCCATACTGTTGTCTTTGTCCATGTTTGTACTGTATTGTAACACTCTTTTGGTCTCCTTCAACTATTATTTATGCTACTTGTCAACTCAGATTATACAACCTGGGTCCAGCAAAAATTGTCATTTTAACAGCCCTGGACATCTGCTGCCGTTTAGGTTACGGAATCTTCTTCTTGATACAGTTATGAAGTGTAGTGGTATGACCGAGAGGGAATTTGTTCTCGCTTGATATGGCTAATAACTATATGACATTGTTTGTCGTCTATCTTGATATATACACTCCTGGAAATTGAAATAAGAACACCATGAATTCATTGTCCCACGAAGGGGAAACTTTATTGACTCATTCCTGGGGTCAGATACATCACATGGTCACACTGACAGAACCACAGGCACATAGACACAGGCTACAGAGCATGCACAATGTCGGCACTAGTACAGTGTATATCCACCTTTCACATCAATGCAGGCTGCTATTCTCCCATGGAGACAATCGTAGAGATGCTGGATGTAGTCCTGTGGAACGGCTTGCCATGCCATTTCCACCTGGCGCCTCAGTTGAACCAGCGTTCGTGCAGGACGTGCAACCACGTGAGACGACGCTTCATCCAGTGCCAAACATGCTCAATGGGGGACAGATCCGGAGATCTTGCTGGCCAGGGTAGTTGACTTACACCTTCTAGAGCATGTTGGGTGGCAATGGATACATGCGGACGTGCATTCTCCTGTTGGAACAGCAAGTTCCATAGGAATGGTATAATGATGGGTTCGATGACGGTTTGGATGTACCGTGCACTATTCAGTGTCCCCTCGACGATCACCAGAGGTGTACAGCCAGTGTAAGAGATCGCTCCCCACACCATGATGCCGGGTGTTGGCCCTGTGTGCCTCGGTCGTATGCAGTCCTGATTGTGGCGCTCACCTGCACGGCGCCAAACACGCATACGGCCATCATTGGCACCAAGGCAGAAGCGACTCTCATCGCTGAAGATGACATGTCTCCATTCGTCCCTCCATTCACGCCTGTCGCGACACCACTGGAGGTACGATGCACGATGTTGGGGCGTGTCCGGAGCAAGTATGGTTGGCCTGACACATCAGTGTCAATGTGTTCTTTTTTCCATTTCCAGGAGTGTATATAAGGCTGTAAAAATGAATTTTACTGCAGATGTTTTCCCCAGTATTCAGTAAATCAGTATCTCCTGGCGTAATGGTGTACATTAGAGGTGACAAGAAAATAACATAACTGATAGAAGTAACTGATTATTGAGAAGTAGCTGTTACTGTGATAAGGGCTCATCTGATACTAGCAGTTACTTAAATAACAGTGTTTGCCGCCACCTGTTTACAGAAGATCATACTATGCTTTCACGTCAACTAATCTGAGATCTGGCTATGATAGAGAGGGATATATCATCTGGAAGAGGTTCTACATGTCATGGAAATAACAGAGACTATGCGCCATCTATTGATACAACTATGTGTTATTTTGTGCGCTCTCACTACTTTCAGCACAAAAATTAAATAAAGTTAATGTCAGAGTGGTTGCTGATAGGAGCAAACTTAAAGGTATTGTACATGTACTAGAGTTCCCTTGGGTCATTAGTTTGGGCAGTTAGTACAAATAAAGCAATTGGAGCGACAATGGAAATAACTGTCAGAGGTTGTTATTTTTCTCTAGCTGTTATTATTCTCTCTAAGTTTCATTCTCTGACACTTAACACGCTACCACTACGGGTAACCCAGTGACATTTCCGGAGAGAATAGTTACTGGAGTGAGCAAAATATTTTTGTACCGCTATGGAAATAACTATCTAGAACCCCCAGTGTCCAGCAGTTGACAACTAATGGGATTCTGTTCTTTCCATTTCTTGTAGTTCCTGTAACAGTTGACCTTCTATCTGGCCTTCGGTTATGTTAGAGGGTATTGTTAATGGTTTTTAGGGCTTTACATATATTGAAATATTTGAGCATTGTAGGTGATCTAAAAATGGAAAATAGTGGAGTACCTTCTCAAAGAATACCATATCCCCAATGCTTAGCTGGACCATTATGATGAAAAAACGCTGCTGCTGTATGTAATTAGTGTATCTGATCAACTTGAGTACAAAAAAACTTGTGTAATTTCATAAAACTTGTCTTTGTGGCTTTACTAAGAAAAATGAGCTTTCTCAATTTGTACATATACACTGCAAATGGACTTTTTTTATTTAATTAATTATTGGCTACTGATTTTGAATCATTTTCCACATAGTATTGAGCACATCAGTTTTATACAGGGAAATTGTACAATGGAATATTTACACTTCACACACAAGTATGGAAAATTAACCATTTGATCGCAGCATAGATGGAATGAATACAGGTATGCTTACAACAATAGTCAGATCAGGTACTTTGTCAGGAGCATTCAAATAAAAATATAGATTTACTTATATTAGGGTCTTCTTGTACTTGGGCATTCTACATGAAATTTTTTGAATAATATATGCTCTTTCTGTTTTGAAAGAGGCCAAGGGAGTTCATTTTGGCCCTTTGGCCCTTTATTTTAAGTGCTCATCTATCTCGTTCATGAATTAGTATAATACATATTCAAATAATGGAAAATCCAGGATAGAATGTAACAATATTACGAGAAAGAAAGCTGCTACTCACTATCTAGCAGAGATGCTGTGTCGCTGATACACACAACAATGACTCTCACAATTCACACACACACACACACAGACAGACACACACACACATACACATAGCAACATTGCATGATGGGAGTGGCAACTGGGTGGGGGTATGGAGGATACTGGGGCAGGGAGGGAGGGTGGGTAGTGATGTAGAGTAAAGTGCTGCAGGTTAGACCACGGGCAGGGGAGAGGTGGGGAGGGGAGCAGAAGTAGCAGAAACGGAGGGAAATAAAAAGACTGGGTGTGGTGGTGGAATAATGGCTGCATAGTGCTGGAACGGGTGCAGGGAAGGTGTGGGATGGATGAGAACAGTGACTAATGAAGGTTGAGACCAGGAGGGTTATAGAAATATCGGATGTATTGCAGGGAAAGTTCTCACCTGCACAATTCAGAAAAGCTGGTGTTGGTGGGTGCCCATAGCCATACCCTGAATTTGTTTGTGGGTAATGCCTCCAAAGCAGAAGAAATTGTGTGTTAGGATAAACTTGTCATGGTGACTAGGTTGTTGGTTTTGAATCTGTCAATCTTTGGGAAAGGGAGTGTTCAATAACAGGAAGGCTATGGGCATTAGGAACATTAGTGTACAGGGAGGTGGCACCAATAGTGACAAGCATGGCACTTTGTGGTAAGGAGTCAGGAACTGTGGAGAGTCAGTGAAGGAAATCGTTCAAATGCCTCTGAGCACTACGGGACATAACTTCTGAGGTCATAAGTCCCCCAGAATTTAGAACTACTTAAACCTAACTAACCTAACGACATCACACATATCCATGCCCGAGGCAAGATTCGGACCTTCAACTATAGCGGTCGCGCGGTTTCAGACTGTAGTGCTTAGAACCACTCGGCCACTCTGGCTGTCTGGAGGAAATGGTTGGTATCTTTTAAACAGGAAGGTATGTTAGGGGTAATAGATTGTAGGGGTTGGTCTATGAGAGCAGCAATTCTCTCAGTAACTGGCCACAATGGGGCGTCTTGGGTGATTAGGTTTATGGACTTTAGGAATCATGTAGAAGGTAGGATTTATTAGTGGAGTGAGAGAGGTGAGCCGAGGCATGGACTCCAGGGAGAGGGTCTGAGGTGGGCATAAGGATTTGAGTAGTGAATGGAGATCTTGCTGGATTACTGGAATGGGGTCGCTGTGGCAAGGTTTGTAGATAGAAGT
Organism: Schistocerca gregaria; assembly: GCF_023897955.1. Lineage (NCBI taxonomy): Eukaryota > Metazoa > Arthropoda > Insecta > Orthoptera > Acrididae > Schistocerca > Schistocerca gregaria. The sequence goes on from NC_064927.1 coordinate 43,193,537, forward strand.
ATCTGACAGCCAGAAGAGTCCTACTGCCAGGTAATCCTTGCAGTTAAAAACAACAGTGGTGGAGCCTTTGTCCACAGGTAGGATTAGAAGGTCAGGATCAGTTCTTATGTGGTGGACTGCAGCTATTTTTGCAGATGTAAGGTTAGAATGCATGTTGAGGGATTTGGGGAAAGATAGTGAGGCAACTGTTTATGCCAATGCTCTGGCAGTTTCCGGTGATTAAGGGTGTCAGTGTGGTACTGGTGTGCAAGACTCACACTCCCTCTTGGCTATCGAACTTACTTGGAGTTGCTTCTCCGATCTTCTTTTCAGGATAGCCAAATATGATGTCCTGCACAACTTCTTCTCCCAAGATAAGATGCTACTTTGGAGGAAACGTTTTATACTTTTAAAATAACTCCGTACACTCGAGAATATTTTGAACTCAATCTCACTGTATTTTTATCACACATAACACTTTTCATACAAGTAAAACATTTTTCTCCTCATGAACCATGGACCTTGCCGTTGATGGGGAGGCTTGCGTGCCTCAGCGATACAGATGGCCGTACCGTAGGTGCAACCACAACGAGGGGTATCTGTTGAGAGGCCAGACAAACATGTGGTTTCTGAAGAGGGGCAGCAGCTTTTTCAGTAGTTGCAGGGGCAACAGTCTGGATGATTGACTGATCTGGCCTTGCAACATTAACCAAAACGGCCTTGTTGTGCTGGTACTGGGAAAGGCTGAAAGCAAGGGGAAATTACAGCCGTAATTTCTCCTGAGGACATGCAGCTTTACTGTATGATTAAATGATAATGGCGTCCTCTTGGGTAAAATATTCTGGAGGTAAAATAGTCCGCCATTTGTATCTCCAGGCGGGGACTACTCAGGAGGACGTCATTATTAGGAGAAAGAAAACGGATCGGAGCATGGAATGTTAGATCCCTCAATCGGGCAGGTAGGTTAGAAAATTTAAAAAGGGAAATGGATAGGTTAAAGTTAGATATAGTGGGAATTAGTGAAATTCTGTGCAGGAAGAACAAGATTTTTGGTCAGGTGAATATGGGGCTATAAATACAAAATCAAATAGCGGTAATGCAGGAGTAGGTTTAATAATGAATAAAAATATAGGAGTGCGGCTAAGCTACTACAACCAGCATAGTGAACGCATTATTGTGGCCAAGATAGACACAAAGCCCATGCCTACTAGAGTAGTATAATTTATATGCCAACTAGCTTCGCAGATGATGAAGAAATTGATGAAATGTATGATGAGATAAAAGAAATTATTCAGGTAGTGAAGGAAGACAAAAATGTAATAGTCATTGGTGACTGGAATTCGTCAGTAGGAAAAGGGAGAGAAGGAAACATAGTGGGTGAATATGGATTGGGGCTAAGAAATGAAAGAGGAAGCTGTCTGGTAGAATTTTGCACAGAGCATAACTTAATCATAGCTAACACTTGGTTGAAGAATCATAAAAGAAGGTTGTATACATGGAAGAATCCTGGAGATACTAAAAGGTATCAGATAGATTATTTAATGGTAAGACAGAGATTAAGGAATCAAGTTTTTAATTGTAGTAGATTTCCAGGGGCAGATGTGGACACTGGCCATAATCTATTGGTTATGACCTGTAGATTAAAACTGAAGAAACTGCAAAAAGGTGGGAATTTAAGGACATGGGATCTGGATAAGCTGAAAGAACCATAGGTTGTACCGAGTTTGAAGGAGAGCATAAGGGAACAATTGGCAGGAATGGGGGAAAGAAACACAGCAAAAGAAGAATGGGTAGCTCTGAGGGATGTAGTATTGAAGGCCGCAGAGGATAAAGTAAGTAAAATGACGAGAGCTGCTAGAAATCCTTGGGTAACAGAAGAAATATTGAATTTAATTGATAAAAATGCAGTAAATGACGGAGGCAAAAAGGAATACAAAAGGTCTCAAAAATGAGATTGACAGGAAATGAAAATGGCTAAGCAGGGATGGCTAGAGGGCAAATGTAAGGATGTAGAGGCTTATCTCACTAGGGGTAAGATAGATACTGCCTACAGGAAAATTAAAGAGACCTTTGGAGAAAAGAGAACCACTTGTATGAAGATCAAGAGCTCAGATGGAAACCCAGTTTTAAGCAAAGAAGGAAAGGCAGAAAGATGGAAGGAGTATATAGAGGGTCTATACAACGGCGATGTACTAGAGGACAATATTATGGAAATGGAAGAGGATGTAGATGAAGATGAAATGGGAGATAAGATACTGCTTGAAGAATTTGACAGAGCACTGAAAGACCTGAGTCGAAACAAGGCCCCAGGAGTAGACAACATTCCATTAAAACTACTGACAGCCTTGGTAGAGCCAGTCATGACAAAACTCTACCAGCTGGTGAGCAAGATATATGAGACAGGCGTAATACCCTCAGACTAAAAGAAGAATACAATAATTCCAATCCCAAAGAAAGCAGGTGCTGACAGATGTGAAAATTACCTAACTATCAGTTTAATAAGTCACAGCTGCAAAATACTAACGCGCATTCTTTACAGACGAATGGAAAAACTGGTAAATGCGGACTTCAGGGAGGATCAGTTTGGATTCCGTAGAAATGTTGGAACACGTGAGGCAGTACTGACCTTATGACTTATCTTAGAAGAAAGATTAAGAAAAGGCAAACCTACGTTTCTAGCATTTGTAGACTTGGAGAAAGCTTTTGACAATGTTGACTGGAATACTCTCTTTCAAATTCTGAAGGTGGCAGGGATAAAATACAGAGAGCGAGAGGCTATTTACAATTTGTACAGAAACTAGATGGCAGTCATAAGAGTCGAGGGGCATGAAAGGGAAGCAGTGGTTGGGAAAGGAGTGAGACAGGGTTGTAGCCTCTCCCCGATGTTATTTAATCTGTATATTGAGCAAGCAGTAAAGGAAACAAAAGAAAAATTCGGAGCAGGTATTAAAATTCATGGAGAAGAAGTAAAAACTTTGAGGTTCGCCGATGACATTGTAATTCTGTCAGAGACAGCAAAGGACCTGGAAGAGCAGTTGAACGGAATGGACAGTGTCTTGAAAGGAGGATATAAGATGAACATCAACAAAAGCAAAACGAGCATAATGGAATGTAGTCAAATTAAATCGGGTGATGCTGAGGGAATTAGATTAGGAAATGAGACGCTTAAAGTAGTAAAGGAGTTTTGCTATTTAGGAAGTAAAATAACAGATGATGTTCGAAGTAGAGCGAATATAAAATGTAGACTGGCAATGGCAAGGTAACCATTTCTGAAGAAGAGAAATTTGTTAACATTGAGTATAGATTTATGTATCAGGAAATCGTTTCTGAAAGTATGGAGTGTAGTCATGTATGGAAGTGAAACATGTACGATAAATAGTTTGGACAAGAATAGAATAGAATCTTTCGAAATGTGGTGCTACAGAAGAATGCTAAAAATAAGGTGGATAGATTACGTACCTAATGAGGAGGTACTGAATAGAATTGGGGAAAAGAGCAATTTGTAGCACAACTTGACTAGAAGAAGGGATCCGTTGGTAGGACATGTTTTGAGGCATCAACGGATCACAAATTTAGCATTTGAGGGCAGCGTGGATGGTAAAAATCGTAGAGGGAGACCAAGAGGTGAATACACTAAGCAGATTCAGAAGGATGTAGGTTTCAGTAGGATCTGGGAGATGAAGAAGCTTGCACAGGACAGAGTAGCATGGAGAGCTGCAGCAAACCAATCTCAGGACTGAAGACCACAACAACAACAACAACAAAACATTTTTCGCAAGCTCGGAACCTTCTGGTCCGTCAGAAACTATCACATTCATTTTTCCATAAATACAGTCTACAAATCTCACAAAATTTAACAAGACAACCGTCTGGACCTTACAAAAGTAAGAGAAAGAATGAATAAGTAATTGTTCCTTCTTCTCTTTCAACAACATTCAAATATTCACAAATAATGTTTGACATCGCACTGAGACGGCGCGTTTGTTCCTTGAGCTGGACGTGTAACTCCTTACAAATGGAAGGCCTCAGACATGGCCAACCGATTCGGCTCAAATTTGGCAGGTCGCTTGTGTACAACTTAAAACGGAGGAATCTAAGATATTTTAGGTCAACACCACCGCGTTATTGAAAAAATCACCCCTAAAAGTTATGAAGAGCAATCGACTCAAAATTGGCGGGATCGATAGATAATTGTAAACAGAGCATTTTTCATCATCAGCTATGGTATCCGAAAACGCATACTATTCCAGAAATCGAGGAAAGAAAGTTTTACAACTGTCGCTTCTGTTCCAACTTTTTAAACGGTTTTTGCCGACAGCACTGAAAGCGCAACAGCCAAGGTAATTGGCTGGGAATCTGAGAACCCGGGTTCGAATCGCGAGGAAACCCAGTGGATGTTATTATTTTCCTTTGTACTTTTCCATATCTCAATTGATAGGAATAGGAGGGTTAATAAGGTAAGTAAACCTATAAGGAACGATAAAAATAAGGTAGGTAAATAAATTTCTGAAACTTCTTGGGGTAGTAAACATCTAAAATGTTACTCCAGGTCACTTTAGAATGGCTCTTCCAGTCACTGTTACGTGTCCTCATTTTTCGTCGAACAACTAGATGGGTGGTACTTGTCACATAAAAATTTGAAACAAATATACTCACGGCACCAAGAACATCTAATGAATGCAATCTTTCGAAAGCTACACTGTTCCTTCCCAAGAGTAGGCGGAAAACAAACTTGGTTTACATTTAAAAATGTCTTTTTCGGGAATTAATTTTGATGCGTACCACGCATACGATATCATTGCGTGAAAAATCGATGCTGAAAGTTGGATATGAATTATGTTGTAAATAGTTATTGTATCCGTGCGGTTGTCCAATTCCCGCTGGGTTTCCAGAAGCACACTGCAATCCTGAAGCCTGGAAATAAAGTTTTTAACCTGGCGATAGAAATCAACATCACACGGCTGGTACACAGGTGTACAGTTGGGCGGTATTACTTTTACCGTGCACGTCGGCTGACCCTCGCCATTTATAATCATTGTGTCATATAATATAGCATTACTTTGTCCACTCCAGGAATCCACTACGAGAAAAAACTTGGTATAGGGAACGTATGGTTTTAAAACATTCTCAAGAAATGTTCTGTAAATCGCATTCGTCAGTTTGGAGAAGGTAATGTAAACATTTTTCAGTGAGTCGGTTAAACGGTTGACCTCTTCTATAACCTGAGGACCAAATGTAACATTCGTTTCTTGTAAACACAGGAAAACCTTACGTAACAGTTTTCCAGAGGCTGTAGTGGCATGTTGCGCCGTGTACGAATGTGTTAGTAGGTTTTTACTGCCAACTGCGACAAGGATTCGTTTTTCTCCCTTATGCGATAACGTGCGTCGAATGTTCACCCAATACTCGCATCCTGTATGACCGGTGTTGATCACGTAATCACTATTAAAACCGGTCATAAGTGACGCCGTTTGCCTGTTGAAAAGAGCTCCCACTTTCTGTATATCTTCTATATTTTGTACCTCCTTATGAGAGACGTATTTAGTGACTCGCCGTTGACGAATTTTATACCCCGATCTGAAATTTTTTGCCCAAGATAATGATGCAGCAGACGTAGAATCCTTGTTGGCCGTATATTGAAGCGCTGCACCTGCAGCCCACTCCTGAAGTATTGTCGCTGTTACATTCTCGTTACGTCAACAAGATTCGACAAATCGGTCGTAAGTCCACATATTTATCGCCTGGTATTTGTCGTATCTTGTCCCTCCTTTAACGATATCACTTTCCCACAATTTCAAGTCCTTCTTCCGTTCCAGGGCTGTTGTTGCTCCATTCTTTTGCAGTGTTTGTAAGTTCAATTTGGATGATTCCTGGCTAGCGCTACCGCCTTAACTTTTACTTCAAGGGGTATAGAGCTCTAGTTAAGTCGTTTAGTAACCGGTTCGTGATACTCATCGGGAACGGATGAAGCACATATTCCCAGAGAAGTGGAGATTTCTGAAGTGTTATGACAATTTAGCGATTCACTAGTCGGGATATCTTCCACTGAATCACCTTCTGCTTCGTCTTCATGGTATACTACCTCAGTATCAAGAAAAGTCATTTCGTTCGTCACCACCAAAAATCTCTCGACCATAGCCGTTCTTATCAAACTGGAACGCCGAGAAACAGACCTGGCTGCTTCCGGTAGTGCGTTGATAATGCATCTGTATTTTGCAAACCAAAACACAGTGACGGTAACTTCCCGCTTGCCATCGTCTGTGACAGGCTCCCAACTATATATTACAACGCTAGTCGAAGTGTGTACATCCTCCGTTACTCAGATTATGCACCTGAAAGATATGACAACAAATAATAACTAGTTACTACGGCATAAACAGACGAGCTAATTTCTACAAACTACATACAACACTCGTCATATGTTACTTACAGAATAACACTGTATTCATTCACGAAACTTATTTCATTCGGCACATTAATGATGGAAAAATCACTACTGTATCCGCCAGGATCACGGCAGCCTAATGACGGAAAACAACTCTTTCCGATTTACGTCTATAAGGCTCGTGCTGGACACCTTCTCTCTTCCAGATTCACAATTATGATATGACGAAGAGGCAACCGGGACAACATAACTCTCCCCGCGTGCATTCTGCCCCGTGCCTCGCTGTAAACAAGCGTCGCGCGGTTGGCTGTCTGTGATCCCTCGTGAGGAATTCGAAGCACTCTTACAAGGGGAGGCCGCCAATTGTGAAATTCAGATTCAATTCATACTGCGCATAATAAAAGCTCATAGCCAGAGGTGCTATGTGGGAAAGCACCAAGATGTACTTCTCAGCCGCTGTCGAGAAAATTGACAGTTAAAAGAAACCGGCGTGAAATACTCACTACGATTGATAGTTTTCTACAGCGTTGTGGCGCAGCGGTAAGCTCTCGGGTTCGGGTTCGTAATTCAGAAGTTCGCCGGATCGAATCTCGCGCCATGCAACCATTTTTTTTTTAGTATTTGTTTTTTGTAATTCAAATGTGTGTACATACACACAATATATATATATATATAATTCCCAGCAATCAGTTGCAACAATTATGCATATAATAAGTTGTTGAATGTCGTTTGTCGTGGAAAAACTGGCAACTTCGAACATCATTATGTTTTCCGCAAACAAAGTTGTATTTCATTAATGTTATTAATTGTCTTCATAATGTTAACCAAGTATAGTTAACGGAAGACGTAGAAACGATTTTCCGAAACCAATACGTATAGCGTAAATCAAACGTTCGAATTAGAATAGAAACCCCACGTACACAAATTTGCTGTGGCAGGTATGAAATATAAACTCCGTTACTCACTCGTTACACTCGAAGGACAGATGTTGAATGGACCGAAACGAGCCGCCGCATAGCAGCGTAGTTGCCTGCCAACTTCGAAAGAAGGTAGGTGCGGTCCCTAGCGCAACTTATAACATCGTCGAAAATCAGTGCGGACGTGAGAGCTTTGGTACACCCTGTTAAACAAACGGAAAAATGGAGGCGGTACAATTGGAGAGCGATCCGCCTTCACCAACATGTGTAAGCAATTCATATATGAATTACAAAACACTAATAATAAAAAATGTTGCATGGCGCGAGGTTTTTTTTTTATTTTTCCGCCTCTCCCGACACGCTTCATATACCCTGCACTGCTTATGCTGCTAATTAGTTGGTTAGGCGTTCCATTGATTTTTTTATTTTGTTTATTTTTTTTATTTCATTTTTGTTCATTGTATCTGCTCGGGGCAGACATCGCAAGACACCCGTTTCAGTTAGTCGTTGATCCATTAACTCAGTTTTTTTATTACAGACGGCAGCTAACACACTGACCGAACGCGCTAAGCTACCGTGCCGGCTGTTCGATCCGGCCACCTTCGGATTACGAACCCGAGCGTTTACCGCTGATCCACGACGCTGTAGAAAACTATCAATCGTAGAGAGTATTTCACCGCAACGGTTTCTTTTAACTGTCGATTTTCTCGACAACGGCTGAGAAGTGCATCTTGGTGCTTTGCCACATTACACCTCTGGCCATGAGCTTTTATTATGCGCAGTAGGGATCGAATCTGAATTTCACAATTGGCGGCCTCCCCTTGTTAGTCGTAGTTGTGGTCATGTGACAAGCCTTAAAAGTTTAATACTTTACTAACCAACGGCGTTGGGGTCATTAGTTTGCCTACTTTATTATTATCATTCTTTATTAATTTACTTACCTTATTAACCATCCTATCCCTATCAATTGAGATATGGAAAAATACAAACGAAAATAATAACATCCGCTAGGGTTCTCCGATTCCCAGCCAGTTAGTTACCTTAGCTGTTCCGCTATCGCCGCTGTCGGCGAAAAGCGTTTACCATGTGGGTACAGGAGCGACAATTGTAAAAGTTTCTTTCCTCAATTTTTGGAAAAGTTTGCGTTTGCGGACCCCATACCTGATGATGAAAAATGCTCTATTTACAATTATCTATCGATCGCTCTAATTCTGAGTCCGTTGCTCGTCAAAACCTTTAGAGTTGATTTTCTCAAAATCGCGGGGGTGTTGACCCAAAAGATCTTGGAGTATTTCATTTTAGGTTCTACACAAGCAACCTGCCAAATTTGAGCTGAATCGGTTGGCCGTGTCTGAGGCCTTCCCCTTGTTAGCCAGGATCGGCGACTACCTGCACGTGCCTATCATCCGTCCCATACATGTCCGTCCTGCACACACATAATTGTGGTGCAGTAGATACATTCTACTATACCACACTCGTCTCTAAAATAACCCGTGTTCAAGACGGTGGAAATACGAGGGTCTCTAGAATTTACCCCGAAATTCTCGAGACACTACAATGCCTTTCAGAATGCTGGAAGTTAGCAAAGTATAATTATTAAATTGTCATTACTTCAACACCCCCATCAATTTAATACTTTCCTTAATTACCCGTAAAATTCACTATCCCCAGCTTTTGACATATTTTACCAAAAGCAACTAGGACTGGACATTTCAGTAAACTGCCATTTGTTCCTCGGAGCTAATGTATTGAACATTTAGATGGCCTCGCCCTGTATAAAGAACAACAGCCGTTCTATCACATTTCGTTGTCTCTGATGAACCCTCACCATCGAGGACAACATACTGCGTACTATTTTTCAAGAAGTTTCCGAGCCATTCACATATCTGTGAACTTATACGATATGCTCGTAGTTTCTTTAACAATATGCAATGGGGCACGATGTCAAATTCTTTCCGGAAATCTAGAAATATGGAATCTGCCTGTTGCCCTTCGTACATAGTTCTCAGTATGTCACGTGAGGAAAGGGCAAGCTGAGTTTCGCACTTACGATGCTTCCTAAAGCCATGTTGATTCGTCGACGTATGTTGCTTAGCCTCACGTAAGTCTATTATAATCGAACTGAGAATGTGTACAGGGAGTCTGCAGCAATCAGAAGTTTGGGATATTGGTCTCTAATTTTACGGGTCCGTTTCTTTACCTCTCTATATACTGGAGTCATCTGCGCTTTTTTTCCAGTCGCTTGGAACTTCGCGCTGGGCGAGGGATCTACGACAAATGCAGGTAAGGGACCAATGACGTATAACACTCCTTGTAAAATCCAAAACCTATAACAATATTAATATACAGAAGAAAACGCTGCGATCTTATGCACCATCCTAATAGCTTGCGATCTCAGAATTTGCGGCGTGAGGCACCGTCACACGTCGCGAGGGCCAGGGAAGACCACCCTCCCTTGGAAAAAGCACTTGCATTAACGTGCCTGTATACTAGACTTGCAGTCATTACGACACTCGCTTTCTAAGTGGCGCACACATTCCGCCAGTATCACGGTTATCGCCTGCTCGTTAGACAGCCAGCTATACACGCCAGCTCCTATCTAGCTGAGCTCCACCTGTCTGTCAAAACAGTGCGCATATAGCCGCGCCAGTCTCTCGTACTCTGCGCGAGAAAATTCAACATTTCTTCTTTTAAAATATGTAAAATTAAATCAATACGTTTTTCAGTTTACTGCAAATTTTACTTTTTGAAGCACTGTAATCATTTTCTTTCTTTAACTACAAATAGTGGGGATAATATGAAAAATGTTCTCAAACATAATTTTGAGTGTCGAGTGTAGAGTATATACGAAATTTGGAAGGCTTCCTAACACCAAACGCTGACTGGAAGTATCTTGTATGATGAGGGGCCCTGTAGTCTGCAGGTTGACAGAAACTGTTCCGTCAGTGGAGGCGCGCCTATTTGGTAAAACATCCACACCACGTCTCCGTGCGACTTATCGCCAGCCACGGGTGGGTCTTGCACCTGTCCTGGAGAGTGGTGGCGTGTTTCAGCCCGAATTAATGGAGCGCTCTGTTAGTTCAGAGACAGGTCTCCGTGCCGGCGCTGACGCACGGCGTGGTAGGAGGTCCGCAAAACCTCAGGCGTGGTGGGGATGTTTTGGACTTTGCGAGGGAAATAAGGAATCAACTTTTACATTAGTATGGCCAGTGTAGCGGGCTGTGTGTAGCCTTCTTATCTTGAGAATCTGCAACTCTATTGGAATTTTCGTAAGAATCTTTACATACTTCTGCAGAACTGATATTTTTCATGTTCATTAGTGAATGACGGCGCTGCTGTTATTACGCAGTTTAATCTTAGTGATTCAGCTCATATAATGTGAGTTACTTTTTCGTTGTTTAATGAAGCTGTTTAATTAAACAGTAATAAAGTACCCAATATCAATCTGGAAATATCCACCAGGCTGTGGCTAAGCCATGTCTCTACAAAATCCTTTCTTCCAGGAGAGCCAGTTCTGCAACGCTCGCAGAAGAGCTTCGGTGAATTTAGGAAGGTACAATTGAAGCTGTGAGGACGGGTCGTGAGTCGTGCTTGGGTAGCTCAGACGGCAGAGAACGCCGTGAGGCAAATATCCCGAGTTCGAGTCTCGGTCCAGCACACAGTTTTAATCTGCCAGGAAGCGCCAGTAATAAAGTAAACTTTCATTACATCAGATTGTTGCTGCTTACAAGTGTTACTCCACAGTAATGGCCCATACGAAGGAATGAACACCGCAGCTGCAACAAATCCCAGCCACCAGGTTATGCGATGAAAGCTGCCTCGTTGTGGAATTGTGGTTCTGGCTCGGAACCTGGGTCATTTTCTTGCAGGTATCGCCAGTTTTTCTCATCCAGATCGTTGCCCGAGTCAGAATGTGTGGCATGAGAACACCCATGCGTAGCGGTCTAGATATGAGATGCACACAGACGTATATCTCATTAAGGATATTATGAATGCAGTTACCATGTTAGTTTGGTCGCGGTACGTGGTAGTGGCTGAGTGAAGTAGGCAAAATCCACGAAATATGGAGCAATAAATACTCTTCGGTAATACTAAATAATATGCACTGAAGCGCCAAACAGACTGGTATAGGCATGCGTATTCAAATACAGGCTGAATACGGCGCTGTGGTCGGCAACGGTAATATAAGAGAACAGGTGACACGCTCAGTTGTTAGATCCATTACTACTGCTACAATGACAGGTTATCAAGATTTAAGTGAGTTTGAACGTGATGTTATAGTAGGCGCACGAGCTATGGGACACAGCATCTCCAAAGTAGCGACGAAGTGAGGATGTATGTGTAGTGAACCGTGAATATCAGGACTCCGGTAAAATATCAAGTCTCCCACATCGCTGCGTCCGAATCATTTAACGAAACATCATCGATATGGGCTTTCGGAGCTGAAAGCCCACTCGTGTATCCTTGATAACTGCACGACACAAAGCTTTACGCCTGCACTAGGCCCTTCAACACCGATATTGGACTATTGGTGACTGGAAATATGTTGCATGGTCGGACGACTCTCGTCCAAAAGAACGGACACAATTGCTGACCTGAGGCCGTCTAGAACGAAATTACGATTGTATTAATACCTTGAGCTGCTGACGGGCGTTGACGTATAGCAACGGGGACTGGTGAAAATGTGTGCCCGACCGGGATAGAGCGTCCTTCATGTAAGCAGGAGATCCCGGGTTCGAGTCCCGGTCGGGGCACACATTTTCACCTGTGCTCGTTTATATATATCAAAGCCCATCAGCAGCTGAAGGTGTTAATGTAATTCTAACCTCAGACATTAGTCGAGCCATGCCACGTCGAGTTGCGGTACTTCCGTGTACTCACGGGGGCTTTACACGATGTTAGGGAGGTGTCCCAGTTTCTTTGGCTCTTCAGTGTATATGACTTAGGAGCATTGCCATATATGTAAAAGTGTTTTGATTGTATCACTTATGATGCAATTTAGTGGTGATAGAGTCTTCAACGTGTTTCATCAGTACTGTGGTGGCCTGAGGTGAGTGATTGTGGTTGGCAGATACCTCAGTGTACTGTGGGATGTAGAACACTTAGTTCTCTCAGAAAAGGCTATATTCTCTATTACCTTTGAACTTTACCGCATTACTTAATATACTCGCTTATACAATCCTCTACCTGTTGCATCCATACTGGCATTAACGTTGCGTTACGCGACATATTTAACAGCAGTAATACTCTCTTAAAATAATGCTATTTAAATGAAGCTCGAAATGCGAGGAAGCTGCCTTATGTCATTAGGCATGTACTTTTCATTGCATATATGTAATATATTGTTTTCATAATATTTTCTTACAGACTATATTTGCAGTTACTGACGGAAACGCGCAAAATCGTGAAAAGCATTATACATATGAAGAAAAAGCGAAATGCTTATGCGAGATCACTGTAGAGAATCGTTCGGTTACTCATTTGTTTGTTACGAGTGGTTTTACCTCGTAGCATATCTGGATTTTTTTTCTTTGTGACTCTGTTGATTGTCGGCAAACTGCAATTAACGAAAACGCACTGGAACATTAAAAACTGATATATTTATTAAAGTTTGAATAATGAAACTGGGCAAGCATCGTATGGCGTCTGTCAAATGAAACAATAAACGCATTTTCATATGTACGGTAAAGTTCGTAAATCACAGAGTATGTAGCTCTTCCTAAGAGTATTTGTTGCTCAGTATTTAGCGAATTTCTGTTCGCCACACTTATCTTCTATCACGCACCAAGACAGAAGTCCCTTACTATCTTAGTAACAGCGTGAGACCAAGCGATAGCTACGAACATAACAAGGAGTCGGTGGCAGTCCGTCATGCAGGAAAGTGTGTAAGTAAAAGAAAGAAAAGAAAAGAAAAGAAAAGAAAAAAAGAAACATTCCTACGGCCTACCCAAACCATTGTTTCTTGTTTCCCAATCGCGGTAGATGGCGCTGTAATCGACGAATATCCACTGTGCCTGTTTTTGCATTTAAGACACAAAGTATTTACGATGTAAATGAAAACCTTCCTGTTCAAAAGGTACATACTGATCTTCAGACATTGCCTGAGTGTGTTGTAAATGTGTACGGGGCAAATAAAAGACATTTCTAGCAAATAAGCTACTTGTATGGTAACGTAGTTTTCTGTTTCCTACGGGGTGGCTGTGATTGTATCACTTATGATGCAATTTAGTGGTGATAGAGTCTTCAACGTGTTTCATCAGTACTGTGGTGGCCAGAGGTGAGTGATTGTGGTTGGCAAATACCTCAGTGTACTGTGGGATGTAGAACACTTAGTTCTCTCAGAAACCACGTGAATGCATCGCCGGGCGTTGTGGCCGAGCGGTTCTAGGCGCTTCAATCTGGAACCGCGCGATCGCTACTGTCGCAGGTTCCCATCCTGAGTTCTGAGTTGTAGGGCACTGATGACCTCAGATGTTAAGTCCCATTGTGCTCAGAGCCATTTGAACCATTTGAAGCTGAATGCTTCACTTCGGTCGCCTCCCTCGAACTCCTCCAACAGGGTGACTGATTTAGATGTGCGTTTCCGCCCAACCGCTGTAAATCTCCCGCTGGCCGCTACGCGGAACACAAACCACAACCACTCTAATAAGTTAAAATGCCCACAAGGTGATAATGACAGGCTCGCCTGCCATGGATACTCAACGAAATCAAGCATTCCAATGGTGAGCGGCATGGGTGCTCAGCGATAGTAAGCATCCCGATGGGAACAAAATAGTATTACCTCAAAATCTTGTTACCGGATCACGTTAAACGTCGATTCTAAGCAGACACTGGAACCGGTAACCACGTTACACTCTACAGGCCAATTTGGAAGAGTCAAGTAGGTATCCCACTGCTGTCCAGGGCGCCTCCAGACACACTTTCGCTCAGTTCGAAGCGGGACTCAAGAATGAAGACAGCTCTACCCCAGCCAATGAGATTCCAGGCCGAAAGCGTTTGTGGAAACCTCATGGACAGTGGTGGTATACCACCATACGACCCGACAAATAGGAGTCATGCTCCGGGGTGCCATTACTTTTCACAGTAAGGCCTCTTTGGTTGTCAGCCGCGACACCCTTACAGCACAGCAGTCCAAGACATTGCACGTGTTGTTTTTTTTTTTTTTTTTTTTTTTTTTTTGTTCTTCATGAGAAGCCATTCTGGTCTGACACTTCAGAAAGACAATGCCTGTCAGCACACGGCGAGAGTTTCTACTGCTTGTCTTCGTCCTTGCCAAACCATACCTCGGCCGGCAAGATCGCCTGGTCTCTCTCCAACTGAGAACGTTCGGAGCATTATGGGCAGCACCTCATCTGCATGGATACTCTGCAAATTACATTGAAGTGCCTGGCAGAGGGATCATAGAACCACCTTCACAATCCTCTATTATTCGAAACTCATAAACCTCGCGGAAACAACGAACACCCTTATCTTTTCGTACGAGCTCTGCTTTCCCTTATCATGGTGATCGTTTCTCCCTGTGTAGTCAGTGTCAACAATATATTTTCGAATTCGGAGGGGAAGGTTGGTGAATTTCATGACAAGATTCCGTCGGAACGAAAAACGGCTTTCTTTTAATGATGTCCAGCCCAAATCCTGTATCATTTCTGTGGCACTCTCTCCCATATTTCGCGATAATACAATACGTGCTGCCCTTCTTTGAACTTTTTCGATGTACTCAGTCAGTCGTATCTGGTAAGGAACCCACACCACGCAGCAGTATTCTAAAAGAGGACGGACAAACGTAGTGTAGTCAGTCTCGTTAGTAGATCTGTTACATTTTCTATGTGTCCGACCAATAAAACGGAGTCTTTGGTTAGCCGTCCCCACAACATTTTCTTTGTGTTCCTTCCAATTTTTGGTTGTTCGTAATTGTAATTCCTAGGCATTTAGTTGAATCGACGGCCTTCATATTTGACTGATTTATCGTGTAACCGAAGTTTAACGGATTCCTTTCAGCACTCAAATGGATGACCTCACGCTTTTCGTTATTTAGGCTCAATTGCCAATTTTCGCACTATACAGATATATTTTCTAAATCGTATTGTAATTTGTTTTGCTCTTCTCACGACTTTACTAGTCGATAAACGACAGGGTCATCTGCAAACAATCTATGACAGCTACTCAGATTGTCTTCCAAATCGTTTATAAATATAAGGAACAGAAAAGGGCCTATAACACTACCTTTGGAACGCCAGAAGTCACTTCTGTTTTACTCAATGGCTTTCCGTCGATTGCTACGAACTGTGACTTCTCTGACAGCGAATCACAAATCCAGTCACAAAACTGAGACGATGTTCCAAAGCACGCAATTTCACTAAAAGCCGCTCATGTTGTACAGTGTCAAAAGCCTTCTGGATATCCAGAAATACGGAATCGATTTGAAATCACTTGTCAATAGCAGTCAACACATCACATGTTACATAAGAACGATCTTCACTAAATCCATGTTCACTGTGTGTCAATAGGTCGTTTTCTTCGAGGTAATTCATAATGTTATCCTACTACCTTTCTTGAATATTGGTGTGACCTGTGCAACTTTCCAGTCTTTGGGTATGGATCTTTCGTCGAGATTTCGCCGATCTAACGCGTCAGTTCGACAGAATTTTGGCACGATATACCTCAGGAGAACATCCAACAACTGTACTTAATAATGCCGAATCGAATAAATACCTGAATAAGCACCAGATGTGGATCAACGCGTTACTTACTTGCTCGATTTCTGAAGCACTTTGTGTTGGATAAATCATCCACATTGTTCTGTACATGTACTACACATCGACGGATTTTCGTCTCATTCGCATTATTCTTTCATGGCCTATAGTTTTTATGTGTGTTATAACGTATATCCATACTCCCAGAATGACTAGGAAGATGCGTTATAAATATGGTGAAAATACTGTTTAATTATTTGCAGTATCCTTAATATGGGAAAACCAATAATAATTAGTCTACAACAGATTGCTGTTCAAAAAGGACTGTCATCTGTTTTTTGCAAAGCATTTGCTGAAGAGAACGCTTCTGCTCATATAATGTGTTTACCTTTAATCAGTTTCAACAGATGGTTCAAATTGCTCTGAGCCCTATAGGACTTAACATCTGAAGTCATCAGTCCCCTAGACCTGGAACTACATAAGCCTAACTAACCTGAGGACATCACACACATCCATGCCCGAGGCAGGATTCGGACCTGCGACCGTAGCAGCAGCCCATTCCCGGACTGAAGCGCCTAGAACCATTCGGCCATTGCGTACGCAAATGCCAATAGATCATCGAACATTGAGAACAGCTGAAATCTCTCAAATTGAATGAAGCTCCATGGCTCGACCGATCCCTTAACACGGTGCATTGTATTTGCAGCTGCGTTAGCAGTTCTGTTAACTATAATCCATCGCCCATCGCACGAACAAAAGCCCTGCCCTGTAGTTGGAAGAAATCACAGATCGTACCCGGTATCCTTGATATCGATTTGTTATAGAATCTTCGAATATATTCTAAATTTAAAAAATAACGAGGTATCTCTGACAGAATTACCTCCCCATGGCAACCTGTATGATTTCCGAAAACAATGATCACGTGAAACCCAACTCGCTATTTTATCAGATGACTGCTAAAAGTAATGGACGAAGGCAGATAAATGCAGTATTTTTCGAATTTGGAAAAGTATTTGATTCAGTACCACGGCTATACTATTATCAAAAGTAAGGCACTATGAGGTATCAATGAAAATTTGCGTCAGTTGAGGATATTTGATAAGGAGAATGTAGCTTGTAATCTTGGATGAAGAGTCATCATTAAATATCAAAGTAACTTAGATTGTGCCCCAGGGAAGTGTCTTGGAAGCCTTGCTGTTGATATTGTGCAGGGATATGCTAAAGTCCGTATTATTTCAAAAGTCAATATTTCACGGAATAATGCAAGTAGAGAGAGCCGCACGCGGTAGCCGATTTGTCTTGGGCGCCTTGCCACGGTTCGCACGGCTCCCCTCGGAGGTTCGAGTCCTTCCTCGGGCCACGGGTGTGTGTTTTGTCCGTAATGTAAGTCAGTTTAAGTTAGGGACCGATGGTCTCAGCTGTTTGGTCCCATAGGAACTTACCACAAATTTCCCAAATTTAGGTTTTTACTGAAACTAAAGAAAGTGCAAATGACAAATAATCCTGAGTTAATAACGAGCATCAAAACCGTTATAGGGATTAGTGAACACAGGGTTGTCGTAGTGAGACTGTATATTGTAATCCCGAAATCCTCGAAAAACAAACAAAAAGTATACCTATTCAAAAATGCTGATAAAAATTCACTTGACGCCTTCCTGAGAGACTCATTCCAAATTAATAATATAAGTGTAGACCAGAAGTCGTTTGCATTCAAAAAATAGTATCGGCAGCAATTGAGAGATTTATACGAAATAAACTAAGAAACGGCGGAGCTGATCCTCCGTGGTACACAAAACGGGTTAGAACACTGTTGCAGAAACAACGAAACAAACATGCCAAATTTAAACAGACGCAAAATCCCTAAGATTGCGCTAAATTCCGGGCTTCTCTAAAGGATAGCCAGAGTTCAATGCGAGATGCCTATAACAGTTTCCACGACGAAACTTTGTCTCGAAACCTGGCAAACAAATCCAAGATATTCTGGTCGTATATGAAGTATGCTAGTGGCAATTTACAATCAATGCCTCCTACATCTACATCTACGTCTACATGACTACTCTGCAATTCACATTTAAGTGCTTGGCAGAGGGTTCATCGAACCACAATCATAGTATCTCTCTACTATTCCACTCCCGAACAGCGAGCGGGAAAAATTAACACCTAAACCTTTCTGTTCGAGCTCTGATTTCTCTTATTTTATTTTGATGATCATTCCTACCTATGTAGGTTGGGCTCAACAAAATATTTTCGCATTCGGAAGAGAAAGTTGGTGACTGGCACAACTTGACCAGAAGAAGGAATCGGTTGGTAGGACATGTTCTGAGGCATCAAGAGATCGCCAATTTAGTATTGGAGGCCAGTGTGGAGGGTAAGAATCGTAGAGGGAGGCCAAGAGATGAATACACCAAGCAGACTCAGAAGGATCTAGGTTGCAGTAGGTACTGGGAGATGAAGAAGCTTGCACATGATAGAGTAGCAGGGAGAGGTGCATCAAACCAGTCTCAGGACGGAAGACCACAACAACAACCACAACAACAACAGTGTAATGGACGAAATGCGATGATTCCGAGTTCGTAATAACCTTACCAACAAAGATATGCCTATGAGGGAGGAGCTTACTGCAACATCTCTCAGAAATACTTCACATAGGGTAATGGAGGAAACGCGATGATTCTGGCTTTGTAGTAACCATACCAACAAAGAGAAGCAAATGAGTGAAAAGCTTTCTTCAGCTTCTCTCAGAAATACTGCATATAGGGTAAAGGGTGAAGTGCGATGTTTCTGGCTTCATAGTAACCATACCAACAAAGACATGCAAAGGAGGGAGGAACTTTCTGTAGCTTCTCTCAGAAATATTTCACATAGGGTAATGCATGAAACGTGATGATTCTGTCTGTGTAGTAATCATACCAACAATTAGACGCAAATGAGGGAGGAGCCTTCTGTGGCTCCTCTCATAAATACTTCACATCAGGTAAATGCTGAAATGTCATGATTGGGTCTGTGTACTAATCATACCAACAAACAGATACAAGTGAGGGAGGAGCTTTCTGCAACATCTCTCAGAAATACTTCAAATAGGGTAATAGAAGAAATGCGATTATTCTGGCTTTGTACTAACCATACCAACAAAGAGACGCAAGTGTGGGAGGAGCTTTCTGTGGCTTCTCCCATAAAAACTTCACATCAAGTAATGGATGAAATGAAATGATTGTGTCTGTGTACTAATCATAGCAACAAACAGATGCAAGTGTGGGAGGAGCTTTCTGCAGCTTCTCTCTGAAACACATCCATAGGGTAATGGATGTAATGATAATATTCTGGCTTTGTACTAACCATACCAACAAAGAGACGCAAGTGAGGGAGCAGCTTTCAGCAGCTTCCCTCAGAAATCCTTCACATCAGGTGATGGATTAAATATAATGATTGTCACCGTATACTAATCATACCAACAAACAGATGGAAGTGAGGGAGGAGCTTTCTGTAGCTTCTATCTGAAATACACCACATAGGGTAAAAAATGAAATCCGATGATTTTGGCTTTGTAATAACCATACCAACAAAGTAATCAAAATCAGGGAGAGGCTTTCAGTGGCTTCTATAATAAATACCTCACATCAGTTAATGGATGAAGTGTAATGATCTTTTCTGTGTAACAATCAAACCAAAAAAGAGATGCAAGTTAGGGAGGATCTTCCAACAACTTCTCTCAGAAATACTTCACTTAAGGTAACAGATGAAATGCGATGATTCTGGCTTTGTAGTAACCATACCAACAAACAAACTCAAATGGGGGATGAGTTTGCTGTAGCTTCCCTCAGAAATACTACACATCAGGTTATGGATGAGATGTAATGATTGTGTTTGTGTACTAATCATACGAAAAAAATGCAAGTGAGGGAGGAACTTTCTGCAGCTTCTATCAGAGATACTTCACATAGGGTAATAGATGAAATGGGATGATTCTGGGTTTGTAGTAACCATACCAACAAACAAACACAAATGAGGGTGGAGCTTTCTCTAGCTACCCTCAGAAATAGTTCACATTAGGTAATTGATGAAAGGTATTGAATGAGTGTGAGCACTAATCTTACCAACAATCAGATACAAGTGATGGAGGAGCGATTTGCAGCTTCCCTCACAAAAACTTCACATAGAGTAGTAGATAAAATGCGGTTATTCTGGCTTTGAAGTAACCATACCAGCAAACAAACGCAAATGAGGGATGAGCTTTCTGTAGCTTGTCTCATAAATACTTTACATCAGGTAATGGATGAAGTGTAATAATTGTGTCTGTGTCCTAATCATACCAACAACAGATGCAAGTGAGGGAGGATCTTTCTGCAGCTTCTCTCAGAAATACATCACATAGGGTAATAGATGAAATGCGATGATTCTGGGCTTCTAGTATCCATACCAACAAACAAACACAAGTGCAGGTGGAGCTTTCTGCAGCATCCCACAGAAATATTTCACATCAGGTAAGGGATGAAATGTAACCATAGTGTCTGTATAGTAATCTTACCAAGAAACAGATGCAAGTGAGGGAGAAGCGTTCTGCAGCTTGTCTCAGAAATACTTCACATAAGGTAGTAGATGAAATCCGATGTTTCTGGCTTTGTAGTAACCATACCAACAAACAAAATCCAAATGAGGGGGGAGCTTTCTGTAGCTTCCCTCAGAAATTCTACACATTAGGTAGTGAATGAAGTGTAATGATTGTCTCCTTGTACCAATCATAACAATAAACAGATGCAAGTGAGGGATGAGCTTTCTACAGCTTCTCTCTGAAATACATCAAATAGGGTAATAGATGAAATGCAATGATTCTGGCTTAGTAGTAATCTTACCAACAAATGCACACCATAGAGGGAGGAGCTTTCTGTAGCTTCCCTCAGAAATACTCCATTTCAGGTAATGGACATAATGTAATGATTGTGTCTTTGTACTAATCATATCAACATACAGAGCAAGTGAGGGAGGAGCTATCTGCTGCTCCTCTATGAAATACCTCACTTAGGGTAATAGATAAAATGCAATGATTCTGGCTTTGAAGTAACCATACCAACTAACAAATGCAAATTAGGGAGCAGCTTTCTGTAGCATCCCTCAGAAATACTTCACATCATCTAGTAAATGAAATTTAATGTTTGTGTATGTGTACTAATAATACCAACAAACAGATGCAAGTGAGGGAAGAGCTTTCCACAACTTCTCTATGAAATATATCACATAGAGTAATAAATGAAATGCGATGATTCTGGTTTTGTAGTAACCATAAAAACAAACAAACGCAAAAGACACTTGAGCCTCCTATAGCTTCTCTCAGGAATACTTCACATAGGGTAATAGATGAAATGCGATGATTCTGGCTTTGTAGTTATAATACCAACCAACAAACGCAAATGATTGAGGAGCTTGCTGTAGCCCCCCTCAGAAATACTTCACATCAGGTAATGGATGAAATGAAGTGATTGTGTCTGTGTACTAATCATAACAAGAGACAGATGTAGGTGAGGGATGAGCTTTCTGCAGCTTCCCTCATAAATACTTCACATCCGGTAATGGATGAAAAGTAATGATTGTGTCTGTGTACTAATCATACCATAAACAGATGCAAGTGAGGGAAGAGCTTTCTGCAGCTTCCCTCAGAAATACTTCACATCAGGTAATGTATGTTATGTAAAGAGTGTAAGTGAGTATTAATCATTATAACAAAGAGATGTAAGTGAGGGTGGAGCTTTCTGCAGCTTTTCTCTGAAATACATCACATGGGGTAATAGATGAATTGCAATGATTCTGGCTTTGTAGTAACCATACCAAAATCAAACGCAAATTAATGAGTAGCTTTCTGTAGCTATTCTCAGAAATACTTCACATAGGGTGATAGATGAAATGCGATAATTCTTTCTTTATAGTAACCATTTCAACAAACAAACGCAAATGAGGGAGGATCTTCCTGTAGCTTCCGTCAGAAATACTTCACATCAGGTAATGGACAAAATGTAATGATTGTGTCTGTGTACTAATGGTACCAACAATCAGATGGAAGTGAGGGAGGAGATTTCTGCAGTCTCTCTCTGAAATACATCACATGGGGTAATAGATGAAATGAGATAATTCTGGCTTTCTAGTAACGATACCAGTCAACAAACGCATCTGAGGGAGGATCTTTCTGCAGTTTCCCTCAGAAATACCTCACATCAGGTAATGGATGAAATGTAATGACTGTGTCTGTGTATTAATCATTCCAAAAAACAGATGCAAGTGAGGGAGGAGCTTTCTCCAGCTTCCTTCTGAAAGACATCACATTAGGTAATAGATGAAATGCGATGATTCTGCCATTGTAGTAACCATACCTACAAACAAATGCAAAGGAGTGAGGAGCTTTCTGTAGCCTCCCTGAGAAATACTTCAATCAGGTAATGGACGAAATGTGATGATTGTGTCTGTGTATTAATGATTCCAACAAACAGATGCAAGTGAGGGAGGAGCTTTCTGCAGGTTCTCTCTGAAGTACATTACATAGGGTAATGGATGAAATGCAATGATTCTGACTTCGTAATAACCATTCCAACAAACAAACGCAAATGAGGGAGGAGCTTTCTGTAGTTTCCCTCAGAAATACTTCACATCAAGTAATGGACGAAATGTAATTATTGTGTCTGTGTACTAATGGCACCAACAATCATATGGAAGTGAGGGAGGAGATTTCTGTAGCTTCCCTCAGAAATACTTCACATCAGGTAATGGACGAAATCTAATGATTGTGTCTTAGTACAAATCATATCAACATACAGAGCAAGTGAGGGAGGAGCTTTCTGCTGCTCCTCTCTGAAATACCTCACATAGGGTAATAGATAAAATGCAATGATTCTGGCATTGTAGTAGCCATAGCAATAAACACATGCAAATGACGGGGAGTTTTCTGTAGCTATACTCAGAAATACTTCACATAGGGTAATAGATGAAATGCGATGATTTTGGCTTCGTAGTAACCATACCAACAAACAAATGCAAATTAGGGAGGAGCTTTCTGTAGCATCCCTCAGAAATACTTCACATCATGTAATAAATGAAATGTAATGTTTGTGTCTGTGAACTAATCATACAACAAACAGATGCAAGTGAAGTAGGAGCTTTCTGCCACTTCTCTCTGAAATACATCACATTGGGTAATAAATGAAATGGGATGATTCTGGCTTTGTAGTAACCTTACCAACAAACAAATGCAAATTACGGAGCTGCTTTCAGACGATATTTGAGAAATACTTCACATCATCTAGTAAATGAAATTTAATGTTTGTGTATGTGTACTAATATTACCATCAAACACATGCAAGTGAGGGAAGAGCTTTCTGCAACTTCTCCCTGAAGTACACCACAAAGAGTAATAAATGAAATTGAATGATTCTGGTTTTGTAGTAAGGATACCAATGAACAGATGCAAGTGAGGCAGGAGCTTTCTGCAGCTTTTCTCTGAAATACATCACATAGGGTAATGGATGAAATGCAATGACTCTGGCTTTGTAGTAACCGTACCAACTAACAAATGCAAATGAGGGAGGAGCTTTCTATAGCTTCCTTCAGAAATATTTTACATCAGGTAATGGATGAAATGTAATGATTGTGTCGGTGTACTAATCATACCAACAAACAGATGCAAATGACTGAGGAGCTTTCTGGTGCTTCAATGTGAAATACATCACATAGGGTAAAAAATGAAATCAGATGATTCTGGCTTTGTAATAACCAGCCCAACAAACTAACGCAAATGAGGGAGGAGCATTTTGTGTCTATTCTCAGAAATACTTCTTATAGTGTAATAGATGAAATGCAACGATTCTGGCTTTGTAATAACCATATCAACAAACTAACGCAAATGAGGTAGGAGTTTTCTGTAGCTATTCTCAGAAATACATCACATGGGATGATAGATGAAATACGATGATTCTGGCTTTGTAGTAACCATACCAACAAACTAAACGCAAATGACACTTGAGCTTTCTGTAGCTTATTTAGAAATACTTCACATAGGGTAATAAATGAAATGCAATGATTCTGGCTTTGTAGAAACCATACCAACAAGCAAACACATATGATGGAGGAGCTTTCTGTAGCTATTCTCAGAAATACTTCACATATGGTAATAGATGAAATGCGATGATTCTGGCTTTGTAGTAACCATACCAACAAACTAAATGCAAATGACACTTAAGCTTTCTGTAGCATTTTTTAGAAATACTTCACATATGGTAATAGACGAAATGCGATGTTTCTGGTTTTGTAGTAACCTTACCAAAAAAAAATGCAAATGAGGGAGGAGCTTTCTGTAGCCCCCCTCGGAAATACTTCACATCAGGTAATGGATGAAATGCAGTGATTGTGTCTGTGTACTATTCATAACGAAAAACATGTGTAAGTGAGATAAGAGCTTTCTGCAGCTTCCCTCAGAAATATTCCACATCCGGTAATGGAAGAAAAGAAATGATTGTGTCTGTGTACTAATCATACCATAAACAGATGCAAGTAAGGGAAGAGCTTTCTGCCGCGTATCTCTGAAATAACTCACATAGGGTAATGGATGAAATGCAATGATTCTGGCTTTGTAGTAACCATACCAACCAACAAACTCAAATGAGTGAGGAGCTTTCTATAGCTTCCTTCAGAAATATTTCACATCAGGTAATGGACGAAATGTGATGATTGTGTCTGTGTATTAATGATTCCAACAAACAGATGCAAGTGTGGGAGGAGCTTTCTGCAGGTTCTCCTTGAAGTTCATTACATAAGGTAATGGATGAAATGCAATGATTCTGGCTTCGTAGTAACCATTCCAACAAACAAACGCAAATGAGGGAGGAGCTTTCTGTAGCTTCCCTCAGAAATACTTCACAACAGGTAATGGACGAAATGTAATGATTGTGTCTGTGTACTAATGGTACCAACAATCAGATGGAAGTGAGGGAGGAGATTGCTGCAGTCTCTCTCTGAAATACACCACATGGACTAATAGATAAAATGCGATAATTCTGGCTTTGTAGTAACCATACCAGCAAACATACGCATCTGAGGGAGGATCTTTCTGTAGTTTCCCTCAGAAATACTTCACATCAGATAATGGATGAAATGTAATGATTGTGTCTGTGTATTAATCATTCCAAAAAACAGGTGCAAGTGTGGGAGGAGCTTTCTGCAGCTTCTTTCTGAAATACATCACATTAGGTAATAGATGAAATGCGATGATTCTGGTTTTGTAGTAACCATTCCAACAAACAAACGCAAATGAGGGAGGAGCTTTCAGTAGCTTCCCTCAGAAATACTTCACATCAGGTAATGGATGAAAGGTAATGATTGTGTCTTAGTACTAATCATATCAACATACAGAGCAAGTGAGGGAGGAGCTTTGTGCTGCTCCTCTCTGAAATACCTCACATAGGTTAATAGATAAAATGCAATGATTCAGGCTTT
Organism: Schistocerca gregaria; assembly: GCF_023897955.1. NCBI lineage: Eukaryota > Metazoa > Arthropoda > Insecta > Orthoptera > Acrididae > Schistocerca > Schistocerca gregaria. Next base: position 43,218,982 of record NC_064927.1, read on the forward strand.
GTAGTAACCATACGAACAAACTAAACGCAAATGACACTTCAGCTTTCTGTATTCTTTCTTTAGAAATACTTCACATAGGGTAATAAATGAAATGCAATGATTCTGGCTTTGTAGTAACCATACCAACAAGCAAACACATAAGATGGAGGAGCTTTCTGTAGCTATTCTCAGAAATACTTCACATATGGTAATAGGTGAAATGCGATGATTCTGGCTTTGTAGTAACCATACCAACAAACTAAATGCAAATGACACTTAAGCTTTCTGTAGCATTTTTTAGAAATACTTCAAATAGGGTAATAGACGAAATGCGTAGATTCTGGATTTGTAGGAACCATACCAACAAACAAACACATTTCTCTCAGAAATACTTCACATCAGGTAATGGATGAAATGTTATGGTTGTGTCTGTGTACTGATAACAACAACAAACAGATGCAAGTGAGGGAAGAGCTTTATGCAGCTTCCCGCAGAAATACTTCACATTAGGTAATGGATGTAATGTAATGAGTGTGTGTGTGTGTATTAATCATTATAACAAACAGATGCAAGTCAGGGAGGAGCTTTCTTCAGATCCTTTCTGAAATACATCACATAAAGTAGTAGATGAATTGCGATGATTCTGGCTTTGTAATAACCATACCAACAAACTAAAGCAAATGGGGGCGGAGCTTTCTGTAGCTATTCTCAGAAATTCTTCAGATGAGGTAATAGATGCAATGCGATGATTTTGGCTTTGTAGTAACCATACCAACAAATGAAACCAAAATGAGGGTTGTGCTTTCTGTAGCCTCCCTCTGAAATAATTCACATCAGGTAATGGATGAAATATAATGATTGTGTCTGTGTACTAATCATGACAAAAAAAGGAGCAAGTGAGGCACGAGCTTTCTGCAGCTTCTCTCTGAGATACATCACATAGGATAATGGATGAAATGCAATGATTCTGGCTTTGTAGTATCCATTCTAACAAACAAACGCAAATGAGGGAGGAGCCTTCTGTAGATTTTTTTTAGAAATATTTCACATAGGTTAATAGATGAAATGTGATGATTCTAGCTTGGTAGTAAATAAACCAACAAACAAACACAACTGAGAGAGGTGCTTACTGTAGCTCAACTCAGAAATACTTCACAACAGGTAATGGATGCAATGTAATGATTGTGTCTGTGTACTAATGATAACAACAAACATATGCAAGTGTGGGAAGAGCTTTCTCCTGCTTCCCTCAGAAATACTTTACATCCGGTAATGGATGAAATGTAATGATTGTGTCTGTGTACTAATCATACCATAAACAGATGCAAATGAGGGATGAACTTTCTGCAGCTATTCTCTGAAATATATCGCACAGGGTAATAGATGAAATGCGATGATTCTGGCTTTGTAGTAACCATACCAATGAACAAAACGGGAATAAGGGTGTTGCTTTCTGTACTATTCTCAGAAATACTTCACATAGGGTAATAGATGAAACGAATGATTCTGGCCTTATAGTAACCTTTCCAACAAACAAATGCAAATGAGGGATGTGCTTTCTGTGGCTTCCCTCAGAAATACTTCACATCAGGTAATGGACAAAATGTAATGATTGTGTCTTTGTACTAATCATACCAACATACAGAGCAAGTGTGGGAGGAGCTTTCTGCTGCTCCTCTATGAAATACTTCACATAGGGTAATAGATGAAATGCGATGATTCTGGCTTTGTAAAAACCATAGCAACAAACAAATGCAAATTAGGGAGGAGCTTTCTGTAGCATCCCTCAGAAGTACTTCACATCATGTAATAAATGAAATGTAATGTTAGTGTATGTGTACTAATAATACCAACGAACAGATGCAAGTGAGGGAAGAGCTTTCCACAACTTCTCTCTGAAATATATCACATAGAGTAATAAATGAAATGCGATGATTCTGGTTTTGTAGTAAGAATACCAACAAACAGATGCAAGTGAGGGAGGAGCTTTCTGCAGCTTCTCTCTGAAATACGTCACATAGGTTAATAGATGAAATGCGATTATTCTGGTTTTGTAGTAACCATAAAAACAAACAAACGCAAATGACACTTGAGCCTTCTGTAGCTTTTGTCAGGAATACTTCACATAGAGTAATAGATGAAATGCGATGTTTCTCGCTTTGTAGTTATAATACCAACAAACAAACTCAAGTGATTGAGAAGCTTGCTGTAGCTCCCCTCAGAAATACTTCACGTCAGTTAATGGATGAAATGAAATGATTGTGTCTGTGTACTAATCATAACAACAAACAGATGTAGGTGATGGATGAGCTTTCTGCAGCTTTCCTCATAAATACTTCACATCCGGTAATGGATGAAAAATAATGATTGTGTCTGTGTACTAATCATACCATAAACAGATGCAAGTGAGGGAAGAGCTCTCTGCAGCTTCCCTCAGAAGTAGTTCACATCAGGTAATGGATGATATGTAATGAGTGTGTGTGTGTATTAATCATTATAACAAAACAGATGCAAGTGAGGGTGGAGCTTTCTGCAGCTCCATGCTGAAATACATCACATAAAGTAATAGATGAATTGCGATGATTCTGGCTTTGTAATAACCATAGCAAAAAACTAAAGCAAATGAGGGAGTAGCTTTCTGCAGCTATTCTCAGAAATATATCTCATGGGGTAATAGATGAAATGCGATGATTCTGGCTTTGTAGTAACCATACCAACAAACAAATGCAAATGACACTTGAGCTTCCTGTAGCTTTATTTAGAAATATTTCACATAGGGTAATAGATGAAATGCGATGACACTATATTTGTAGTAACCATATCAACAAACTAACGCAACTGAGAGAGGAGCTTTCTGTAGGTCCCCTGAGAAATATTTTACATCAGGTAATGGATGAAATGTAATGATTGTGTCTGTGTACTAATCTAAACAACAAACAGATGCAAGTGTGGGAAGAGCTTTCTGCAGCTTCCCTGAGAAATACTTCACATCAGCTAATGGATGAAATGCAATGATTTTGTCTGTGTAGTAATCGTACCATAAACAGAAGCAAATGAGGGGTGAGCTATCAGCAGCTTTTCTCTGAAATACATCACATAGGGTAATAGACGAAATGCAATGATTCCGGCTTTGTGGTAACCATACCAAATACAAACGCAAATTAAAGAGTAGCTTTCTGTAGCTATTCTCAGAAATACTTCACATAGGGTAATAGATGAAATGCGATAATTCTTTCTTTATAGTAAACATATAAATAAACAAACGCAAATGAGGGAGGATCTTTCTGTAGCTTCCGTCAGAAATACTTCACATCAGGCAATGGATGAAATGTAATGATTGTGTCTGTGTACTAATTTTACCAACAATCAGATGGTAGTGAGGGTTGAGATTCCTGCAGTCTCTCTCTGAAAACATCACATGGGGTAATAGATGAAAAGCGATATTTCTGGGTTTGTAGTAACCAAACGAGCCAACAAACTCATCTGAGGGAGGATCTTTCTGTAGTTTCCCTCAGAAATACTTCACATCAGGTAAAGGATGAAATGTAATGATTTTGTCTTAGTGCTAATCATACCAACATACAGAGCAAGTGAGGGAGGAGCTTTCTGCTGCTCCTCTCTGGAATACCTCACATAGGGTGATATGTAAAATGCGATGATTCTGGCTTTGTAGTGGCTCTGAGCACTATGGGACTTAACATCTGTGGTCATCAGTCCCCCTGGCTTTGTAGTAGCCTAGCAACAAACAAATGCAAATGACGGAGGAGCTCTCTGTAGCTATACTCAGAAAACTTCACATACGGTAATAGATGAAATGCGATGATTCTGGCTTCGTAGTAACCATACCAACAAACAAATGCAAATTAGGGAGGAGCTTTCTGTAGCATCCCTCAGAAATACTTCACTTCATGTAATAAATGAAATGTAATGTTTGTGTCTGCGTACTAATCATACAACAAAATGATGCAAGTGAAGGAGGAGCATTCTGCAACTTCTCTCTGAAATACATCACATTGGGTAATAAATGAAATGGGATGATTCTGGCTTTGTAGTAACTATACCAACAAACAAATGCAAATTAGGGAGCTGCTTTCAGAGCATACCTGAGAAATACTTCACATCATCTAGTAAATGAAATTTAATGTTTGTGTATTCTCAGAAATACTTCACATAGGGTAATAGATGAAATGCAATGATTCTGGCTTCGTAGTAACCATGTTGTTGTTGTTGTCTTCAGTCCTGAGACTGGTTTGATGCAGCTCTCCATGCTACTCTATCCTGTGCAAGCTGCTTCATCTCCCAGTACCTACTGCAACCTACATCCTTCTGAATCTGCTTAGTGTACTCATCTCTCGGTCTCCCTCTACGATTTTTACCCTCCACGCTGCCCTCCAATGCTAAATTTTTGATCCCTTGATGCCTCAAAACATGTCCTACCAACCGATCCCTTCTTCTAGTCAAGTTGTGCCACAAACTTCTCTTCTCCCCAATCCTATTCAATAACTCCTCATTAGTTACGTGATCTATCCACCTTATCTTCAGTATTCTTCTGTAGCACCACATTTCGAAAGCTTCTATTCTCTTCTTGTCCAAACTAGTTATCGTCCATGTTTCACTTCCATACATGGCTACACTCCAAACAAATACTTTCAGAAACGACTTCCTGATACATAAATCTATATTCGATGTTAACAAATTTCTCTTCTTCAGAAACGCTTTCCTTGCCATTGCCAGTCTACATTTTATATCCTCTCTACTTCGACCATCATCAGTTATTTTACTTCCTAAATAGCAAAACTCCTTTACTACTTTAAGTGTCTCATTTCCTAATCTAATTCCCTCAGCATCACCCGATTTAATTTGACTACATTCCATTATCCTCGTTTTGCTTTTGTTAATGTTCATCTTATATCCTCCTTTCAAGACACTGTTCATTCCGTTCAACTGCTCTTCCAAGTCCTTTGCCGTCTCTGACAGAATTACAATGTCATCGGCGAACCTCAAAGTTTTTACTTCGTCTCCATGAATTTTAATACCTACTCCGAATTTTTCTTTTGTTTCCTTTACTGCTTGCTCAATATACAGATTGAATAACATCGGGGATAGGCTACAACCCTGTCTCACTCCTTTCCCAACCACTGCTTCCCTTTCATGCCCCTCGACTCTTATTACTGCCATCTGGTTTCTGTACAAATTATAAATAGCCTTTCGCTCCTTGTATTTTACCCCTGCCACCTTTAGAATTTGAAAAAGAGTATTCCAGTCAACATTGTCAAAAGCTTTCTCTAAGTCTACAAATGCTAGAAACGTAGGTTTGCCTTTTCTTAATCTTTCTTCTAAGATAAGTCGTAAGGTCAGTATTGCCTCACGTGTTCCAACATTTCGACGGAATCCAAACTGATCCTCCCCGAGGTCTGCATCTACCAGTTTTTCCATTCGTCTGTAAAGAATTCGCGTTAGTATTTTGCAGCCGTGGCTTATTAAACTGATAGTTCGGTAATTTTCACATCTGTCAGCACCTGCTTTCTTTGGGATTGGAATTATTATATTCTTCTTGAAGTCTGAGGGTATTTTGTCTGTCTCATACATCTTGCTCACCAGCTGGTAGAGTTTTGTCATGACTGGCTCTCCCAAGGCCGTCAGTAGTTCTAATGTAGTAACCATACCAACAAACAATTGCAAATTAGGGAGGAGCTTTCTGTAGCATCCCTCAGAAATACTTCACACCATGTAATGAATGAAATGTAATGTTTGTGTCTGTGTACTAATAATACAACAAAATGATGCAAGTGAAGGAGGAGCTTACTGCAACTTCTCTCTAAAATACATCACATCAAGTAATAAATGAAATGCGGTGATTCTGGTTTTGTAGTAAGAATACCATAAACAGATGCAAGTGAGGGAGGAGCTTTCTGCAGCTTCTCTCTGAAATACATCACATTGGGTAATGGATAAAATGCAATGATTCTGGCTTTGTAGTAACAATACCAACAAACAAACGCAAATGACGCTTGAGCTTTCTGTAGCTCTTTTCAGAAATATTTCACACATGGCAAAAGATGAAATGCGATGATTCTGGCTTTGTGGTAACCATACCAACAACAAAACGCAAATGAGGGAAGAGCTCTCGCTAGCCCCCCTCAGAAATACTTAACATCAGGTGATGGATGAAATGCAGTATTGTGTATGTGTACTAATCATACCATAAACAGATGCAAGTGAGGGAAAAGCTTTCTGCAGGTTTTTTTTCTGAAATACAAAACATAGGGTAATAAATGAATTGCGAAGATTCTAGATTTGTAATAACCATACGAAGAAACAAATGCACATGAGGGATGAGTTTTCTATAGCTATTCTCTGAAATATTTGACATAGGGTAATAGATGAAATGTGATGATTCTATCTTTGTAGTGATCATACAAACAAAGAAATGAAAATTAGGGAGAAGCTTTCAGTAGCAGCCTTCAGTAATATTTCACATCATGTAATAAATGAAATGTAATGATTGGGTCTGTGTACTAATCATACTATAAATAGATGCAAGTGAGGGAAAAGCTTTCTGCAGCTTTTATTTGAGATACATCACATTGGGTAATAGATGAAACGCAATGATTCTGGTTTTGAGTTAAACATACCAACAAACAAACGCAAATGGGGGAGGAGCTTTCTGTCTCTTCCCTCAGAAATATTTTACATCAGGTAATGGATGAAATGTTATGATTGTGTCTGTATACTAATCATAACAACAAACAGCTGCAAGTGAGGGATGAGGATTCTGCAGCTCCTCTCTAAAATACATCACATTTGGTAATGGACGAAATGCTTTGAATCTGGGTTTGTAGTAACCATACAACAAACAAACACAAATGAGGGGGGAGCTTTCTGTAGCTACCCTCATAATTACTTCACATCATGTAATAAATGAAATGTAATGATTTTGGCTGTGTACTAATCATTCCAACAAACAGATGCAAGTGAGGGAGGACCTTTCTGCAGCTTCTTTCTGAAATACATCACATTAGGTAATAGATGAAATGCGACGATTCTGGCATTGTAGTAACCATACCTACAACCAATCGCAAAGGAGTGAGGAGCTTTCTGTAGCTTCCCTGAGAAATACTTCACATCAGGTAATGGTCGAAATGTGATGTTTGTGTCTGTGTATTAATCATTCCAACAAAGAGGTGCAAGTGAGGGAGGAGCTCTCTGCATGGTCTCTCTGAATTACATTACATAAGGTAATGGATGAAATGCAATGATTCTGGCTTCGTAGTAACCATTCCAAAAAACAAACGCAAATGAGGGAGGAGCTTTCTGTAGCTTCCCTCAGAAATACTTCACATCAGGTAATGTATGAAATGTAATGATTGTGTCTTAGTACTAATCATACCAACATACAGAGCAAGTGAGGGAGGAGCTTTCTGCTGCTCCTCTCTGGAATACCTCACATAGGGTAATAGGTAAAATGCGATAATTCTGGCTTTGTAGTAGCCTAGCAACAAACAAATGCAAATGACGGAGGAGCTCTCTGTAGCTATACTCAGAAATACTTCACATAGGGTAATAGATGAAATGCGATGTTTCTGGCTTTGTAGTAACCATACCAACAAACAAATGCAAATTAGGGAGGAGCTTTCTGTAGCATCCCTCAGAAATACTTCACTTCATGTAATAAATGAAATGTAATGTTTGTGTCTGTGTACTAATCATACAACAAAATGATGCAAGTGAAGGAGGAGCTTTCTGCAACTTCTCTTTGAAATACATCACATTGGGTAATAAATGAAATGGGATGATTCAGGCTTTGTAGTAACTATACCAACAAATATATGCAAATTAGGGAGCTGCTTTCAGAGCATACCTGAGAAATACTTCACATCATCTAGTAAATGAAATTTAATGTTTGTGTATTCTCAGAAATACTTCACATAGGGTAATAGATGAAATGCAATGATTCTGGCTTCGTAGTAACCATACCAACAAACAATTGCAAATTAGGGAGGAGCTTTCTGTAGCATCCCTCAGAAATACTTCACACCATGTAATGAATGAAATGTAATGTTTGTGTCTGTGTACTAATCATACAACAAAATGATGCAAGTGAAGGAGGAGCTTACTGCAACTTCTCTCTAAAATACATCACATAGAGTAATAAATAAAATGCGGTGATTCTGGTTATGTAGTAAGAATACCATAAACAGATGCAAGTGAGGGAGGAGCTTTCTGCAGCTCCTCTCTGAAATACATCACATTGGGTAATGGATGAAATGCAATGATTCTGGCTTTGTAGTAACAATATCAACAAACAAACGCAAATGACGCTTGAGCTTTCTGTAGCTCTTTTCAGAAATACTTCACACATGGCAAAAGATGAAATGCGATGATTCTGGCTTTGTGGTAACCATACCAACAACGAAACGCAAATGGGGGAAGAGACCTCGCTAGCCCCCCTCAGAAATATTAACATCAGGTGATGGATGAAATGCAGTGATTGTGTATGTGTACTAATCATACCATAAACAGATGCAAGTGAGGGAAAAGCTTTCTGCAGGTTTTTTTTTCTGAAATACATCACATAGTGTAATAAATGAATTGCGAAGATTCTAGATTTGTAATAACCATACGAAGAAACAAATGCAAATGAGGGATGAGCTTTCTATAGCTATTCTCAGAACTATTTGACATAGGGTAATAGATGAAATGTGATGATTCTAACTTTGTAGTGATCATACAAACAAAGAAATGAAAATTAGGGAGAAGCTTTCAGTAGCAGCCTTCAGTAATATTTCACATCATGTAATAAATGAAATGTAATGATTGTGTCTGTGTACTAATCATACCAACAAACAAACACAAATGAGGGAGGTGCTTTCTGTAGTAATCATTCCAACGAACTGATGCAAGTGAGAAAGAAGCTTTCTGCAGCTTTCCTCCGAAATACATGTGTCTGTGTACTAATCATACAAAAACAGATGCAGGCGAGGGAGCAGATTATTGCAGCTTCTCTCTGAATTACATCTATTGCAGCTTCTCTCTGAAAAACATCACATAGGGTAATAAATGAAATGGGATGAATCTGGCTTCGTAGTAACCATACCAACAAACAAATGCAAATTAGGGAAGAGGTTTCTGTAGGATATCTGAGAAATACTTCACATCATCTTGTAAATGAAATTTAATGCTTGTGTCTGTGCACTAATAATACCAACAAACAGATTCAAGTGAGATAAGAGCTTTCTGCAAACTTCACTCTGAAATACATCACATAGAGTAATAAATGAAATGTGATGATTCTGGTTTTGTAGTAAGAATACCAACAAACAGATGCAAATGAGGGAGGTGCTTTCTGCAGCTTCTCTCTGAAATACATCACATAGGTTAACAGATAAAAAGCGATGATTCTGGTTTTGTAGTAACCATACCAACAAATAAACGTATATGAGGGAAGAGCTTTCTGTAGCTTCCCTCAGAAATACTTCACATTAGGTAATGGATGAAATGTAATGGTTGTGTCTGAGTACTAATCATATCAACAAACAGATGCCAGTGAGGGAGGAGCTTTGTGCTGCTTCCCTCAGAAATACTTCACTTAGGATAATAAATGAAATGCAATGATTCTGGCTTTGTAGTAACCATACCAACAAAGAAACACAAATGAGGGAGGAGTTTTCTGCAGTTTTTTTCAGAAATACTTCACATTGGGTAATAGATGAAATGTGATGTTTCTGGGTTTGTAGTAACCATACCAACAAACAAACGCAGATGAGGGTGGAGCTTTCTGTAGCTTCCCTCAGAAATATTTCACATCAGGTAATGGATGAAATGTAATGATTGTTCTGTGTACTAATCATAACAACAAACAGGTGCAAGTGAGGGACAAGGATTCTGCAGCTTTTCTCTGAAAATAGGTGAAATGCAATGATTCTAGTTTTGTAGTAACCATACCAACAATCAAACGCAAATGAGGGAGGTGCTTTCTGTAGTAATCATTCCAAAGAACTGTTGCAAGTGAGAAAGGAGCTTTCAGGAGCTTTCCTCTGATACACATGACATAGGGTAATAGATGAAATACGATGATTCTGGCTTTGTAGTAACCCCACCAACAAACAAACTCAAATGACGGACGAGCTTTTTTAGCTTCCCCCAGAAATACTTCACATCCGGTAATTGATGAAATGTAATGATTGGGTCTGTGTACTAATATTGCCATAAACAGATGCAAGTGAGGAAAGAGCATACTGCAGCTTCTCACTGATATACATTACATGGGGTAATGGACGAAATGCGATGATTCTGGCTTTGTAGTAATCATACCAAAAAACAAACGCAAATGAGGGAGGTGCTTTCTGTAGCTTCCCTCAGATATATTTCACATCAAGTAATGGATGAAGTGTAATGATTGTGTCTGTGTACTAATCACAACAACAAACAGTTGCAAGTGAGGGATGAGCTTTCTGCAGCTTCTCTCTGAGATACACCACATAGGATAATGGATGAAACACAATGTTTCTGGCTTCACAGTAACCATACCAACAAACAAACGCAAATGAGGGAGGAGCTTTCTGTACCTTCCCTCAGAAATACTTCACATCAGGTAATGGATGAAATGTAATGATTGTGCCTGGGTACTAATCATACCAACATACAGAGCAAGTGAGGGAGGAAATTTCTGCTGCTCCTCTCTGAAATACCTCAGATACGGTAATAGATGAAATTCGATGATTCTGGCTTTGTAGTAACCATAGCAACAAACAAATGCAATTGAGGGAGGAGCTTTCTGTAGCTATTCTCAGAAATACTTCACATAGGTTAATAAATGAAGTGCTATGATTCTGGCTTTGTAGTAACCATACCAACAAACAAATGCAAATTAGTGAGGAGCTTTCTGTAGCATCCCTCAGAAATAATTCACATCGTGTAATAAATGAAATGTATTGTTTGTATCTGTGTACTAATCATACAACAAACAGATGCAAGTGAAGGAGGAGCTTTCTGCAAGTTCTCTCTGCAATACATCACATTGGGTAATAAATGAAATGGTATAATTCTGGCTTTGTAGTAACCATACCAACAAACAAATGCAAATAAGGGAGCTGCTTCCAGAGCATCCCTGAAAAATACTTCACATCATCTAGTAAATGAAATTTAATGTTTGTGTATGTGTACTAATAATAGCAACAAACAGATGCAAGTGAGGGAAGAGCTTTCTGCTACTCCTCCCTGAAATACATCACATAGAGTAATAAATGAAATGCAATGATTCTGGTTTTGTAGTAAGAATACCAACAAACAGATGCAAGTGAGGGAGGAGCTTTCTGCTGCTCCTCGCTGAAATACACCACATATCGCAATGGTTGAAATGCAATGATTCTGGCTTTGTAGTAACCATAGCAACAAACAAACACATATAATGCAGGAGCTTTCTCTAGCTATTCTCAGAAATAAATCACATAGGGTAATAGATGAAATGCGTTGATTCTGGCATCGTAGTAACCCCACCAACAAACAAACGCAAATCATGGAGGAGCTTTCCATAGCTTCCCTTTAAAATATTTCACATCAGGCAATGGGTGAAATGTACTGATTTTGTCTGTGTACTAATCATTCCAACAAACAGAGGCAAGTGATTAAGGAGCTTTCATTGGCTGAAATACATCACATAGGGTAATGGATGATATGCAATGATTCTGGCTTTGTAGTAACCATACCAACAAACAAACGCAAGTGACGCGTGAGCCTTCTGTAGCTTTTCTCAGAAATACATCACAAAGGGTAACAGATGAAATGCGATGATCCTGGATTTGTAGTAATAATACCAACAAACAAACACAACTGGGGTAGGAGCTTCCTGTAGCCCCCCTCAGAAATACTTCACATCAGGTAATGGATGAAATGGAGTGATTGTGTCTGTGTACTGAAAATAACAACAAACAGATGTAAGTGAGGGAAGAGCTTTCTGCAGCTTCCCTCAGAAATACTTCACATCCGGTAATGGACTAAATGTAGTGTTTGTGTTTGTGTACTAATCATACCATAAACAGATGCAAGTGAGGGAAGAGCTTTCTGCATCTTTTCCATGAAATACATTACATAGGGTAATAGATGAAATGCAATGATTCTGGTTTTGTTGTAACCATACCAACAAACAAATGCAATTGTTTGAGGAGCTTTCTGTGGCTCTCCTCAGAAATACTTCACATAGGGTAATAGATGAAATGCGATGATTCTGGCTTTGTAGTAACCCTACCAACAAACAAAGTCCATAAAAGAAATGTAATGATTTTGTCTCTGTACTAATCATACCAACAATGGGATTCAATTGAGGGATTAGCTTTCTGCAGCTTCCCTCAGAAATAAATCACATCAGGTAATGGATGAAATGTTATGATTGTGTCTGTGTACTAATCATACCAACAATCAGATGAAAGTGATGGAGGAGCTTTCTGCACCTTCTCTCAGAAATACTTCACGTAGGGTAGTGTACTAATCATACCAACGATCAGATGAAAGTGAGGGAGGAGCATTCTGCACCTTCTCTCTGAAATACATCACATAGGGTTATAGATGAAATGCGATGATTCTGGCTTTGTAGTAACCATACCAAAAAACAAACGCAAATGAGGGAGGACCTTCCTGTAGCTTTTCTCAGAAATATTTCACATAGGGTGATAGATGAAATGCCATGATTCTGGGTTTGTAGGAACCATACCAACAAACAAACGAAATGAGGGAGGAGCTTTATGTAGCTTCCCTCAGAAATATGTCACATCAGGTAATGGATGAAATGTAATGATTGTAGTAACCATACATAGGGTAATGAATGAAATGCAATGATTTTTGCTTTGTAGTAACCATTCCAACAAACAAACTCCATAAAAGAAATGTAATGATTGTGTCTGTGTACTAATCATACCAACAAAGTGATGCCATTGAGGGAGGAGCTTTCTGCAGGTTTCCTCAGAAATACTTCACATCAGGTAATGGATGAAATGTATTGATTGTGTCTGTGTACTAATTATACCACATAGTGTATGCTGCCTTGGTGTGTGCCTCGCCCTTGCCTTCGGCTGTAATTGGCACAGTGCCCGAAGGACTCAGTCCCTCCGGAGGTCTTGCGCCACCACTTTTATTCCATCTTAGCCACGTATCACGGCTCTGGCATTGTCTACACTGTCGGTTCGATGGTTGCTGGTTGTGTCGGTTATGCCCTAACTCTAGGGGACCATTGTGAACATCTTTCATTTCCGGCTGGCTGCAGCTTTTTCACTGCTGACGTGGTCACCATCTTTCGAGCTCTAGAGTATCTCCGCTCCTGCTCAGGTGAGTCCTTCATTATCTGTGGCTATTACCTGAGCGGTTTACCAGCTCTCGACAAGTGTTTCCCTCATTCTCGTCTGGTGATGGCTATCCAGTTGTCCCTGCATAATCTTGCCCGTTGCGGCAGATCTGTTGTCTTTGTTTGGAACCCAGGCTATGTTGGGATAGCTTGCAATGAAACTGTTGACTGCCTGGCGAAAGAGGCCACCAGTAAAGCATCTCTGGAGATTAGCCTCCCGGAGATTGATTTGCGGGCACTATTATGCCAAAAAGTTTTAGATTTATGGGACAGTGATTGGCGCAACCTGCCCATGCCAAACAAACTCCGTCATAACAAGGAGACGATGACTGTGTGCTGGTCATCCATGCGTGCCACCGCAGGGACTCAGTCATCCTTTGTCATCTCCGCATTGGCCACACCTGACTGATGCATAGTTATTTCCTGTGTCGTGAGGATCCACCTCTTTGTCGTTGTGGGGCTTCCTTGACAGTGGTCCATATTCTGTTGGAGTGCGCCCTTTTAAGTGTGCTCAGGCAGACTTTTGCGATGGCTGAAATGCTCTCTGCGCTTTTAACTTATGACTGTTCCATAGCGGACTTAGTTTTGCATTTTATTCGGGCAGCGCGATTTTATCGCTTAATGTAAATGTGTGTGTTTTTGTGTGTGTTTTTGTGTTGATTCTGGCCTATGGGCTACGATTTTAGTCTGCTTTTTTTAATGTGTTTCTCGGTGGTTGGCTTTTCCTTTTCTGTTTCTATGGTCGGCAACCCACCGTCACTCTCCGTGTGATTTTAGTTCGTCTTGTCTGGTCTTTGTCTCAGTTTCTCTCGTTCTGTGTCATCTGTCCTCTCGTTTGTTGATTGTTCTTATTCTCTGTGGGTGTTTTTAGTATTAGAAAAAGGGACCAATGACCGTAGCAGTCTGGTCTCTTTAACCCCCAAAAACCAACCAATCCTAAGATGTCTACCTCAGTCGGAGATGAAATGTCAGAAATAATTTTATTCATCGACTGTGCCGTCCTCCCACAAGCCAGTCCAGAAGTTTTGACTAATGTGAACAGTCGCTGTGAAAGCCTATGTTGTGTAAATGTGTGCTTGTCTCCTGAAGTGTACCTTGTGAAAGGAGGAGTAGGAGGTGATTTAATGCGTGTGGTGTGAGTAGCTTCGCAGTATTTTCTATCCTTCACGTATCATGTGTTTTCATTCTTGATAAAACACTGAATATTAGTCATCGACAAAGTTTTTTGTTGTAGCTCGTGTATTTAGAGGAAACAGCACTAACCTGGCGTACATGTTTCCTTGGGATTGAACTAGAATGTAGTGAATTTCAGCCACAGTCTCCAACTGTTGTCACTTTTTAACTTAAATTATTATCGGACCTGTCTGAGGAAATGTGTGTCAAGTAATGTACTTCAAAAGGCCTTTCTGCTGTGCTCTAATTCCTCATGTTCATATACAGGATTGAAGCAGTTGAGAGTTGAGAAGCGTTGTGGGTTTGGCAAAGAATAAGATCTTTAGTCGACGTGAAAACACAGACAATGCTATTGTGGTAAACTGCAGTATTAAAAACTCTGTAACTTTACAAAAGGTCTAAAAGAGTCAGTAGAATCAGGTGTGACTGGTAAACCATTCTTTTTCAGGTGGTATACATTTTGTTATTTTTCATTTATAAATGTATATCTATCTGCTCCAGGAGATACATTTTCCTGCCACTGGAATGAATATGCAGGTTTTTCTGCATATCATTAACAATGTGTTTGTTGTAGAACATGTCTTCCACAGTGGCCGACATTGAAAAATGATTTGAGTGAAAGCCATTCCCTTCTGTAAATGAGTGTCCTATGTCTGTGTGGTAAGGCAGGGCAACCTGGCCATTGTATTTTATATTCTGTACCATTGCAAGTTGAAATCAAACTTCACACACACACACACACACACACACACACACACACACACACACACACACACACACACACACTAACTACGTAGATCTTCTTTAGTTACATCTGAGCTTCCAGTGAACATAATTCATATTTATGCATTATATTTAGCACATGGGGAACATGTGCAAACTCAGTTGATGAGAAATAAAGGATATAATGTAAGTAACTAATTCATTTTTCACCTAATTAAATCTCTCCACATTTTCATTCAGGAAGCCTTAATCTATGTCACAGTGAAAGCCACGTGCAGACAGTGGCCAATAGCCGCTCTCTCCGGTTTCGTAATAGGGACCCGCTCTGCCCTAGTCCAGCCAGTCTGGTACTCGCTCTGGGTTTTGTTTCTATCTCGGTGGTAGTGCATTCTGGTTGTTGCTCGTTGTTGACAATAGCCTGGCTCTGGTTCTGAGTGGATTTACGTTTGGTATTTGGTTTCCACAAGCCTCTGTTGTTTATCTCTTCCTCCTTGTGTCGCCTATAGTCGGTAGCGGTTGGTTGTTGTCAGGTGTCGTTGGTCTGTCGTCCGACTTGTCCTGTGTTTACCTTGTGGTGCGTGCTCCACCGCTGGTGTCTTCCCTGCCTGGTGGCTCCGATCCGCAACCCCAGCCATTCCTGCTGATGGTTGTGGTTACCACAATTTACTTCGCTCCTACCACATTGTCGTCAGTAATTGCAGTAGTCATTTTCAACATCTTCTCAACCATCTTTGAAACATTTGTACCACTTGTAAAGTCTTGTACTCGTAGTAGAGTCGCCAAAAGCCACACTCGATGTTTCCAATGCGATACTGCACTTTGTTCCATTTTTAAACAAAATTTAATGGAGAATCTTTGATCCATCTTTTTTGAAAGTAAAAATTCTCTGAGCACTCAAAAACAAAGACCTCCTTTTCCACTGTCAACAATGAACTAAATACTGAAAATAGATGTAAATATATGTACGGTACATCAGGAACACGTGTACTAATAAGAAAAGAACAAAAATGTATACAGCCGACAGAATTAAATTCCTGTAACTTTTTGATTACACCTCATATGCAGTGTCTGGAAAAAGGAAATAAAGCACCCATAACAGTGTAACTTTGTACAAGTACAAACTATTAGCGGGCATGTACACAATTACAGCAGCGGTCCTCAGCGAAAGTAGAAAGGCCACTAGTGTTGATGGTGGAGGGTATACAAGAGGTGTGAGCACCATCGGGTAGACTACTGATGAGAGGTGTCACATTGTGTTCAGTGTTGAATCACGGTTCTGCACTATCCCCGATGACCACTGTCAGCACGTGTGGCGGCAGCTTGGGGGACATTCCATTCTTCCAGTGTTTTGGAAAGGCACAGTATGGCCAGCAAATGGTTATGAATGTAGGTTGCAGTTGATAGTGATTGAGGGAACTGTGACGGAACAACAATCTTTCAGATGTCGATAATCCTCGTGTTACATCTTGTATGACAGTATCGTGATGTTATTTCCAACACAACAGTGCTCATCCACATAGTGGCATGTGTATGTATCAATTGTATGCATGGTATTAGCTGCTCCCATAGTCAGCAAAATCCTTAGATATGTTCCCTGCAGAGCATATGTGGCATGAGCTTGGACATAAACTCTGCCCCAGTGTCAGTATCCAGAATATTGTGGACCATTACAGGAGTTTGAGGCCAGCTTGCCCGAGGAAGGAATCTAGTGGCCTTATGACACCCTTCCAACCAAACAAGTGTATGCAAGAAGGGCAATTGGGTGCATGTCATATTGATAAGTGAGATCATACTGCCAAGTTCTTTGTAAATCTGACTCAATTTTGTAATCACTAAAGTAACATCACATACCGTCTGAACCCATGGCATTTCTTTTATTTCTGCGAATTTCAATTTCTTAGCCGGGCAGTGTTTATGAACATCTTGGGCTGAAAGAAAATCAGCCTGATATAGAGACGTAAAACTATTAGAGACGTAATTAAATGTAAAAGTGTCACTAAAAACACATTTAAAGTGAAAAGCCTGAAAAAACACCAAGTTGTGTGTCCAGAATATCTGTATCACAATGGGTTAACAGTGAGCAGCAACTGCAACCAAATGGGAAAAATATCTTCTTCCGGCCCAGGATGTTGTAGCAGATTTTCTGCAACTTCACATTCCTAATGCTTCTGTATATTTTTTCCTGTTTCTACAAAGTCCACTCCTGGCAACTATAATTTAAAATGATCCAAGTCACTGTCCTTCTTCTTTGTATACTAAGGTGTCTGTCTGTAAATAATTTACTCTTATTTCTGAAGGCTTGGGCATTCCAATTCTTCTCTTAATATCCACTAGCTTTTGCCCTCAACTATGTTGGCACGGATCTTTAACCTGCATGAATTTTGAGTAGCCCTGAAACTTATTATCCATGGGAAAAATGGATATAAAGAACTGAAAGTGAAGTTGTCAAAACGATCCAATGGTAAAGAATTGATATGTTTGTAAGCACAGATACAGATATTTGAAGTATGAAATAGCAAAACGCCTGGATAGGGGAACAAGCTGGTGGCGTATTTAATGAAAATACAAAAAATTAAAGAATCTGTAGTTACAAATAAGTCAGTTCTTTACTGTTGCACCCTTTTGACAGTGTCACCTTCAGTCTTTTATATCTGTTTTTCTTGCTAATAAGCTTCAGGATATTTATGAACATTCATGTCAATGAGTCGTTTGCGTAATAAGCTTATCAGTGACAATAGTTACAGTAATTTGTGAATGAATTCAAGAATGTCTGTGGGTAATGGAATTAAACTGTTAACATTAGTAATAATTTGGAAAGTTTCATCATCATAACACTATTTACTACTTTTTACTGATTTTTCTCATTTCTGGTCCTGGTTTGTTTCGTTTAGTTTTATAAAACTTCCACTGTCCCAATGTTTTTTTCTTCCAGTATAATGAAATGATGCTTATATGAAACTGATTTGATCCACATAAAGCACTTGCAGTCCCTTGCAGGCCTGCATACAATAACAAGTATTTAATATTGCATTTTTTGTAATCAGTTCAGCATGCATCTCTGTATACATAACCTGTCAGTAGCTGCCCACAGAGTTATTTTCAATTTTCCTGTAATTTAATAACATAAAACATGATAAATAGATGTAAAAACTTTTTATAATATGGAAAAATGCCTGTACACCATTATTATTTGCAGTATGTAGATAGTCACAGGATATGTGATGCATTCCCTTATGGATCTGAGTTACTGGGTACACATTTGTTTCCATACTATTCGGGCCCACATAGTTAAATGTACAGTTCAGTTTATCATGTTTTATAGATAATTTCACTTCAAAATTTCTCTGAGGGTTGAAATGCTTTTATAAATATGTAATGTTGAATCATTGGCTGTTGTCAGCTTAGCATATAATTTTAATGGTCTATTATCCATTCTGGATCTTTCTGAACTCATCAGCTGTGAACAAATGTTGATTAAGAATGCAACCAACCATGAGTACTTCTAAAAGTATTTATTTAAATGCCATTACCAGTCTCAAGCTATTATGTCTGTCTACAGGTTTTTATTTTATTTACTTACTTTTTTTTAAGTAATTGCAACAATGTGCTAATATACGTGTATTTGATAAAATATAAAATGAAATACTTACATACCCTCGATTTGTTTTGTCGGTATCATTTAGGCTTTCTTTGGTCCTTAAGCATTTTCAGCATGACACACGAAGAGTTAAGAATTATAGACAATGCACTTATTCTAAACAATCCACTGTGTTGTGCACACACTTCACAGTATTTTTCATCAGTTGCAGCTTTTGACAAGTACTTCACATGTAATGATTTTGCTTACAGTGAAAAGTCTATCCACTGACCAACGATATCACTCATTTCTCAACAAGGAAACATCTCATCTACTGTATGTTAAGTAAAGAATGTGTGGACGATACAAATCTAAATAACAGAAAAATACTTTGTCCAGAAAAGTGCACTTCTTACAAGTGAGGAACTCTAATTGTAGCATGTCATAGGAGAAATTAACAAGAAGATTTATCAGGCTACTCTCGAGAAGCAATGGCATGTGTTTTGATTTTGGTCCCTGACAATATTCTTCAATGGATGTTAAGTTGGGCAGCTAGTGGAGTAAGGATACCCTTGTTCAGAGTCCTAACACAGACCAATCATGTTTAATTTGTGTGAAAAGTGCAATGAACATTTTCAGGATTGTTTGTTAGCCAGCTGTAGTTGCTCATTTAGAATTTGCTGAGATGAATTGAAGGTGTGAATGCATATTTCTAGTTATTTTAAGATACCCATTTTCCTCCATAAGTTAGTTGTATATTTTGTTTGTAGATTATCTTTAGTGTTTGAAATGCTGTATCTATATTGAGCCATGTGAGTGGCAGTTGCAGATGTACTTAAATGTTTTCAGTCTAAAAGCATCCTTGTACTTATTATATCTTGAAGTTGCTGCCAGTCAGGCCAAGATAAAATCTGATGCAATTGTCACAATCAGTACTGTGTACTCCTCAGTTTTTAGAGACCCAGCCCAATGGTTTTGGTTTTATGTACTATGTTATGTTGCCGCATTTAGTGTGCATCTATGGGCTTAAAGTCGAAATTGTGCAGAAAATATTAGTAAGTTACTTTATTCAACCATAGAATATTTATGAAATATTACATATGTCATGTTAATTGAAAGAGGAAACAGTTTTTTAATTAACTAATCCATACATACAGCAATAACATCTTTTACAGTTGTAGATGATGATGATCTGCTGTTAATTTTGAAGTGTTTTGTACAATTTTTTATACACATTGCCAAACAAGTTTACAATTTATGTAAAAAAAAAAATACAGTTTGTGTCGCATAACTACACACTGGGTGAGCGAATATTTGTAGTTTGGGCACTGCCTTTCAGCTGTTTTACGTACCTTGACAATACTTTTAGCATCCCCTTGTATTCTTTGTGTTGTCTCTTTAGCCCATTTGAAAAAGCAGAGTCATCAGCTCACCACAAAGTTAAGATGACAAAATTGGATGAAGGATGGAAATTATCCATCACAGTCACTGGGTGCAGAATTTCACATTATTTCTAGTTAAATAATAATAATTTTTTCAATGCCTGCTTGATGTTACATAAATAATCATGGACTTTTTAGTATTAACTATTTGAGAGGTATGCTTCATTTTTTTTAATATTAGGGTTTTAATGCATTCAAAAAAATTATGGTGCAGTTTTATTCCATTGTAGAAAATACTGGCTGTTGTTTTGTTTATCTTGAAACATGTGTCGGACAAAACTGATATTTACTCAGATCATGTGAATACAGCTGTTTGTGAGATAACTGCTTTGTTCTGTATAAGCCAAAAATATTGTTATTCAGTCTGATATTATGTAATTGCCCAAACTATGAGGTTTGTGGTGGGATTATTTGGGACAGAGATGCTACATATAAGTATGTTGTGCAAACAATAATGTAAAATGAATGACTTACAGAGGATGATGTGAAGTTTGCACTATGTGCATATTTAGACTGCTCAGCTATAACTGAAGTTGTATTTACCAAATGTTGAAAATTGATCTTCTACCTTAAACTTATAATTACCTTTGATGTTTACATTCTGTATGTAGCAAACATCACTATAGAAATCTGCCATTGCGCTGCTTGTAAAAGTTGTAACTGCTTGATAGTAATTTGTCATGTTGACATAATGATTATTCCTTAATCTAGAATGTTTCTAGTTACGTAAGTACTTTTATTCATGTTATATAGTAACCTGTTTATACATTATGTATGTAAATGTTTATTGTTCGCTAGGAAACTTAAGTTTGGGTCAACACAATTCCAAACAGACAGTTATAATTTATGATAATAATTAAAATAGTTTATGCACAATTATCTTAAAATATACAAAATTAAATGTAAACTTAGTAACATTCAGAGTAATGCTTAAAGACATTCTTTCCTTTCTTACTGTACACTGATTTCTGCATGCATTTTTAAGTGTAAAGATGCCTTGCTGGTACCTGATACTTAATGCTGTAAATGTTAGCTGTGTTAGCTTCAGTTTTGCTTGGTTACTTTATATTTGTATGCATCATATGGGAGAAGTCAAAACAATACTACTTTTGTGTAAAACAAATGAGCTCTGTATTCGCATGTTAACAATACTATCAGAGCTAATGACATTCTGTGATAATCAGAAACGTCATTTCTATGATGTTTCTGGATGTAACAGCATAACTAGTGCTACGATGGGGCTGATTTGACGATGGGACTAGTGCTACAATGGGACTGGCGTGGAGATGAAAACATTATTGAGTGGATGACCATCTCTGGGGTGCAAGAATTTCTCTTGATAAGTGTGCAGCCACCAGGATTACGATCTGTTCCTAGCCGTACTGGACATTCCATATTTCTTAGACTCCTGGATCAATCTGTACTGCTATCACACTGTCTACCACACCCTGTTCTTTGTACCACCCTTTGCAGGTGCAGTGGGTAACATGACACTTGTGAAGAGGCTTCAGTTTCCTTTCCAAGAGAAAATTGGTCCTACACAGACCCATCCTCACTCCACCCATGAACAACAGTTCTCAAATTTTATATGGATATGAATCTGTATGTGCATCAAAGCCCTTCTTATGCAACACAAGACATGGGTAGCCGACATACGTTTGCGGCACTGTGAACTGTAACTTGACAGCTTACCACTACCTTATCCAAGACTGCCTCTAAAGTAGTGGCAATAAAGGCTGTGCATATGTGGCATGTACTTCTTTTTGAGAACATCCATCAGGGGTTTCAGAGTATTTAATTCTACAGCATCGAATGTGTCACAAAGTGCTCTTTGACCCAGTTAAGTTATAACATTACATAAATAACACACAGCACAGTGAACAGTATTAATGGCGATGATAACGACATTGATGACATGAACAACACTTATAATAGTCTATTCACTGGACAGTAAATTTGTAATTATTTATTTATTCTGTTAGATGAGTTGATTGTTAATCAGTGCAATGATGACTGCATTACCACCTGAAGCAAGACTGCTTAATACAAATTTCTGCTTTATTCAATAAATTTTTCGTGTGCACATATGTTGCTGCAACAATAAAGTAAAATTAAATGATATGATTGAATTGTTCATTTGATGGAATTCTGTATTCATTTGGATGTTAAATACACCAGTGTATCATTTCTTTAATGCCTCATCTGAATCCTTGTCACTATTGCCATTTTTATCTCGAATTTATGTATAGCATTGCCTAACACTTGTTTGTAATTTAGTTTTCAAAGCTATAATTGTAAAAAAAAAGAAAGTTGTTTGTGTTTAATATGTTATTTAAGTTTAGTTTGATGTTTCACTGTTAGTATGTTCTGAACATTAAAGAATATTACTAACTATCCTGAAATACATTATTAAAGTTATCCCCTACTGTCACTCGCAGTGTTTTGTAAGTCATTGTAATATGTTGATGCTGATTTACACTTTTATGGCCACTTACCATTATTTTGTTACTGATATCTTATAAAAGCAGATTCTTGATTTATATACATCATCTATTTTTATATCTTTATTGCCTGCTGCGGAAAGTGGATGTTAACAATGTTGTTGAATTATAGTGTAAGCGGCTATGCCTTCATCCAGAAAGAAATAAAAATATGTTTGACATGTATAGGTATTTTAATTCATCTCCCTCAGGATATCTCACATATAACTTATTTCATCTCTGGCAGTGTTTATGAATTTGATGTGGTAGTCAGGAAGCAACCTCAAGATGTAAAACAAACTCTTGCAACGTTTTTGTCCATAAAATTTGTAATTGGGAAGAAAGATAATGGTGGCAAGTGCTGTTATCAAATACACAACACTGAAATGGTTGTATCTGAGTGGTTATACACTACATTAGAACAGAATTTTCCAATAATCAAAATTTCTTTTGTGACAGCATAATGGGATAATTTTCTCCTATTCCCACATGAGGGTGCACAGATAGCTTGAGCATTTGGGAGCTTCTTCCATACTCAGTTAAGAGAGTTAGCTCTGCCAGTAACACTGTGACAGTTTTTTACATACAGAGGATGACAGTGTGTGGTTCAACAGGCAGGTCCTGTCAATAACAGAGAAGCTGTTGAAAGCTTGATTTCTCCCTAAAACCTTAAGGGGCAAGTAAATCTGAAAAACATATCTAAAAATTTCATAATCTTGTTCTGATTGTGTAGAAACAATTGTCACTCCTAAGTAACACTCGGACGCACTAAATAAGAACTGTTGTGGTAAATAAATTTACACTCATATTTAGGGTACGTTAATTATCACATTCGTTTAGGGAGTGACTCGTTATCATGTTAAGGCAACATTTTCTAAATTTTAAGTGGTATGTAAAATCTTGTGGCTTTTGCAAACTGAAAAAGAGGAACTTGCAGTTTATTCCATGCCATCGACAGGAAAACTGTGAAGGCCTAATGATGTAAACAGAAAGGTATACTAGGGTTTAACCTCCCATTCTTAATGATGCTTTCACCGTGCCCTCCCAGAAAGTGGGTGGTCACAAGTGCATGGCATACTGTCTCATCTGTTCCAAAACACAAATATTATGGTATGAGATTGATAACCATTTACCATTCATTGTTCCACAGTGAGAAATATTTATTGGATTTTTCAGATTGGTGCAACAGGTAAATCAAATATACTGGTGCCCGTTGCAATTTATTGCTTCAAAATACCTATAGAAACAACTGTGGGAGCTCTCACACAGAATCTTTGGTTTGTCATCTCTCTGTACTTATGTCTGGTTTAGGCAGCACACGATCCACATCTCCATTCAACAACCTGAAGTAGTATTCATGGAAATCCGTAGGAAACCCACCGTTCCATAGTAACACTCTTGTCTCTCATTTGCTGTGAATAGATCTTTAAATTTGCTGCTGCACTTTGTACTTTCTTGATGCAGTGGACCTGCTGTGCAGTTCCAATACTTCTGGCCATGTAATTTTATTTCTGTTAGCAGATGATTGAGGTCCTTAAGAAAGCACATATCTACTCAGACTGATGATAAAGTAATGTAACCACTCTTAACAAACTCCTCTAATGAGACGAGTGTTCAACGGAAACAATGGTATTGTCAGGAATGCCCCTAGGGAAGTGTTTTCTGTAAACATAATGATTTGGCAAGCAGGGTGGGGAATAATGTGCGGTTGTTTGCAGATGATGCTGTGATACAAGATGATTTAGACAACATTTATGGTTGTGTGTGTGTGTGTGTGTGTGTGTGTGTGTGTGTGTGTGTGTGTGTGTGAGAGAGAGAGAGAGAGAGAGAGAGAGAGAGAGAGAGAGAGAGAGAGAGAGAGAGAGAGAGAGAGAGACAGACAGAGAGAGACAGAGAGAGAGAGAGAGAGAGAGAGAGAGAGAAGGATGTGTTAACGGTATTTTCAAATGACATGTAAGTTGTACATAGATGCTTTGGGAACTCGTATGGGAATCCCTGGAGAGAAAGCAATATTCTTTTTGAGGAACACTGTATAGAGAAATTTAGAGAACTGGCATCTAAAGCCGAATGCAGAATGATTCTACTGCCAGCAGCATACATTTTGCATATGAATTATAAAAATAAGCTATAAGATACTGGGGCTTACACAGACGCATATAGATATTCATTTCTACCTCACTCTTTATGCGAGTGGAAGAGGAAAGGGAATGACTAGTAGTGGTACAGGGTACATGCACACTACAGCTGCTGGTGGAATATGTATGTAGGTGTGGCCAGGCTCATAACAGGAGCTCTCATTCTATCTTTCTGTGACAGAAAAGTTTCTGGATCATGGTCGCCAGTGTCCATTTTCTCCTCGAGTTCAAAGACACTGCCAAGCCATGACTTCAACCCACAGGTGGACCTCCACAGCAGGGTGGAAGCACAAACACTGCTGTGCCTTGCTGATCTTAATTAGTTAACTCCACTTTTCACAAATCTATACATACACGACAAAGGGCACACACGGTTGGTTGGCCCACACTTACTGATTACTAAAAATATGTTTTTAACAATTACGAATGTCGTTCCTCGGCGTGAGAGATAATACATGCATTTCAAGTTCTTGTTAAGTTTGATCACACTTATAACATTTCCAGTTAAGTGTAATAGTATGTAATTAATTCGTAAGGACATAGTTTATAACCATGTTTTGGTGGAAATAGTTTAACTGTTCTTTACCATAGGGAGTCACATGCTGATTCTGGGCTCTGTACTGCACTACGTTACTTCAAATCTGATTTGTGACAAATATTAAATGGTGTCTCTGTACAGGTTGACTTGTCATTTTCCAGCTAAGTCTCTTTACTTTTGACTATTTTGGAGACTATGTCATTATTGTGACACAACATCACATTGCAGCTTAAAATATTTGTAGCACCAACATTTACAACTCAATTTTAGGACAGACACTGTGTACATATATTATTTTTGAGATGATATTGTCCCTTCTTTTATACCTCCATACAAAAATAGTATAGGTAATTTCCTCTATGTATCCACCTGACCCCAGGTAACACCATCCCTCCTATGGGTCCGTCTATGTCCCCCTCACTTCCATACATAAAATGGGGTTCACTGAACTTAAAAATTGAAACTATATCTCTTTCTGTGTCAAAAGTGTCTACATAGCATATTTCAGTTTTACTTGATACATGGGTTTCCTACTACTTTCCATTCTGTCATTCTTACTGTGTCTTTCACTGAGTCATACCTTCCATCTATGTTATATTAACATTTAATAATGTGCTTTCTCTGATACAAACTTAAGATTAACTACAGACTGTTCATTAAGACCTCATTTGCTGTTACACATGGAAATGTTGTTATCCAGTTTGTTCTTATCAATAGAGTTGTGCACCACTCATTCTGAAATCATGAAGTAGTACTGGGAATACAGAAGTTTCCTTTAATTTGTTACTTTTCCTCTCAACTACTTTGTCATATACTAGGTATATATGTGATACAGCAGCTTTTCACTTTCCACTGAGAACACAACTATCTTTTTGTTAATCCCAATTGAAAAAAAAACATTAAATTATCAAACTCAAAACCTTTATTTATTGTGTGTCAAACACTTTATGCCCAATTATGTAACATATGTATAACTATCAGCTTTTTCATACACTTTGACACGTATAAGGTTCACACACAAGTTAATAGCATTTTCGTTTTGCATGTTGCATTCCACCACTGTGCAAATTTTGCATGAAACAGAAAGGTTACAAAATGAGGTGTATGAGTACCGCATGTCCGAAGTGAAAATCGCAAAAATCAGTTGGTGGCCATATCTATCTCTATTTGCTCATCATCAAGTGGCTCATGAAATACTGAACATTACAATTGTTGCAGGGTTAGGGGTCAAACCCGGGACTCCACATGGCAGACCTGAAGCTGGGACCCACCACACCGTATTTCGTCAGGAGGCCGAGCAAGTTCAAGAATTTTGAGAGACAGTGCAGAGTGATACAGCGGTATTAAGTAACATTGCTTTATTCACCTAATTTACAGTATTTGATGGTGAAGCGTTGTGTCAGCGTGCTGCCCGCCCGATGTCCTGCAAGTCCAGCCGGCTCAGCAGACTCCTGATATGCCGATGCCACTGCTGTTGTTTTCAAGGCTGCCTGCCAACGGAACTTGGCCGCCGCTCTCCCGGTCACCACCCAGCGATGCATAGCGCCTTGTGACTTTCTCTGCCCCATTAGGCCTGCTCTGTCTGACCAAGGGATGAAGGTGGATGTACTGGTGACCCGTGGCCCTCAGGCCACCGCTGCTCCCAACTAGTGACCTGACTCAAACCCACGCGCACCTGGATTCTGTGCTGAAATTTTCCGCTAATGGTGCTTGCCGGATGGCAACACCCACTGCCATCTCTGGCGCTGTCGTAGCGCTGCTCTGCTACCCTCAGGGTACGCCTCGCCCGGACCCAGTATGCCAGGTGGCAAGCAAACTTGGCAACTACACTAGAGTGGAACTGAGTCCCTCCTGGACCTGCTGCAGACCTCTCTCACTGCCGTTTTTCAGGCAGACTATGCTATTTCCAAGTGGAAGGATGCCATTCCACCCTCCCCTGAAGTTGTGTCCCCCGATGCAGAATATAGCCCGAGCAACAACATAGAAACAAAGTACAAATTTATACAGAATGCTTATAATATTGCTGCCAGACTGGCCACTATAAGCATAGAGCAGCACAGGTCTGTCCCGACGTTCCACTGACCTGGCAGACCCTGTCAAGCTAAACTTGCCCGTCTATTTATATTGGTTTCTCCCTTGCTTCTGACATAGTGTCAGAGAGAGACAGGAACAATTGTAGGGATAAATTCCTACAGGTCAGCCATTTACAAATATCCTCTCCTGGCTCTGGCCTAGTGCCCACCTCATATATCCACTAACTAAGAGCAACGCTGCAGTTTCCTACCTTGTTGTTGCTCCACTCAAAACAAATCGTGCATGCAATACCGCTGTCGCAGCTCTGCGCCGGCAGGTGCCATGTTTACCTTGCCTGGCCTGCTGGCTGTCGTCCGTTACGGCACTCTGCCAGCGGCCCCAGATTTCATCCCCCAACAGCGCCTTCATTGAATTTCGAAAAAATTTCCCTTTCCCTTGACTAGATTGACACTAGTGCAGCACTATCCTGGTGATGAACAATTGTGTCTGTATTCTAACATAAGGAAAAGAAAGGATTGGTTGGGGCCAAACAAAGGAGCAACATCCCATAGAAAAATCTGCATGCTTTCACAAAAGATAATGTTATGCATCTAGTGGAACGACGATGGTGGGGTGTATTATGAATTGCTTCCGCAAGATGTAACGGTCATTGCTGACATTTTCTGTCAACAGAAAAGATGTCTTGCTTATACAGTCTAAGAACAGCAACCAGGAAGTCCAAGTGAAGCAATACTGATCCATGAAAGAGCCTGCCTGCATTCCGTACAGTATTTTTTTGTCAGTCTAGCAAAAGTTGGGTTGGGAAGTCATGTCACACCCACCTTATTCACCTGATCTTGTGCCTCAGATTTGAGCCTTTTCCACTCTCTATCAAATAACTTTAATGGAACTTCCCTTTCAGATTAAAAAAGTGTTCTGAACATGACTCAATGAATTCTTCACCAGAAAACCATGCCATTTTTATTTCGCAGAATCGAAAATTTCCCCAATGTTTGCTGTCCATCGTAAGCACTGAAGGATGATATATTATTGTACGCTGAAGTCTCTGTTATGTTTATTAAAACTATAGAAAAAGTATACAAACTAATGCACCAGCTACATACCTGTGTTGGGGCCTAGCACAATGGTTATCATATAAACATGATGTAGAAGGTTGTTGGATCAAAAAACGACAAATGAAACTTTTTTACAATTTATAAATCCGATCAAAAGAATTTGATTATTATTTTTATTCAATTAATTCGTTTACATGTAATTTTTGATATTATTGTTTGTTTTATTTACCCTTATTTTTCTTTCTGCCATTTTTTTTTCTCCTGGAATCTGCCTGTGTCACCTATAATGTGGAAATAATTGTTAATGTGTGTGTGTCTGTCTCGAGTTGCTTCATAGAGGTTAGCTTTAACCACCATAAACAAAGCAAGTGCGATTTTTAAATCTGCACAGATTGTTGATTGCTATTCTCTCTGATGCATTTCACATCATGGGGTTGTGGTTAGCTTAGGACACAAATTTGATTTCAGGGCTTTGTCTGCCATGGTTGTCCTTTCTCACTTGGAATCAGCTGTCCATAGACCGTCTCACATTTCCAACGTACCTGGCAGTGGCTGCCTCCGACATTACTCTGCATTAATTGGTGCATAGTAATGAAGTAAAACCAATTAATATTTCTACTTTGACAGTTCTCTGCAATTTATTGCATAATTTGGTAAACCATAGTGTTTTTTCTGACATGCTCTGGTGGTTTCTGGTAATTAAGGGTGTCAGTGTGGTACTGGTGTGCAAGACTCACACTCCCTCTTGGCTATCAAACTTACTTGGAGTTGCTTCGCCGATCATCTTTTCAGGATAGCCAGCTGTGATGTCCTGCACGACTTCTTCTCTGAATATAGGATGCTACATGGAGGAAATTTTTTATACTTTAAAATATTCTTGAGTGTACAGAGTTATTTTAAAACTCAATCTCACTGTATTTTCATCACACACAACAGTTTCTGACAGACCGGAAGGTTCCAAGCTTACAAAAAATGTTTTAGTTGTATGAAAACTATCACATTAATTTTTCCATAAATACAGTCTACAAATCTCACAAAGTTTAACAAGACAACTGTCTAGACCTTACTTATTGATTCTTTCTCTTACATTCGTAATTGTCCCTTCTCTTCTTTCAACAACATTCAAATGTTCACACAGTAATGTTTCATGTCGCATGGAGTACGGCGCGTTTGTTCCGACTACCTGCCCACGCCGGTCATCCGTCCCATACACGTCCGTCCTGCACACACATAACTGTGGTGCAGTAGACACAGTTCTACTCATCTCTAAAATAACGCGTGTTCAAGACGGTGGAAATACGAGGGTCTCTAGAATTTACTCCAAAATTCCTTAGGCATTACAATGCCTTCCAGAATGCTGGAAGTTATAAAAGTATAATTATTAAATTGTCATTACTTCAACACCCCCCCCCCCCCCCAATCAATTTAATAATTTCCTAAATTGCTCATAAAATTCACTATCCCCAGCTTTTATCACAGTCCATTGAAACGTGCACTCTTAGCTACTTTTGGTAAAATATGGGCCATTTGTTCCTCGGAGCTAATGTATTGAACATTCAGATGGCCTTTGTTGTATAGCTCTTGTGTAGAACGGATTTCACATCCAAATGCTTCAGTCATCTATGTTCCCACTTCCGTAATTGACAGATTCTTCAAGAAGATGCTTAAGCCATGGGGTGTCTGTCATAGCTGTCGCCGAAGCTGGATATTCTGCTTCTATTTCCTAGTGAAACTTATCTGTCTCCTTGTCACCAGAAACAGTATTTTCAAACAAAAAACTATAAGAAAGTGAAGAAGACAGAAGATCTACAACATAACATAGTCAGAATCAACATAGCAGTAATAGCATTTAAAATTTCCTTTTTGTAACACAGGCCAACATCAAGTGTTCCTTTAATATATCAAGGAATTCCTTTCAAAAATTTCTACTCTAATTCTGTTGGTTAATTTTTCTGTCTACTAAAATAGTTAAGTGATGCACTTCGTCTGGTCATAGCTGTCATTATATACATTGAAAAACACAGTAATTGTCCATCTGGTTTAAATTCATCCATTTGACCACACGCATCTCCACTGGATTTGACTTCCATCGATGTTCTCAGTGCTTACAGTATTCCATGTTGAATCTTTTCAATAAGTATTCAAGATGAACATAGTGACAAAGAAACATTTCGCCACTGTTGCTCTGCATATTTATTCTGAGGAATGATTTTGGTTCTCCAAGTTCTCACATTCGACGTTTTAACTAGTTCTTAATGTAGGTGACTTTTTTTTTTACTATTACATCCAGCTGGAATATTATCTACTTATGGAAGCAAATTGAGTATAATGATCATCAATGATTTCAACATAGAGACATCTGCCAATTTTGGGTTGTCGAAACATGATTTCCTTCTAAAACTGTCAAAAGTTTTTTTTTAGTTTGCATACAAGACTTTTCTTAATCTTTACACCAGGTGTCAATGCTGGAATCAATTTTGTACATCTGTTTGTTCCATAAATGAATTATGTTCCTTCACCACACTAAGGAGCATTCTTAGTGTTGTGAATTGAGCAAGTGGAGTATAGTCATATCTCTTTCAATATTTCCAGACATGTCTATTTTTACTTTGAACATCCTCTTACTGTCAGTGATACTTTTATTTGCTGTAAGTGGTGCATAAGTCAAAGTTCCATTAGATGACTGAGAGCCCAGTTTTTCCATTATTGCTTTTTTTCCATTCTTCTTCTACTTCTTCTTCATGATGCCTAACCTGAACGTCTTCAGACTTCTGAGGTAAGTTTTCCCACGAATGTTTTTGCATTCAAGGGAAACACTGGATAATCCTTGAAAAACATAATTTTCTTGTTATTCTATTGCTTTTCCGCAAAGTTTCTGCTGGCTTCCACTTCTTCTGACATTGTGGGCCTTGAGTTCCCTTCAACAGTTTGCACAAAATCAAGGACTTCAAAACAGAACTAACTTTGAGGAAACTGAAGAATGTTCTGAATTACATTGTTCACTTGAATGGTCTTCTTCAAGATCCAATCATCACTACTTTCACCTTCAAATAGAAACATATCTTTTTCAAAAATAGCATCTCTCCCAAATACAACCTTGTGTTGCTTGGCACACCATATTGTGTGGCTAATTAGACAGTTTCCAGTCACGAAACATTTTAATGGGATAGTTCCTTTTCAATACTTTCCTTGGAATGTGCCACTATGCAACACACCCAAAGTCATATTTGTTCAAATTTGTCTTTCTTCCATCCGATAGCATTTCTAGAATTTCTGCATCTAAAACTGAAGCATAACTACGGTTAATGATAAAAGTATCTGCCAGTAACTTTTGACTAAAATTGCTTTCAAATTTCACGTCCAAGAATTGTGCAATGAGACTTCTCAATGACAGTATGATTTAGTCGCTCTGCCACTCAATTTCGTAAATGACTTTGCAAATATACTCATGACCGTTGTCACTTTTAAATCTCCTGATTTTCAGCAAATACATACTTTGGAAATACGAAGCAAGAATTGTTACCAATATTGTATCGACCACTGTGCCATACAGTTCAGTGAGCTGACACATGGGTATTATATACTGTAGGACTGAAAGTTTCGGAGTGTTTTTCTCGTGAGTGGCTAGCCATCTGGCCGTATGGCTGGGGCATTGTAACTCTATGGGGTAGTGCTGCCAACACATGCCATCCCACTCTTAACTTCATTTCCCAACCCTCACACTCCCCTTGTTAGTGTGTGTATATACACAATTGAATCATTTCTGTGAGCAGCAGCTATAGCTATCACCCTTTTGAATTGAACCTGCTGAATTTTTAAAAACAAGCATCATCCTGCCATTTATAGTTTATGCACTGACAATTAATTATTTAGTGAACCTGACACTAGAAGAGCACCTTTTAGTTTTAATTTGACATTCCAGTCCACAAACTATGCTTTCAACATAAATTTCTCCAACCTTTATTCTTATTTGATTCACCAGTTTGTTCACATCCATCAAAGAACAGATTAATTAACTAAATATCCTGTTACCCTCAAATCTAGAAACCAATCCACTTTGCCACCTGGAAAACTTCCAGTAACAGCTGAGAAAGAAAAATTATTTTCATTTCTGTTTATTTTTTGGAGAGATTTAGCTAAATTTGCAGAACTATACCTCTATGCTTTTGTGGCAATCTAACATTGTATTTTTCCTCAATAATGGCATTGTTTCCCACGTCTGTAACACATATATTGGGTTGTTACATAAGTTTGTTGCATTTTTCTGTACGTTTGATAAACACAACAGATACACATACACACCCTACTCATCCATAATATATTCTCCTTCACTATTTACAACAGTCTATCAATGCTGAGATAACTTTTTGATTCCATGACTGTAGACATCGAGTGGTTTTGAGGTGAAGAACTCGTCGAGCCATGGTAGGAGCACCTTTTGCATCCGGCAAAGCTTAGCTTGAAGTTTGTTCGATAGGGAGCAGGAAAAACTGAGGGTGCAAGTTCAGTTGAATAAGGTGAGTGCAGAATGACCTCCCAATCCAATTCTAGTATAAAGTTTTTGGTCAGTCTAGCAGAATGGGCGCGGGTGTTATCGTGGAGTAGCATCACTTTTCGCAGTCTGCCTGGTCGTTGTCCTCGAATTGCGTCCATAAGATGTCTCAGTTACTGACAATAAATATCATCAGTGATGGTTACATCTCAGGGAAGCAATCTGTACTACACCACACCATCACTGTTCAACTAGATGCATAATATTATGGATGCATGCAGGCTTTTATATGGGGAGTTGCTGCTTTGTTTGGGGGCAACCATTCTTTTCTTTTCCTTATGATCTTAGGATAAAGACACCATTTCTTGTCACCTATAAGGCTATAACGATACAAGTTAGGAATGGTCAACGTTGCTTTCAAGCAAACTGATCACTAACAATGAGAAAAGCACCTACATCCACCTGCTGATTTATGTGTTTTCGGCTTAGAGCATGTGGTACCTTTTTGCAACCTTCCCCATTGCATGCAAATGTCGCACGATGGTAGAATGATCACAGTTAATAACATTTGCCAGTTCTCGAGTTTACTGACATTGATTATTGTGGGTTAATGTGTTTAAACAATCTTTATGAAACTTTGACTGTCTTCCTGAATGTGCTGAATCACTAATGTCAAAATGATCCTTCTTAAAACAAGAAAACTGCATTCTTGCCATGATCTGTCTCATGGAATTATCCCCCTCCCACATGTGGCGTGAATGTTTCTGACTGCCTCCGTAGCTGTCATTCCTATTGAACTGTAATAGAAGAATACATAAGAAATGTATAGATTTCTCCACTAGGCACTCCATTTTCTAGTGTCCGAACCTCCACTCATTATCTCTATATAACAAAATGACAATATGTGAACTCATATAGCAACAGTGAATTACAAAGTAAAAAATGACAACTCCTAGCATCCACAATATCAACTAAAATCTTATTTTTAGACAAAGCTTTAATTGCATCATACATAGCTTGAGACTTGGTTGTCTCTGAATACATCCTTTTACCTTGCTGTCAGATGCTGTCGACGATGGCAATTCATTTACTGTCCAGTTGTTACCTTTAGATTTACTAAGTTTTGCTTCTTTGTCTAGTAATCTACCCTTTAAGAAATTCGGTTCCAATTCCTCACTTGAGAAGGTATTCAGAGCAGTAACAACTACTTCGGATTCTGGTGGAATTGTTTGTAAGAAACCGCATACTATATCAGTTCCTCCAATATTATCATCCGAGCCTTCAAATTACCCATTAACTTACAAAACTCCAAAAAATTAATTTCAAGAGTTATTGTCATTTGCATTAATCTTTAAAGGTCGTTCTTAATAAAAGCCATAACCTTTCAGCTCAAATGTTTGAATTAATGTATTTCTTATTTTTGGTGTAGGCCTACTCCAAGCAACTTTGTGAAATTCTTTGGATTACTTGAGACTTACACTTCTTATCGGTTTTGCCAATCTCTCCCAGAAGAGTTTTCTTCCATGCACACTATTCAGCTGTCTCAGCCATGTCCATGTATCTCTTTCACACAAAACTCACTTCCAGCTCATATAGAAGTATTTCAGTCCTAAATTTTCAGTTGCTAAAGTTCTTCCCATTAAACAACAGTACCTTGTATTCCTCTTCTTCTTGAGCCATGACTCTAAATTAGGTACTGGATTAATTTTTTCCACCTTTATTTGTTGTATTGCAACACCTGGCACCTGGGTCCATGACCAGTTGCTAAGAAAATAACAGTTATTTAGGATAAGTAATTTCAACTCGTTACTTCACACAATTTACAATTACAACCATGGGACAACAATGAAGACAAAATATAAACAGAGCGAAGAAACACAGAAAAAACACATAAAAAGGCAAAGAGAAAATAACTCAAAGGATTATTATTACATTATCATCATTTCAACACACTTTGTATTAGATAGGAAACTCCATGTCCAAACAATGAACAATGGCACCATTTAACCAAGATACAGAACAGCCTGCCACCACAAGTAAAAAACATAGCCTTGACTTTAGAAATCTGAAGTCATTAACTGATCATTGCTCTGAATTGTGTGAATTTTTGGTCCATATGTGTACAGTGAAATATGAAACAAGCTGCAAGTGCATGAACGATTTTTATAAAATTAATAATCACTGTGAATGAGACTTTTATACAATGTGTAGCTATCTCCATACTGTGGTCTTTGTCCATGTTTGTACTGTATTGTAACACTCTTTTGGTCTCCTTCAACTATTATTTATGCTACTTGTCAACTCAGATTATACAACCTGGGTCCAGCAAAAATTGTCATTTTAACAGCCCTGGACATCTGCTGCCGTTTAGCTTACGGAATCTTCTTCTTGATACAGTTATGAAGTGTAGTGGTATGACCGAGAGGGAATTTGTTCTCGCTTGATATGGCTAATAACTATATGACATTGTTTGTCGTCTATCTTGATATATACACTCCTGGAAATTGAAATAAGAACACCATGAATTCATTGTCCCAGGAAGGGGAAACTTTATTGACTCATTCCTGGGGTCAGATACATCACATGATCACACTGACAGAAAAACAGGCACATAGACACAGAGCATGCACAATGTCGGCACTAGTACAGTGTATATCCACCTTTCACATCAATGCAGGCTGCTATTCTCCCATGGAGACAATCGTAGAGATGCTGGATGTAGTCCTGTGGAACGGCTTGCCATGCCATTTCCATCTGGCGCCTCAGTTGGACCAGTGTTCGTGCTGGACGTGCAACCACGTGAGACGACGCTTCATCCAGTCCCAAACATGCTCAATGGGGGACAGATCCGGAGATCTTGCTGGCCAGGGTAGTTGACTTACACCTTCTAGAGCACATTGGGTGGCACTGGATACATGCGGACGTGCTTTGTCCTGTTGGAACAGCAAGTTCCCTTGCCGGTCTATGAATGGTAGAACGATGGGTTCGCTGACGGTTTGGATGTACCGTGCACTATTCAGTGTCCCCTCGACGATCACCAGAGGTGTACAGCCAGTGTAAGAGATCGCTCCCCACACCATGATGCCGGGTGTTGGCCCTGTGTGCCTCGGTCGTATGCAGTCCTGATTGTGGCGCTCACCTGCACGGCGCCAAACACGCATACGACCATCATTGACACCAAGGCAAAAGCGACTCTCATCGCTGAAGACGACACGTCTCCATTCGTCCCACCATTCACGCCTGTCGCGACACCACTGGAGGCACGATGGACGATGTTGGGGCGTGTCCGGAGCAAGTATGGTTGGCCTGACACATCGGTGTCAATGTGTTCTTTTTTCCATTTCCAGGAGTGTATATAAGGCTGTAAAAATGAATTTTACTGCAGATGTTTTCCCCAGTATTCAGTAAATCAGTATCTCCTGGCGTAATGGTGTACATTAGAGGTGACAAGAAAATAACGTAACTGATAGAAATAACTGGTTATTGAGAAGTAGCAGTTACTGTGATAAGGGCTCATCTGATACTAGCAGTTACTTAAATAACAGTGCTTTGCGCCACCTGTTTACAGAAGATCATACTATGCTTTCACGTCAATTAATCTGAGATCTGGCTATGATAGAGAGGGATATGTCATCTGGAAGAGGTTCTACATGTCATGGAAATAACAGAGACTATGCGCCATCTATTAATACATCTATGAGTTATTTTGTGCGCTCTCACTACTTTCAGCACAAAAACTAAATAAAGTTAATGTCAGAGTGGTTGCTGATAGGAGCAAACTTAAAGGCATTGTACATGTACTAGAGTTCCCTTGCGTCATTAGTTTGGGCAGTTAGTACAAATAAAGCAATTGGAGCGACAATGGAAATAACTGTCAGAGGTTGTTATTTTTCTCTAGCTGTTATTATTCTCTTTAAGTTTCATTCTCTGACACTTAACACGCTACCACTACAGGTAACCCAGTGACATTTCCGGAAAGAATAGTTACTGGAGTGAGCAAAATATTTTTGTACCGCTATGGAAATAACTATCTAGAACCCCCAGTGTCCAGCAGTTGACAACTAATGGGATTCTATTCTTTCCATTTCTTGTAATTCCTGAAACAGTTGACCTTCTATCTGGCCTTCGGTTATGTTAGAGGGTATTGTTAATGGTTTTTCGGGCTTTACACATATTGAAATATTTGAGCATTGTAGGTGATCTAAAAATGGAAAATAGTGGAGTACCTTCTCAAAGAATACCATATCCCCAATGCCTAGCTGGACCATTATGATGAAAAAACGCTGCTGCTGTATGTAATTAGTGTATCTGATCAACTTGAGTACAAAAAAACTTGTGTAATTTCATAAAACTTGTCTTTGTGGCTTTACTAAGAAAAATGAGCTTTCTCAATTTGTACATATACACTGCAAATGGACTTTTTTTATTTAATTAATTATTGGCTACTGATTTTGAATCATTTTCCACATAGTATTGAGCACATCAGTTTTATACAGGGAAATTGTACAATGGAATATTTACACTTCACACACAAGTATGGAAAATTAACCATTTGATCGCAGCATAGATGGAATGAATACAGGTATGCTTACAACAATAGTCAGATCAGGTACTTTGTCAGGAGCATTCAAATAAAAATATAGATTTACTTATATTAGGGTCTACTTGTACTTGGGCATTCTACATGAAATTTTTTGAATAATATATGCTCTTTCTGTTTTGAAAGAGGCCAAGGGAGTTCATTTTGGCCCTTTGGCCCTTTATTTTAAGTGCTCATCTATCTCGTTCATGAATTACTATAATATATATTCAAATAATGGAAAATCCTGGATAGAATGTAACAATATTACGAGAAAGAAAGCTGCTACTCACTATCTAGTGGAGATGCTGTGTCGCTGATACACACAACAACGACTCTCACAATTCACACAAACACACACACACACACACACACACACACACACACACACACACACACACACACACACACACACACACACAGCAACATTGCATGATGGGAGTGGCAACTGGGTGGGGGTATGGAGGATACTGGGGCAGGGAGGGAGGGTGGAAGTGATTTAGAGTAAAGTGCTGCAGGTTAGACCACGGGCAGGGGAGAGGTGGGGAGGGTGGCAGAAGTAGCAGAAACGGAGGGAAATAAAAAGACTGGGTGTGGTGGTGGAATAATGGCTGCATAGTGCTGGAACGGGTGCAGGGAATGTGTGGGATGGATGAGAACAGTGACTAATGAAGGTTGAGACCAGGAGGGTTATGGGAATATCGGATGTATTGCAGGGAAAGTTCCCACCTGCACAATTCAGAAAAGCTGGTGTTGGTGGCAAGGATCTATATAGCACACACTGTGAAGCAGTCATTGATATATCATGTTTGGCAGCATGTTCAGCAACAGGGTGGTCCACTTGTTTCTTGGTTGCAGTTTGTTGGTGACCATTTGTGTGGACAGACAGCTTGTTGGTTCTCATTACTACATAGAACGCAGCACAGTGGTAGCAACTTAGCTTGTAAAGCACATGACTAGTTTCACAGGTAGGCCTGCCTTTGATGGGATTAGTGGTGATGGTGCCTGACCTGGAGTAGGTGGTGGCAGGAGAATGTATGGATGTAGGTGTGTTACAGAGGTATGAACCATGAGGTAAGGGATTGGGAGCAGGGGTTGTGTAAGGATGGGTACATTATGTAGGTTCGGTGGATGACAGAATACCATGTGAGGCATGGGAAGGATAGTGGTCTGGATACTTCTCATTTCAGGCCACGACAAGAGGTAATCAAAATCCTGGCATAGAGTGTAATTCAGTTTCTCCAGTCCTGGGTGATGCTGAGTTATGAGGGGCATGGTTGTCTGTGGTCAGACAGTGGGATTTTGGGAGGTGGTGGGAGACTGAATAGATAAGGCATGCAAGATTTGTTATTATACAAGGTTGGGAGGATAATTATGGTCAGTGAAGGCTTCAGTGAGGTAGTTAGATTGGGGCTGCTCATCACTGCAGATGCGGTGACCAAGTGGGGATAGGCTATACGGAAGGGACTTCTTGGTATGGAATGGATGGCAATTGTTGAAGTGGAGGTATTGCTGGTGGTTAGTAGGTTTGATATGGACGGAGGTACTGATGTAACCACATTTGAGGTGGAGGTCAACATCTAGGAAGGTAGATTGTTGGGTTGAGTAGGACCTTGTGAAGCAAATGGGGGAGAAGTAGTTGAAGTTCTGGAGGAATGTGGATTGGGTATCCTTATCCTCACTCCAGATAGCAAAGATGTAATCACTGAATCTGAACCAGGAGTGGGGTTTAGGATTCTCTGTTTTTAGGAAGGGTTCGTTTATATGGCCCATGAATAGGTTGGCATTAGATGGTGCTATGAGGGTGCCCATAGCCATACCCTGGATTTGTTTGTGGGTAATGCCTTCAAAGCAGAAGAAATTGTGTGTGAGGATAAACTTGTCATGGTGACTAGGTTGTTGGTTTGGAATCTGTCAATCTTTGGGAAAGGGAGTGTTCAATAGCAGGAAGGCTATGGGCATTAGGAACATTAGTGTACAGCGAGGTGGCACCAATAGTGACAAGCATGGCACTTTGTGGTAAAGAGTCAGGAACTGTGGAGAGTCAGTGAAGGAAATTGTTCAAATGCCTCTGAGCACTACGGGACTTAACTTCTGAGGTCATAAGTCCCCCAGAATTTAGAACTACTTAAACCTAACTAACCTAAGGACATCACACATATCCATGCCCGATGCAAGATTCGGACCTTCAACCATAGCGGTCGCGCGGTTTCAGACTGTAGTGCTTAGAACCGCTCAGCCACTCTGGGTGGCTGGAGGAAATCGTTGGTGCCTTTTAAATAGGAAGGTATGTTAGGGGTAATAGATTGTAGGGGTTGGTCTATGAGAGCAGCAATTCTCTCAGTAACCGGCCACAATGGGGCATCTTGGGTGATTAGGTTTATGGACTTTAGGAATCATGTAGAAGGTAGGATTTATTAGTGGAGTGAGAGAGTTGAGCAGAGGCATGGACTCCAGGAAGAGGCTCTGAGGTGGGCATAAGGATTTGAGTAGTGACTGGAGATCTTGCTGGATTACTGGAATGGGGTCGCTGTGGCAAGGTTTGTAGATAGAACGGAGGGGTATCTGTTGAGAGGCCAGACAAACATGTGGATCCTGAAGAGGGGCAGCAGCCTTTTCAGTAGTTGCAGGGGCAACAGTCTGGATGATTGACTGATCTGGCCTTGCAACATTAACCAAAACGGCCTTGTTGTGCTGGTACTGGGAAAGGCTGAAAGCAAGGGGAAACTACAGCCGTAATTTTTCCTGAGGACATGCAGCTTTACTGTATGATTAAATGATAATGGCGTCCTCTTGGGTAAAATATTCTGGAGGTAAAATAGTCCGCCATTTGTATCTCCAGGCGGGGCTACTCAGAAGGACGTCATTATTAGGAGAAAGAAAACTGGCGTTCTACGGATCGGAGCGTGGAATGTTAGATCCTTTAATCGGGAAGGTAGGTTAGAAAATTTAAAAAGGGAAATGGATAGGTTAAAGTTAGATATAGTGGGAATTAGTGAAGTTCTGTGCAGGAGGAACAAGATTTTTGGTCAGGTGAATATAGGGCTATAAATACAAAATCAAATAGCGGTAATGCAGGAGTAGGTTTAATAATGAATAAAAAAATAGGAGTGCGGGTAAGCTACTACAACCAGCATAGTGAACGCATTATTGTGGCCAAGATAGACAGAAAGCCCATGCCTACTAGAGTAGTATAATTTATATGCCAACTAGCTTTGCAGATGATGAAAAAATTGATGAAATGTATGATGAGATAAAAGAAATTACTCAGGTAATGAAGGGAGACAAAAATGTAATAGTCATTGGTGACTGGAATTCGTCAGTAGGAAAAGGGAGAGAAGGAAACATAGTGTGTGAATATGGATTGGGGCTAAGAAATGAAAGAGGAAGCCGTCTGGTAGAATTTTGCACAGAGCATAACTTGGTTGAAGAATCATAAAAGAAGGTTGTATACATGGAAGAATCCTGGAGATACTAAAAGGTATCAGATAGATTATTTAATGGTAAGACAGAGATTAAGGAATCAAGTTTTTAATTGTAGTAGATTTCCAGGGGCAGATGTGGACACTGGCCATAATCTATTGGTTATGACCTGTAGATTAAAACAGAAGAAACTGCAAAAAGGTGGGAATTTAAGGACATGGGATCTGGATAAGCTGAAAGAACCAGAGGTTGTACCGAGTTTGAAGGAGAGCATAAGGGAACAATTGGCAGGAATGGGGGAAAGAAACACAGCAGAAGAAGAATGGGTAGCTCTGAGGGATGTAGTATTGAAGGCAGCAGAGGATAAAGTAGGTAAAATGACGAGAGCTGCTAGAAATCCTTGGGTAACAGAAGAAATATTGAATTTAATTGATAAAAATGCAGTAAATGACGGAGGCAAAAAGGAATACAAAAGGTCTCAAAAATGAGATTGATAGGAAGTGCAAAATGGCTAAGCAGGGATGGCTAGAGGGCAAATGTAAGGATGTAGAGGCGTATCTCACTAGGGGTAAGATAGATACTGCCTACAGGAAAACTAAAGAGACCTTTGGAGAAAAGAGAACCACTTGTATGAATATCAAGAGCTCAGATGGAAACCCAGTTCTAAGCAACGAAGGAAAGGCAGAAAGGTGGAAGGAGTATATAGAGGGTCTATACAACGGCGATGTACTTGAGGACAATATTATGGAAATGGAAGAGGATGTAGATGAAGATGAAATGGGAGACAAGATACTGCGTGAAGAGTTTGACAGAGCACTGAAAGACCTGAGTCGAAACAAGGCCCCAGGAGTAGACAACATTCCATTAGAACTACTGACAGCCTTGGTAGAGCCAGTCATGACAAAACTCTACCAGCTGGTGAGCAAGATGTATGAGACAGGCGAAATACCCTCAGACTAAAAGAAGAATACAATAATTCCAATCCCAAAGAAAGCAGGTGCTGACAGATGTGAAAATTACCTAACTATCAGTTTAATAAGTAACAGCTGCAAAATACTAACGCGCATTCTTTACAGATGAATGGAAAAACTGGTAGATGCGGACCTCGGGGAGGATCAGTTTGGATTCCGTAGAAATGTTGGAACACGTGAGGCAGTACTGACCTTATGACTTATCTTAGAAGAAAGATTAAGAAAAGGCAAACCTACGTTTCTAGCATTTGTAGACTTGGAGAAAGCTTTTGACAATATTGACTGGAATACTCGCTTTCAAATTCTGAAGGTGGCAGGGGTAAAATACAGGGAGCGAGAGGCTATTTATAATTTGTACAGAAACTAGATGGCAGTCATAAGAGTCGAGGGGCATGAAAGGGAAGCAGTGGTTGGGAAAGGAGTGAGACAGGGTTGTAGCCTCTCCCCGATGTTATTTAATCTGTATATTGAGCAAGCAGTAAAGGAAACAAAAGAAAAATTCGGAGTAGGTATTAAAATTCATGGAGAAGAAGTAAAAACTTTGAGGTTCGCCGATGACATTGTAATTCTGTCAGAGACGGCAAAGGACCTGGAAGAGCAGTTGAACGGAATGGACAGTGTCTTGAAAGGAGGATATAAGATGAACATCAACAAAAGCAAAACGAGGATAATGGAATGTAGTCAAATTAAATCGGGTGATGCTGAGGGAATTAGATTAGGAAATGAGACGCTTAAAGTAGTAAAGGAGTTTTGCTATTTAGGAAGTAAAATAACAGATGATGTTCGAAGTAGAGAGGGTATAAAATGTAGACTGGCAATGGCAAGGTAACCATTTCTGAAGACGAGAAATTTGTTAACATCGAGTATAGATTTATGTATCAGGAAACCGTTTCTGAAAGTATGGAGTGTAGTCATGTATGGAAGTGAAACATGTACGATAAATAGTTTGAACAAGAATAGAATAGAAGCTTTCGAAATGTGGTGCTACAGAAGAATGCTAAAAATAAGGTGGATAGATTACGTACCTAATGAGGAGGTATTGAATAGAATTGGGGAGAAGAGCAATTTGTAGCACAACTTGACTAGAAGAAGGGATCCGGTGGTAGGACATGTTTTGAGGCATCAAGGGATCACAAATTTAGCATTTGAGGGCAGCGTGGAGGGTAAAAATCGTAGAGGGAGACCAAGAGGTGAATACACTAAGCAGATTCAGAAGGATGTAGGTTTCAGTAGGATCTGGGAGATGAAGAAGCTTGCACAGGACAGAGTAGCATGGAGAGCTGCAGCAAACCAATCTCAGGACAGGAGACCACAACAACAACAATAACAAAACATTTTTCGCAAGCTCGGAACCTTCTGGTCCGTCAGAAACTATCACATTCATTTTTCCATAAATACAGTCTACAAATCTCACAAAATTTAACAAGACAACCGTCTGGACCTTACAAAAGTAAGAGAAAGAATGAATAAGTAATTGTTCCTTCTTCTCTTTCAACAACATTCAAATATTCACAAATAATGTTTGACATCGCACTGAGACGGCGCGTTTCTTCCTTGAGCTGGACGTGTAACTCCTTACAAATGGAAGGCCTCAGACATGGCCAACCGATTCGGCTCAAATTTGGCAGTCGCTTGTGTACAACCTAAAACGGAGGAATCTAAGATATTTTAGGTCAACACCGCAGCGTTATTGAAAAAATCACTCCTAAAAGTTATGAAGAGCAATCGACTCAAAATTGGCGGGATCGATAGATAATTGTAAATAGAGCATTTTTCATCATCAGCTATGGTATCCGAAAACGCATACTATTCCAGAAATCGAAGAAAGAAAGTTTTACAACTGTCGCTTCTGTTCCAACATTTTAAACGGTTTTTGCAGGCAGCACTGATAGCGCAACAGCCAAGGTAACTGGCTGAGAATCTGAGAACCCGGGTTCGAATCGCGAGGAAACCCAGTGGATGTTATTATTTTCGTTTGTATTTTTCCATATCTCAATTGATAGGAATAGGAGGGTTAATAAGGTAAGGAA
This sequence comes from Schistocerca gregaria, assembly GCF_023897955.1. Taxonomy (NCBI): domain Eukaryota; kingdom Metazoa; phylum Arthropoda; class Insecta; order Orthoptera; family Acrididae; genus Schistocerca; species Schistocerca gregaria. Next base: position 43,262,949 of record NC_064927.1, read on the forward strand.
ATCTATAAGGAACGAAAAAAGTAAGGTAGGCAAATAAATTTCTGAAACTTCTTGGGGTAGTAAACAACTAAAATGTTACTCCAGGTCACTTTAGAATGGCTCTTCCAGTCACTGTTACGTGTCCTCATTTTTCGTCGAACAACGAGATGGCTGGTACTTGTCACATAAAAATTTGAAACAAATATACTCACGGCACCAAGAACATCAAATGAATGCAATCTTTCGAAAGCTACACTGTTCCTTCCCAAGAGTCGGCGGAAAACAAACTTGGTTTACATTTCAAAATGTCTTTTTCGGGAATTAATTTTGATGCGTACCACGCATACGATATCATTGCGTGAAAAATCGGTGCTGAAAGTTGGTTGTGAATTATGTTGTAAATAGTTATTGTATCCGTGCGGTTGTCCAATTCCCACTGGGTTTCCAGAAGCACACTGCAATCCTGAAGCCTGGAAATAAAGTTTTTAACCTGGCGATCGAAATCAACATCACACAGCTGGTACACAGGTGTACAGTTGGGCGGTATTACTTTTACCGTGCACGTCGGCTGACCCTCGCCATCTATAATCATTGTGTCATATAATATAGCATTACTTTGTCCACTCCAGGAATCCACTACTAGAAAAAACTTGCTATCAGAAACGTATGGTCTTAAAACATTCTCAAGAAATGTTCTGTAAATCGCATTCGTCAGTTTGGAGAAGGTAATGTAAACATTTTTCAACGAGTCGGTTAAACGGTTGACCTCTTCTATAACCTGAGGACCAAATGTAACATTCGTTTCTTGTAAACACAGGAAAACCTTACGTAACAGATTTCCAGAGGCTGTAGTGGCATGTTGCGCCGTGTACGAATGTGTTACTAGGTTTTTACTGCCAACTGCGACAAGGATTCGTTTTTCTCCCTTATGCGATAACGTGCGTCGAATGTTCACCCAATACTCGCATCCTGTATGACCGGTGTTGATCACGTAATCACTATTAAAACCGGTCATAAGTGACGCCGTTTGCCTGTTGAAAAGAGCTCCCACTTTCAGTATATCTTCTATATTTTGTATTTCCTTATGAGAGACGTATTTAGTGACGCGCCGTTGACGAATTTTATACCCCGATCTGAAATTTTTTGCCCAAGATAATGATGCAGCAGACGTAGAATCCTTGTTGGCCGTATATTGAAGCGCTGCACCTGCAGCCCACTCCTGAAGTATTGTCGCTGTTACATTCTCGTTACGTCAACAAGATTCGACAAATCGGTCGTAAGTCCACATATTTATCGCCTGGTATTTGTCGTATCTTGTCCCTCCTTTAACGATATCACTTTCCCACAATTTCAAGTTCTTCTTCCGTTCCAGGGCTGTTGTTGCTCCATTCTTTTGCAGTGTTTGTAAGTTCAAATTTGGATGATTCCTGGCTAGCGCTACCGCCTTAACTTTTACTTCAAGGGGTATAGAGCTGTAGTTAAGTCGTTTAGTAACCGGTTTGTGATACTCATCGGGAACGGATGAAGCACATATTCCCAGTGACGTGGAGATTTCTGAAGTGTTATGACAATTTAGCGATTCACTAGTCGGGATATCTTCCACTGAATCACCTTCTGCTTCGTCTTCATCGTATAGTACCTCAGTATCAAGAAAAGTCATTTCTTTCGTCACCACCAAAAATCTCTCGACCATAGCCTTTTCTATCAACCTGGAACGCCGAGAAACAGACCTGGCTGCTTCCGGTAGTGCGTTGATAATGCATCTGTATTTTGCAAACCAAAACACAGTGACCGTAACTTCCCGCTTGCCATCGTCTGTGACAGGCTCCCAACTATATATTACAACGTTAGTCGAAGGGTGTACATCCTCCGTTACTCAGATTATGCACCTGAAAGATATGACAACAAATAATAACTAGTTACTACGACATAAACAGACGAGCTAATTTCTACAAACTACATACAGCACTCGTCATATGTTACTTACAGAATAACACTGTATTCATTCACGAAACTTATTTCATTCGGCACATTAATGATGGAAAAATCACTACTGTATCCGCCAGGATCGCGGCAGCCTAATGACGGAAAACAACTCTTTCCGATTTACGTCTATAAGGCTCGTGCTGGACACCTTCTCTCTTCCAGATTCACAACTATGATATGACGAAGAGGCAACCGGGACAACATAACTCTCCCCGCGTGCATTCTGTCCCGAGCCTCGCTGTAAACAAGCGTCGCGCGGTTGGCTGTCTGTGATCCCTCGTGAGGAATTCGAAGCACTCTTACAAGGGGAGGCCGCCAATTGTGAAATTCAGATTCAATTCATACTGCGCATAATAAAAGCTCATGGCCAGAGGTGCTATGTGGGAAAGCACCAAGATGTACTTCTCAGACGTTGTCGAGAAAATCGACAGTTAAAATAAACTGTTGCGGTGAAATACTCACTACGATTGATAGTTTTCTACAGCGTCGTGGCGCAGCGGTAAGCTCTCGGGTTCGGGTTCGTAATTCAGAAGTTCGCCGGATCGAATCTCGCGCCATGCAACCATTTTTTTTTAGTATTTGTTTTTTGTAATTCAAATGTGTGTACATACACACAATATATATATATAATTCCCAGCAATCAGTTGCAACAATTATGCATATAATAAGTTGTTGAAAGTCGTTTGTCGTGGAAAAACTGGCAACTTCGAACATCATTATGTTTTCCGCAAACAAAGTTGTATTTCATTAATGTTATTAATTGTCTTCATAATGTTAACCAAGTCTAGTTAATGGAAGACGTAGAAACGATATTCCGAAACGAATACGTATAGCATAAATCAAACGTTCGAATTAGAATACAAACCCCACGTACACAAATTTGCTGTGGCAGGTATGAAATATAAACTCCGTTACTCGCTCGTTACACTCGAAGGACAGATGTTGAATGGGCCGAAACGAGCCGCCGCATAACAGCGTAGTTGCCTGCCAACTTCGAAAGAAGGTAGGTGCGGTCCCTAGCGCAACTTATAACATCATCGAAAATCAGTGCGGACGTGAGAGCTTTGGTACACCCTGTTAAACAAACGGAAAAAATTGAGGCGGTACAATTGGACAGCGATCCGCCTTCACCAATATGTGTAAGCAATTCATATATGAATTACAAAACACTAATAATAAAAAATGTTGCATGGTGCGAGGTTTTTTTTTTTATTTTTCCGCCTCTCCCGACACGCTTCATATACCCTGCGCTGCTTATACTGCTAATTAATTGGTTAGGCGTTCCATTGATTTTTTATTTTGTTTATTTTTTTTTATTTCATTTTTGTTCATTGTATCTGCTCGGGGCGGACATGGCAAGACACCCGTTTCAGTAAGTCGTTGATCCATTAACTCAGTTTTTTTATTACAGACGGCAGCTAACACACTGACCGAACACGCTAAGCTACCGTGCCGGCTGTTCGATCCGGCCACCTTCGGATTACGAACCCGAGCGTTTACCGCTGATCCACGACGCTGTAGAAAACTATCAATCGTAGAGAGTATTTCACCGCAACGGCTTCTTTTAACTGTCGATTTTCTCGACAACGGCTGAGAAGTGCATCTTGGTGCTTTGCCACATTACACCTCTGGCCATGAGCTTTTATTATGCGCAGTAGGGATCGAATCTGAATTTCACAATTGGCGGCCTCCCCTTGTTAGTCGTAGTTGTGGTCATGTGACAAGCCTTAAAAGTTTAATACTTTACTAACCAACGGCGTTGGGGTCATTAGTTTGCCTACCTTATTATTATCATTCTTTATTAATTTACTTACCTTATTAACCATCCTATCCCTATCAATTGAGATATGGAAAAATACAAACGAAAATAATAACATCCGCTAGGGTTCTCCGATTCCCAGCCAGTTAGTTACCTTAGCTGTTCCGCTATCGCCGCTGTCGGCGAAAAGCGTTTACCATGTGGGTACAGGAGCGACAATTGTAAAAGTTTCTTTCCTCAATTTTTGGAAAAGTTTGCGTTTGCGGACCCCATACCTGATGATGAAAAATGCTCTATTTACAATTATCTATCGATCGCTCTAATTCTGAGTCCGTTGCTCGTCAAAACCATTAGGGTTGATTTTCTCAAAATCGCGGGGGTGTTGACCCAAAAGATCTTGGAGTATTTCATTTTAGGTTCTACACAAGCAACCTGCCAAATTTGAGCTGAATCGGTTGGCCGTGTCTGAGGCCTTCCCCTTGTTAGCCAGGATCGGCGACTACCTGCCCGCGCCTATCATCCGTCCTATACATGTCAGTCCTGCACACACATAATTGTGGTGCAGTAGATACATTCTACTTTACCACACTCGTCTCTAAAATAACCCGTGTTCAAGACGGTGGAAATACGAGGGTCTCTAGAATTTACTCCGAAATTCTCGAGACACTACAATGCCTTTCAGAATGCTGGAAGTTAGCAAAGTATAATTATTAAATTGTCATTACTTCAACACCCCCATCAATTTAATACTTTCCTTAATTACCCGTAAAATTCACTATCCCCAGCTTTTGACATATTTTACCAAAAGCAACTAGGACTGGACATTTCAGTAAACTGCCATTTGTTCCTCGGAGCTAATGTATAGAACATTTAGATGGCCTCGCCCTGTATAAAGAACAACAGCCGTTCTATCACATTTCGTGGTCTCTGATGAACCCTCACCATCGAGGACAACATACTGCGTACTATTTTTCAAGAAGTTTTCGAGCCATTCACATATCTGTGAACTTATTCGATATTCTCGGAGTTTCTTTAACAATCTGCAATGGGGCACGATGTCAAATTCTTTCCGGAAATCTAGAAATATGGAATCTGCCTGTTGCCCTTCATACATAGTTCTCAGTATGTCACGTGAGGAAAGGGCAAGCTGAGTTTCGCACTTACGATGCTTCCTAAAGCCATGTTGATTCGTCGACGTATGTTGCTTAGCCTCACGTAAGTCTATTATAATCGAACTGAGAATGTGTACAGGGAGTCTGCAGCAATCAGAAGTTTGGGATATTGGTCTCTAATTTTACGGGTCCGTTTCTTTACCTCTCTATATACTGGAGTCATCTGCGCTTTTTTTCCAGTCGCTTGGAACTTCGCGCTGGGCGAGGGATCTACGACAAATGCAGGTAAGGGACCAATGACGTATAACACTCCTTGTAAAATCCAAAACCTATAACAATATTAATATACAGAAGAAAACGCTGCGATCTTATGCACCATCCTAATAGCTTGCGATCTCAGAATTTGCAGCGTGAGGCACCGTCACACGTCGCGAGGGCCAGGGAAGACCACCCTCCCTTGGAAAAAGCACTTGCATTAACGTGCCTGTATACTAGACTTGCAGTCATTACGACACTCGCTTTCTAAGTGGCGCACACATTCCGCCAGTATCACGGTTATCGCCTGCTCGTTAGACAGCCAGCTATACACGCCAGCTCCTATCTAGCTCAGCTCCACCTGTCTGTCAAAACAGTGCGCATATAGCCGCGCCAGTCTCTCGTACTCTGCGCGAGAAAATTCAACATTTCTTCTTTTAAAATATGTAAAATTAAATCAATACGTTTTTCAGGTTACTGCAAATATTACTTTTTGAAGCACTTAAATCATTTTCTTTCTTTAACTACAAATAGTGTGGATAATATGAAAAATGTTCTCAAACATAATTTTGAGTGTCGAGTGTAGAGTATATACGAAATTTGGAAGGCTTCCTAACACCAAACGCTGACTGGAAGTATCTTGTATGATGAGGGGCCCTGTAGTCTGCAGGTTGACAGAAACTGTTCCGTCAGTGGAGGCGCGCCTATTTGGTAAAACATCCACACCACGTCTCCGTGCGACTTATCGCCAGCCACGGGTGGGTCTTGCACCTGTCCTGGAGAGTGGTGGCGTGTTTCAGCCCGAATTAATGGAGCGCTCTGTTAGTTCAGAGAGAGGTCTCCGTGCCGGCGCTGACGCACGGCGTGGTAGGAGGTCCGCAAAACCTCAGGCGTGGTGGGGATGTTTTGGACTTTGCGAGGGAAATAAGGAATCAACTTTTACGTTAGTATGGCCAGTGTAGCGGGCTGTGTGTAGCCTTCTTATCTTGAGAATCTGCAACTCTATTGGAATTTTCGTAAGAATCTTTACATACTTCTGCAGAACTGATATTTTTCATGTTCATTAGTGAATGACGGCGCTGCTGTTATTACGCAGTTTAATCTTAGTGATTCAGCTCATATAATGTGAGTTACTTTTTCGTTGTTTAATGAAGCTGTTTAATTAAACAGTAATAAAGTACCCAATATCAATCTGGAAATATCCACCAGGCTGTGGCTAAGCCATGTCTCTACAAAACCCTTTCTTCCAGGAGAGCCAGTTCTGCAACGCTCGCAGAAGAGCTTCGGTGAATTTAGGAAGGTACAATTGAAGCTGTGAGGACGGGTCGTGAGTCGTGCTTGGGTAGCTCAGACGGCAGAGAACGCCGTGAGGCAAATATCCCGAGTTCGAGTCTCGGTCCAGCACACAGTTTTAATCTGCCAGGAAGCGCCAGTAATAAAGTAAACTTTCATTACATCAGATTGTTGCTGCTTACAAGTGTTACTCCACAGTAATGGCCCATACGAAGGAATGAACACCGCAGCTGCAACAAATCCCAGCCACCAGGTTATGCGATGAAAGCTGCCTCGTTGTGGAATTGTGGTTCTGGCTCGGAACCTGGGTCATTTTCTTGCAGGTATCGCCAGTTTTTCTCATCCAGATCGTTGCCCGAGTCAGAATGTGTGGCATGAGAACACCCATGCGTAGCGGTCTAGATATGAGATGCACACAGACGTATATCTCATTAAGGATATTATGAATGCAGTTACCATGTTAGTTTGGTCGCGGTACGTGGTAGTGGCTGAGTGAAGTAGGCAAAATCCGCGAAATATGGAGCAATAAATACTCTTCGGTAATACTAAATAATATGCACTGAAGCGCCAAACAGACTGGTATAGGCATGCGTATTCAAATAGAGGCTGAATACGACGCTGCGGTCGGCAACGGCAATATAAGAGAACAGGTGTCACGCTCAGTTGTTAGGTCGGTTACTACTGCTACAATGACAGGTTATCAAGATTTAAGTGAGTTTTAACGTGATGTTATAGTAGGCGCACGAGCTATGGGACACAGCATCTCCAAAGTAGCGACGAAGTGAGGATGTATGTGTAGTGAACCGTGAGTATCAGGAATCCGGTAAAATATCAAGTCTCCCCCATCGCTGCGTCCGAATCATTTAACGAAACATCATCGATATGGGCTTTCGGAGCAGAAAGCCCACTCGTGTATCCTTGATGACTGCACGACACAAAGCTTTACGCCTGCACTAGGGCCTTCAACACCGATATTGGACTAATGGTGACTGGAAATATGTTGCCTGGTCGGACGAGTCTCGTCCGATAGAACAGACACCATTGCTGACCTGAGGCCGTCTAGAACGAAATTACGATTGTATTAATACCTTGAGCTGCTGACGGGCGTTGACGTATAGCAACGGGGACTGGTGAAAATGTGTGCCCGACCGGGATAGAGCGTCCTTCATGTAAGCAGGAGATCCCGGGTTCGAGTCCCGGTCGGGGCACACATTTTCACCTGTGCCCGTTAATATATATCAACGCCCATCAGCAGCTGAAGGTATTAATGTAATTCTAACCTCAGACATTAGTCGAGCCATGCCACGTCGAGTTGCGGTACTTCCGTGTACTCACGGGGGCTTTACACGATGTTAGGGAGGTGTCCCAGTTTCTTTGGCTCTTCAGTGTATATGACTTAAGAGCATTGCCATATATGTAAAAATGTTTTTATTGTATCACTTATGATGCAATTTAGTGGTGATAGAGTCTTCAACGTGTTTCATCAGTACTGTGGTGGCCCGAGGTGAGTGATTGTGGTTGGCAGATACCTCATTGTACTGTGGGATGTAGAACACTTAGTTCTCTCAGTAAAGGCTATATTCTCTATTACCTTTGAACTTTACCGCATTACTTAATATACTCGCTTATACAATCCTCTCCCTGTTGCATCTATACTGGCATTAACGTTGCGTTACGCGACATATTTAACAGCAGTAATACTCTTTTAAAATAATGCTATTTAAATGAAGCTCGAAATGTCGAGGAAGCTGCCTTATGTCATTAGGCATGTACTTTTCATTGCATATATGTAATATATTGTTTTCATAATATTTTCTTACAGACTATATTTGCAGTTACTGACGGAAACGCGCAAAATCGTGAAAAGGATTATACATATGAAGAATAAGCGAAATGCTTATGCGAAATCACTGTAGAGAATCGTTCGGTTACTCATTTGTTTGTTACGAGTGGTTTTACCTCGTAGTATATCTGGATTTTTTTTCTTTGTGACTCTGTTGATTGTCGGCACACTGCAATTAACGAAAACGCACTGGGACATTAAAAACTGATATATTTATTAAAGTTTGAATAACGAAACCGGGCAAGCATCGTATGGCGTCCGTCAAATGAAACAATAAACGCATTTTCATATGTACGGTAAAGTTCGTAAATCACAGAGTATGTAGCTCTTCCTAAGAGTATTTGTTGCTCAGTATTTCGCGAATTTCTGTTCGCCACACTTATCTTCTATCACGCACCAAGACAGAAGTCCCTTACTATCTTAGTAACAGCGTGAGACCAAGCGATAGCTACGAACATAACAAGGAGTCGGTGGCAGTCCGTCATGCAGGAAAGTGTGTAAGTAAAAGAAAGAAAAGAAAAGAAAAAAGAAACATTCCTACGGCCTACCCAAACCATTGTTTCCCAATCGCGGTAGATGGCGCTGTAATCGACAAATATCCACTGTGCCTGTTTTTGCATTTAAGACACAAAGCATTTGATTCTACGTTTCATTTACGATGTAAATGTAAACCTTTCTGTTCAAAAGGTACATACTGATCTTCAGACATTGCTTGAGTGTGTTGTAAATGTGTACGGGGAAAATAAAAGACATTTCTAGCAAATAAGCTACTTGTATGGTAACGTAGTTTTCTGTTTCCTACGGGGTTGGCTGTGATAAGTGCCCAAACCACGTGAATGCTTCGCCGGGCGTTGTGGCCGAGCGGTTCTAGGCGCTTCAATCTGGAACCGCGCGATCGCTACTATCGCAGGTTCCAATCCTGAGTTCTGAGTTCTATTGCACTGATGACCTCAGATGTTAAGTCCCATAGTGCTCAGAGCCATTTGAACCATTTGAAGCTGAATGCTTCACTTCGGTCGCCTCCCTCGACCGATTTAGATGTGCGTTTCCGCCCAACCGCTGTAAATCTCACGCTGGCCGCTACGCGGAACACAAACCACAACCACTCTAATAAGTTAAAATGCCCACAAGGTGATAATGACAGGCTCACCTGTCATGGATACTCAACGAAATCAAGCATTCCAATGGTGAGCGGCATGGGTGCTCAGCGATAGTAAGCATCCCGATGGAAACAAAATAATATTACCTCAAAAACTTGTTACTGGATCACGTTAAACGTCGATTCTAAGCAGACCCTGGAACCGGTAACCACGTTACACTCTACAGTCCAATTTGGAAGAGTCAAGTAGGTATCCCACTGCTGTCCAGGGCGCCTCCAGACGCACTTTCGCTCAGTTCGATGCCGGACTCAAGAATGAAGACAGCTCTACCCCAGCCAATGAGATTCCAGGCCGAAGGCGTTTGTGGAAACCTCATGGACAGTGGTGGTATACCACCATACGACCCGACAACCAGGAGTCATGCTCCGGGGTGCCATAACTTTTCACAGTAAGGCCTCTTTGGTTGTCAGCCGCGACACCCTTACAGCACAGCAGTGGTACGTCCAAGACACTGCACGTGCTGTTTTTTTTTTTTTTTTTTTTTTTTTTTGTTCTTCATGAGAAGCCATTCTGGTCTGACACTTCAGAAAAACAATGCCTGTCAGCACACGGCGAGAGTTTCTACTGCTTGTCTTCGTCCTTGCCAAACCATACCTCGGCCGGCAAGGTCGCCTGGTCTCTCTCCAACTGAGAACGTTCGGAGCATTATGGGCAGCACCTCATCTGCATGGATACTCTGCAAATTACATTTAAGTGCCTGGCAGAGGGATCATCGAACCACCTTCACAATCCTCTATTATTCCAAACTCGTAAACCTCGCGGAAACAACGAACACCTATATCTTTTCGTACGAGCTCTGATTTACCTTATCGTGGTGATCGTTTCTCCCTATGTAGTCAGTGTCAACAATATATTTTCGCATTCGGAGGAGAAAGTTGGTGAATTTCATGACAAGATTCAGTCGGAACGAAAAACGGCTTTCTTTTAATGATGTCCAGCCCAAATCCTGTATCATTTCTGTGGCACTCTCTCCCATATTTCGCGATTATACAATACGTGCTGCCCTTCTTTGAACTTTTTCGATGTACTCAGTCAGTCGTATCTGGTAAGGAACCCACACCACGCAGCAGTATTCTAAAAGAGGACGGACAAACGTAGTGTAGTCAGTCTCGTTAGTAGATCTGTTACATTTTCTAAGTGTCCTACCAATAAAACGGAGTCTTTGGTTAGCCGTCCCCACAACATTTTCTTTGTGTTCCTTCCAATTTTTGGTTGTTCGTAATTGTAATTCCTAGGCATTTAGTTGAATCTACGGCCTTCATATTTGACTGATTTATCGTGTAACCGAAGTTTAACGGATTCCTTTTAGCACTCAAATGGATGACCTCACGCTTTTCGTTATTTAGGGTCAATTGACAATTTTCGCACTATACAGATATATTTTCTAAATCGTGTTGTAATTTGTTTTGCTGTTCTCACGACTTTACTAGTCGATAAACGACAGCGTCATCTGCAAACAATCTATGACAGCTACTCAGATTGTCTTCCAAATCGTTTATAAATATAAGGAACAGAAAAGGGCCTATAACACTACCTTTGGAACGCCAGAAGTCACTTCTGTTTTACTCGATGGCTTTCCGTCGATTGCTACGAACTGTGACTTCCCTGACAGCAAATCACAAATCCAGTCACAAAACTGAGACGATATTCCAAAGCACGCAATTTCACTAAAAGCCGCTCATGTGGTACAGTGTCAAAAGCCTTCTGGATATCCAGAAATACGGAATCGATCTGAAATCACTTGTCAATAGCAGTCAACACTTCGCATGTTACATAAGAACGATCTTCACTAAATCCATGTTCACTGTGTGTCAATAGATCGTTTTCTTCGAGGTAATTCATAATGTTATCCTACTACCTTTCTTGAATATTGGTGTGACCTGTGCAACTTTCCAGTCTTTGGGTAATGATCTTTCGTCGGGATTTCGCCGATCTAACGCGTCAGTTCGACAGAATTTTGGCACGATATACCTCAGGAGAACATCCTACAACTGTACTTAATAATGCCGAATCGAATAAATACCTGAATAAGCACCAGATGTGGATCAACGCGTTACTTACTTGCTCGATTTCTGAAGCACTTTCTGTTGGATAAATCATCCACATTGTTCTGTACATGTACTACACATCGACGGATTTTCGTCTCATTCGCATTATTCTTTCATGGCCTATAGTTTTTGTGTGTGTTACAACGTATATCCATACTCCCAGAATGACTAGGAAGATGCGTTATAAATATGGTGAAAATACTGTTTAATTATTTGCAGTATCCTTAATATGGGAAAACCAATAATAATTAGTCTACAACAGATTGCTGTTCAAAAAGGACTGTCATCTCTTTTTTGCGAAGCATTTGCAGAAGAGAACGCTTCTGCTCATATAATGTGTTTACCTTTAATCAGTTTCAATAGATGGTTCAAATTGCTCTGAGCCCTATGGGACTTAACATCTGAAGTCATCAGTCCCCTAGACCTGGAACTACGTAAGCCTAACTAACCTAAGGACATCACACACATCCATGCCCGAGGCAGGATTCGAACCTGCGACTGTAGCAGCAGCGCATTCCCGGACTGAAGCGCCTAGAACCGCTCGGCCACAGCGTCCGGCAAATTCCAATAGATCATCGAACATTGAGAACAGCTGAAATCTCTCAAATTGAATGAAGCTCCATGGCTCGGCCGATCCCTTAACACGGTGCATGGTATTTGCGGCTGCGTTAGCAGTTCTGTTAACTATAATCCATCGCCCATCGCACGAAGAAAAAGCCCTGCCCAGTAGTTGGAAGAAATCACAGATCGCACCCGTTTACAAGAAGGGCAGTACACGTGATCCTCAAAACTTCCGTCCGGTATCCTTGATATCGATTTGTTATAGAATCTTCGAATATATTCTAAATGAAAAAAATAGCGAGGTATCTCTGACAGAATAACCTCCCCATGGCAACCTGTATGATTTCCGAAAACATTGATCACGTGAAACCCAACTCGCTATTTTCTCAGATGACTGCTAAAAGTAATGGACGAAGGCAGATAAATGCAGTATTTTTCGATTTTCGAAAAGTATTTGATTCAGTACCACGGCTATACTATTATAAAAAGTGAGGCACTATGACGTATCAATGAAAATTTGCGTCAGTTGAGGATATTTGATAAGGAGAATGTAGCTTGTAGTCTTGGATGAAGAGTCATCATTAAGTATCAAAGTAACTTAGATTGTGCCCGAGGGAAGTGTCTTGGAAGCCTTTCTGTTGAAATTGTGCAGGGAAATGCTAAAGTCCGTATTATTTCAAAAGTCAATATTTCACGGAATAATGCAGGTAGAGAGAGCCGCACGCGGTAGCCGAGTTGTCTTGGGCGCCTTGCCACGGTTCGCACGGCTCCCCTCGGAGGTTCGAGCCCTTCCTCGGGCACGGGTATGTGTTTTGTCCGTAGTGTAAGTCGGTTTAAATTAGGGACCGATGGTCTCAGCTGTTTGGTCCCATAGCAACTTACCACAAATTTCCCAAATTTAGGTTTTTACTGAAACTAAAGAAAGTGCAAATGACAAATAATCCTGAGTTAATAACGAGCATCAAAACCGTTATAGGGATTAGTGAACACAGGGTTGTCGTAGCGATACTGTATATTGTAATCCCGAAATCCTCGAAAAACAAACAAAAAGTATACCTATTCAAAAATGTTGATAAAAATTCACTTGACGCCTTCCTGAGAGACAATCTCGACTCATTCCAAATTAATAATATAAGTGTAGACCAGAAGTGGTTTGCATTCAAAAAATAGTATCGGCAGCAATTGAGAGATTTATACGAAATAAACTAACAAACTGCGGAGCTGATCCTCCGTGGTACACAAAACGGGTTAGAACACTGTTGCAGAAACAACTAAACAAACATACCAAATTTAAACAGACGCAAAATCCCTAAGATTGCGCTAAATTCCGGGCTTCTCTAAAGGATAGCCAGAGTTCAATGCGAGATGCCTATAACAGTTTCCACGACGAAACTTTGTCTCGAAACCAGGCAGACAAATCCAAGATATTCTGGTCGTATATGAAGTATGCTAGTGGCAATTTACAATCAATGCCTCCTCTGCGCTATAACACTGGAGATACTATCGAAGACAGAGCTACCGAAGTAGAGTTACTAAACGCAGCCTTCCGAAATGCCTTCACAAAAGAAGAAGTAGTAAATGTTCCAGAATTCGAATCGAGAACAGCTGCCAACGAGAGCAACGTAGAAGTAAATATCCTTGGAGTAGTGAAGCAACTCAAATCACTTAATAAAAGCAAGTCTTCTGCTCCAGACTGTATAAAAATTAGGTTCCTTTCCGAGTATGCTGATGCATTAGCTCCATGCTTAACAATCATATACAACCGTCCGCTCAACGTGAGATCTGTACCCCAAGACTGGAAGGTTGCACAGGTCACACCAATATACAAGAAAGGTAGTAGGAGTAATCCGCTAAATTGCAGGACCATATCGTTAACGTCGATATGCAGCAGGACTTTAGAACATATATTGTGTTCGAACATTACGAATTACCTCGAAGGAAACGGTCTATTGACACGCAGTCAACATGGGTTTCGTAAAGATCGTTCCTGTGAAACACAACTAGCTCTTGTTGAGTGCTATTGACAAGGGATTTGAGATCGATTCCGTATTTCCGGAAGGCCTTTGACACTGTACCGCACAAGCGGCTCGTAGTGAAAATGCGTGCTTATGGAATATCGTCTCAGTTTTGTGACTGGATTGGCCATTTCCTGTCACGAAGGTCACAATTCTTAGTAACTGACGGAATGTCATCTAGTAAAGCAGAAGTGATTTCCGGCGTTCCCCAAGGTAGTGCTATAGGCCCTTTTCTGTTCCTTATCCATATAAACGATTTGGGAGACAATCTGAGCAGCCGTCTTTGGTTGTTTGCAGATGACGCTTCCGTTTATCGACTAATAAAGTTATCAAAAGATCAAATTCAAATTGCTCTGAGCACTATGGGACTCAACTGCTGTGGTCATTAGTTCCCTAGAACTTAGAACTACTTAAACCTAACTAACCTAAGGACATCACACACATCCATGCCCGAGGCAGGATTCGAACCTGCGACAGTAGCAGTCGCACGGTTCCGGACTGCGCGCCTAGATCAAAAGATCAAAATAAACTGCAAAATGATTTAGAAAAGATATCTGATTGTGCGAAAAGTGGCTGCTGACCCTAAATAACGAAAAGTGTGAGATCATCCACAAGAGTACTAAAAGGAACTCTTTAAATTTCGGTTACACGATAAATAGGTCTAATCGAAAAGCCGTAAATTCAACTAAATATCTAGGTATTACAATTACGAACAAGTCAAATTGGACAGAACACATAGAAAATGATGTGGGAAAGGCTCACCAAAGGCTGCGTTTTATTTTCAGGACACTTAGTATGTCGGTTACATTTTCTAAGGAGACTGCCTACAGTACACTTGTCCGTCCTCTTTTAGAATACTGCTGCGCGGTATGGGATACTTACCAGATAGGACTGACGGAGTACATCGAAAAAGCTCCAAGAAAGGCAGCACATTTTGTTTTATGGCGAAATATGGGAGAGAGTGTCACCGAAATGATACCGGATGTGGGGTGGGCATCATTTAAGGCGTTTTTCATTGTGACGGAATCTTCTCACGAAATTCCAATCACCAACTTTCTCCTCCGGGTGCGAAAATGTTTTGTTGACACCGAACTATATAGGGAGGCACGATCACCACCATAAAATAAGGGAAATCAGAGCTCGTACGGAAAGATACAGGTTTTCATTCTTTCCCCGCGCTATACGAAATTGGAATAATAGAGAATTGTGAAGGTGTTTCTATGAACCCTCTGCCAGGCACTTGAATGTAATTTGCAGAGTATCCATGTAGATGTAGATGCAGATGTACACCAACAGATGGCTCTTTATATGATACAAAAGCAATATTTAGCATAGCAATGGAGTTTTGAAGATGTTACTTGTAACAAATGCTCAGTATGTCGGCCGTCATTCACCCACAGTGCCTGTAGTCAGGCGACAACGTTGTGAAATGCTCTGTACAACTTACCAGTTGGTATGGTGAAAAACTGCCGTCCAGTGTTGTCTTTTAGCATCGTTAATGCGGTCGGACGATCGCGGGTGACTTGAGACTTCAGCTAAGCCCACAGCCAATAATCACACGTACTGAGGTCTGGGGAGCCGGGAGTGGCTGCTCAGCTCGTGATCCTCACTAAATAATGTGCGCGAGACATCTTGCACACGTGTAGCAGTGCGGAGTGGGGCGCCGTCCTGGATAAAAGTCGTACCTTTCGGGGAGTGTTTATTAGCCAGACATGGGACGATGCGATTTAGTAACATCGCCCTACCTCGCACCCGCCACGCTGACAGTTTGCAAAGTTGCCCGTCTGTTGCCCAGTTTTACTGTCTTTTTCCATTTCAATAAAAGCCGATGCCATTTCAGGCATTTGTTTCACTTTTTACCACTCGACCGAAATTGTTCTGTGAATTAGGCTACAGGAAAGTTAAGGAGGTATTCGAGAAAAAAAGAGAAGCAGCTGTACGAATATAAAGATCTCAGATGGAGAACCAGTCTTCAGCAAAGATGGGAAAGGTGGGAGGTCGAAGGAGTATGTAGAGGGTCTATACAAAGTGTGGGGCAACGGGTTAACAGTAGTCATTGTAATCACTCACGTTGTTGTTGTTGTTGTTTTGGTCTTCAGTCCTGAGACTGGTTTGATGCAGCTCTCCATGCTGCTCTATCCTGTGCAAGCTGCTTCATCTCCCAGCACCTACCCCAAACTACATCCTTCTGGATTTGCTTAGTGTAGTCATCTCTTGGTCTCCCTCTACGATTTTTACCCTCACACTGCCCTCCAGTACTAAATTGGTGATCCCTTGATGCCTCAGAACATGTCCTACCAACCTATTCCTACTTCTAGTCAAGTTGTGCCACAAACTCCTCTTCTCCCCAATTCTATTCAATACCTTCTCATTAGTTATGTGATCCACCCATCTAATCTTCAGCATCTTTGTATAGCACCACATTTCGAAAGATTCTATTCTCTTCTTGTCCAAACTATTTATCGTCCACGTACTCCATACAAATACTTCTCAATCTATACTCGGTGTTAACAAATTTTTCTTTTTCAGAAACGCTTTCCTTGCCATTCTCGGTCTACATTTTATATCCTCTCTACTTAGAATATCATCAGTTATTTTTTTCCCCAAATAGCAAAACTCCTTTACTACATTAAACGTCTCATTTCCTAATCCAATTCCCTCAGCATCACAGGCCTTAATTCGACTAAGTTCCACTATCCTCGTTTTGCTTTTGTTGATGTTCATCTTATATCCTCCTTTCAAGACACTGTCCATTCCGTTCAACTGCTCTTCCAAGTCCTTTGCTGTCTCTGAGGTTCGCAAATGACATTGTAACTCTTTCAAAGTTTTTATTTCTTCTCCATGAATTTTAATACCTACTCAGAATTTATATTTTGTTTTCTTTACTACTTGCTCAATATACAGATTCAACAGCATCGGGGAGAGGCTACAATCCCGTCTCAATCCCTTTCCAACCACTGCTTCCCTTTCGTGCCCCTTGACTCTTATAACTGCCATCTGGTTTCTGTTAAAATTGAAAAACGACTTTCGCTCCCTGTATTTTACCCCTGCCACCTTCACAATTTGAAAGAGAGTATTCCAGTCAACACTGTCAAAAGCTTTCTCTAAGTCTACAAATGGTAGGAATGTAGGTTTGCCTTTCCTTAATCTTTCTTCTAAGATAAGCCGTAGGGTCAGTATTGCCTCACGTGTTACAGCATTTCTACGGAATCCAAACTGATGTTTCTTGAGTTCGGCTTCTACCAGTTTTTCCATTCGTCTGTTAAGCATTCGTGCTAGTATTTTACAGCCGTGACTTATTAACCTGATAGTTCGGTAATTTTCACATCTGTCAACACTTGCTTCATTTGGAATTGGAATTATTATATTCTTCTTGAAGTATGAGGGTATTTCGCCTGTCTCATATATCTTACTGACCAGATGGTAGAGTTTTGTCAGGACTGGCTCTCCCAAGGCTGTCAGTAGTTCTAATGGAATGTTGTCCACTCCCGAGGCTTTGTTTCGACTCAGGTCTTTCAGTGCTCTTTCAAACTCTTCAGGCAGTGTCATATCTCCCATTTCATCTTCATCTACATCCTCTTTCATTTCCATATTATTGTCCTCAATTACATTGCCCTTGTATAGACCCTCTATATACTCCTTCAACCTTTCTGCTTTCCCTTCTTTGCTTAGAACTGGGTTTCCATCAGAGCTCTTGATATTCATGCAAGTGGTTCTCCTTTCTCCTTTCTTCCTGTAGGCAGTATCTATCTTACCCCTAGTGAGATAAGCCCTCTACATTCTTACATTTGTCGTCTAGCCATCCCTGCTTAGCCATTTTGCACTTCCTGCCGATCTCATTTTTGAGACGTTTCTATTCCTTTTTGCCCGCTTGATTTACTGCATTTTTATATTTTCTCCTTTCATCAATTAAATTCAATATTTCTTCTGTTACCCAAAGATTTCTAGCAGCTCTCGTCTTTTTACCTACCTGATCCTCTGCTGCCTTCACTACTTCATAACTCAGTGCTACCCATTCTTCTTCTGCTGTATTTCTTTCCCCCATTCGTGTCAATTGTGCCCTTATGCTCTCCCTAAAACTCTGTACAATCTCTGGTTTAGTCAGTTTATCCATTCCCCATCTCCTTAAATTCCGCCATTTCGCAGTTTCTTCAGTTTTAATCTACAATTCATAACCAATAGATTGTGGTCAGAGTCCACATCTACCCTTGAAAATTCCTTACAATTTGCCGGCCTGAGTGGCCGAGCGGTTCTAGGTGCTACAGTCTGGAACCACGCGACCGCTACTGTCGCAGGTTCGAATCCTGGCTCGGGCATGGATGTGTGTGATGTCCTTAGGTTAGTTAGGTTTATTTACTTGGGATTTCTAGGGGACTGATGACCTCAGATTTTAAGTCCCATTGTGCTCAGAGCCGTTTGAACCTTTTTTTGTCATTAAAATTTAAAACCTGGTTCCTAAAACTCTGTCTTACCATTATATAATCTATCTGATACCTTCTAGTATCTCTAAGCTTCTTCCATGTATACAACCTTCTTTCATGATTCGTGAACCAAGTTACATTCACTCATAGGGGGAAATATTTGAAATATTAGAATTATTAGAATTATTTAGAATTTCTGTAAATATTTCTCGCCGTCGTTTACGAGAGCCTGGAACATTTTGATGGTGACAATGTAGTTCGGAATATTTAAACAACTGTGGCGCTTTTTTATTCCAATTTTGCAAGGAATGGCATCAACATAACTGACAAAGCGTTATTACACTGTTGGAAATCCTGTTCACCAACCTCATAGCACTGTGCGACCACACCTCCAACCAGTTCGCGAGGCTGGCCATTTCGCCTATTTCTTCATGCGGAGGCTGCACTACTCCCACTCAGGTCCATGACTGGCTACTGGCAGAGCGGAAGTTGCACTAATCCCTAAACAAAAGCTTCAGCTGGTGGCAAAGTTTCGATATTTGATACCTGAGAAATTCCTGTTGAAGCACATGCTCTCTCTCTCTCTCTCTCTCTCTCTCTCTCTCTCTCTCTCTCTCTCAAGCAGTCACGTCATGTAGTGTGACACTGCCAGGACTGCACGCACCGTTGGTCATGGTTGGTTAAAACCACAAACAAAGCAGCATTTACCTAGTAAACCCCAGGTGTGCATGTCTTGGAAATATTCCCGCACTCTATCTGACTGATTGAGTAATTAATTACATCGATACCCTTTTTGTGGACAGTTTTTCCTTGCTTCCTATTGGTGGATAATAGAACTGGAATATTTGATGGGATGTTATCCTACAACCTCCCAGCCGGCCGGAGTGACCGAGCGTTTCTAGGCGCTTCAGTCTGGATCCGCGCGACTGCTGCGGTGGCAGGTTCGAATTCTGCCTCGAGCATGGTTGTGTGTGATGTCCTTAGGTTAGTTAGGTTTAAGTAGTTCTAAGTTCTAGGGGACTGATGTCCTGAGCTGTTAAACCCCATAGTGCTCACAGCCATTTTTACAACCTCCCAGTATGCAAACCCTACTGTTATTTCTTTCACTTGCCTCCTATCGGTCGGTACTAGTACAGTTACGTCATTTGGTAGAAAGTCCATTAAGTTGAAGGTAACTGAAAATTTCGAAGTTCAGTTCAGTTGCACGCTATGTCTATAAACTATCTGTGGAGGGTTTGTACTGGTGCTACAATGAGATGGAGATGGAGGAGAATGAGCAGGAAGGGTCTACTGCCTGATATGATAGAGACAACAGCAAATACCACTGAAAGACAGAGATCACTGTGATGTATTGAGAAGCACTAAACCTGACACACTTAAACCACCTCCTGATCGTCCACACACAGCGCACCTGTCCCCTCGTACACCGCCATTGCCAACGCTCAGAGGCCAGAGAAAACTGTAGCAGCCATGGATGTGCGTGTATACCAGAATGCACCATCCAAGCCATGGGCGGCGTCCAGGGATAATTGGAGTGGTAGGACTTCGGATTTCATCAGTGCGTTCAGGACCAACACTTGGCAGTGATCAATACTGAATTGCTCAATTGTCCATGGAGAATACATGCAACACACGCGATCGAAAAGACAGCTCAACTCGTACTGAGTATCAGTTCGCTATTCAGCTATCCAGAGTGCATAATCGCCGGGAGTTGTCCTGGAGCTATGCGCAAAAAACGACTAGTCCGCTGGCCTGAACTTTTCTTTGTCTCTACCACTCGCAAGAGCTTTTAGCCAACAAACCCATTTGTTCTGGCCACAGTCTATCTCTGCCACGTGCTCCTCATGACGAATTTTGTCGTCCTAGGAAACCAGCGACGTATTTACCACTATAATTACAATCACATAGTTCGATTGCAGCCCCAACCTGATAACATTAAACAGAGATCGAAGTAACAGAAACACCTCCTCCTGAAGACTGTGGCTCTGGAAATATCAATAACCCTCTTATGACTGGGCATCTCCTTATGGCTATCGATGCCTTGAAACTGCAGTCCCCCATGTCAAACCAATATCTCCCTTATGACTGGACACAGCCGTTTTCTTTGTACATGTTGAAACAATAACCACAGTCACTTCACACCCCCAAAACAAGCTTTATAAGCATGCCATTCATACCGCCAACTTAGTACAATACTTCGCCAGTAACTGAATGCTGGTGGCTCCAAGCAATATTCAGTGGAAAACCGCGATGGATCGACATGCCTCATTTGTTTACCTTGCATGTGTGTCTTAGGAAGAGAGACATAATCGTCTTATGAGCGACCAGATATTAAAAATACGATCGCAAAGACCGTGTTATTGTAACCCGCATAAAAATCGGTCTTCGTTCTACAGACACCCAAGTATCAACAACGATATCCATGCTGAAAAGTATACCTTCCTTATAAATCGAGGTATGCTAGTGCTTCTGAATGAAGTAGTCTTCCGCACAAATACCAAGATATTGAACGTGGATAGTGATTGCGGTTTCTGTATTAACAGACCGAAAGTTTAGGGGCACATTGCTAGCGATGTAAGCCCGTTATAAAATCAACACTATCACCGAATTTAGAAAGTGATGCAGCTAAGAAACATGGTACTAGTCCAATATTTGCGACTGCTTCTTGCAGCTGCTAGGTATTTGTCACACTAACAAACAGTATTTGTAGCGTCTTCTATATCGATAGTATGTAGACAGTGTAACAGAGGTTCTGCGACATGTCCACGTGGTTATAGGGGAGGTTGATGGTTGATTGAGAATGATCGCATACAGTGGATGGTGTGTTAGATGAGCAATCACTTAAAAATGCATCACTAGATGGACCTCATAAAATATGTATAAAATCCCATGACTTCTCAGGTCTTTAGTGTCAAGCTTTCAGCCAGAAATGCTGTCTGGAATTTAGTACCATTCAGCCACATATTTTGGGTGCATCCTATCGCGTTGTCTTAATGATTACAGCGTCCGGTCCCGGTAGCTGAGTGGTCAGCTCGACAGAATGTCAATCCTATGCGACCGGGTTCGATTCCCGGCTGGACTGGAGATTTTTTCAGCTCAGGGACTGGATGTTGTGTTGTTCTAACCATCATCATTTCATCCCCCATCGACGCGCAACTCATCGAAGTGGCGTCAAACCGAAAATGTCGTCCTAACCGCCGTCTGCTTCACGTCTGCTGTGCAGCGAGCTACGTTATGTAAGTATTAACTGTATTTTTCTTACTTGTCACTTCTTTTTCCGTGTGTTTTTGCTTTTAGGAAGCTTTAATTGTCGATTGCTATTAATAGTGTTCCATAAATTTCCTGTTAGTTTTGAATACAGTCAAAGAGAGTCCCTTTAGTCAGCCATAGTGCCAGTAGTGCTAGTGATTGTTTTCAATACAGTCCAGAGACGGGTAGTGCTATTTTCATTGTTTTCTACAAGAAGTGGCTAGCAATCACAGTTTAGTCAATAATCAGCCGCCTTTAGTGAATTAGCAGTAGTTAAAAGTTGATTAAGTCTCTTCAGTAAATTAATTCCTTAGGATGGATAGGATGTGTGACTGCGGTGTACGGACGCACGAGGAGCTGGCCACTCTTCACGAACAGCTGAGCGTGTTGATGGCCGCGGTCATCCGTCTTCAGGCTGCTGCCTCGGAGTGTAGCGGCAGTAGGGAGTCTGGTGCGTCGCAAGGTACACCCCAGGTGTTACATGCTTCACCCACTGTCCCTTCTGTCGAGATACCTTCGCGGGTACCGGGCGCGGTTGGGCCACCCTCTCTGCAAGGGGAGTGGCGGGTTCAGTGGCGTTCGCGGCGCACGAGGCGGAGGGTCAATGTGGAGGGTGGCCGTGTGGCATCGCCCGCTCTGTCTGTGAGTGGACATGTGGCTGCTCCTTCAGCAAGGTCCGAGCAGGCACACGGGGGGAGGGGTTTATTAGTTATTGGGAGCTCCAACGTTAGGAGGGTGATGGAGCCCCTTAGGGAAATAGCGGAAAAGTCGGGGAAGAAGGCCAGTGTTCACTCTGTCTGCTTGCCGGGGGGTCTCATCCGAGATGTGAAGGAGGCCCTACCGGCGGCGATAGAGAGCACTGGGTGCACCTGACTGCAAATTGTTGCTCATGTCGGCACCAATGACTCCTGCCGTCTGGGTTCAGAGGTCATCCTGAGTTCGTACAGGCGGTTGGCGGAATTGGTGAAGGCGCTTGCGGGGTGGAATCTGAGCTAACTATTTGTAGTATCGTTCCCAGAACCGATCGCGGTCCTCTGGTTTGGAGCCGAGTGGAAGGCTTAAACCATGGCCGGATGCGGCTAAAAGGGTAGCGGAGTACGTGTGGAGTGCACATGGGGGTTTTTAGGTTAGAGAATTCCCTCCCTAGGCCCGACAAGACGCCTCCTGAGACGCGGCAAGGTAGGAGTAGGCAAAATGCAACAGGGAATAACAATATTAATGTGCTAATAGTAAACTGCAGGAGCGTCTATAGTAAGGTCCCAGAACTGCTCTCATTAATAAACGGTCACAGCGCCCATATAGTACTAGGGACAGAAAGTTGGCTGAAACCAGACGTAAACAGTAATGAAATCCTAAACTCAGATTGGAATGTATACCGCAGAGACAGGCTGGACAGTGAAGGGGGAGGCGTGTTTATAGCGATAAGAAGTGCAATAGTATCGAAGGAAGTTGACGGAGATCCGAATTGTTAAATGATTTGGGTGAAGGTCAAGGTTAAAGCAGGCTCAGACATTGTAATTGGATGTCTCTATAGGACCACGGGCTCAGCAGCTGATGTGGCTCAGCACCTGAAGAATAATTTGGAAAACATTTCGAGTACATTTCCCCACCATGTTATAGTTCTGGGTGGAGATTTTAATTTGCCGGATACAGACTGGGTGACTCAAACGTTCATAACGGGTGGCAGGGACAAAGAATCCAGTGAAATTTTTTTAAGTGCTTTATCTGAAAACTACCTTGAGCAGTTAAACAGAGAACCGACTCGTGGCGATAACATATGAGACCTTCTGGTGACAAACAGACCCAAACTATTTGAATCAGTTAATGCAGAATAGGGAATCAGCGATCATAAAGCGGTTACTGCATCGATGATTTCAGCCGTAAATAGAAATATTAAAAAGGGTAGGAAGATTTTTCTGTTTAGCAAAAGTGACGAAAAGCAGATTACAAAGTACCTGATGGCTCAACATAAAAGTTTTGTCTCAAATACAGATAGTGTTGAGAATCAGTGGAGAAAGTTCAAAACCATCGTACACTATGCGTTAGATGAGTATGTGCCAAGCAAGATCGTAAGCGATGGAAAAGAGCCACCGTGGTACAACAACCGAGTTAGAAAACTGCTGCGGAAGCAAAGGGAACTTCACAGCAAACGTAAACATAGCCAAAGCCTTGCAGACAAACAAAAATTACGAGAAGCGAAAGGTAGTGTGAGGAGGGCTATGCGAGAGGCGTTCAATGAATTCGAAAGTAAAGTTCTATGTACTGACTTGGCAGAAATCCTAAGAAATGTTGGTCCTATGTCAAAGCGGTAGGTGGATCAAAACAAAATGTCCACTCTGTGATCAAAATGGTACTGAAACAGAGGATGACAGACTAAAGGCCGAAATACTAAATGTCTTCTTCCAAAGCTGTTTCACAGAGGAAGACTGCACTGTACTTCCTTCTCTAGATTGTCGCACAGTTGACAAAATGGTAGATATCGAAATAGACGACAGAGGGATAGAGAAACAATTAAAATTGCTCAAAAGGGGAAAGGCCGCTGGACCTGATGGGATACCAGTTTGATTTTACACAGAGTACGCTAAGGAACTTGCCCCCCTTCTTGCAGCAGTGTACCGTAGGTCTCTAGAAGAGCGAAGCGTTCCAAAGGATTGGAAAAGGGCACAGGTCCTCCCCGTTTTCAAGAAGGGACATCGAACAGATGTGCAGAACTATAGACCTATATCTCTAACGTCGATCAGTTGTAGAATATTGGAACACGTATTATGTTCGAATACAATGTATTTTCTGGAGACTAGAAATCTACTCTGTGGGAATCAGCATGGGTTTCGAAAAAGACGGTCGTCTGAAACCCAGCTCGCGCTATTCGTCCACGAGACTCAGAGGGCCACAGACACTGGTTCACAGGTAGATGCCCTGTTTCTTGACTTCCGCAAGGCGTTTGACACAGTTCCCCACAGTCGTTTAACGAACAAAGTAAGAGCATACGGACTATCAGACCAATTGTGTGATTCGATTGAGGAGTTCCTAGATAACAGAACGCAACATGTCATTCTCAATGGAGAGAAGTGTTCCGAAGTAAGAGTGATTTCAGGTGTGCCGCAGGGGAGTGTCATAGGACCGTTGCTTTTCACAATAAATGACCTGGTGGATGACATTGGAAGTTCACTGAGGCTTTTTGCAGGTGATACTGTGGTGTATCGAGAGGTTGCAACAATGGAAAATTGTACTGAAATGCAGGAGGATCTGCAGCGAATTGACGCATGGTGCAAGGAATGGCAATTGAATCTCAATGTAGACAAGTGTAATGTGCTGCGAATACATAGAAAGATAGATCCCTTATTTATCTACAAAATAGGTCAGCAACTGGAAGCAGTTAATTGCATAAATTATCTGGGAGTACGCATTAGGTATGATTTAAAATGGAATGATCATATAAAGTTGATCGTCGGTAAAGCAGATGCCAGACTGAGATACGTTGGAAGAATCCCAAGGAAATGCAATCCGAAAACAAAGGAAGTAGGCTGCAGTACGCTTGTTCACCCACTGCTTGAATACTGCTCAGCAGTGTGGGATCCGCACCAGATAGGTTTGATAGAAGAGACAGAGAAGATCCAAAGGAGAGCAGCGCGCTTCGTTACAGGATCATTTAGTAATCGCGAAAGCGTTACGGGATGATAGATAAACTCCAGTGAAAGACTCTGCAGGAGAGACGCTCAGTAGCTCGGTACGGGCTTTTGTTAAAGTTTCGAGAACATACCTTCACCGAAGAGTCAAGCAGTATATTGCTCCCTCCTACGTATATCTCGCGAAGAGACCATGAGGATAAAATCAGAGAGATTAGAACCCCCACAGAAGCATACCGACAATCCTTCTTTCTACGAACAATACAAGACTGGAGTAGAAGGGAGAACCGAAAGAGGTACTCAGGGTACCCTCCATCACACACCGTCAGATGGCTTGCGGAGTATGAATGTAGATGTAGAAAGACTTGCACCCGGCGAACACTCTACCCGACGGGAGGCCATAGTTACATGAGATTTACATTTTAATGATTACTGCCACTGGTAGATTATATTCACGGCACTCTCCTATCTCAAAACTAGTTACCTCTTTTTATCCTGTCTGCTAAGGACCCTGTACGGCAAAACTCCATCGTGATTTTAATCAGTCCCTCGGCACCTTGTAACTCTCCCTCGGTCTCTGCCACGATCTCACTGCAGCCTTGTCCATGTGGTCATCACAGTTTGAGTCGTAACTGAGTCGAAGTTGGAGAGACAAACACGGAGAGCTGAGTTAATGCAACGGGACCATCATTTTACCGTTGGTGGAAATGGGAACATTTTGTCGTAGCTCTGCTAACCGTGTGCAATGTGTAAAGCCAGTGCCAAACAAAGCTTTCTCCTGCGACACAAGCTAGTAGGAAAGACAGTACCAGCAGTTACAGTAGTGTTTATGAGGAAAGTTAGGTAGACTCCACATAATATGTCAACTAGAAGATGGACAATGATTTTGCTACAGCTTTGAGGGATGTTTTCAAACTTCAAATGGTTCAAATGGCTCTGAGCACTATGCGACTTAACTTCTGAGCTCATCAGTCGCCTAGAACTTAGGTTAGTTAGGTTTAATTAGTTCTAAGGACATCACACACACATCCATGCCCGAGACAGGATTCTAACTTGCGACCGTAGCGGTCTCTCGGCTCCAGACTGTAGCGCCTAGAACCGCACGGCCACTCCGGCCGCCAGCGGCGGACTTAGCGCACAGTATCCCTCAGGGTGCATTTCTATCTGTCACCAAAACATTATCTCTATCTTCGTTATTTTGTACCATCCAATAGAGAGAAACTGTGAGCTATAAAATCTTCACTCTCACCCAATAGAGAATTTGATAAGGTGTTTCTGTGTTCCTCTCTTCCGATATGTCAAAAACAAGTACCGTCTGTGTGCTATGTGGAGATCCTACTGAAAATATACAGGTACTGCTCGACTGGAGCAGGTAACCAGTGATCGAAGTCGCTTCAGGACCTGCACTGTAGGACCACCATATCCCACAGACTATCAATTAAAAAAGAGTGTCATTGGGCCTTTGTTTGATATGTTGCTTTCCGCTGTAACACATGGAAGTAGTATATGTCTGCAGCTTTGTACACCGCCATACCTTTTTTTTTTATCCACCATGACTTCAAGGTCTGTGTCAGGTGTTAAACCGATATAAACACATTTCGATCCATTGGCTCTCACAGAAAGCTGGACATTGCATGGTGTAAACTATGATGCTGTTCTCACAGCACACAGGATGGTTGAAATAAGAGAGAGGCGGTGTTTCTTACTGACAAAAATGTGAAAAACATCACAACATGTGGAAACTGGAAGAGTTTGCGGCATTGTGGAGCGTTTCCAAACAGCTATACAGAGGTGATGACCTGTACATTTAATCTCAACTTCAATAGTGATGGGGGTAGCAGACGTCTTGGTGTTCCATTATGATTGAAACAGATATCACGTACATAGCTGCAATATAAGGAATCAGTGCTGGTCATCCCTGGAACGTGTTGCTCTCATAAAAACTCTCTCCCTCTCAAACAGGTGGAGTCGGTCAATCATTATGTGGTAATCAACCATGTACCAGTAGATGGAAAAGATGCCACCGATGCACTGTAATAAGCACCACAGTTGATGGTGCTATCAATTTCAGAAATATTATCAGTTTTTCCATAATGTCAACGCGGACCAGTGACATGGTAGCATGTTTCCCAGGTTCTGCATCATGACTAAACTGCCCCCCCCCCCCACCTCTACTTTGCGAGTACCATTGCGAATGTAGATAGATGACTGGTGTTTATGTACAAGAATTATCGATGAACAGATGTACTGCACAAAGTAGACCAGACAGCATCTCTACTCATGAAGTTTGGTTATCTACATATTTCTAGCAGTTTGATCACAGTGCGTAATTTAGTATTACGATTGCCCATCTTTCCCTGCGTGGATGTGGGTCACAGACTATTCTTGAATTGATTAGATAAAGTTGGATATTGAAAGGTCTCCTTGCACTGTCTTTGACCAACACTCCCTACAAACTGTCTCCTATTTAATTTTCAACTGACCAGAAGTAGGAGGTTATTATACCCATTATACCCCAGGTCTCGTGAAGGAACAGAGAGAGCTGAATCCGTAACAGGTGTTCAGGGAGACTATTCTACACCAATCGTACTCACAGCGCATCTCCAGATGCAGACATGTCGAAGAGGTTAGCACCCCTTATCGGTGTATGGTAGATATGAAAGTGTTGTGATGATATAACAGATGATCGTAAAGAAGAAATTTGTGCATGATTGAGCTCCAGACGAATGTAGTTTAGAACTGGTAGCACAGTAGATTCATATAAAATATTCTAAATTATTGGTCCTGTGTTTGGTGCCCATACAAGTACGGTATCAGAAAGAGAGAAATGATCGTGGAACCTAAACACATTCCAAGGGCTACATGGTCCTGCATTAAACACGCTATAATGCTAGAGCTGTGCTGCTTGTGCCTTCTTAGTCGTGAGGAATACAACGCTGTTAATATTCCAGTGTAATAAAGCGCATGATATACATTCTTTCTGTGAGTTTCTTTATGGTGAACTATGGTGACGCACTGTAAGGTGATAAAACTACTACTTATCACGCCAAAGAAGGCATTAATTCTTTGTAAAACAAACACTCCAACTTTGTAAACACCTGGTGTCATACACCTCTGTAAAAGTATGAAGGCCAATTACAGTTCAGAAATTGTGATCTTTTCACAACAGTCCCATAAAATGGTCGTCAGCAGGCAAAAATGCATACGAAGGAACAGCGACAGCTTACAAGGAAAAAAGCACTACAGGCAGTGCCAGATAATGTGTAACAGTCCTACAGTTTACCATAGCCCCTTGTAACCTTCCTCTTGCACACAGATGTCATGGTTCGATTTTAGGTTGTATTGCTCATGTGCACGATAATATTGCCATCTCCGCTATTAAGGTGTCTTTATGTAGCGCCATTCTACCACCCTCCTCCAGAATATGCAGTCCTATTGATTTCGCTAACTTCATATCTCATGGCATTCTTCTCTAATTTTGTATATTTAACTAGTTTTTCGCGATTTTACGTATTTTATCGCATTTCCCTCAATTTCAACGTATTTCACATCAGTATTTCGTGATTAAATCGGTAAAATTCGAGAAAAACCTCGTATAATGCGTTATTCAATTTTTCGTCAAAGTTTCCCATAGGTGTGGTCGTAGTGCTGACATCCCATGTACTGTCTGATATTCTACAAGAATATTTGCGTTTATTGTACACCAAACTATTAAAAATCCTAAGACTTGCCCTCTCCCTTATGGTCCACATGCATGAATTTTGGATTGGCCTATCATTAAAAATATAGTAGCAGTCGATTAGTACCTGTATGAGACTCCACTACATCCATCATCTGCGCCAGCCGTTGAAAAACAATTCCGTGTGCTGATATGATCCATGGGAGAGGCTGTCTGCAGACTCATGTAGTGCAGCTCCCGTGGCTTTAGATATTGACTTGTGTTGTGCAACAAATCGCCTCCTTTGCCTTTTCTAATGTTTAGAATTAGCATTCAGTGTAATAGATAGTCTGAACACAAATCAAATGTGCTAATCAGACCCCTACTGCAAGTATCGAGTCTCAACATCTGCATCTCTTGTATATATGCCCTGTGACACCGTTTGACGCTGATCCAAGTCATCAACCTCCCTTCACTGGATATTTGTCTGCCGGCATTTACTTCTCACCATTCAGAACTTGTAGACTGACCTTAAACCCCTGTCTTCCCTTCATCCTCTGTTAGGACACGACAACACTTAAATTCGTGCTGCTAAAGATCATGCCACGTTCGATATAATTTATATTACCAATATTTGTGCAAGACATTTCCAGGGGCAGATTTGGTCTCTGGCCACAATCTATTGGTTATGAAATGAAGATTAAAGCTAAAGAAATTGCAAAAAGGTGGGAATTTAAGGACATGAGACCTGGATAAACTGAAAGAACCAGAGGTTGTACAGAGTTTCAGGGAGAGCATAACGGAACAATTGACAGGAATGGGGGAAAGAAATACAGTAGAAGAAGAATGGGTAGCTTTGAGGGATGAAATAGTCAAGGCAGCAGAGGATCAAGTAGGTAAAAACACGAGGGCTAGTAGAAATCCTTGGGTAACAGAAGAAATACTCAATTTAACTGATGAAAGGAGAAAATATAAAAATGCAGTAAATGAAACAGGCAAAAAGGAATACAAACGTCTCAAAAATGAGAGCGACAGGAAGTGCAAAATGACTAAGCAGGGATGGCTAGACGATAAATGTAAGGATATAGAGGCTTATCTCAATAGGGGTATGATAGATACTGCCTACAGGAAGATTAAAGAGATCTTTGGAGAAAGGAGAACCAATTGCATGGATATCAAGAGCTCAGATGGAAACCCAGTTCTAAGCATAGAAGGCAAAGCAGAAATGTGGAAGGAGTATATAGAGGGTCTATACAAGGGCAATGTACTTGAGGATAATATTATCGAAATCGAAGAGGATGTACGTGAAGTTGAAATAGGAGATATGATACTGCGTGAAGAGTTGGACAGAGCACTGAAAGACCTGAGTCGAAACAAGGCCCCAGGAGTAGACAAGATTCCATTAGAACTACTAACAGCCTTGGGAGAGTCAGTTCTGACAAAATTCTACCATTTGATATGAGACAGGCGAAATACCCTCATACTTCAAGAAAAATATAATAATTCCAGTCACAAAGAAATCAGGCGTGGACAGATGTGAAAATTACCTAACTATCCGTTTAGTAAGTCACAGCTGTAAAATACTAACGCGCATTCTTTACAGACGAATGGAAAAACTTATAGAAGACGACCTCGGGGAAGATCACCTTGGATTCCATAGTAATGTTGGAACACGTGAGGCAATACCTACCCTACGACTTATCTTAGAAGAAAGATTAAGGAAAGGCAAATCTACGATTCTAGCATTTGTACACTTAGAGAAAGCTTTTGACAATGTTGGTTGTAATACTCTCTTTCAAATTCTGAAGGTTGCAGGGGTAAAATACATGGAGCGAAAGGCTATTTACAATCTGTACAGAAAGCAGATGGCAGTTATAAGAGTCGGGGGGTATGAAAGGGATGCAGTGGTTGGGAAGGGAGTGAGACAGGGTTGTAGCCTGTCCCCGTTGTTATTCAATCTGTATATTGAGCAAGCAATGAAGGAAACAAAAGAAAAGTTCGGAGTAGATATTAAAATCCATGGAGAAGAAATAAAAACTTTGACAGAATTGCAATCTCATCGGCGAACGTCAGAGACAGCAAAGGACTTGGAATAGCAGTTGAACAAAATGGACAGTGTCTTGAAAGGAGGGTGTAAGATGAACATCAACAAAAGCAAAACGAGGCTGATGCTGAGGGATTTTGATTAGGAAATGAGACACTTAATGTTGTAAAGGAGTTTTGCTATTTGGGGAGCAAAATAACTGATGATGGCCGAAGTAGAGAGGATATAAAATATAGAATGGCAATGGCAAGGAAAGCGTTTGTGAAGAAGAAAATTTTGTTAACATCGAGTATAGATTTAAATGTCAGGAAGTGGTTTCTTAAAATATTTCTATGGGGTGTAGCCATGTATGGAAGTGAAACATGGACGATAAATAGCTTAGACAAGAAGAGAATAGAAGCTTTCGAAATGAGGTTCTACAGAAGAGTGCTGAAGATTAGATGGGTAGATCACATACTTAATGAGGAGGTATTGAATAGAATTGGGGAGAAGAGGAGCCTGTGGCACAACTTGACTAGAAGAAGGGATCGGTTGGTAGGACATGTTCTGAGACACCGAGGGATCACCAATTTAGTATCGGAGGGCAGCTTTGAGGGTAAAAAACGTCGAGGGAGACCAAGTGATGAATACACTAAGCAGATTCAGAAGGATGTAGGTTGCAGTAGGTACTGGCAGATGATGAAGCTTGCACAGGATAGAGTAGCATGGAGAGCTGCATCAGACCAGTCTCAGGACTGAAGACCAAAACAACAACCAATATTGTCTAGATTCTCCAGTAATAATAAACATGCAAGGTGTACGATTGCTCCTATCACACCTCCTTTTATACTCTAAAAATCCACAGTGATGGCACATGATCACCCCAATCAAACTATTTTGTGAGCTGGATGTCCATTGTACTAATTCACCAATATCCCCAAGGAGGATGAAGCATTTTATGTGTTAATCTGTACCCAGTTATAAGGGGGATATTTCCAGAGTTAGTGTCGAATGTTATGAGATTAGGGCTGCAAGTGTAATATTTAATTCTAATTACAGCGATAAATAAATTTTGCTGGTTTCCTAGGACGACGCGGTTTCGAATGTGAGGCGTGTGCCAGAGGAGGCATGTGGCCAGAACAAATGGGCTTTTCTGGCAATCGGTGGTTACAACGAAAAGTTCCAGTAGGCCAGCTAGTCGGTTATTGCACACAGCTACAGGAGTAAGTCCCAGCCACAGTGCCCTTTCGATAGCTAAACAGTAAACTAATACACAGTGTGCATTGGGCTGTCTCTGTGATCGCATGTGTTGCATGTATTCCCCTTGGAAAATTGAGTCATTCAATATCGATAACTGCCAAGTGTTGGCAATGAACGTGTTGATAACATCCTAATTCCTACCACTCCAATCACTTCCAGACGCCCTCCACGTCAGGGTGGTGCACTCTGGCGGACACACGCGTCCACCAAACTGGCTACGGCCGTCCGACCTCTGAGCGTTGGCGCTGGTTGCTCATGAGGAGATTGGCGAGTGACGTGTGGACACTGGGCATGTGCATTCAGGATGTATTTCAGCGATATTCAACATCTAGCCATGACAACTACTGCTACGGCCTGGATTGTGGTATTTTCTGTGTCTTTGTCCTATCCCCTAACAGACCCTTTCTCCGCCTCCTCCTCCTCCTTCCGAATGTTGTGGAGAGAACCAATTTAGGAATTCCACAAAGGTTTAAAAATCCAATCGCAATATCCAATTCCCGTTTAATCAATTTATTGTTGTTGCTTTATTGCGAGCACACATACCAGTCCGAAATCTCCACAGATTTTCTATGGACACAGCATGCAGCTGAGCTGAAATTTGAAATTTTCAGCTACCTCCAGCTTAATGGACTTTCTATAAATGACTTAACTGTATCAGTATACACCAATAGGAGGCAACGGGAAAAAATAACAGTAGGGTTCGGAAATTGTGAAGCTGTAGGATCGAATCCCATCAAATATTCTAATCCTATTAATCCACCAATAGAAAGCAACGGAAAACTGTCCCACACAAAGGGCATCGATTTAATTAATTAGACAATCAATCTGATGGAGATATTACCTCACTCTAAGAAATGCACAGGTGGCGTTTACTAGGTAAATGCTGCTTTGTGTGTGATTCGATCCGACCATGGCCAATGGTGCATGCAGTCCTAGCAGTGTTACACTACAGGACATGACCGGTTGTGAGGAGGGGGGGGGGGGGGGTGGAGGGAGAGAGAGGGGGATAGGGGAAAGAGAGAGAGCGCATGTGCTTGAACAGGAATTTCTCAGCAATCAAATAATAAAGGACAGCCACCATCAGAAGCTCTTTTGTTTGGGGATTACTGCAACGTCTGGTCTCATAGTGGCCAGTCACGGACCTGAGCAGGGGTAGCGTGGCCTCCACATATAGTAATACGTGGAATGACAAGCCCAGTGAAGTGTTTGGGCGTGTGGGCTAAAAAAAAAATTTCGAAGTTGTTTAATATTCCAAGTATCTTCTCACCCTCAAAGAATTTGTAGGGAATGGAATTTTGTGTATTTAAATATTTAAAGTAAATAAATGAACTATATGATATACACTGCCTTGTATCCCTTAAATTGTTTAAATAAAGAATCTTTCACACATTGTCTTGTGTATGAGAAACTTTTTAACCCTTTATTTGGCAAATGGTGAAAATAAAAAAAAATTAAGTGCTTATATCTATTTATTATACTTAAAGAAATACAATTCAGTCAGTTTTAGAAATTTTTGACAAATATTATGAAAATTATGAAACGTTGCTTACAAGCAACATTGCCAGCAGTAGATCACACTTATACATATTATAGGAAAAAGGAGTTTGCCGATAACCTCAAGCAAAATGTTTGCCGTACGTGAATAATTTAATTTATAAACACATTTATGCATTCCTGCTGTGTAATAGAACTGTTTCATTTTCCCTTCTTGTTCTTCTTGCAATGGAATTTTTGGAAACAGTTCCTCTTTGGATCGAAGTACAATACTAGATTGCAATTGGAACACATGACTGTAGAATATTCAGACGGACAATAACGACAACGACCTTTGGGACCGTATACAGGCCAATGCTCCATATTATCAAATCGGACATCTTGTGTAACAGTCGGAGCTGTTGCCTTCCTCCTCTTCTTTTATGGTGGTGGTTTGTCTGTTGAAGGTCTTCCTACTTTACTTTTACCTGAAAATATCAAACCATTGGCAGTATCTGCCCTAAATGACTTTGATGAGGTCTTCTTGTCCAGAGATTCTCTTCGAAAAATGCAGGCAAGCATTTAAAACACTCAGATCTAGAATAAATCTAAACCATCTCATGTACCATCGCCTAGTTTTCATTGGTACTCTGTAGAGCTCTATCAGCATACCAGCAAGATCAACTCCTCCCATGTGCTTGTTGTACTGACGTACAATACTGGGACAGGGCACATCAATTCTTTTTTGATTGCTGTCCCATCGTTTTCCTGTTGAGAGTGGTTGGACACCAAAAAACGAGCTTGCAAGTGTCACGATTTTATAGCCTGCCCACCTTACTAAAATGAGGTCTGAGTGACTGTCCTTCCTGTAGTCATAGCTGACTCGTCATTCAGTAACCGCTTCTCGTCATGTAGAGGACAGTTGTTTATTCAGTTCTTCCTTATGGTGCCCATGGACTCATTGTTTGATGTTTTTTAAGTATGTTTTAAGTTCAAGGCTGCAAAATAAATTGTCAAAGTAAAAGTATTCCAATTCCATTATTTTCTCGTCATCAGCAAGATCAGTTATCATCCCCTTGCCAGTATAGGGAAGAAAATCATAGACAACTCTAGACACACCAGCACGAACAAAAATCTTAAAACGCCACTTGTGTGGCTTATTTGAATATATTGGCGCAAATTGCCTGCTCTTGTACCTTTATATGCAACCATGCAAATGCCGACTCTTGTTTCTGCTCACGGCAGTTCTATACAATTGACTCAAGAACAGGTCTTATTTTCAAAAGTCTGTCAGAACAGTTCACAGCATTCTCATTGCTCGTAAAATGCAGGTATCGGCGGAGTTTCTGAAAGCGCTTCAAACTGAAAATGCTGGTGAATTTTTCACAGTTCATTGACTGAGACCAATAGTCAGTCTACTAAGACATAGAAACAAGACCCATGTATATCAGAACACCGAAAAATTGTTCTATTTAAATTAAATTGCTGTTTACTGACGTGTAGTTCGTTGGTCAGAGTTTAAGTTCGTTTCCTGCACAATTAGTTCTGAATCAAAGAATCTTCTGAAATAACCCAGTGGTGTATTGCCTTCATCAGAAAACACAGGAGAGAGACTTTCTGCCCTAGCAGTTGTATCTTCCTTTACCCACATGTAAGTGACTGCTTTTGTAATTTACTTTTTCACTTGACTGCCACTTTCACTAGAAGGATTCACTGCAGAAGGTCCTTGCACTTGTTCAGCTTCAGAGATTTAACTTCCTAAATCAGAATCAGTGTCTGGTATAACTTGGTTATGGAACTGAGATTGACGCTCTGGAATATAGTCTGGATCATCATCACTACACCCTGCAAAAACTTCGAGTGCAGTGTCTTCAGATTCACTTAGATCAGACAAAGCCGGGTTTTCTAGTGGAACTACTATTCCTCTCGCTTTTTTAATTCCATAAAATATTCTGGAATCCATTCCTAAAAAGCCCCTAAAAATAAAAACATCTTCTTTGTCACGCCGTAAACATGTGTAATATACTAATGGCACATGTCCTAACTATAGGCAATGTTGCTCACAGGCAACATAAAAGTTTTATACTACTTACGTATTTCAAAACAAAGATTGAAATATTACTGCTGTAAACTCACCTCTGGGTATATCTTGCCAGTAATCATAGCAGTTTTTCTTCAATCTATTTAAATCCACTCTTTTAGAACCAAAATAAGACACCCCTGTTGCTCACACGAGGAGATCTCTGTAACACCACTGCACAAACTGCTATCTCGTGTGGAAAACCTTAAGCTATTACAAAAACTGGCGTTAGCAGTGTGTAAAGGAATGTTGCCTGGAGGCAGTAATGCCAGTGAAATGCACTGGGAAGAGTTTGTTGTCCCATAAGGCCAAGGTAAATTTGATGTTGCTTGAAAGCAACACTGCCAAATAAAGGGTTAAACAATATTCCGTACACTGCAATCAATTTTCCACCTGCTAGCCAATCAATTGCGTCTTTTTCCAGACAAATTCCTGGAGGGGGAGGGGAGCTGCTGGGGGTGTCCCAGATAGGGAGGGGTTAATTAATTGGTCGATTTAATTTATTAGTCAAATAGGTCCATATCATAAGTGTGCTTGCATTGAGAGACAATTTCCAGAGTGGTGGTGGAGAAGGAGGAGAAGTGGGGAGTAGGAGAGGGAAGGGAGGAGTGTGGAGGGTTTCTTGGAATGACGGATTATCCTCAGATGGTCATAATCCACTTAGCAAAATAGTAAGTTAAGGACTCGTCAATCAAAAGAGAAAAATAGGTTTTCCACTGAATGTATGCTTGCTCCTGATGTAGGCAACCTGCGCTAACAATATGTGCGGATCCTTTCCTTACCCAACTACTCCTGTTCACAGACAAATGTGAGTTCACTGGGGAGGGACTGTGTTCTGAATTCGCTAAACAGCCATGTCTGGCAGCCAAAAAGCCCCATGCGAAGCACATTCCGAGGCTTCGGTGCCTGTTGGATATTTGTTTGTTGGCAGGCATTCCAGACTGTCGTGTAACTGGGCCGTACCTCCTTCCACTCTAACTGGTCTTGCATCTCTTATGTTTCTACAAAAGATATTGGGGCCGTTCTTGAAAGCTGTGCCACTGGTTGCCCATCAGGAAATGTGGTTTCAGCATGATGATGCACTAACTCCCTTGTATCGTGCTGTTCGCAGACATCTGAACAAACGATATGGTGACAGATGGACAGGGCGAGGAGTCTTAACACAAACAAATGTGCTTAAGTGATAAACAGGTGTTCCGTTATGTTTCATTTCGAATTGTTTTGTATTGCCTTATGCGTAATTTAATCCCTCAAACAGAAGTGGATGAGTTAAAAATCGAAGTTGAAATCATTGTAGAACTGAAACGGTACATTCCCGGGCATGGGTTTGTACTCAAAATATTCTTTCCTGTCTCCCTTCTACAAGTCCTAGAAGTTTGTCCGAACAACCAGCATTCAGATTTTTAGTTCGACTATCGATCGTTTATATGCTTGGACAGCGTTTTGTGTTTGTTCTTAGTTTTGACAATTATTAGCGAAAAGTGTTTTACCGTGGAACACACTTCAGACTTTCACACTTTAATAGACCTTTACTCCATTTTGTTATTCCATTTTGAAATAACAGCATTCACTTTAGGAGTGGTGCACTTTCTTTCTGAAATTACAATTACTCCGGAAAAGTAAGATTTTTGACAAATGAGATAGACTGTTCCAAGATACAACACGGTCATGTACCTAGGTACAAATATCAGTTCAAATCGTTGCAATCGAGAAAAAATTTTGTCAGTAGTCTATTTCTCTATGAGAAATGTCTTACGTTATTACTCTACTACACAAGAATAATCAGCAAGCGAAATCAATCGTTTTATCAAAAACCAGTTAGAAGTTAACAACGATCTGAAATAGAAGCTGTTGCAGCTATCACAAATTTCCCTTTTCGAGACAGGTAACTTCGTTAATACATTACATAAACTTACTTCTTTTGCAAATCTCATATACTCCATGGTGCAAGGTCTTCCGTTTGAAGGTACGAGATGGTTTGTGACCCACGAAC
This sequence comes from Schistocerca gregaria, assembly GCF_023897955.1. Classification (NCBI taxonomy): domain Eukaryota; kingdom Metazoa; phylum Arthropoda; class Insecta; order Orthoptera; family Acrididae; genus Schistocerca; species Schistocerca gregaria. The sequence goes on from NC_064927.1 coordinate 43,300,743, forward strand.
TATAACTTATTCATCCACACGTTATGTAACTAGTCAAAATTAAACAATATTTTATTCACCACAAAATTCTTTAACCATAGAACAGACAGTATCCTCCAAATATCTTTAATATATTACACAACACTAAATATGTAGAACTCGTTATATTTGCAAACCCTGCAGAAAACAAAACCTCAGGCCCCACAACAGCAGCAGTCGAAAATGCCAGGAACTACTTACCGCGTCCTCTAGTACGCGTTGCTTCATATAGTTCTAAAATCGGTGACTAACTGAAACACCGACCAAGAAAGAAGATGTGTTTGTAGGTACACTATCCTATGCCCCCCCCCCCCCCTATTCTCATATTGTCATAAATGGAGCACCAGAAACCGATATTGCTTACATACAGTTGTAGTCAGTTTCGTATTCTAGGATCCCAGTCACATTTCTTTAGAATAGTAAATAGCGTTTGCAGGAGCTCTTAATTTTAGTCTCTGAAAGTACCGGTTCACATGCGATTAACTTTAATCTTCAGCATATACTCGACAAATGAAGATCAAGTACTTTCAACTAAATTCAGTCCTTCATACAATAAAGGAGCCGCCACAGTGGTATGGAATCAGCTCCCGTGGTCTCACTTCACCCCAATAGACCCCGTCAGACCTTTTTCGTTTTCGATTATAGTGCTTTGCGAAACTCCGGGCCAGAGTAACTTTCACATGTTGTGTCACTGTCAAGCAAAATAGAAATAATTGCTGCTGCATGGTACAGATGGTAACAAAGAAACATGCAATGATACGAACATAACTGACGTTTTTGTTCAAAGACAGTAGTCACATTGCAAAAGGCAGAACGTGTTCTCCATAAAGCATGTGATCACCAAACACAGCTATGCGTGCTCTGTAACCAGCTCCCAAGCTGGGCACGAGGTTGGTAAGGAAATGTGGTAGAGCGTTCCATTCCTCAACAAGTTTGACTGAGAACTCTGGATGGTCGGTGGAACATGTAGGCGAGCTGCGGTATGCATCCCCAATGCATAACGACGTGGCCCACGGGGTTTAAGTTTGCCGAAATCCACTCATTCAAAGACCTCCTACACCAGTGCTTTCGATGCGATCACGCATTGTCGTCCTTAAAAGTACAGTGAGGGTCGCATACAGCCTGAAAAGATACGCATGGGAAACGAATGCAGTGTCACAATGCCGCTGACCTGCGAGTGTACCATGATCAATTTGCCCAACCAACGGTATGCCTCTCCAAAACATAACATGTGAGCATCGGAACGATTATATGGAGAATTCTCATCGTACCCTCATATGGCCAGAAGTGGGAGCACGTAATGCACCCAGGAACGTCGCCGAATTTCAAGATCACTTACTGCCCTCCAGTTTTTGAGAAGCAAGACGACCCGCAAATAATAACTATAACCTCTTCTATTCGTAAGCTGTTCATCGCAAGGAGACGGTATTTTCGTTGTGCATAGCGGCCAAAATGAACGATCAGTTACTTAACACAATTCGCTCGTCTTGTATGATTATAGAGATCGTTTATTTATTGGCGAGAGATAGTAATTTCGATTTTCCCTTGGTTTGTATTGTTTCAAGATACAGAGATCACAGCTTCCGCAGCAAAAGGAGCAAAAAAGGTCATGCGGACATATGGCCGGAAATGCGTTCCCAGTGAGGTAGGCCATTTTGATGGCGAAGGTAAGAGATCATTATCAGAGAAGGTATCAATGACACTTGAGAGCGCACCAGACGAATGGGAATGTTCTGCCTCTATCAGTGTTCCAGCTGCACACTCTAGGGGGCGCAATGTTATCCACGAGGGCGGTGCACTCGCACTTTGTTATCAGGGGCAACGGCCGTGCACCGCAAAGTTATGTGCAGACTATGAACGTAACTATTCAGCCGATTTTGGTAGGCTTTACGTTAGTCAAATATTCGAATCAGTTACATTTTTTGAAAATTTGAAGCAAGCCATGTTAATAAGCCAGTATCTTTCACTACTACCTCATTTATCGCTTTCGCCGGCCGTTGTGGCCGATCGTTTCTAGGCGCTTCAGTCCGGAACCGCGCTGCTGCTACGGTCGCAGGTTCGAATCCTGTCTCGGGCATGGATGTGTGTGCTGTCCTTAGAACTACTTAAACCTAACTACCCTAGGTCTATGGGACTGATGACCTCAGATGGTAAGTCCCATAGTACTCAGAGCCATTTGAACCATTTATCACTATCTCTGTTGGTGTCTCGTTGTTTACATTGACAATAATTCATTAAGATCTTAAGAAAGAACTAATTCATTGACCGGAGACTGTTGAATGACGGAAGTCTGTCACCTGTCATAATGTTTTTATTGTACACTAGCTGACAGCCGGCACTGCCGGTCGTGGTGTTCACTTTGCCAGTTTTCCACAACGAGGAACCTTGCACGCACACCTGCCAGTAGGCTCGGCGTGGGATGATGCGCTTGGCACAGCTACTTCGAGTATCTGCACGCCACTGTGGCGAGGCCTACAACCGTTTGCGCCTCATAGTTGAAAGCTGCCAAAAGCGCTGCCTGGAGTCACATCCCTCGACTGCACGAGTGGCTCGGCAGTAAAGAGTCCTACAACGATGCATTCATGTAGGCGCATTCAGCGGCGTATGTCGATACCGTCAGCAAAATATGTTGCTAACAGAGTGAGCAGCAAGGATAAATATAAACATTAGGCACACTCCGGCAGTTCTTCACACATCTTGGTGTTCATGACGTCGGATCTCCCGAATTATGTGTGGCATCATGATATAATTTTGTATGTGCCTTTCGCTGCGAATGTCTGCGAAATTTGTTACGAATAGAGTTAGTAGTACAGAAGCAAATTTCAACATCAGGCATGGTGCGGCTGATTTTCATGCATCTCATCGTTTATGATGCCGCACCTCCTGAATTATGATTGTTACCTGTCAGTAAGGGGTATGTGCACAAACTTTGGTCCATATTAGTCCAGTGGTCTAGGGGGAGATGTGCCACATACGTACATACATCAATTTTTTGTAATATGTGTGGGTTCTTTCCACGTAAACAGTGCAGTTACAATCGTCTACTGTGTGTATCTGAATAACCCAATTCCTTCTGTCCTTCACTTGAGACAGTTCCACACCACCAGTCAGAGACGTTAATCTCACCTACCGTTATCTATTTCATGGAGACTACGAAAATATTCAGATTTCGTAAGTCCCCCAAATAAAAAATAAGAGTAGTCATAACAGTTATGAGAGAACTAGTTCTGTATTTGTTTTTCGCATTTACCACTACATATTTCCCGTGTGTCTTTCCTAAAATAAGCTCGTATAGCATATTGAAATAGTACTGTGTTTACGACACAATAAATTCTTTTAAAGCTGAGGGCCTCATGAGCTAAATGAAGAAGAGAGTTTCAACTACAGGGTGAGGCATAATAAAGAGCGATTTTTGAAAAGCTGTTAAATAAAGACACTTTTTCTATTTCATAATCTTAAAATATACGAAAAAGTGTTTTCTGTAACAGTAAAACGTCAGTTACTTTTTCACCGAGCGAGGTGGCGCAGTGGTTAGCACATTGGACTCGCATTCGGGAGGACGACGGTTCAATCCCGTCTCCGGCCGTCCAGATTTAGGTTTTCCGTGATTTCCCTAAATCGCTTCAGGCAAATGTCGGGATGGTTCCTTTGAAGGGCACGGCCGATTTCCTTCTCCATACTTCCCTCACCCGAGCTGGCGCTCCGTCTCTAATGACCTCGTTGTCGACGGGACGTTAAACACTAATGTCCTCCTCCTCCTCAGTTACTTTTTCAAGATAACTGTCTTATTATAGCGTCCGCTTAGAAGCACGCATTCCTCCAGCCAGACCTTGTACTGGCTCATCACACTTCCTGTCGCATCCACTCTTTCAGGGCTTCAGTTGTTCGAGGTGGGTTATCTTGCTAAACTTTCCGCTTCAGATAACCCCAAAGAAAAAGTCACAAACATGTGTCGTCCAGTGAACGAGAGGGCCATGCAATGTACCCATTTCGGGAGGCCATATCTTTGGAAACAAACGACTGACTATATTCATGCTTACTAGCGTATCTCTGCGAAGTCACTGTTACAACTTAAAAATAGTTTGGCCTTATGATCCCTAATTGAAGACATTACGAACCACACAGTAACTTTTGCCCAGTGCAGTGGTTGCTGATGCAGTTCTCTAGTATTAACGTCACTGCAAAATCGACAGTTCTGCTTGTTCACATAACTGGAGAGACGGAAGTGAGCTTCATCCCTCATCCACAAACGGTTTACAATGTCCTGGTCCCGAATAATCATGACCAAAACTTTTAATCAGAAGCGGCTGCGGATCACATAATCTATTCCCTTAAGGACCTGTACCGTTTAGATTTTGTAGGGGTGAAAGTGCAAATCCTGGGGTTAAATCCTTCCTACCGTTCTCTTTGAAATCCCAAGTTTAGCGCGCGTTTTTGCAACTTCACAGGTTCAAATGGGACCGCACAAACTGCGACGCGACGCGACCGGGACGCGACACGCGCCTGCGCCAGGTCGCGCGGCTTTGTGGTAGCGGCGCAGTTTCTCGCGCCGCGCGTCACGCGGGTACTGACAGATGTGTGAGGCGGGGAGCGGGAGGGCAGTTCTGCCATATATTCACTTCGGCATGGCGCATACGGGCAGTGGAAGTATTGTCCATCCGAAGAGTACGGCCTGTAATGTAAACTGAAGTTTTCTATCACTGAGCAGTGTTCTTTTTTTCGCTGTTTAAGCGCTCCGTCCATTTTCGTTAGCACGTAATAGTTTTCATTTACATACATATGTACAGTTCTTTTGTTTTGTTTATTCTTTGTCAAAAAACCCAATGCATAGTTCAATAACCGGTGAGCCATTAGCCACTGAAAGTATATCGTCTGCCTCCACAATTTTTTCAGAACGTAAGAAGGGACAGACGATTTACCGTGAGGGTAGTGAATAAGGAAGTAAGGAATATTATAAAATCGTGTCATCTAGAAGCAAGACAGGAAAGTAAAACAAGGTTACCTACTTGCTGCCTCTTATGCTGAAGTATCTCTGCGATCCATTACAAAAAGTCGGGAAGGCATAATTCCCACAGGTATGACCCCTTTGCGCTCCTGGTAAAAAGCGTCCGAGACAGTAAAACTTAAGTACTTCATATCATCATGTGGATATGGGTCTAATAAGAGACGTTATACTTCGTACATGTGGACGTGACATTTCCATTGCAAGCCCGAAATAGTCGAGAAGCCCTCGTAAATAACGATGTTTTAATCGGCTCGTCGTGACGAGGAAAAGTATTTCAGTGGTTGCATACACGCTATCAGCATTAATAAACTAATTACACAACGGGCTACACAAAGGAATTAGTGGTCGGTACTATTATAAAAGTAGGAATATCCTGAAAGAGTGTGGTGATATGTAGAAATGTAATGGTGACAATGTTTTCGGAACGATGTGAACTCTTCCTCTCACAAAGCATACTTTCTGGCTTCCGCATTCCTGTCGCGCGATTTATTCCCAGCTGCTGACGATACACTGGCCATTGTGTTGTGCCACGTATCAGTTGTTTACTTTTCTCAGTAACAACTATTTTATTCGCGAACCACGGACTGTCAGTTTGGCAAGGCGTTGGTGAGGAACCGGCATCAGTAGTGTGCGTGGTATCCCGCCTGAAGACCACGCTCTTCATTACTTTGCTATTGCTCAGATGAAGGAAAGGAATAAAACTCTTTGGTAAGTTTCCATTTCAGTCGCTCGGTGTTAAAAATAAAATGGGTTGTGAGATTCAACAAAAATTCCAACAGAATTAGCGATTTATTTTCGTGTGAGTTGTTAACCTCGTCTCATTCGAAGATGCAATACCATTTGCGAGTAACGGCCACACTTCTCTTGTTGAAGGGTTTGAGAGCACTTCTTTTGCCAAAACACAATATGATTTGCATAAACTCATTTTTGCAGCAGTTATTGTGACACACTGTTTTAGAAATATGTCTCATTAAACAAGTAACTGGCGACCAGAGAGCCGAATATCTTATCAAAAAACTCATTGTGACGGTTTGTGGCAACATAAGAGAAGAAATTTCATGTTTACTTTCATATTAGGACACTCTTGTCTCACTAGCTGTCGATAACTCTAAAAAAATTAGACAGTGGAATGAAAAAAAATAAATAAATAGGGAAGTGTAACTACTGATATACCGTGATAGATAAGAAAGCTCAGTGTGTTTACGACGTGGCAAAGTATGGTTCAAATGGCTCTGAACACTATGGGACTTACACTCTGAGGTCATCAGTCCCATAGAACTTAGAACTACTTAAACCTAACTAACCTAGGGGCATGACACACATCCATGCCCGAGGCAGGATTCGAACCTGCGATCGTAGCGGTCGCGCGGTTCCAGACTGAAGCGCCTAGAACCACTTGGCCACACCGGCCGGCGTGGCAAAGTACTCTCTTCCTTGTATCATTATTAACCAAAATCTTGTTTCCATGTCTCGAGCGGTTTAGGAAATACCAGTGATGTAGGAATATTTCATTCCCGTGGCGTAAGATTGGGAGTGAATGCTCTACATGGGATCCATTTTCTCGAAATCGAAGACAGATGGAGACCTCCTCCTAAGTCTAAACAAAAATTTAATATGTTAGCTGAATTTCGTACTCATAAACATATGGTGTAATACGCACCAAACGCTAAATCATAGCGCCCCCTATTTTTCATTGCAAACTTTTTGAGTTTTGCGTAGTGACTTACTAAAATGTGTAGATCACAGTAAGCATGACTATTAGCCACATGATAGGCACTTGGCCAAGAAGTTCACACGTAAAGCCACAAGTACGGCAAAAAATCAAATATTTTCAGTGAATAGTTTCTGTAAATTATTAGAGAAAGATAAAAAGGTGCGCGCGCTTCGGTTCTGTCAGCGCAGAGCGTCGCCAGTCGGCGCGTGCTAAGTACGGTGTACGTGTCGCAATGTGCACTGCAGCCGCGCGACTCGTGCGGCACGTGCGTGTCGCGCTGTAGTGTCTTGTCAAATCACACGTGCTATACGCGTTTCATTTGGCGTACACGTTCGATGTTTTTCAGGCGAGCGCACAGTTTTTGGTCTCCCAGTTGGCGCCGTCTCCTCAATGTTCCCCAGCCACTTTTTAATCGCCCAGGCAGGTGCACCGGCCGATTTCGATTAACGCTGAAGTGGTTGCGGATTGCACGACGTGCTAGCTGGTACGAACTACCGTTTTGATAAAATGCTTTGACAGTGTACGCTCCATTATGACTAAATGCTATTTCGCGTCAAACGTAACTGAAGCTTTCCCCTCCACCTCTATCCGACGCAGCTTGATTCACTCGCTTTTTAAAATCGCTAAATATTATATCTCACTGTGCATAAAACTATAAAAAGGTAGCACGTGCAAGAATGTAATGAATCATGAAGAAATCCCAAGAAAGATCATCGAAATGCCAGCAAGATTATTACCGAAGTAGACGCCTTGTGATTAACCGAAGAACCTTAACTTGGAAGCCACGGTCACATTATTTGCTACTTGTGGATGTCTGCTCATGTCCGAGAAAAGTGAACTAATAATACAAATTAAGCCCATAATACTGAAGTAGCCAGATCAGTTATTCATGTTTACCGAGTGAGCTACGTGGTGTGCTTACAATTTAAAGCCACAGTTGCCACAAGACGGCAGCCTTTTCTGATGAACGGAGTGCTCCAGTATTCATCTACAGACAAGAAAACGAAGTAAACGCGCTCTCATACGGCTTCTATTTGACTTTCTCTGCAGGAAAGCCACAACAAACGACAAGACTAAAAAAATACTTGCATTAAGGTCTATGTCCATTCTGTTTGAATGTTTTTTGTTTTGTCATATTTTGCCTGATAAAGAGGTGATAGCTCGAAACGCGTTGCAATATTAAATAATTTAAGTAAGTGAACTGGTAGGAATTTCTGAAAAACCTGTTTGTAAAGTCCTGTGATAATATTCTTTTGTACTCGCTTTCGAAAGATGTATTCGAATCCAGGCGGATTGCTTCGGTTTACGCTTTCGACGACACCACCTCAGAATGGGTTTTTGATGTCGCCGTAGAGAACGTCACAACTACTTCTCACCTCAGTTGTGTACAAAACGGTGGGACCCCGAGTGAGTAAACAAAAGAGTTACTATAACGGATTCAGTTTTTAGACTACAATAACGCACCGATAACTGATTACCGCCCGAATGCACGGTTATTGGTTGCGGGACTGAATTAACGCAAAAGATAACAGCAGGAACGAATCGCCTTACGTAACAGGTTAAAGAGTGACTGATACGGCGCACTCGGAGTGTCTCTTAAAAACAGTGTAAATTACCAGTCTGTGTGAGAGGATCTCTTGAAAAATACTCAGCCAGTAAGCAACTACGTCGTTCCACTATACGAAAGGTATCGACTGGCTTTATTACCTAATTCTGCCTCAAGTAAAACGTGTGAAAATGTAATTTTATTTACGTTTCGTACTCCTAACACAAAGTACCTCTTAGAAAGCCACCGAATGATTTTATAAAATAAGGGCAACAAAATATATTAGGAAAATACTTTAATCGGTCTTAATGATCAACTCCATTAGCCACGATACACTTCTGGCTACATTTATAAAGCTGGAACTGTTCTTCGGACAGATTGAAGCATTACCGCCACACTACTTCGGATGTCTGTTCGGATACCAACCACACAGCTATACCCAACTACCGTAAAGGCTACCTAAACCGTTCTGGATTGAACTATTAGTACTACGTTTTTTTGAGGATCAACCTCAATAACCACGAGGCTAACGATGTAGCTTGGATTCTTATGGGAAACCATTTCGATAAGGGAGAAACCACGAATAGATCTTACATCAAACCTCCTCCATCCTTTCTGGTGCGATAGAAACGCTTGCATATAATTTTATATGCAGGGAACAAAACCAGATCTAGACATAGGGTGGAAAAAAGTTAGCATAAATCAAGAGAACCACCCACAACGTTAATAAATATTGACGGCATCTTATGTTCGTCACTCTTCTTTCAACCTGTAGTGCAAAGTGTCGAATATTTCGAGAGGTGGGGCTGTCCACCAAAACAAGAAAAAAAAAATCCATTACACGTTGTAACATTACAGGACATATTGGGACATATTGAAGTATTCGATACTGTAGACTTTTAGGGGATGTCGATACAGATATGCAAAATGTAAAGGGAAACTTTGGTGATGTTTACATATTGTACTGTGTCAATATTAGGACTTTTGCACAGAAAGAACAAAAATAGAATTAATGTAAATATATATTAGTGTTAGTAATCTATTTCATTCAATTTTGTAATTATATTTCATTTTGTAAAAGAAAGACTCACTGTTTGCTGTAGCTCTGATTAATTGTATAAATTATCAGTTTTGAGCTAAATTATTTCGTATAATATGGACAAGATACTTTTAAAAACTCTCCAGCTAACGAGAAAGTCTGTAAATGAACGTTTAATGCACACTTCTGGAACTTTCAATGGAGAAATTCTATATTATGATCGCAAAAATACGAAAACTTGTGAAAACTGTTTCATAACCTAATTTCGAAAGACGATTTGTATCAAGAAATATTGCTAAAAAGATTTATTTACGTTTTGAAACACGATTTAAATCATTTTACATATAAATAGTTGTTCTAAATCACTCAAGAAATATCCAGAATCAAATGTCAAAATATTTCTGGAAACACCGGTACAAATCTGGTGAAGGTTATCCAGAAGCTGGTAGAAAAATGTTATAAAATCTATTTGGAAATTATGCTTGTAAGAATTTATATGTACTGATCCTTTTACTTAATCTGTACTAAAATTCTGTAATGTCTAATTTAGTTTTAAGTCGTGAATTGCTATCGTATTGTAAACAAAACATTGTCAAAGACTCTCATTGTTAGGAAAGATATTAATACACCTAGGAGTTGTCAGTTGCCAGTTCGGATATGCAGTGCGGTTAGCTTGGAGAGTCAGTTATTGAGTTTGTGAAGTCTGTCAGTTCTGTTTGTAAATAAACGTCTGTAATGAAGAATTACTTGTTGTCGTCAATATGAACTCAAGACCTTTTGCACGAAGCAGACACCTCCTAATGCAACGTTTTAACTTGGTGTTGAGGAGCTGAAATGTTATAATTTGGTGCAGAAAGTCCTGGGACGTTATAATTTGGTTGAGGAAGCTGGGATGTCATAATTTGGTGGAGGCGCTGGAGCTGGGATATTTTAATTTGGTGGAGGAAGCAGACGATTTGACGACCACCCAGTGATTCTTCTAAATAAAATACGTCTCTTCTGGGATCACAAGAAGTAAATACGTCGATTCTGGGGTCACAAGAAGAGGAGTGAATCAACCGAGTGAAACCATCCTGGAATTGAAGAAATTTCGCAAAACACGGACACCAACGACCGCCGACGGACACTAAGATAAGTAACTGCTTCCTAAAATAATGGAAAAAGACGCAGATTTCAGTACTGACAGCGGTGTAGCGAGTACACCTATTAGGGAAAGTGCTTCTGACAGTGTAATAATGTTGGAAATGTTAAAACAAATGTTTTCAGAGTTAAACTCGAAGAAGGACGATTCTGGTGCCGAATTACGTCAACAAATTGAACAGACACAACAACAGATGGACAGGTCGATTTCGAAGGCTGTGTGTGATTTAAAATCAGAAATAAACTCAAATACAGAACAGATTGCTCACACTAATCAGGTTCTCGAAGAATGGCGAATTACTTTTGAGTCAAACCAAAAAGAAGTTAGTTGTCGTGTGGACACGGTTGAGTTCAAAATTTCTGTCCTTCAAACTGATTTAAGTAACGAAATTTCAAATAACCAGTCAAAACTTAAAAAAGTTGTTGATTTTGTAAATGAGGAAAATTCTCAATTGAGAAATGAATTTGAACAGACAAAACGATTTTTTGAAAACGAAATTGAATCTTTCAAATCTGATACGGAATCTGATACGGACAAAAAGGTCACAGAAATTTGTAGTAGAGTAGGTAATGTCGAAAAAACTGTAGACAGAAAATTTTTAGAAATACAAGAAACTATGTTTCAAAAAGGTTTTAGTAATAGTTGTAATGGGGTATGGGGAAATTTTCCAATTAAAACTTATCCCGGTGACAAGAATATACACCCAAAAGACTTCATGCAATTCTGCAAGGAGCAGTTCACGTCCATAATGACAGATAGTGTTAAGATAAAATTTGTAAAGAAATTACTTGATGGTGAGGCGCTTTCGTGGGCCAATCAGAATTGTTATGCGGAAATGTCCTTTGAAGATTTCGAAAACTGTTTTCTAACTAAATTTTGGTCTGAAACTGAGCAAGCTCGAATCAAAAGTGAATTCTTGAATGGTCCTAGTTACAGAGAATCTGATGGGTCAATGAAAGCCTATTGTGAGAAACAGTTGCAAAAATTAGTGCATCTGGATAAGCCATTTGATGAGCTAACTCAAATTGATGCACTAAACCGGAGACTTCCGAAAAGAGTACAATGGTATATGGTCCAGATGAGTCCATAGAACAATTCTTGAAATATGTGGACAAACTTGATAGAGCCTTTGAACAAAACAACACATTCAACGACTTTGTAGGTTCAGCACACAGAGGGTGGGAACCGAACCGTGCAAATAATAACAGTAATAGTGAACGAAGAAACTTTAACAACAACAGGGATAATTATAATAGCAATGACAGAAGAAATTTTGGTAGGAATGATCAGCACTTTAATTCAAACAGAGAATGGGAAAATCGAAACAGGTCCTGGGGTAATGACATGAGAGAAGGTAACCCGAGGCAGGGAAACGACAGACATAGGCCTTTAAACGACTAAATGCTCCACTGGGAGTCTGTCAGTTTGAGGCAAGGAATTTTCAAAATCAGGCTAATTTCACCCGGAACAGACAGCACTATAATCAGAGACCTAACCAGTATAGACAGTATGCTATGATCGATCTGTAGATAGAGGTAATGAAAAAATTAAATTTGACAGGAAATTTTGGAATGTCATCAGAGAAAATACTAGAAACAACTGTGATAGGAACCAGGCTACCGTTGATGAAGTAGGCCTAGAAGATGATATAACTGCAAATTTATATAATCAAGAAGAAGCACCTAATGCTGAAATGAAAGGTAAGAATAACTTTGATAATTTTGGATTGTACAAACGTATGTGTGGTGATGTTTTAGATGTAAGTTGTCATAATGATGTTCGTACTGAAGTTTCTGGAGAGTCTGATATTCATGTGGATGTGGTTGGTGAAGATGGTGTTGTGAGTAATGTTGGTGATACTAGTAGTGTAGCTCAGGCAATGATGATGATAATGTTGATGTTAAGGCTAATGGTGATTATGTACTAGAAGATTTTGATGGTGAATTGGATGGAATAGTTTATGTTGAGGTTAAGGAGGATGTTATAAGCAATAGTGTTGAGAATAGTTGTGCCAGGAACTCTAACTACATTCCACATAAGAATCAGATTGTGCCAGTTCAGCTTAGTAATACATCAGGAGACAGGGGGGTTGATTGTGCTGATGCATCTGTGATTATTGTGAAATCTGTTTGGGACAAATTTAAAGATTACAGTGATGACAATGATGTTAAGATCAAATTAAGGGAAATTTGTGAACCAGTTTCTGCTTTTAAGCCTAATGAAATCATCAAACGGGGTACTAGTCAGGATGTTAGTGAGGTAAATAGTAATCCAGACATTCCAGTAAATTCCAGTAGACCTAGAAGTTTGAAGAAAGTATTGCCTAATAAAGAAAACCTAAATATGGAACAGAGGTATGATGAGATAGCAGAAGATCTTTTGTATGAAGAACAGGAAGAAAGGGAAAACACCACTATGGGTTGTCCATACATAAAAATTAAAGCTGCAGGTTGGGAAGGGTATTGTTTGATTGACACATGGAGTCCAATTAGTGCCATTTCAAGCAAATTAAGAGATATAATTAACCATGATCCTGACTTTGTTGAATTACCAGTTGTTGGAATAAAAATTAGAGGCATTACTGGCAAACTGAGCAAAATTGTTAATAGACAGATGTTGTTGTCCTTCAGTATAAATGATGTACAGTTTACTCAAGGATGTCCTGTAATAAGTGACCTAAATGAGAATGTACTGTTGGGTATGGACTGGATATTAAAAGCTAATGCAGCATTTGATTGGGAAAAGAGTTTGTTTACCTTTATTGATCCTAAGACGAGAGTATGTTCCAGTACTGACATGTCGGTTCAAAACTGTGCTGATAAGGGAATTGAAATTAGGGACGTTACATTTTCTAAAGACAGTGGTTATTGTGTAGATGAAATTACTGAGGATTATGATGATGGAGAATATGGGGATATAGTTCAAGAAAAATTACGGGAATCAGATAATTTGAACCAAGAACAGAAGGTAGAGTTAGAAAGATTATTGTGGAATTACTGTGATGTTTTTGATGATAGACCTGGCAGAGTAAAGAATTACCAATGTAAACTCAGGTTAAAACCACATGAGCCATTCTTTATAAAACCTTATAGTGTACCCATTGCAAAGAGAAAAGATGTAGAAAAGGAACTTCAAAAGATGGAAGAGTGGGGCATCATTGAGAGAAGTAAGAGCCAATACAATAATCCTTTGGTAGTGGTTGCAAAACGTGATGGCAGTGTCAGGCTTGTACTAGATTCAAGACACCTAAATAAGTATGTGGAAAGAGAGACCGATCATCTCGAGAATATAGACGAACTACTTCATAAATTTGAAAGAATGAAATATATGACCAGTTTAGATCTCACACCAGGATTTCACCAAGTAGAATTAGAAAATGATTCCAAAAAGTATACTGCCTTTTTGTATGGGGGAAGATGTTACCAGTATTGTGTGGTACCATTTGGGCTGAATGTCTCAGTAGCCGAATTCATTAGAGCACTTGACTTTGTTTTGGGAAAAGATCTTTTATCAAAATTAACTGTGTATGTAGATGACATTTTGATCACTGGAGAAACTTGGGAAGAACATGTTAATACTTTGAGGGAGGTTTGCAATAGATTAAGGAAAGGGGGAATGTCACTTAAATTATCTAAATGTAAGTTTGGTATGAAAAAATTGAAGTTTCTGGGGCACAGTATTTCTGAGGATGGTATTTTGCCAGATCCTGAAAAACTCAAGGCAATTGCAAAATTCCCAATTCCAAAAACCAAGAAACAACTCAAGTCAATTTTCGGGATGTGTGGTTACTACAGAAAGTTCATTAGTACCCAAGCTCTAATTGCTCCAAGTCTTAACAGATTGCTGAAGAAAAACGCAATGTGGGTTTGGGATCAGGAATGTGAAGCTGCTTTTGAAGAAATAAAAACACAGTTATGTAACAGTAAAATTTTGTACCATCCTGATTTAAGTTTACCTTTTTGCATTATGGCAGATAGTAGTGATTATGGCCTAGGTGCTCACCTTTTCCAAGAAGTAAATATAAATGGGAAAATAGAACACAGGTCTATTGCTTTTGCTAGTCAAACCTTGAAAAAACATGAGAGGCAATACACTGTTACTGAGAAAGAGCTTTTGGCCATTTACTGGGCATTTTCTAAATTCAGAAATTGTTTATTGGGAAACCAGGTAGTTGTCTACACAGACCATAAGGCATTAATTTATATTCAAGAATGTAGGTTGCATCATGGAAGGATTACCAGGTGGGCACTCTTGTTACAACAAATTAATTACTCAATAAAATATCTTAGAGGACCCGATAATGTAGTTGCTGATGCTTTATCTAGACTACCTGTGGGGGGTGACTTTGAAGATGACAGTGGGGAATGTGAAAAAGAATTCAAAATTATGTATTTAAGAGGGGTGGACAATGAACAAGAAATCAGAGACATTTGTAATGACATCCGACGGAATCAGAACCACGATGAGAACTGTAAACTGGTCAAAAGTTATTTAGGGAAATAGGGACATGAAAAAGTGGGAGATTATTACAAAATCTACAAAGGGATTCTATTCAAGAGAAACAGTGTAGATAGCGATGTATGGAAATTATGTTGGCCTGAACAGTACATCAATGTACTCATCAAGTACATTCATGAAAGTTTTGGTCATTGTGGGATTCAAAAGTGTATCCAGAAAATCCAAGAAAATGTGTACTTTAACAACATAGCCAGGAGGGTTAGAAAAATTTTAACGGGTTGTGACAGGTGCCAAAGAGTAAAAGTATCCAACCAAACTTGTCGAGGATTGATGCAAAACATCTTACCGAAAGAACAACACGAGTTTGTCGCTGTCAAATTATATGGACCATTACCGAAGACCAGAGGAGGCTATTGCAACATTTTTGTTATGGTTGATGTTTTTTCAAAATTCATTAAGTCATACCCTCTTCGCAAGGCAAGCAGTAAGAGCATTATTTCAAAAATCAGAGGAGACTATTTTGGCAGGGTTGGAAAACCTCAGAAAATATTATCAGACAATGGGACTCAATTTACTTCTGGAGTATGGAAAGCTTTTGTTGAAGATGAAAATATAAGTCACATTCTTATTTCAGCTTATCATCTGTCAGGAAACCCTTCGGAGAGATACATGAGGGAAATTGGGCGATTCTTTAGAACCTACTGCAATACTGATCATGCTAGTTGGATTGACTATGTTGAGAAATTCGAAGATGTTGTGAACAGCCTACAGCATTAGTGTTTTCGCCGTATGAAATACAGTATAATAGCAAACCACCACATCCAATTAGTGATTTCATTGATTTTCCAGTCTGCAAACCATTAAGTACTCAAGAGAGAGAGGAAATAGTGAGAAAGACCATGAAATCTCAAGGTGATAAGAGGAAATGTAGACGTGACAAAAGATTGGAGCCCACTCAATTTAAAATTGAAGACTTGGTCCTTGTTAAAACACAAGAGAAGTCTAAAGCCATCAGTGGTGAATTAAAAAAGTTTTTTGACATATACATTGGACCTTTCAAGATTCAGGACAATCCTCATCCGAATGCTTACCATCTAGTCTACCCAAATTCTTGGAGACTGTTTGACCTACAAAACGTGACCGAACTGAAATTGTATAAAAAGATGTAAAAAAGTGTTTTAGATAATAGATGTTTATAGACTTTTATATGTAATCTTACCAGGATATTTTTGTATACTTTGTTATGTTGTATTTATCTGATTCCTCAGGGGAGCATACATTCTTTGTGTGCTAAGTGTTTGGCGAGCACTAGGTCCCCTAGCTATGCAATTGTCATATTTCATGTTAGTATTCTGGCATTGCATCTTACACTTATTCTGTGATCCTGTATAATCAATTTTCTCCACCTGTCAGTCTATCCTCTCTTAGCTTTAAGAAATTATTTAGAGTAAATTTTCTTGAGTAATTAGACTTTAGAGAATTCAAATTTCTGTGTCCTTAATAACCGGTGCACCGACTATTAAATGCTTTTGCTAATGTTTAACTGGGTTTGACCACTGTGTGCTGTATATTCATAGCACACTGTGCTATTGCAGCCTGTGATTGCATGCAGTGTATATGGAAACCATACGGACTGTGAAGATGAGACTGAAATACAGTGTGCGGCATTGAGGTATACCGACCTTTAAGGAAGAAGATCACTGACCTTCAAGAAAGAAGATCACCGGTCTTCAAGAAAGAAGACACCAAAGATATGTGTAAAACTTTTCTGTTTTGTAATGTAAGGACATCAACCCTTCCGTGTTTCACGTGGAAGTGCTGATGGGGGGGGGGGGGGGGGGGTTGTGTAACATTACAGGACATATTGGGACATATTGAAGTATTCGATACTGTAGACATTTAGGGGATGTCGATACAGATATGCAAAATGTAAAGGGAAACCTTGGTGATGTTTAAATATTGTACTGTGTCAATATTAGGACATTTTGCACAGAAAGAACAAAAATAGAATTAACGTAAATATATATTAGTGTTAGTAACCTATTTTCATTCAATTTTGTAATTATATTTCATTTTGTAAAAGAAAGACTCACTGTTTGCTGTAGCTCTGATTAATTGTATAAATTATCAGTTTTGAGCTAAATTATTTCGTATAATATGGACAAGATACATTTAAAAACTCACCAGCTAAAGAGAAATTCTACATTATGATCGCAAAAATACGAAAACTTGTGAAAACTGTTTCATAACCTGATTTCGAAAGACGATTTGTATCAAGAAATATTGCTAAAAAGATTTATTTACGTTTTGAAACACGATTTAAATCATTTTACATATAAATAGTTGTTCTAAATCACTCAAGAAATATCCAGAATCAAATGTCAAGATATTTCTGGAAACACCGGTACAAATCTGGTGAAGGTTATCCAGAAGCTGGTAGAAAAATGTTATAAAATCTATTTGGAAATTATGCTTGTAAGAATTTATATGTACTGATCCTTTTACTTACTTTAATCTGTACTAAAATTCTGTAATGTCTAATTTAGTTTTAAGTCGTGAATTGCTATCGTATTGTAAACAAAACATTGTCAAAGACTCTCATTGTTTGGAAAGATATTAATACACCTAGGAGTTGTCAGTTGCCAGTTCGGATATGCAGTGCGGTTAGCTCGGAGATCCAGTTATTGAATCTGTGAAGTCTGTCAGTTCTGTTTGTAAATAAACGTCTGTAATGAAGAATTACTTGTTGTCGTCAATATGAACTCAAGACCTTTTGCACGAAGCAGACACCTCCTAATGCAACGTTTTAACTTGGTGTTGAGGAGCTGAAAAGTTATAATTTGGTGCAGAAAGTCCTGGGACGTTATAATTTGGTTGAGGAAGCTGGGATGTTACAACGTGGATCGGGAAATGCATACTTTCTGTGATCTGTACACTTGTCCATACGAGCCGTCCATCCTGATATCCGTTAATGACATTTCTCATATGAGGTGCTCAACGTGACGTTCCTCCAATGGAAATGTATCGCTCTGATCCTCAGCTTAAGAGATCACGCACTCTCCGAAATACGCTTGCTCGTAGTTGCGTCGAAGACGCGATCCTGTAGTGTCTGGGTATCATTGACCGGCGTGGCGTCGGCTGAAATGTTACAAGCAATCTGGGTTGCTCCATCCATTGATAAACTAACACCACCCACTCCTTATGACGGAGAAATGCTGGAAGACGATTCTCATCACTTTATTAAACTCTCATTAATATACTTGATTTTCACTATTGTGCCTGATAAAAATTCCAGAGGTTGTGTGTCTTAACTTACATCACTTCAGCTGAGAGAATTCGTGGGAACCTCGGAGTTCGTTTCCCCAGGAGTTGTAGAACGTCCGAGGCACACAACAATGGGAATAAGGGAGGGACAGCCTGCTCACCGCTCAGAGCATTGAGTCCCCGGTTATAAGTCCGGCAGGGCAGCTACATTGGGGCCCGCAGGGGTCACGCGCCGTTTGGAGGAGGGTGGGATCTTTGGTGTTGCGTGCGCTACTGGCGGCTAGCAGGTCTGAGTCTCAAGACCCGGCGTTAATTCCTTAGCTCTCTGGGATTGTGACTCGCGACGTCGCGCCAAAGGTACCCAGTGCTGCCGCTAGGTGTCACACTCAGCGAGTCGGCACCAGAGACGGAGAGAGAGAGAGAGAGAGAGAGAGAGAGAGAGAGAGAGAGAGGCCAACGCCGCGACTGTGCGGCAACCGGGTTTCTCTCCAAAAATGTAGCGGAACATACGAATGGATGACAGCCAAGCGCAAACTCTGTTGTTGTACCTCTGACACTGAGGCAAGAACGTAAGATCAAATTGCGGAAAATGAGGTAGTAAACGAGTTTTGAAGTATTGTACGCTTACTGAATCTATAATGCACCTCCCTAGCGCTATTTACGCTAACAGTGTATACAGTTCTGTACAGACAAAGTAAAAATGTACATACATCAAAAAATTTTCGCATCACCTCGGCTCCAAGAGCTCCGGAACCTGTACACAAAATTGGAATTGAGATCAACATGAATATCCTTTGCACCCTTTTTATTGCTAATGAAAGTCAGGCATTGCATCTTGTACCACCATACAGGGACACCTTCGGAGGTGGTGGTCAACATTGCTGTACACACCTCTCCCTCTAATAGCCAGTAGCACGTCCTATTGCATTGATTCGTGCCTGTATTCGTAGTGGCATTTTAGCCATAAGTTCATCAAGGCACTGTTGGTCAAGATTGTCCCACTTCTCAACGGCGATTGGGCGTAGATCCCTGAGAGGGTTGGTGCGTCACGTCTTCCATAAACAGCCCTTTTCAATCTATCCCAGACATGTTCTATAGCGTTCATGTCAGGAGAAGATGCTGGCCACCCTAGTCGAGCGATGTCGTTATCCTGAAGGAAGTCATTCAAAGGATGTGCACGATGGGGGCGCGAACTGTCGTCCATGAAGACGAATGCCTCGCCAATATGCTGCCGACATGGTTGTACTATCGGTCGGAAGGTGGTATTCACGTATCGTACAGCCGTTACGGCGCCTTCCATGACCACCAGCGGCGTACGTCCGCCCTCCATAATGCCATCCCAAAAGAGAAGGGAACCTCCACCTTGCTGCACTCGCTGGACAGTGTATCTTGAGGCGTTCATCCTGACCGGGTTGCCTCCAAACACGTCTCCGACGATTGTCTGGTTGAAGGCATATGCGACACTCATCGGTGGATAGAACGTGATGCCAATCCTCAGCGGTCCATTCTGCGTGTTGTTGGGCCCACCTGTACCGAGCTGCAAAATGTCGTGGTTGCAAAGATCGACTTCGCCATGGACGTCGGAAGTGAAGTTGCGCATCATGCAGCCTGTAGCGCAAAGTTTGAGTCGTAACAAGACGTCCTGTGGCTGCACGAAAAGCATTATTCAACATGGTGGCGTTGCTGTCAGAGTTCGTCCGAGCCATAATCCGTAGGATACGGTCATCCACTGCAGTAGTAGTCCTTGGACGGTCTGAACGAGGCATGTCATCGACATTTCCTCTCTCTGTGTGTATCTCCTCCATACCCGAACAACATAGCTTTGGTTCACTCCGAGACGCCTGACCCCTCCCTTGTTGAGAGACCTTGTTGGCACAAAGTAACAGTGCGGACGCGATAGAATACGGTATTGACCGTCTAGGCATGGTTGAATTACAGATAAGACGAGCCGTGTACCTCCTTACTCGTGGAATGACTGGAACTGATCTGCTGTGGGATTTCCAGCTATTTTGGTGGAACGAATTATGTTTGCAGAAACAAAATAATATAGTCACATAAAACTCTCAGAGTTCATGTGATTAAAGTGAAAGAGCAAATAAATATCGTGATAAGCATCCTTCACAGAAATAGATTATAGTACTTAAAAATTCAAAAGGATAGACTGTATCTGCAGAACGATCTGCTGGTCAACTGCAAATGTGTATTGATTGCCCTTTTTGTACATACTCTAGTCACTGTGAATGTCGAGTAATTCTTTTTTCTCCATTACATGGAGAAACGAACATATAAAGCGCACCAGTATTACTGATGGAACCTTCTGGCAGATTATTCTAGTTCTGAGAGGACGTTTCATCGCAGCGCACTCTCTGCTGCAGAGTGATATTCTTTCTGGGAGTTTTATTAGTATAGACAAGTCATTTCACATGTCTGAATCAAATTTTAATTTATTTGATTTGACTCAAATAAAATCGTATTTTCATTAGAATATTATAATTCAGTATTTCCAGTTGACAAAAAAATACAATATTAATACAATTAAAGAAACTGCTGAAAATGAGGTTCTAACCTCGAGACTGTTTCAATATGAAACTCAAATACTTACGAATAGATTTGTATTTAAGTGAGCCGGAAAAATATCTCCCTTTTTTAGAATTAACAATTTTGAGTTTTACAAAATTGTCACGTTGTTTTAGTAAACTGATGTCGGGGCACAGATTTTCGAATTACATAAATGTACGTAAAGGAAATCGAACGGCCAGTCCACAAGCTCCTCTAGCCACATAACAACGTATATATACGCTCACAAGCGTAAAATCTATACCAGCTGCTGTCTGAGCAGGGTGAAAGCACATACAGAGCGCATAACAAATCCGGCAATAACTCACGCATTACAGTCATATTCACGCCTTGAAGAAGAAAGTTTTTCCGAGTCTGACATCCAGTGGCACACATAGTGACGTCCCGAGTCACGACCCCAGGAAGCTAAGAATTTGACGCTGAGTGTCTTACCCGGTAACATCTGGAGAGAACTGACCAGTTCTTGACGAGGAGCGGCCTGCTGCTGTGTGAACCTGACCTGGTGGGGTTCCAGCGGCGTTTGCTTGGCTTGTTGGAAATTCTGAGTTGTTTATACAAGGCTCTGATTCGTCTGCTGTCATTGGACGGAAGTACATAACGTTTTAAATGACATGCTTGTTGCCATGACGGCCCAAACTGAGGAGTTGAATGTGGATGATCGAACACTCTTGGGTCGATCGTCGTAGAGGAGACTTCTCGTGCTCGATCGCTGAGGGGGGGCGAACATTCTGGTGTTCTGCACTAGGAAGTCGTCCCGACAACTTAGCTCGGTCCACAAGTTCCATGGGGGCGCAGATCTCGTGTTGACGCACACATCTTAGTGTTGCAGGCCCTTTGCTGTTCCTTATCCGTATAAACGATTTGTGAGACAATCTGAGCAGTCGCTTAGGTTGTTTGCTGATGACGCTGTCGGTTATCGACTAATAAAGTCATCAGAAGATCAAAACACATTGCAAAGAAATAGATAAATGGCTCTGAGCACTATTGGACTTAACATCTGTGGTCATCAGTCCCCTAGAACTTAGAACTACTTAAACCTAACTATCTTAGGGACATCACACATATCCATGCCCGAGGCAGGATTCGAACCTGAGATCGTAGCGGTCACGTGGTTCCAGACTGTAGCGCCTAGAACTGCACGGCCACACCGGCCGGCAAACAAATTGCAACGACCATAAGTAACGAAAAGTGTGAGGTCATCCACATGAGTGCTAAAAGTAATCCGTTCAACTCCCGTCACACGATAAATCAGTCAAATCTAAAGGCCATACATTCAACTAAATACCTAGTAATTACAATTATGAACAACTTAAATTGTAAGGAACACACAGAAAATCATGTGGGGAAGGCTAACCCAACACTGCGTTTTTAGCAGGTACATCGAAAAAGTGCAAAGATGGTAGCATGTTTTGCATCAACGCGAAATAGGGGGGAGAGTGTCACTGAAATGATGGAGGATTTGTGATGGAGATTATTAAAACAAAGGCATTTTTCGTTGCGGAGCAATCTTCTCACGAAATTCCAGTCACCAGCTTTCTCCTCTGAATGCGAAAATATTTTGTTGACGCCGATCTAGATAGGAAGAAACGATCACTAGGATAAAATAAGGGAAGTCAGAGCTCGTACAGCCGGTCGCTGTGGCCAACCGGTTCTAGGCGCTTCGGTCTGGAACGGCGCTTCTGCTACGGTCGCAGGTTCGAATTCCGCCGTGGGCTAGGATGTGTGTGTGGTTAGGTTCGTTAATGTTTAAGTAATTCTAAGTCTAGGGGACATGACCTCAGATGTTAAGTCCCATAGAGCTTAGAGCCATTTGAACCATTTGAAGAGCTCGTACGAAAAAGATGTAGGTGTTTGTTATTTCCGCGCGCTATACGACATTTGGAGAATAGAGAATTTTGAAGGTGGTTCGAAGAACCCTCTGCAAGGCACTTCAACGTAATTAGGAGAGTATCGATGTAGATGTGGATGTAGATCGAGATGGCTAGTAATTGGTGAGCACATTGTAGCGGCACCAATTTGTCTGGGAGATTACCATTTTGTAGTTGTACACCACCGCAGTACCGTAAGATTACGGATACGAAGAGAGGTTCTTTTCATTTTAGTCCCGACAAGGAATCACTACATAGTAAAATTCAGATTCGTAGGGTTTATTCACATTGTAATGACACATTCCGACGCCGAGACATACAACACCTTAAAGGCTGCGCCAAAGATCAAATTGAGAGGGATGTAGGATATAATCTCTGTAATGTTCAAATTGGATTCTCTTTTGTTTCATACTCCAAGAAGGAGCTGAGAGACCCTTTCGATTGTTGCCTTGTGGAGGACGGACGTAATTTCGGACTGTGCGGAAAGGCAGCCATGTTGTTAGTAATCATGATTTGTGCGACGAGCAGAGCAAGTCTTATTGTCTTGTGAATAAATAATTTTCGTAACACTTCGATACTTCTCACTATTTTTTAAAGTGACGTAGCATTGTATTTCCTTGGTTCCCACCGTCTACGTGAAGTGAACCGATGCCGACTTAGGAAGGTACACACGGTCAACAAAGAGAAGAACATCGAGGGCGACTAAAGAATTAATATTGTGGCCGAAGGACTAATTCTACGTCTAAGGTGAGAACTCTGATTAAATCAACAGTGACGTAGAATTCAAAAATGTAATTAATCGGAATGGTAAATTATATTACAGGCATATTTCACGCAGCACTGAATTTGTCCGCATTCAAGCTGGTTAATACAGCCCGTAAAAAAACAAACGCCTTTCAAACATTCTGAAGTTACAATTCCATGTCCACAATTTTTCCTGTTTATAAAAAACCAAGAAATTTAATTTTTTTTATTTATTTCGCCTCAACATCGTGGAGGGAATGTGCAGCATGAACACATTATCCTTCCCTGGACATTATGCTTTTGCTGATTGTCAGTATTAGTCTAACATGATAGACAGTTAGTCTATTGGTTTTCTTGTGTACGAAGAAGACTTTTTGCAATAAATCACCAGTTCATTTTTTACTTGAATTTCATTTAAAGAATTTAGTGTTCCTTTCATTCGATTTGCATTATTAATTGTTTTTAAAATACAGTTATTAAGTAATTTTATACAAATTGTTCACCCTAGGACCTCATGTAAGGGCCAAATATCAAGTAGCATATTTCCATTGTATTATGTATATCAAAACTGTATCTAAAGGGATTTGTCAGAGTCTAAATAGTCTCCGACTCTGGTAACGATTTCTAATTTCACATACATGTGGTACTGCAAGACTAACGCCTTGAACTGTTCCCATAACCAAAACTACAGGGGACTGAAGTCGAGGGAACAGGGGACCAAGGTGTGCCCCCTCCGCCCCAACCATTCCAAAAGACATGAAGCGTCAGCATCCGATATTCACACACATTGCAGATGAAATGTGACATAATGCATAAACCACATCGGTAGTCTTTACTGATGTGGTACCTCCTCAGACAAGGTAAGCAAAATGTTAACAAGAAGTTGACGATAATGAGCTCCATTAAATGTTTGGTGTAGGATATATGGCCCTAGTAACTTATCACCAAGAATGTCTATTCATTAGTTGACGGAGAAATGAGGTTGATGTACTCTTTGTACACCAGCATAGGGGTTTTCATAAGCGCACACGTGCTGAGTATGGAAGTTCACAGCACGACCCTTTGTGAACCGCAAAGGATCAGAGAAATAAATTCTTCGTCGAAAACAGTGGACCTGCAGCACGCTTCTGTATGGGCCAATGACACAACTATGATAGGCTATCGTGGTCCTCTGGCATTAGTGCCTCGATGTGTTGAAGGTGTTACGGATACAGCAATAGCTCAAGCAGTACCAGCCGGACAACAGGATGACTTATGCCTTCTGTTGGTGTCAATCGCCAAATCCCCACACTGCTGTTGCACGTCTTTCGTCCAGCAAATCTGGTATGTCCTCCTGCATCTTAGGTGTGTGAACTGACTCATTCGGTCCACCATTCGTCTTTTGGAAGCTAGAAAATCCGTGTCCTTAAGAAGCAGAAAACTTTGGGTCAACAACTTATCGCATGGTACTCTGCAACGTGGGTATTTATCTGCGTAGTGGGAACGTGCTTACGGGCTATTTCCAATTGCTAACCCATAGCAGATAATTATATCCGTCATGTCACTTTAGGAGTAGTACGCTTCCATTGTTAACAAGCAGAAGAGAAATGGAAAATTTACCAACCCATTCGTGCACAGTGCATTACAAATATCACAGTGACAGTAAACATTGCGATATGACTTACAGGGACTAGATGTTTGTCTGTGAACACATGTAATATAGAATAACGTGATGCAATTCTGAAATGTACTTAAATGCCATACTCCGAATAAATAAATGCGATACATACCCATAGTTGCAGGCAATTTACTACAAAATAACACACACTAACAACGCTAAAACTATAGTACATGCAACACAACTGCCTGTAGATTACCCAGTGCTCAGACTTGTGTACACTGGAGTACGTCAATACGGAAAGACACGTACAGTAGTGAACGCTATTAACGGATCATGGGTTGGGGTTCGGTTGTTTGGGGAAGGAGAGCTGACAGTGAGGTCATCGGTCTCATCGGATTAGGGAAGAACGGGGAAGAAAGTCGGCCGTGCCCTTTCAAAGGAACCATCCCGGCATTTGCCTGGAGTGATTTAGGGAAACCACAGAAAACCTAAATCAGGATGGACGGACGCGGGATTGAACCGTCGTCCTCCCGAATGCGAGTCCAGTGTGCAAGCCACTGCGTCACCTCGCTCGGTTCACGGATCATGGGGGCAGCACCTGTGGCCATACGTCACTTGTTTATTTAATATCTACCTTGCGTGTCAGGCGGACATATTCACACCCGAACGTCTTCAGCCACTATGGACAAGTGTAGAGATCTCACAAAGTATGCATTTCCAGACCCACGTTCAAGGTATTTTTTTTCTTGTTCTTGTGGTTGGTATCACCTATCAAAATATTTGCCACTATTTCTCCAATATCCTGTGTAGGTATTCCACCCAAGAGTCTTCAGGCGCATTTGCTCTGGTGTTCCGACAGATATTTTCGATTTCGTGTTTGGAATGTGTAGGTGGAGTCAGTCGAAATTAATACCGTTCATTACGCCTGTCATGATGTGCCACTGTCGCCGCAAAGCGTCGGTTTCTTCCCCGTTAAAAAAAATAATTTATTTTCAAAGCGGAATTTCACGTACCCATTCGGATGGACGGGCCACAAACTAGTCTACAACGTCATTCGCTTCATCCATTTGTATTAACGGGAGCGGGAAAACTCTAAGAATAACCGATACTCTAACAGCGACAACAAGGCCCTGGCCCAAATTGATAGCTACCGCCACTCTCCGTTTTCCAGTTTTCCTGCTAATACGTATCGCTAAAACGAATACCAAGCTGGACTAATCTCGGGCCGCTCTAACGAATGAGAATGTAAAATTCCGCTTCAAACAGCATTTCGCGTGTAACGGAAACAAACCGAAGCTTTCCGTCGACGTGATGACCAGTACACGTTTGGACTGACTGCATCTACACATTAAAAATATCTACTGAAAAACCAGAAGAAATGTGCCTGAAGACTTTTAAGAGAGACATCCGGTACATTTATACACTGAAGTAGCAAAAGTCACGGAGCACGTCGTAGCATCGTGTCGGACCTCGTTTCACCCAGTACAGAGCATCATCTCCGTGTGGCGTGTACTCAAAAAGTCGATAGAAGTCCCTTGCAGAAATATTGCACGCTGCCTCTGTAGCCACACATAGTTACGAAACACTGCCTCACCTGTAATAGAACACAGGCAGATGCAGCTCAAGTGTGTTCTGGGTACTGATACTCTAATAGAGGTGGTGATATCTGGCATAAAAGCTGAAACCTTACTGCCTGCAGCCTCCTGTAACAAATCGTCCCGTGTGCTGGATTTTTCCACGTGTAGAACATTCGCACTTACCTTGCTCAGAGATCCGTCCTGTTCCGCACCATTCTGTCGCGAGAGTTCCCGCCACTCATTGTCGTTAAGTGGATTATGTTGTGGATCAGCGGGTTCGATTTTCTCCAACTGTGGTGGTCCCGCCAAGGCATTGCTATTCTGCTCACGGTCCCCTCATGAGCAGTCTCTGCTTTCGTGGTGTAACGTTCTCTGGCAGCATGCATCCAAAGTGAAAGTTAAAAGAACATTTCGATGTATAATGTTCATTGCAACAAATAATTTATATGTATTTCTGTTAATTGTATTTCAAAAGGACATTTAAAAGATAATTATGAATTTTGCTATTATAAATGATTATTCAAAGACTGTTAAATACTATCTGTGGCGGAGGATGTGAAAACCGCTACAGAAGAAAGGATATGTTATCAGAAACGACAAAGACTGTACAAAAATTAGGTAAGATATAAATTGGCAATATATTGTAGTAGAATCGCTTGCCTTCTGCGCAGACTGAATGGGAGAGGAACCCGTAACGTTGCATTAGGCTCTTACGTAGTCTTCATTTGTCATAAGTCGATGATCGACGCCATTTGTAGCTGGGATTGTAAACGGTGTGTAAAGATTTTAATTGTTTCTGTTAAAATATATTTATCTAGTAAAATATGTTTGTCACAATTACTGCAAAGTTCGCACCGGACATTACCCATTTTATTTTAGAATTTCCAGCATTTTATTGTATATCGCTGGCAGTACGGAGCTGCACCGTGAGCGAGCATTCTGGAACAGCGGCAGATTAAAACATACCATCGCAATAACGACCACATCCTAAAAAGGGTACAGGTAGAGGTGAACGAAAATAAAAACGTGTTTCTTTTCACAGCATTCCATAGGCAGAATACAAAGAGATAGCAGATTTTATCTTGTGCATTCACAGGTGGATACAAGCTGCAGCTCTTTTAAATTTTCATTCAAAAAGTGATAAATTCTGAACATAACGTGAAGTGTATTTAAAAGTGGATAATTCTTCAGGAGAGCTTAGAAATATAAAAAAGAATTCATAAAGTAAAGATAGTCTTACGCTTCAAAGCTAGTCGGGCTATATCCAGTAAACAAAAATCCAGTGCAACGTGAAAATCTTTGCTAAGTTCGATGAAAAATTATATTTTCATTCTTGTACAAACAGCTGTAGTCCTTGAATAAAAATATAACTTGAACATTATTTTGGGAACATTCAAAGAAATTCGTTTTTATTAATCTGCAATAGAATATTTTATATGTAAAGTAATAACCATAGATGAAAAATTTATTGCAACCTTTGAAACCTCCCTTTAGAAAAATTTATGAATGATTGTGCTGATAATCTCCTTTACGTTATTTGATTTTCAAACAGCTGAGCAAAACTCAACGTACTCAGACATTTCTCTTTACTTACTCTGATCATCACTAAACGGACTCACAATATTTTAGCGCAACGCAATCTGACTTATATAATCCCCACAAAAGAATGGCCCCGACTAACAATAACCTATACCTTTCACGAATCACTAACCTCATAAAAATCTTCGTTACTCGAACTACTGCAATATAGCGAGCGCCAGTACTGCCAGCTACATAAAAGATTCTAACTATTGAAGGCACTAACTAGAAATCCAGTCCTACAAATTTACTCTGATGGACACACGTCGAGATCATCCGCTCTCAAAACTCTGTCATCTCTCTCCCCACATCCAACACTGCTGGCGGCTCACCTCCAACTGCGCTACGCTAAGGGCTGTTCACATCCAACTGCCCAACACTACAATAGAGAATATTTCAACAATGCCAACCAGCCACAGACTGCACATAGCACAATCAGTGATTTTCATACAGAGCGCTATGTGGCGTTACCAACATAAAAACCTAAACAGCCTACTTACACCTTTCATTTCTCATGTCCATCCACGTATATGTTAAGTTTAATCTCAACGGTTTCCCAATCAAATTAAACGCAGAAAACAAAGTTTAAAACGAAACGGTCAGCTCCCGAATAATTAAATAGACAGAAAGGCCTTAAAGTGGTTTCTGATCCCACTGCTTCCAGGGTTTTGTGATTGCGTTCGCGTGTCTCTTCATTCCTGTACTGATTTGCCCTATCTTTTTCTATTCCCCAGTTGTTCCCAAATCATCGCCACCCGTTATTGCTATCACCACTCAGCTGATTCCAGCCCCGTAATCGAACTCACTACGACCGCCCGTTGTTGTCGCTACTACATCTACATTTATACTGCGCAAGCCACCCAACGGTGTGAGGCGGAGGGCACTTTACGTGCCACTCTCATTACCTCCCTTTTCTGTTCCAGTCGCGTACGGTTCGCGGGAAGAAAGACTGCCGGAAAGCCTCCGTGTGCGCTCGAATCTAATTTTACATTCGTGATCTCCTCGGGAGGTATAAGCGGGGGGAAGCAATATATTCGATACCTCATCCAGAAACGCACCCTCTCAAAACCTGGACAGCAAGCTACACAGTGATGCACAGCGCCTCTCTTGTAGAGTCTGCCACTTGAGTTTGCTAAACATCTCCGTAACGCTATCACGCTTAATAACCCTGTGACGAAACGCGCCGCTCTTCTTCGGATCTTCTCTATCTCCTCCGTCAACCCAATCTGATACGGATCCCACACTGATGAGCAATATTCAAATATAGGTCGAACGAGTGTTTTGTAGCCACCTCCTTTGTTGATGGACTACATTTTCTAAGGACTCTCCCAATGAATCTCAACCTGGTGACCGCCTTACCAAAAATTAATTTTATATGATCATTCCACTTCAAATCGTTCCGCACGCACACTCCCAGATATTTTACAGACAGAAATGCATAAAAATGGTTTTTCATCCCACTGCTTCCAGGGTTCTCGTGACCGCGTACGTGTGCCCCTTCATTCCTGTACTGATTTACCCTACGTTTTTCTATTCCCCAGTTCTTCCCAAAGGAACTAGGGTGGCCGCGTACGGTCAGTCACTCTGGTCTAGGTTTTCGACTGCGCCCGCAACTGGAATCGTGCGTTTGCGCACCGCGTGACTAGATCGTATACTTAGACACATAGTCCCCCAAATCGTACTCGAACTCTTATTGCGCCGCTTTAAATGCTTCCACATCACCCTTTCATTTTGCAAAAAGATGAGGTATCAGTCCCCTATAACTTAGAACTACTTAAACCTAACTAACCAAATGACATCACACTGAAGCGCCTAGAACCTCATGGCCACACCGGCCGGCTGCATTTGGCAGCTGGGATGATGTGACACATGTGGGTTGGCATTATAGTCAGGCAGATACTGATCAGCTCTGCTGCTCCGAACGTATAAAATAAAAATTGATTAGCCTGTACCATGTGTTCGAGCAAACGGGCGGCGCTCGTAAATCCAGAATATTTAAGGAAGAGTATTACGATAGTGTTGTGTGGGCTCGTGCAGCCTCCGACTAGTAGGCTGAAAGGAATGTGTGTGAGTGAATTCCTAAAGTACCAAATTGCTGAGATCATCACTTACAATAACCCCACCTAAGAACAACACACAACCCATGCAAGAGGCAGGACTCGAACCTCCGGCAGGAAGGGCTCTCAATCCGTGACATGGCGCCTCAAACCTCGTGGCTACTCCGCCCGGCGCTGAAAGGAAAGCCTGCCGAAATTCCCTTACTGTCTCACAACGCCGCTATCTGGTCCTCATTGGCATGGCAGGTTCCCCTGCTAAGAAACAACGCACGAATTCAGTTGTGTGTGCTGGGCCACACTGGGGAAAGCACAAATTCGAACAGTTCCGACCAGGCATAGGGTGAATTCAGTTAACCGAGTTCAGGAACAACTCAAACTCACGTAGTGAAAGGAAATGCTTAAAACAGAAGCTTTGCTTTTCTCTCGCGAAGGTCTGTCCTCCGCCGCGAGAACCTCCCGCAACATTGCTTTCCCTGTAATCGCACTTATCCTCGCGTTCCGAGTCCCTCTTTGCACTTTATTCCCTGAGGCTCCAACTCCATCAGCCCCTATACATCTACATTTACATGGATACTCTGCAAATTATATTTAAGTGGCTGGCAGAGGGTTCATCGAACACCGCGCGACCGTTACGGTTGCAGGTTCGAATCCTGCCTCGGGCATGGATGTGTGCGATGTCCTTAGGTTAGTTAGGTTTAAGTAGTTCTAAGTTCTATGGGACTGATGACCTCAGATGTTGAGTCCCATAGTGCTCAGAGCCATTTGAGCCATTTCGTCGAACAACCTTCACAATTCCCTATTATTCCAATCTCGTATAGAGCGCAGAAGAAACTAACATATATATCTTTCAATGCTAGGTCTGGTTTCCCTTATTTTATTATGCTGGTCGTTTCTTCCTATGTTGGTCTCCGTCAGCAGAAGATTTTAGCATTCGGAGGAGAACGTTGGTGATTGAAATTTCGTAGGAAGCTTCCTCTGCAACGAAAAACGCCTTTGTTTTAATGATCTCCATCCCAAAGCCTCCAACATTTCAGTGACACTCTCTCCCCTATATCGTGATAATACACTTTTTCGATGCACCCCTTCAGTCCTATGTGGTAAGGATCCCACACCGCACAGCAGTATTCTAAAAGATAACGGACAAGCATAGTGTAGGCAGTCTCCTTAGCAAATGTATTACACTTCCTAAGTCTCCTGCCAGTAAAATGCAGTCTTGGGTTAGCCTTCCCCAGAACATACTCTGTGTGTTACTTACAATTTAAGTTGTTCGTAATAATAATTCCTATGTATTTACGGCCTTTAGATTTTTCTGATTTATCGTGTAACCGAAGTTTAACGGATTACGTTTAGCACTCATGTGGATGACCTCACACTTTCCGTTATTTAGGGTCGATTGCCAATTTTCGCACCATCCAGATACCTTTTCTAAATGGCTTTGCAATTTGTTTTGATCTTCTGATGACTTTATTAGCCGATAAACGACAGGGTCATCTGCAAACAATCAAAGACGGATGCTCAGATTGTCTCCCAACTCGTTTATAGAGATGAGGAACAGCAAAGAACCCTAGAGAACGCCAGGAATCACTTCTGTTTTACTCGATGACTTGCACCACCAAACTCTGATAGGAACCTAATTGGTATACACTCTGGGCCAGAAGACTTGCCTTTATTAAGTAATTCATGTTGCTTCACTACTCCAAGGATATCTACTTCGACGTTACTCATGTTGGCACCTGATCTTGTTTCGAATTCTTGAATATTTACTTCGTGTTCCTTTGTGAAGGCATTTCGGATAACTGTGTTTAGTAGCTCTGTTTTGGCAGCACTGTCTTCGATAGTATCTCCATTGCTATTGCGCAGAGAAGGCATTGATTGTGTCTTGCTGCTAGCATACTTCACATACGAACAGAATCTGTCTGAATTTTCTGCCAGGTTTGGAGATAAAGTTTCGTTGTGAAAACTATTATAAGCATGTCGCATTGAAGTCAGCGCTAAATTTCGAGTCTCTTTAAAAGATCGCCAATGTTGGAGATTTTGTTTCCGTTTAAATTTGGCATGTTTGTTTCGTTGTTTCTGCAACAGTGTTTTGACGCGTTTGGCGTACCAATGAGGATGAACTGCGTCGTTTGTTAATTTATTTGGTGTAAATCTCTGAATTGCCGCCGATACTATTTCTTTGCATTCAAGTCACATCTGGTCTGCAGTGACATTATTAATGTGGAAGGAGTGGAGGAAGGTGTTATGTGAATTTTTATGTGCTTTTTTGAACAGGTATATATTTCGTTTATTTGTGGAGGACTTGGGGATCTGGGTACGTTCAATAATACCAGTATACGTTTTAATCCTCGTTACTAGTTCAGGATTATTCCTTGTTAACAGGTAAAGCGCGGTTTTCACAACCTTTTACTATTCATGAAGTAACTGCTCGAAATAGTTGTCGGACAAAGCGTTTAGCAAAATTTCGGATGATGTTTTATGCGTACCTCCGGAATTAAACATGTATTTTCACTAACATATCGAGGATAGATTAAAGGCACCACGAACTATATTTGTATGAGACGGGTACGCGTTTGAAATTAAACTCAACTCGTCTTTGAACCTTTCAGCTACTGTATCATCTAAATTGGGAGGTCGGTAAAAGGATCCAGTTATTATTTGATTCCGGTTGCCAAGAATGTCCTCTGTGCATACTAATTCGCAGGAACTGTCTACTTCAATTTCGGGACAACCTGCTTTGAGGTGAGCCACACGTTTCTTCAAGTCACGAGCTACGTATCGTCCCCTCTGGACCAAACCTGGGTGTTGCTCACAGTAGCCGGCAGTCTGTTGCTTTATCGCCACCGCCTGCGGCCGAACTGGTGCTCGCTGTCTCTGCGACGTTAACTCCCGGCTCTCGGCAGCTCTTAGGAACAGGAACTCGGGCGCAGCAAAAGACAGAGTACGTATCGTGCTGATTCTCTGCTCTGCCTGACCCTTCGTGGCTTCCAAACGCCCGGCAGCCGCTCTCTCAGCTCGGGACAGTAGCTCTACGCGTTCACTTTGGGACAGCCACGAACGTCGCCATAACCTTGCTCTCCTGTTCTTCGAGCACTCTGTTTAGCGGCAACTGCTCGCTTTCAGCTTCACAGACGCTTCTCGACGACCCTCGACGTTTTCGCTAACTCGATCACTATTTCATCCCGTAGCATCTTCTAAAGTCATTCGCTTTACTTTCCACGTTCCGTTCGAGCTTAAGATTCGCAGCTTCTAAGTCATCAAATAGCTTTTCATTCACTTTCCTCGGCCCATTAAATTTCTCTTCAGTCCCTTCGTGAGTTCACCAACCGGCACAGAGGTTGTTTGAGCATAGTGGAAAAAAAATTTGCATGCAGTTAATGCAATACTAAATCTAACCATAGTACATAACATCGTTAAATGAACCTGTATAATTAATCAATGGATTGTGAATTTGGCACATTAGTTCTACTCATTCCTCTCTCTGGGTACTTCGTTAGCAGCATATAAAAATCAGGCTAATATTTCAAAGAAAGAAGCAGTTAAGAGCATCGAGTTGCAAGTCTGGCAGCTATTTGGTGCGTTCTGAAGTAGTTAGAGGACACACGATTTGAGTTTTCATGAAAAACATTTATTCAAAAATAGCCACAAAGAATTATGGGTGGACATTCTGTAGATATACTTAAGTTGTGCCTGAACACGAAATAAACTAATCTGATCTGGCAAGAAGAAATTACATAGCGCAATTTAACTATGCATACGTGAGGGAAAAGAGAGGAAAGGGAACAGAAACATATGACTTCAGTTATCCAATCAAGCTTCACACGAAAACGACGAAATTCAGAGGAACATTTCCTGCATTGCGTGCATGCACTAACATCAAAGGGGTTTACACCGATTGAAACATCTTGTTACAGCAAATACACCACCTGAGAATTCACGCAAGCATCATGGAAAGAAGTCACCTGAGTTGCACATCCAACTGTTTCAAACAGATGTGAGTGAAAATCGCTAAATGTATAAATCAATGAGAGTACACCACTGTAAGAACGAATAGATCATGAATCACACCGAATTCATAATAAAACCATCAAGGCGGAAGGCCCCAATGATTCGAGAAACATATGGCCCCCATTAAACAAAGGCAGCTGCTACACGTTCCCACAAAACACGGAAATGCAGTAACGCAAATATTCACCCATCACTTATCAGTTAAAATAACACGGACCAACTATTGAGATTCAGTAATAGAGCGCAACGCTCACAGAATAAAGACAACTCGAGATCACAGCAGAAAATAGAACATGTGATAAACTACAATACATAAAAAGAAATATCGCACATACACGAAAACACAAGTTCTGTCATATTCACAAAGCTTTAAAGCACATTAACTCAGGCTAACCATATCCCGTAGAGCGCATTGACACCACAATAGTAGAAAGGAACAAAGCAAACTCCGGACACTGACAAAATCATAGACTCAAGCATTGCCTATCAAGAGCAATATAAAGCAAGAAGTAATCGAAACACTTCATTCAGGCCAAGAGCTTTTCCGAACGGCTCCACGCATGAAGACCGCGTTTGAAGCTACGACCTATCTCATCACTGGCAGGAGAGGGCTCACTTAAGAGCACAGCTACATCCACCGAGTTCAGTACGGAACCGCGCGACTGCTACGGTTGCAGGTTCGAATCCTGCCTCGGACATGGATGTGTGTGATGTCCTTAGGTTAGTTAGGTTTAAGTAGTTCTAAGTTCTTGGGGACTGATGACCTCAGATGTTACGTCCCATAGCGCTCAGAGCCATACATCCACCGACAGCCACCGCTCGGCTCGGAGCGCATGGAAAGCCCACACGGGAAACGGACAATACCAACTTGACAACCACGAAGCTGTCGAACAGCACCGATAGACCTCTTTGCCCACGTAAGAGGTACAAAATTGGTTATCCTGTGCTTCTAGCAGACGAAAAGCAGCTCAAGTACCAAACCCAAGACAAACCTGAAAAGACACATAAAGAGACCTGGTCACACAAGGTAGGCTAATGGACGAACTTTATAAATATGGGGCTAGATTACACATGGAATATTAATGGATCACTTAAAGTACTGACATACTGATGCGCAGAACGAGTTGCTTGCACTTAACGTCAGATTATCACTGAAACTTCTCAGTCCTTCTGGGAGGGTTAGTAGAACCAACTGCAGACAAACAGAATCAAACAGGGCAACAGTCTTATGAAGCGACTCTACACAGACATTTCAACATATCATAAACACACTAATTATAATCCTTCATGCAGTGATTTTTGCGTTTTCTCCTGTGGAGTTACGGGGTACTTTTATTGATATGAGCGTCCACTGTCTACATCTATATCTCCATGGGTAGACTGCAAATCACACTTAAGTGCCTGGCAGAGGGTTTATCGAACCACCTTCACAATAATTCTCTATTATTCCAATCTCGAACAGCGTGGTGGAATAACTAACACGTATATCTGTCAGTGCGTGCTCTTATTTCCCTTATTTTATTATGATGATCGTTTCTCCCTATGTAGGTCAGCGTTAACAAAATATTTTCACGTTCGGAGAAGAAAGTTAATGACTGAAATTCCGTGAGAAGATTCCGCCGCAACGAAAAACGCCTTCGTTTTGATGACGTCCTCCCCTAACTGTGTATCATGCAGTGACACTCTCTCCCCTATTCTATATTAATACAAAACGAGCAGCGCTTCTTTGAAGTTTCTCGATGTACTCCGTTAATTCCATCTGGTAACAATCCCACACCGCGCAGCAGTACTTCGAAAGGAGACGGACAAGCACAGTGTAGCTAGACTCATCAGTAGATCTGTTACATATTCTAACTGTTCCGCCAAAAAAACGCAGTCTTTGGTTTGTCTTCCCCGCATCATTTTCTCTCTCTTCTTTCCACTTAAGTAGTTCGTAACTGTAATTTTTAGGTATTAATTTAAAATTACGGCTTTTAGATTTGATTTATCGTGTAGCCGATGTTTAACGGATTCCTAGTAGCACTCTTGCGGATAACCCCACACTTTTCATAACTTTGCGCTAATTGCCAACTGCCAACTTTCGAACCATACAGATATCTTTACTAAATCGTTTTGCAACCGATTTCGATCTTCTAATGACTTTACTAGACATTACCTACAAACAGTGATCGTAGATGGCAACTACTCATGATCGCAACAGAGTTTCACTGGACACGGGGAGAAGAACATTTTTCCATAACACATCCGTCAGTAGTTCTCTTTGATGAACAGGATGTGCTTCACTTCAGCAACTGCTTCATTTCTGCACTACAATAGGGTGTCTCACGGAGACCTAGGAGCTATAAAGAGCTTGGAAAATCTCTGTCGGCTAGTCTCATAGTCTTTAAACCGGAGATGCTTATTTTGCTGTAATTGGTTTTGTGGAACCGAGAATTCATTGAGATCTTCTCTTGCAATGCTGCGTGGTGATTGCCCTTTAATCGCCTTAATGAGCTCAGGTCTTATTGTACTATTTATCGAGTAATCGAATTCCAACGGATTTCTTTTGGAACTCATGTGGATCATCTCACACTTTTCGTTATTTAGCGTCAACTGCGACCTGACACACCATACAGCAATCTTTTCTAAATCGCTTTGCAACTGATACTGGTCTTCGGATGACCTTACTAGACGGTAAATTACAGCATCATCTGCGAACAGTCTAAGAGGACTGCTCAGATTGTCACCCAGGTCATTTATATAGATCAGGAACAGTAGAGGTCCCAGGACGCTTCCCTGGGGAACACCTTATATCACTTCAGTTTTACTCGATGATTTGCCGTCTATTACTAAGAACTGCGACCTTCCTGACAGGAAATCACGAATCCAGTCGCACAACTGAGACGATACCCCATAGCTCCGCAGCTTGATTAGAAGTCGCTTGTGAGGAACGGTGTCAAAAGCTTTCCGGAAATCTAGAAATACGGAATCAACTTGAGATCCCCTGTCGTTAGCGGCCATTACTTCGTGCGAATAAAGAGCTAGCTGCGTTGCACAAGAGCGATGTTTTCTGAAGCCATGCTGATTACTTGTCAATAGATCGTTCCCTTCGAGGTGATTCATAATGTTTGAATACAATATATGCTCCAAAACCCTACTGCAAACCGACGTCAATGATATAGGTCTGTAGTTAAATGGATTACTCCTACTACCCTACTTGAACACTGGTGTGACCTGCGCAATTTTCCAATCTGTAGGTACAGATCTATCGGTGAGCGAGCGGTTGTATATGAGTGCTAAGTAGGGAGCTATAGTATCAGCGTAATCTGAAAGGAACCTAATCAGTATACAATCTGGACCTGAAGACTTGCCCGTATCAAGCGATTTGAGTTGCTTCGCAACCCCTAAGGTATCTACTTCTAAGAGACTCATGCTAGCAGATGTTCGTGTTTCAAATTCTGGAATATCCCATTCGTCTTCCTTGGTGAAGGAATTTCGGAAAACTGCGTTCAATAACTCCGCTTTAGCGGCACAGTCGTCGATAACAGTACCATCGGCACTGCGCAGCGAAGGTATTGACTGCGTCTTGCGGCTTGTGTACTTTACATACGACCAGAATTTCTTCGGATTTTCTACCAAATTTCGAGACAAAGTTTCGTTGTGGAACCTATTAAAGGCATCTCACATCGAAGTACGTGCCAAATTTCGAGCGTCTGTAAATATTAGCCCATCTTCGGGATTTCGCGTTCTTCTGAACTTCGCATGCTTTTTCCGTTGCCTCTGCAACAGCGTTCGGACCTTTTTTGTGTACCACGGGGGATCCGTTCCATCTCTTACCAATTTATGAGGTATAAATATCTCAATTGCTGTTGCTACTATATTTTTGAATATGAGCCACATCTCGTCTACATTCGCATAGTCAGTTCGGAAGGAATGGAAATTGTCTGTTAGGAAGGCTTCTAGTGGCACTTTATCCGCTTTTTTAAATAAAATTATTTTGCGTTTGTTTCTGATGGATTTGGAAGAAATGGTATTGAGCCTAGCTACAATGACCTTGTGATCACTAATCCCTGTATCAGTCATGATGTTCTCTATCAGCTCTGGATTGTTTGTGGCTAAGAGGTCAAGTGTGTTTTCGCAACCATTTACAATTCGCGTGGGTTCGTGGACTAACTGCTCGAAATAATTTTCGGAGAAAGCATTTAGGACAATCTCGGCAGACGTTTTCTGCCTACCCCCGGTTTTGAACAAGTATTTTTGCCAACATACCAACTATAACCGTATGAGTCGGGTATTTATTTGTTACGAGACTCAAACTTTCTCTCAACTGTTCCGCAACTGTATCATCGGAGTCTGGGGGTCGGTAGAAGGAGCCAGTTATTAACTTAATTCGGCTGTTATGTATAACCTCCACAGACACCAATTCGCACGGAGTATCTACTTCGACTTCACTACAAGATAAACCACTACTGACAGACACAAACAGTCCACCACCAATTCTGCCTGATCTATCTTTCCTGAACACCGTCTGAGACTTCGTAAAAATTTCTGCGGAACTTATTTCAGGCTTTAGCCAGCTTTCTGTACCTATAACGATATCAGCTTCTCTGCTTTCTATTAGCGCTTGAAGCTCAGGGACTTTTCCAGCGCAACTACAACAATTTACAACTATAATTCCGACTGTTCCTTGATCCAAGCACGTCCTGTATTTGCCAAGCACCCTTTGACATTGCAGCCCATCCCGCACTTTCCCGAGGCCATCTAACCTAAAAAACCGCCCAGTCCACGCCACACAGCCTCTGCTACCCATGTAGCCGCCAGATGAGTGTAGTGAACTCCTGACCTATTCAGCGGAACCCGAAACCCCACCAACCTATGGCGCAAGTCAAGGAATCTGCAGCCAATACGGTCGCCAAACCATCTGAGCCTCTGATTCAGACCCTCCACCCGGCTCTGCACCAAAGGTCCGCAGTAGTTTCTGTCAACGATGATGCAGATGGTGAGCTCTGCCTTCATCTCGTAAGCAAGACCGGCAGCCTTCACCAAATCAGATAGCCGCTGGAATCGAGAGAGAATTTCCTCAGATCCAGAGCGACACACGTCATTAGTACCGACATGTGCCACCACCTGCAGCTGGCTGCACCCTGTGCTCTTCATGGCATCCGGAAGGACCCTTTCCACATCAGGAATGACTCCTCCCGGAATGCACACGGAGTGCACACTGGATTTCTTCCCCTCCTTAGCCGCCGTATCCCTAAGGGGCCCCGTTACGCGCCTAACATTGGAGCTCCCAACTACCAGTAAGCCCACCCTCTGCGATTGCCTGGACCTTGAAGGCTGACAATGATCCTCTGAAATAGGGCAGGCAGCTGCATCTGGCTCAGCCAGAGACAGTGCCTGAAACCGGTTTGTCAGACACACCGGGGAGGCTTTCTGATCAGCCTCCGGGGACGCCTTTCGCTGCCTGCCAGGCCTTGGAACGACCTCCCAATCAACCACAGGCGAGGGTTCAGCCCCACTGCGGGCAGCAACCGGGGCAACCACAGCGGCAGACCAATAACTTAGGTTATCTGAACATGAGAGAAACTACAGATTAAGAAAGAAAGGTTAAACCTTTGCTAATTATCTGATAACAGAAAACTAATCGCTCAAATTATGTTGATTGTAAGATTTTACATTCTGTAAAGAATATCAAAAGGATGATCCACCTGGAAATACTTGAAATGAAGAAACATATGACTCAGAATGCCATGTTAGTATTAAATGACAAAACTCAGTTTCCTTGGGTCTCTGAGTGGAGGACCATCCTGCAGGTGATGTGCTGTTCATTAGGTAGGTTTGTTGCAGATACTGCTCACCTCTCCAGAGGCATATTTTGTAGTGCTGTTGTACAAACACAGTAGCTTTGATTGGAAGCATCAAAATATCGCTATGACATCACACAATCTGACGATGTATTTGGTATTTATGTATCACAGTGTAGTATTTGTTATACATAGAATATCTTTGGTTAGAAATTCTTTATTATGTATTAGACGAGACGTCACTATTTCTACCAATTTCTTCATTTCTAACACTATGACGTAACACACACACTAGTAATGGAGTGGTGGCTTAGCAGTGATCCGTAAATCGGAACCACGCTGGACTGTGATTGGCAGATAGAGTCACAATGGCGACGTGACGCCGGGAAAAGTGTGGTGGAAAATACGTAAAATTGTGGAAAATCTGGTAGCAATAAGAAAAAGAAAGAAAAATACATAAAACTGAGGAATACACAAAAAAATATGAAAATGGGTGAAAACTACAAAAAAATATGGAATAATGAGAGTACTTCCTGGATGCGGCATCCGCTGGTGCCTCTAATTATATAATACTGGTATTAACAAATATAACTCAAGTGACATGACTTAATGTAATTCGTTACAAACAAATAGCCATTGGCTGATGCCCCCCCCCCCCCCGTGCTTTACAGCTCTGGAGTAGCCCCTCGCACTCAAGTGTCCCAGTTATAAAAGAGGGGAGGAGGTAATGCTTGATCCTCATTGCTTAGAGGGGAGAGTAAGTGAGCCGGTTGTCGTCACCTTTGTCACATGACAAAGTTGCCTCGATGACTACTCTGGGGACTTTAATAAATTCTCACTGGTTCTCGGGGAATAGGGAGGGGGGGGGGGGAGTTTACCAAGCATTCCCAAGTTGGTTACCTGACACCTAATGTAAGATATTTGCAGATTCAACACACCTATCCTGCAGTCCTCCATTGCCTCAATAGACATCTCTGCTGGCCAACGTCCCGTACTGAACAGAAAGACTTGCTATGTGGGTCCCATTAAATAATGTAGACGGCATTAGCACATCTGCATCTTAGCAGGATGACCAACTGAAAATAGAATGTTTGCAGTGGTGCACATGTACATTTAGATTGGAGATCTGCATCTCAAGATTGCACATAGACCGAGTATTGGGGACTGAAGACGCCAAATAAACTGTTTCAGCGCAGTGGCTCCGGGGTAAACTGACCTTATGGCATCTTCCTCAACCGAATCAGTGCATAGCAGCTAGGAGAGAAGGAGCGCAACGTCACACTGATAAATGGGCTCATACTGTCAAGTTCTTTGTAACTTGACATGATTATGTAATCACTGAAATAGCGTCACACATGCAGTAACCACTCACAGACAGCAAGTGCAGCTCTAGCAGTGGAGGGTGTACGCATAGCGTGTCAGGGGACGCGGTAAACGGTGCAGTCGTTGATAGGAAAAGGAGAAACTGAATTGGCGACCAAAAGGGCACGACAATTGTTTTTCGAGCCAGGGATAGAAAGGGCTAAGTTTAAAAATTGTTCGCTGTCACCGTGGCTGAAGCATGAAGTCAACGGTAAGACGGCGCTAACGAAACCTGGCGCCAGTGGAAGTGTAGTGCAGCGCGCCCCACAGATGACAGGAGTGAATGATGGCTGTGGAGACGTGTACGGCCGAAGAGACGAGCAGCTGTTGAGCAGCTGGCCGCCCATCTTAGCCGAGGGGCTGCCGACTGCGTCTCCTCAGCGGCCGTTCACCACACGTTGTTGTGTCTGAACC
This sequence comes from Schistocerca gregaria, assembly GCF_023897955.1. Lineage (NCBI taxonomy): Eukaryota > Metazoa > Arthropoda > Insecta > Orthoptera > Acrididae > Schistocerca > Schistocerca gregaria. Next base: position 43,342,493 of record NC_064927.1, read on the forward strand.
TCTACAGCAGGCGCCCGCTTCAGGTCAGCATGCTGACCGCTGTTCGTCGTCGACAGAGGCTGGAATTCGCAGCCCAGTACCGTAATTGGACGTCCACCCAGTGGCAACAGATGGCCTCATCACGTGGTTCCCGTTTTTATGGTCCACTAGACTGACGGCTGCTGGCGTTTATGGCTAGAAACATCTAAAAGAAAACACCCGGCAACAGTCGTCAGAAGAGTCCAGGCCAGAGGCGGGAGCGTTGTGGTATTGGGAACGTTTTCATGGCAAACCCTGAACAGTTTTGTGAACGAAACGGCATTCGTCATCTAACAAGTGCTCCGTTTCACCCGCAGACCAGCGGACAAGCAGATCGCTTCATACGGACTTGCAAACAACAGTGGCCAAGCTTCTCACCACCTACACATTTACTATAATACAGAATAAAATCTGATTAATAGTTTAAATTAAAAACCTCGGAATGGTGTTTTATTGTAAAATTATTAAGATTCTAATTCGGAACAGGCGCTGCAACTCTTTTCCGCCTCCTATCGCTCACACCCACGAGACTGACCATCACTGCCGGAACTTCTGCACGGCGCAGCCATAGGTCAGTGCTTCACTTGCTACACCCACCACAGCACCCGGTGCCGCGAATGGGCCGCAGGTACCGCTTCGTGCCGCGTAATCTTGTTTTTTTTTTTTTTGTACTGTTTATGGCAACAGTGAGCGCTGGTGCAAGAGGCGTGGTTCAGGAACGCATTGGCTCTTTACATATTTGATTGCAGCTCCGAATGGTTTGCACCGCCGCCATCAGAACCAAATTCGTGCGTGTCATCTCTCCACCATTCTGCTGCTTTCCTTCCCCCATGTTCACTGCCTCACAGGGGCGCACGGCCTTCGCAGATGCCCGCTGGTGCCACCAAGGAACAGATGGACGATACGCCCTCGCCCTGACCGTACCCGCTCGCCGACCCAATGGAGGTGGACATGGCATCTGCATCGCCGTCGCCCTCGTCGCCCCAGGACACGCCCTTAGGCCTGAATGTGCGGCCTGGCAGCAGTTTTCTGGAGTGCGTTGCTGTTGCCTCACAAGCCAGAAGGCAGGGTACAGCCAGAAGCACGCCATTCTCCACAGCTACGGCTCCTCGCTCATCTCTACGTCCAGCATCCTGCCTCCCTCCCCATTGTCATTAACTGCCTCACTACACGGCAACGGTGTGCCATTTCGGGGGGAGGGGGGGGGGGGGAGGTAATGTGCTGGCATAAGATCTCGCCAGCACAGCAGGTGACACAGAGGTTGTGAGAAGATTGATTGTAGTCACCGGAGCAAGCGAGCCTATCGGGAGAGAGGCCAAAGACGCACTCGCAAACAATGCGCCGCCAGCGCCCTCTCGACCTCCAGTATTTAGATCGCCGCCGCAGATTTGGGGTGGAGAGGGGGGTAGTCAGCAGGCGTCCAGTGAGTCAACGAACTGAGTCATCAGTCACAGCCTAATGGGAGTCGAAATCGCAGTTAGCTCAGCCTCTAGCTCACAGTCAGTACCTAGCCATCAGAATAGTGTGCATAGTCCAGGTCTTGTGTGAAGTAAAAGTCGGCCATCTTAAGTAACTTCTTGTTCTTATAAGTAAAGAACCCTGTTAATACACCCATGCACTTTTTGTTATAGAAGAGGATACTGGCCACCAAACAACATGCTCTCCTTGCTTCGCACAATACAAGTCTACAGTGACAACAAGACGACACAAAATTCCTTGAATGATCTTGTCATTCTGGAAACCACAGTGGATCAACACAAATATGCGTCGATGTCAACCTCTACATGCAGTTTGTTTTTCCTAAGCGCGATGGCATCTACCAGCAGGACAATGCAACGAGTCACACAGCTCACAGTGTACGAGTGGTTTCAAAGAGGGGCTGGATGGGGCTGCTCGTTCCATGCTTGCTCAGCTGAGACAAGTAGCCAGGCTGGCCACGGCTGTAGACTTGGCACGGCTCCACATCACTGCCGGTACCTTCCAGAACCTCAGCGACTCTCTTCCCACGCGTCTCCCAGCAGGTTTGTGTTGGGATAGCAACTTTCTAACGAAATACGACACAATTAAATAAGAAACACCTCGAATATGTCGCTCTTGAATATCATAAGAATTCTCTTCATTATTGAGTACCGTACAAAAAATTTATTACCATTAACGTATTCACTGGCATTGAAATGCATAGTGTAAAGGCCTTGTCCATGTATGTGTGTAATGTCCATAGAACTACTTAAACCCAACTAACCCAAGTTCTAAGGGACTGATGACCTCAGATGTTAAGTCCCACAGTGCTCAGAGCCATTTCGTAGAGGCCTGTAAGCGTAAAATCGTTAGTTCGAATTTCGCTATTAGCATCCACTTTTACTTTTATTTAAATACCGAATTTGTGATGATATGGAAACGTTTCTTATCAAGTATCGAATCACATTTTTTAATAAAAATAACGTCCTTTTTAAAATTTATTGGGTACAAAAATGCGAAACATCAGATACAAAATAAACCCTACTTTCATTTCTAGAGATTGAACTACGTTGTTGATGTACAACTTTCTTATTTAATAAACGCATTTCGCCTCTCTATATCAAATTTTTACGCGGTCAGTAATTCGAAATGGAGAGAATTTATTATCATTAAAGACTATGAGATAATGTCAGTTAATAACATTTTCATTTGTTAATAAATGTGAAACATAAATACTAAAAAGAGACATTGCTACTAGCAAGATTCGAATCACAGCTACGCTCCTTTTTACTTTTCCCATTTAGCTCCGTTTTACGCTCACCATAAAAGAATTCCTAAGTTGATGGAGGCTTGTAGCTCGTAACGGTATTTTCCTCACAGGATTCGACCTGATTCCTCTTCCAGAATGCTTAAGTAACCCTCTCAAAACTATAACCTGGTCTTTGTACAAGGTGAGCTGCTTCGTGAAAAGCAGAGAAACAACTTCTTCATACAAAAGAATGGAATAAACTGTGAAGTAACACTCCTCTTCGCAAAATTGTTAAACATCGTCACGCGAAGAAAGGAAGTTATAACAAATTACTCTGGAAGACAACAAGAAAAAGGCTCCTCTTCACAGGAAAAACAAGCAATAACAACTCTTCTTAAAAAGACAATCAAAATACATGTACAGCGGCTATTAATCTATTTTACTGGGAGAAATTTCTAGAAAATTGCAGGAAAATTATTTCTATTTCTGTTGTAAGTTGGTTATTAAAACTACTGTTGCATATTTAAGTAGTCACTAACGCCCGTTGTGTCTCTCGTTGAAGTGAGTATGTAAGGGACAATGTGAGTCACGTACCACACGCAAATGTTATGTTAGAACTGCCAATCCGATGGTAATATACACTGAGGAGCCAAAGAAACTGGTACACCTGCCTAATATCGTGTAGGTCCCCCACGAACACACAAGTGCCGCAACACGACGTGGCATGGACTCGACTAACGTCTGAAGTAATGCCGTACAGAACTGACGCTGTGAATCCTGCAGGGCTGTCCATAAATCCATACGAATACGAGGGGGTGGAGATCTCTTCTGAACAGCACGTAGCAAGGCATCCCAGATATGCTCAATAATTTTCGTGGCTGCGCACCTTGGTGGCCAACGTAAGTGTTTAAATTCAGAAAAGTGTTCCTGGAGCCACTCTGAGGCAATTCTGGACGTGTAGGGTGTCGCACTGTCCTGATGAAATTGCCCACGTCCGTCGGAAAGCACAATGAAAGTGAACGGATGCAGGTGATCAGACAAGATGCTTAGGAACGAGTCAGAGTAGTATCTAGACGTATCAGGGGCCCCATATCACTCCAACTGCATTGAAATTTGCAGCAATTTTCGAAAGGACTGCACTTCTGTCACATTGAACGATTCTCTTCGGTCGTCGTTGGTCCCGTTCTTGCCGAATATTTTTCCGGCCACAGCGATGTCGGGAATTATATGTTTTGCCGGATTTCTGATATTCACGGTACCCTCGTGAAATCCTCGTACGGGAAAATCCCCAATTCTTCGCTAGCTCGGAGATGCTGTGTCCCATCGCTCGTGCGTGGACAGTAACATCCCGTTCAAACTCACAATCATGACCTATTGTAGCAGCCTTGACAGGTCTAACGACTGCGCGAAACACTTGTCTTACGTAGGCGTTGCCGACCGCAGCGCCGTATTCTCCCTGTTTACATACCTCTCTGTTTGAATACGCATGCCTATACCAGTTTCTTTGGTGCTTCAGTCTATTTTCTAGCGGTATGGTTGAAGGCGCCGTGTGCGTGACACGGGCCAATCATTTCGCTGCACACTCACTTGCGGAGGAATATATTAAGAAGATAACTATAAGAGTTCTGTGAAGGTTACAGAACTTCCGAGTATATTAAGCAAAGGCGATATTTCAACCTTTTTTGAGAACTGTGTCGTACTATACGTACGCAAGGAAGTACACGTGCGACACTGACCTTGAACTGCGGTAGGTATGAAGGAAGTGGCAGAGGGCAATTCAGCAAGGTCCTCTCGTCTGCCTCAGAGCAGGTTACAGCAACGGAGCGTATCTGGTATCGGGACATCATTGTCGTTTCTTTCGTGTCAGAAGCGCTACTTGAAATTTCTCTATAGAGCGTAAGAACACGTTTGCAGGAAATTGTTGGTCCACTTTATCAGTTTTGATGCAATTTTTGTGATGGCGTAGTGGCGCTATCGCAGGTCAAAAACGACACACTCAGAAAATGTTCGTTAAAAAAAATTGTTAGTAATGCGAGCAATATCGTTTCTTTTTTGCGAGTTAGTAGTATATCGGTCAAATACAGTAATGGAAATCCTAATCACTTAGTCTTGACCAGTAACACTCGCAATACTCGCATTACCAGGGGGGGGGGGGTACTTTGTACCTACCTTTTGAAAATATTGAAATCTACTTGGGTACTTTATTTTCTTAAGTTTTGTAAAAAATGTTTGTTGTCTTTGATGAAATCTTCTTACAGATTTTATGATTGTTTTACATTTTTCGTTTAAGATTAATCCGAAATTTTAAGTTGAAGGGAGGTGGTCATAATGTCTTACCCCCTTGGTAGTAGATGAGACTTCCCACAATGTTTGTCTTACTCCACAAATAACAGCATTATATGACCTTAGAACACATGGAAATTATATTTCTCTGGACTGATAGCAACAATAGTCCCAACAATGATTCATTTCCCTTTGTTTCTTTATTGTTTCCTGTTCAGTGGCACTTAGTTCAGTCTTAATACAACTGTGCTTCAAAACTTGTCGACATTCACTTACTGATGGAGAAATACCACAGATTTTGGAAGAAGCTACGGCTTCTCAAATGGAATCTGATCAAACTGAAGCTGTAGTGAGTGGACCTGAAGAGGATTGTGTTGTGCGCTAGGATGTGGACAGTGATAGAGCACTTACAGAAGCTGATGATGAACTCTGGGTACCTGAAACTGATGACGTCGCAGTTTGCGAGGTTAGTGACAAGTATATTACAAGCACTGGAAAAATTTATACCTCCAAACCACCTCAAATTAGAAGACGAGTAGCAGAAAACACAGTGAAAGAAAGAGAAGGCATAAGAGACGAAGGTAAACTAGGAACAATAACAGACATATTTGAAGAGTTTTTGTCTCCAGAAATTGTCAACATCATAATAAAGCATACCAATCAAGAAGCATTGAGGCAGAAAATACCCAAGACAGACAGACAGACAGACAGACCTGCGTTCATGGCGTATATAGGACTATTTATTATAATGGGGAAGGAAAACGACAGTAAGTCATCATTTACAGATTTATGGTTCTTTACTTAAGGAACGTTTGTTTATACTGCTACAAGTCGTACCAGATTGGAGCAGCTTACTAAAGTAATAAGATTTGATCACAGAGAGTCACGAAGCGATCGCAATAAACGTGATAAGTTTGCTGCAATACAAGAAGTTTTTGATAAAAAGAATGAATTTTGTCCAAAATATTATTCTGTTGGGATGCACACTGTTATTGATAAAAAGTTTCCATTGTTCCGTGGCAGGTGTCCCGTCAAGGTCTTCGTGAAGGAAAAGCATGGTAAATACGGTGTACTTACACGCATGCTCACAGACGCTAAAACCAGATATGTTATCTGCACGGAGCCTTATGCTGGGAAAAGAAATAATGGTACACAGCACTCAAATTCCGCTGCAGCTGTGGTCAAACGCCTGAAAGTTCCTATACATAATTCAGTGAGAAAGGTCACCACATATAGATATTACACTTCAATTGATTTGGCCGAAGATCTATAGAGGAATCACAAGCTGACTCTCGTGGGAACATTACAAGCTAATTGGAAACACATACCTCAAGAACTGAGAGACATCTCAAGACGAGAATTACATATTAGTGTTGGAAATATTCCAATAACAATTGTATCCCCCGTAAAAAACCCAAAAGAAATCTGCTATTTCTATCATCTGATCATAAATTTATACTATAATGAGACTAAAGGTGGCGTTGACACGATAGATCCAATGGTGAGGAAATATTCAACTAAGAGGGATACAAGAAGGTGGGCGCTATCTCTTTTCTGTACTCTTGTGTACATAGCAGTGGTGAATAGGTCTACACTATTTTTGTTGAACTTGCCGGACTGGGATAAGAAGAACCTAGTAAGTGACGACTTATTCTTCAAGAACTTGGACTACAGCTCGCGAAACCATACACTGAAGAAAGGGCTAAAAATATTTCTGGACTGCCAAAGCCTGTAGTTTCAGGAATGGAGGGTATTCTCAGAGGAAAATCCAGCAGGACTACGGTGCAAAGGAAGCTCATGGAGGTAAAGGTAGATGTCTTTTGTGTGTTAGTGAAAGCCTTTCGAAAGCAGAAAAGTACAACAAAGTGAACAAAACAATAATAGTCTGCCACAATTGTAAGAGGTACATATGTGCAAAACAGCAAAAAACTGTTGTATGTTCCAAGCCCAAGAAAGTCGTGAATAATTACTCTCACGACACTATGTTATGTACATAACATATATTTCTATATTACGTCAGGTATTTGTAACTATTTTAATTATAGTAAAGTGCACTTCAATAGCATTATAACGACTTTTACTAATAATTTTTCTCAAGATAATTAGACTTACTTAACTTAAAAGTGAAGTAAGTGAAAGGTTAAAACTGTTTTCAAAAATGCATTTTATAAGACATATTGAGGTACTGGATCCTGATTATGTTCATAACGCAATTTAAAAACAAGTAATGAAACGTTTTTATTTTATAAATTCTTTACGGTGGGTACAAAGTAGCCCCCCGCCCCCCTCTCTTTGGTAATACACGTTACTGAAAATGGCTTGGTATTGAGAGTGTTAAAACTGCACTGGAAGGAGAGTAAATAACTAAATCTTCTCACTGTGTACTTCACACAAATTATATACATGTTTGTATGTATATGTGTATGTATGTATGTTCGTTCCACACCTCTGCCTAAACCACAGGACGAATTTCAACCAAACTTGGTGCACGTATCATTTACTGAGTGGAAAGGAGCACTGTGGTGGTAAGGACCACAAGGGTTGGGGGTGGGGAGTGGGAGTGCAAAACCAGCGCAGCCCACGAGCCAGAACACCCACTCTTCAGTCATCCAGCATTTGTAGCTCAGATCACTTACAGACTTGCAATAAACTTGACACATAATTTCAAATCTTTACGAAACTTTTTCTCTCTCATAACACCAAAAAATGATGAAAACAAAAAAAATGTCGCTTACTACAGTGTTGCTGTTCACTTGGCAAGTGACGTTTTAATTAATTGGGTATTTGTTGCTAACGTTTTCGTGGCCAATTTCTTATGCAGACAGTATTCGCCTATAGCTCTGAATGTAGCAGAAAATTACATCGTGGAACGACATTTACACTCCTGGAAATTGAAATAAGAACACCGTGAATTCATTGTCCCAGGAAGGGGAAACTTTATTGACACATTCCTGGGGTCAGATACATCACATGATCACACTGACAGAACCACAGGCACATCGACACAGGCAACAGAGCATGCACAATGTCGGCACTAGTACAGTGTATATCCACCTTTCGCAGCAATGCAGGCTGCTATTCTCCCATGGAAACGATCGTAGAGATGCTGGATGTAGTCCTGTGGAACGGCTTGCCATGCCATTTCCACCTGACGCCTCAATTGGACCAGCGTTCGTGCTGGACGTGCAGACCGCGTGAGACGATGCTTCATCCAGTCCCAAACATGCTCAATGGGGAACAGATCCGGAGATCTTGCTGGCCAGGGTAGTTGACGTACACCTCCTAGAGTACGTTGGGTGGATCGGGATACATGCGGACGAGCATTGTCCTGTTGGAACAGCAAGTTCCCTTGCCGGTCTAGGAATGGCAGAACGATGGGTTCGATGACGGTTTGGATGTACTGTGCAATATTCAGTGTCCCCTCGACGATCACCAGAGGTGTACGGCCAGTGTAGGAGATCGCTCCCCACACCATGATGCCGGCTGTTGGCCCTGTGTGCCTCGGTCGTATGCAGTCCTGATTGTGGCGCTCACCTGTACGGCGCCAAACACGCATACGACCATCATTGGCACCAAGGCAGAAGCGACTCTCATCGCTGAAGACGACACGTCTCCATTCGTCCCTCCATTCACGCCTGTCGTGACACCACTGGAGGCGGGCTGCACGATGTTGGGGCGTGAGCGGAAGACGGCCTAACAGTGTGCGGGACCGTAGCCCAGCTTCGTGGAGACGGTTGAAAATGGTCTACGCCGATACCCCAGGAGCAACAGTGTCCCTAATTTGCTTGGAAGTGGCGGTGCGGTCCCCTATGGCACTGCGTAGAATCCTACGGTCTTGGCGTGCATCCGTGCGTCGCTGCGGTCCGGTCCCATGTCGACGGGTACGTGCACCTTCCGCCGACCACTGGCAACAACATCGATGTACCGTGGAGACCTCACGCCCCACGTGTTGAGCAATTCGGCGGTACGTCCACCCGGCCTCCCGCATGCCCACTATATGCCCTCGCCCAAAGTCCGTCAACTGCACATACGGTTCACGTCCACGCTGTCGCGGCATGCTACCAGTGTTAAAGACTGCGAAGGAGCTCCGTATGCCACGGCAAAATGGCTGACACTGACGGCGGCGGTGCACCAATGCTGCGCAGCTAGCGCCATTCGACGGCCAACACCGCGGTTCCTGGTGTGTCCGCTGTGCCGTGCGTGTGATCATTGCTTGTACAGCCCTCTCGCAGTGTCCGGAGCAAGTATGGTGGGTGTGACACACCGGTGTCAATGTGTTCTTTTTTCCATTTCCAGGAGTGTAGTTTAGGCGACAAGACTTCATAAACACTGACTGCGTGGAAAACTACCATATCATGCAAGACGTTTAAATCTATTACTTAGTTGCTACTTATTCTATTTGCAACATTTTTTGCAGACAATATCCACATTTGTCGCTGAATGTACCTACAATGTATCATTCTACAGCTCATCTCAGTATTTGACATGTCTCCTGAACCATGAGTGAAAAACGTTCAGATTATGCATGATATTTCAATTTATCACTTATTTGAAACCAACTCCAGTCGCAAACATCATCCATATATGCCGCTCAACGTACCTACAAAAATATATAATTTTATAACAAATAGTTCAAGAGATATTACGTCATAAACAGTGAGATGCGCGAGAAACTGTCAGATGATGTGTGACGTTTTAATTTATTACTTCTTTACTGCCAACTGTGTTCACAACGCATTTCGCAGATAGTGGCCACGTATACTGCTGGATCTACCTGGAAAATTATCTTTTTGTACAACACATATTTCAGGATATACGACGTCATAAACATTTAGCTATATGAAAACACAACAGCAGGGTGAAAATTCGCTAGGCATACAGGTGAAATATGTATACAAATATGATCGAAATTTGTCTGAAATTAGGTGACGTGTACGTATACGAGCAAACTAGCGGTAAAATGCTCATCCTAATCCTTGGAACGACTTCAGTCATATTTGGCACACATATTAGTCGCTGTCTAGAATGAAGAGCTAAAAACCACCAGCTTCCTGCTGGGGTGAGCGTGATAGCGTGGAGAGAGACGAGGGGAGGAGGAGGAGGACATGTACAGCAGAAGAGAGGAAATGGACAGAGAGAGGGGAGGGGACGAGATGGCAAGAGACAGGGGAGGTGTGGAGGCCGTGGATAAAGGAGGGACGGGGGAGAAGGGTGGATAAAGAGAGAGAGAGGATGGCTAGAGAAAGGGGGGAAGAAGGTGGACAGAGTGAAGCGGGAGGAAGAGATGGAATAACGGAAGACTAGAAGAAATAAATACTTGCTCAATGCCTGGTTTCTCTTCTAGTTAGAGTACTTAATTTTTTGTTCATTCAGGCTTCGAAAATTAATAGACAGTGAAGCTACATCAGGCAGTGACAAGCGGCAGCACATCGAGTCGAACTAAGCTCGTGTGACAGACAGGGGTGCCGCGAGGCATTCCACGCTGATACGACTCTGTATCGTACTGAATGGAGGGTGGTGATCCGCCACACAGAATACCAAAATATCACAAGAGTAGCGACTATGTTAAGGTACGGTCGCAGAGACCGACACTAGCGCTCCAAATGGCCTGGCGGTGAACATTGAATTCGGGGAAATATGACGTGATAATCTGTATTCTTGCTCTGCAAAATGCGAGTACTATATGATAATATTTTTCATTTATATGAGTGGGTCTGATGCCAAAGTGCATTTATTTTAAAACCCAATAATGCAATTTCTACCGTTTGGCTGTAATCGAGTTGAAATTATGTTCCCGATTAAGACATCTCTACCGCGCGACCGCTACGGTGGCAGGTTCGAATCCTGCCTCGGGCATGGATGTGTGTGATGGCCTTAGGTTGGTTAGGTTTAAGTAGTTTTAGGAGACTGGTGACCTCAGACGTTAAGTCCCATAGTGCTCACAGCCATTCAAACCACTTGAGGACCTCTCTATGTGTATTGCAGTCTTTGAATTGCATTGCAAATACGTTGCTCGTATTCTGTTTAATTTTTGCTGACATCCGTATTATAGGGTGAACTAAATGCTTCTGTATTTGTTTTTGTTGCATGCTAAAGGACGCTGGTTTTGTCTCGCGGTGTTCTGCAGACTCACGTATTTTTGTTACAGCTTAAGAACCTCGATTGGAATCCATTGTTAGTGTACTCTTCGTATCCTTTGTTATTTTTGTTCCCATTCGTTTTTCGTACTCCACCAAAATTTTCATTGACTTCTGCTAAAATGCACTATCTGCACTGCCTGTTAATAACGTGTGAAAACATTTGCTAGTTACTGAGACTACGAAACAGACATCTACACCTACATCGACACTCTTCGAGCCATTGTGAAACGCATGGCATCCAGTGACGAGAAGCAACAGCACTCAATGCAGAATTAGATACAAGTTCCGCAACAGATGCAATAATGTGGAATAGCAATACTGTCGACACCCGCTAAGATGGAGTTCTTCATTAAAAGCGTGAAAGTACAGGACACGTATGTAAACAGATATAAAGTGTTGTGTTGGCAGAAGAGCCAACACCGTGTTACAAGAGGAGGCCAAAATGCACGCGTTTTAGCACACGCAGGCTGGTGTGAGGAGGAAAGAACTATACTGACGTCAGATCTGGAACATGACAAGGAATTAGAATTCAGAAAGCGGACGTAATTATTTTGATACTTAACTTTAATCCATTAATGATGAACGTCGCTCTTGACGGTACATGATTCACAATATTATCTGTTCAGAATACATTCATATTAACTGAATATGGCGCCTTGCTAGGTCGTAGCAAATGACGTAGCTGAAGGCTATGCTAAACTGTCGCCTCTGCAAATGAGAGCGTATGTAGACAGTGAACCATCGCTAGCAAAGTCGGCTGTACAACTGGGGCGAGTGCTAGGGAGTCTCTAGACTATACCTGCCGTGTGGCGGCGCTCGGTAAGCAATCACTGATAGTGGCGACACGCGGGTTCGACGTATACTACCGGACCGCGGCCGATTTAAAGGCTCCCACCTAGCAAGTGCGGTGTCTGGCGGTGACACCACATAAAGTATAATAAAAGCGGCGTTCTTAACAATTGTCTAAATCGCGTAGTTAACACACAGATTCGTAAGTGGTAACAAAAATCATAAATCTCAGAACATCATGTGAAGAAACCAACTTCTGTTTTATATGAACAACAACCAAATATGGAATCATTTACCCGACCCAGTATTACTGATGTCAACAGAGCTCAATCAGAATATGAGCAACATACTTACAACGTAACTCAAAGAGTGCAAAGCACACAATAAGGAATAAGAAGCACAATGATTTGAAACGAGCATCTGTTATGTTCCGTTCACTACGGAACGAAAACAAACACAGAACCTAACGATCATCCAATAAGAAAGCGACATGATGCATTAATAAACTTGCAGCACTGCAAGTGGCCTGACAGCGAACCGAAGTCGTGTTACGTGTAGCCCCTACACGGGTTTCACCCCCTGTTGTGGCTGTCTCTGCACAGTTCGTAGCCAGTGTTTCTGGTGTCTGTTTAAAGCAACAGTCTGGAACGCTCTGTATCGACGCAAAGAGGATTATATACTGAGCATGGTGGCGCAGTGGTTACCACACTGGACTCTAGTTAGGGAGAACGACGGTTCAAACCCATTCCGCCATCCTGATTTAGGTTTTCGGTGATTTCCCCAAATCGCTTCAGGCAAATGCCGGGATGGTTCCTCTGAAAGGGCATAGCCACCTTCCTTCCCCATCCTTCCATAATGTGAGGGACCGATGGCCTTGCTGTTTGGTGCCTTCCAACAATTCAACCAACCAACAGTGGATTACATGTACCGAAATCCTGGCCAAAATTATTTTTGATAGTTTCAAACCTTTAAAGCACTCCCTTTCACTACTAGGTTAACTGTAGTTGTGAATACCCCTAAACTACTCCACTGCCGTCCATAGAGATGGGCCTGGGATGACTCGGCATGCATTTGTTAGTTTGTCTGCCTGTCTTTCAGTTTGTACCATGCCACTTTCCACTAGTTCTTAACCTTTTGTACTTGAAAATTTCAAAGTAGATTCGTGTGATAGCCTTAATTTGCTGTACCGATTTTACTGGTGACGTGATGACAGGACTGCTTCTACTAGGGCACCGAATTGCTCGTCACGTGTGTGATTGTTCCATATGTAGTTAGTTTGCCATACTTTTCTCGCAATTTTTAAATGCGCCTTCAAACTAATTATAGCTATGTACTGTGTTATATATGTGCGTATTGAGAAGTGTATGTTAGTGTGTGTAATCTAGGTTGGTTCTGCTACGTTGACTTGTCTAATGTTACCGATCACAGCAGGTGATTGTCCCAGGCCTCTCGCAAAGTTCTTTTCAATTGCACGTTGGTTTATTTTCTTACTTCTCGCAGTTCACAGCCTGATGCGATAGATGGTGCTGCATGCATCGCTAGATTGCAAGCAAAATCTATCTACGTAGGGGGGCAACATATCTGTATGCTCCACCGTGACGTAATCCAGCAAATCAGATGCCTTCCTATGAGTATGAAAGAGGGAACCTTGCCAGTTCACGACAGTCAGTTTTAGTCCCTGACGACGATGGTGGAGGGTATCATCGAAAGCGTGGAATTTTCTGAAAATTTGACGAGGCAAGTGAACCGAGAACCTTTCATGTACTTGCTACAATAGTTGACCAAACGTCCATTTTTGCCATTTTGGCCATAATTTCGGTAAATATACTCCGGTGTGCGGCACAGGTCAGCACAGCATGGGCAACATGCGATGTTGGTGTAATGTGTAGAAAGATAATGTCACGAAGATCTCGGAGAAGGGTCATAGCCACCGTCCTTAAGGCGCCAGAAATGTGATAGGTACAGTCCAAATCACCATCTGTGTGGACAAGACGCGATCATCTTATTTACCCAGTGGTACCCCATACCAACAAGTCAGATGATGAGCCCATGAGAAGATGACGAAAGCAGCCTGGCAACGTTCGTCCTCCTCAGAGCTTGCATGCATGGATACGTCCAATGTGATGTTGTACACAGGACTGGGACTCGTCTGCAAAGACGACATAGTGCTACTCTGGTATGTCCAGTCTCCTTGTTGGGAGTTCCACTGTCGGCCGCCTCGGTCTCCTGCCGCGTCGATGTGGGCTTCGACAGCAGTTGTCGCTGGACGTCGCCGCACTGTCCGTGAGGGCGCTCTTCTGGCCACCAGTGAGCTCGCTGCGTTCCATGACACAGGGAACCTGGTGTGTCTGTGTGGTCCTGCACAGCCAACCAAACAGCACGTCGAGCCTCTCAGGCGCTAGTCACGTAGGGCCATTAACAGCCTACGTGACCCTAGCGAACCGATGGGCACCGTATTCACGTGACAGCGCGAGCAGCGTAACGACAAACTGCAGTCTCGGTCTTTGGTAAGTGCTGGTAGACGTTTCCCCTTCGTACACAAGGTGTCACACAGTCTTCCCACAAACAAACAACACTCAAATGCGATTTCTGAACGACAAACCCGCTGTAAAATCTTTACTTACATACAGAGCATAGTGGCAGCTGTGGAAAATCACTGGTCCACATCTACCCTATACCTTGCAAGCCGTGTAATATGCTGTGGCAGATGGTGGAATCCGTGCTGGATACAGTGGCCGATGCGCAGGGAACAGTTACTGAGCGATTTCATTTGTTTCTTTAGGCGGGGCCGACCTTGTCTGGCCACTTCCAGCCGGCTGGCGACACACTGCGATGGCAGAAGCGAGCCACACGCCCTGCGTTCTTCCTCAAACGATTTTACAGATACTATTCCGTAAAAAAAATCTTTTTTCCCTACTTATAGCTTTATATGCCAGCTTCGTGTGACGTGCCCATCATTTCGTTAATGGTGACATTTATTATGGTACTTCGATTTAAGTAAGACACTGCATGGAATATGAAGAAGTTTAAAATAGAAAATAGGGGTTGCTAAGATTTTGCGTTTGGTACACATTACATAATATGTTGCCGCGTATAAAATTCAGCTGAGATAATGAATTTTTCTTTAGACTTTGGTGGAAGTCTCAGTCACCAATGACGGAAAAATTAATCTGATGTAGCGCACTCATCTGCAACCGTCCGAGCCAGCGAAAGAGCCAGAATGAGATATTCTCAACATTCCTCACATCTCAAACGGTTTGAGATATGGAAACAAGATTTTCGCAAATGACAGCACGCAAAGAGAAGAGTGCTTTGCCGTATGGTTAACATGCAAAACTTAATTATTGACCGCATTATACGATGAAACAATGTAATTATTAAGGGGCATCGATAGCTGGTGAAACGAGACATACTGTGGGATATAGTACAACGTAAGTGAAGACATTACAAGCTCATTTTTGAATAGGCGATGTGCTTTTTCATAAACGTTTCCTCGCTATTTTTCCTCAGTTTCTCACTTAAAAAACTTCATAACCACTGTCCATTTTCAATTTCTCGCGGCGTAATGAACAGTCCATTAAATTTTGGGCACGCAGCCGCGCAAATAAAATTTCCTCCGCTGATATTTCGGCCGCGTATCGTCCGGCCATCCTCAGAGTGAGTCATAAGACTGACGACAAGATGCCAAGCGCGGCCTTAGATGCTCCACCGAAGCGGTACTGCGCATGCGATTGAGAGATGTTGGTCGACGGCAAAGAAATACGCTTATACATGCACCGCCTGTGGCGAAGGCGTACAGACATTTGATTCGCTTATCGATGTATGATCGGCGGCGGTGACACCGTGACGACTTCTCTGCAGTTCAATTACCCCAAGAGCCGGATTCCATGCTTTGTCCAAATTAAAAAAAAATTATCTCTGTTTATTAAATTATTAGCTACTCTAATCTCTATACCTTGACGGCAGATTCCCAAAAGGAAGACGTGGATGTTAAAATATTCACATCACTGTAATTCAAGGAATGACCTGTACCAAGACAATGTTCGGCCACAGCTGACTTGTCTGGCTGTAATAAGCGTTTGTATCTTCGATGCTCTACACATCTCTCATGAACGGTGCGTGTTGTTTGATCTCTGTACGATTTCTCACAATTTCCGCTATAAATCTGATACACACCCGCTTTACGAAGCTGTAAATCGTCCTTCACAGAGTAAAGCTGCAGCAGTCTTCGTTGGGGGGGATGGGGGGGGGGGGGGGGTGAAAGACCACCACAACACAGAATTTCTCAGGAATACACCCACATCGGCAAAAAAGTACTAGATTTGAAAGAATTAATATCTTCTTCCTAGGTTTTACATTGAATGCTCTACAAATTTGTTGCGGAGAAAATCCATTCGATTTAAAAATGCTCTTAAGGTATGTGAGCTCTTGTTGCAAATTGTCTTTATCGGAAATACAGTGTGCCCTATGCACTAAGGTCTTAAGAACACATACGGTCTGTGAAGGGTGATGGCAGCTACTGGCATGAACATTTAGATTTGTATACGTTGGTTTCCGGTATACGGCGTGTCCTAATGTGCCATCAACTTTACGGCGGGCGACAACATCCAAAAATGGTAGGTAGACGTTTTTTTATATTTCCATAGTAAATTTGATACTAGAATGGATGGAATTCTAATGCTCAAGAAATCGATGTAATTCATTCATCCCGTGCGTCGATACCACAAATGTGTCGTCCACGTACCTCCAGAAGACCGTTGGTTTAAAACTTGCTGAGTCCAGGGCCTTGTCCTCGAAGTCTTCCATGAATAAATTAGCTACCAGAGGGTAGAGGGGGCGTCCCATGACAACACCATCGATCTTGTATGAATGCATGGTTTCTCGGCGATATGAATTAATAAAATATTCTCAGGCTTCCAGCGGTTAAAATCGCACGAGCTTCCGACCTAGCTCTCCCCGGTCATTGTCAAGTGGTAAGACTGACTGCTGTGTCGACGTGGCCGCGTCGTTATACAGCCGCACTGCTAGCTGTGACGTCACTGGTGCTCTCTTCCTCGACAAACAGGGTGTTGCAAAAAGGTACGGCAAACTTTCAGGAAACATTCCTCACACAAATAAAGAAAAGATGTTATGTGGACATGTGTCCGGAAACGCTTAACTCCATGTTAGAGCTCATTTTATTACTTCTCTTCAAATCACATTAATCATGGAATGGAAACACACATCAACAGAACGTACCAGCGTGACTTCAAACACTTTGTTACGGGAAATGTTCAAAATGTCCTCCGTTAGCGAGGATACATGCATCCACCCTCCGTCGCATGGAATCCCTGATGCGCTAATGCAGCCCTGGAGGATGGTGTATTGTATCACAGCCGTCCACAATACGAGCACGAAGAGTCTCTACGTTTGGTACCGGGGTTGCGTAGACAAGAGCTTCCAAATGCCCCCATAAATGAAAGTCAAGAGGGTTGAGGTCAGTAGAGAGTGGAGGTCATGGAATTGGTCCGCCTCTACCAGTCCATCGGTCACCGAATCTGTTGTTGAGAAGCATACGAACCCTTCGACTGAAATGTATAGGAGCTACATCGTGCATGAACCACATGTTGTGTCGTACTTGTAAAGGCACATGTTCTAGCAGCACAGGTAGGGTGTCCCGTATGAAATCATATTTACGTGCTCCATTGAGCGTTGGTGGAAGAACATGGGGCCCAATCAATACATCACCGACAAATAATGCCTGCCCAAACGTTCACAGAAAATCTGTGGTGATGACGTGATTGCACAAATGCGTGCGGATTCTCGT
Organism: Schistocerca gregaria; assembly: GCF_023897955.1. Classification (NCBI taxonomy): domain Eukaryota; kingdom Metazoa; phylum Arthropoda; class Insecta; order Orthoptera; family Acrididae; genus Schistocerca; species Schistocerca gregaria. Next base: position 43,360,236 of record NC_064927.1, read on the forward strand.
CAGCTCACACATGTTGATTCTGAAAATTTACAATTTGATCACGTTGGAATGAAGCCTCATCCGTAAAGAGAACATCTGCACTAAAATGAGGATTGACACATTGTTGGATGAACCATTCGCAGAAGTGTACCCGTAGAGGCCAATCAGCTGCTGATAGTGCCTGCACACGCTGTATATGGTACGGAATCAACTGGTTCTCCCGCAGCACCCTCCATACAGTGACGTGGTCAACGTTACCTTGTACAGCAGCAACTTCTCTGACGCTGACATTAGGGTTATCGTCAACTGCACGAAGAATTGTCTCGTCCATTGCAGGTGTCCTCGTCGTTCTCGGTGTTCGCCAGTCGCGAGTCATAGGCTGGAATGTTCCGTGCTCCCTAAGACGCCGATCAATTGCTTCGAACGTCATCCTGTCGGGACACCTTCGTTCTGGAAATCTGTCTCGATACAAACATACCTCGCCACGGTTATTACCCCGTGCTAATCCATACATCAAATGGGCATCTGCCAACTCCGCATTTGTAAACATTGCACTGACTGCAAAACCACGTTCGTGATGAACACTAACCTGTTGATGCTACGTACTAATGTGCTTGATGCTAGTACTGTAGAGCAATGAGTCGCATGTCAACACAAACATCGAAGTCAACATTACCTTCCTTCTATTTTGCCAACTGGAGGTGAATAGAGGAAGTAGGGTACATACTGACGTAACTAAAATGAGCTCTAACATGGAAATTGAGCGTTTCCGGACACATCTCCACATAACATCTTTTCTTTATTTGTGTGTGAGGAATATTTCCTGAAATTTGGCCGTCCCTTTTTGTAACACACTGTATATAGTCATGTTTCCATTCCGCGTCCGTCGCTCCCGTTTTAACATCGCGATAGTTCCGTCCTTGTTGATGGTGTTTTCAGCGGTTTTTATTCCAATAGCTTCTTTTATGACGCTATCGCAAAATCCCTCCTTCATATCGACATGTTTCGTCGAATAGAATTCGATGTCCACTTTCTAAGGCGTGTTGTTCCACGGCTGAATTTTCTGGATAGCGTAGGTGTAAGCACCTCTCGTGTTCCTTCCCGACGTTGCTCTACCATGCGTACTGTTTGGCTGACGTAGTAACAGCCACACTGACATGGTATCTTGTACACTCGAAGCGTTCTAAGATCTAGATCGTCCTTCACAGGCCTCATGAGCTGACGAACTTTTGCTGGGGACCTGAACACCGATGAAATGTTATATCTCTTCAGGAGCCGGCTAATCTTTCCCGACACTGTACCACAGAAAGGCTAAAACACAAGTTTCTTGTTTGCTTCTTCGGTGGTGTTCTCACCTCTCTTAGTTTGTTTTTTTGCGTGTCGCGCCAGATATAGCCTGTGATACCTGTCCGTGGCTGTAACCGTTTTCCCGGAAGACGTTTCGGAGGTGGCTCAGTTCTAGTGGCAGACTTGCTGCGTCTGGGACGACTTTAGCACAATGAACGAGGGTATTCAGAAGGCCACTTTTTGTGCCGGATGGTGGTGGCTGAGTTACCGATCTGTGTGTGTAGGTTTCCTGCGGGCACTGTGGCTGAGGTGCCCGTTGGTTTTCCGTCGAACGAGTACGTCAAGCAAGGGCAGTGCATCATCTGTCTCGACTTCCATCGTAAACTTGATGTGGCCGAGGAGAGCTCGGTCGAAAGTTCGTTGGATTATAACCACCTGACGCGGCTGGAAGCCCGAGAAAATCTTATTAATTCATATCGCCACGAAACCACGCATTCATACATGGCGTACCTCTACGGGGGGGGGGGGGGGGGGGGGGGGGGGGGGGAACGTGGCGCCTAGGGAACCTGCTTGGGAAGAAGGCTAACCTGTTAAGCTCTCTAGCCTTCCTGCTACGCTGTCGAGATGAGAACGCGATTCCACGATTTACCTCGGCAGCCAGGTGAATCTACCGTTCAGCCAGCTCTGCCCTGTTGCGGGAAACGATACACTTCACTAGGAGGCAGCTGGATTTAAAAGGTCGCGAACTGCTGGCTATACATCTGCAGTTGACAGAGGTACTCTCACAATTAGATTTTGAGTGGGTCGACGCGGCCACCACAGCAAAAGAAGGCCACAGAGAAACAGAAAGGGTAGTTCGCGCGGATTTCTTAACAACAACACGGTGCAGAACGGAAATCAACAGAAGGAACTGTCATCAATATGACGGAGAAAGAGGTCGATGCGGGTGCCATTTCGGCGCTTAAGAAAGGTATTAACTTCGCACCAGCGCTTCAGAGCATCCCTGTCTGTGATGATATAAGTGGGGTTGAACAAACAATCCGTAAGATGCCTAGTGAGAATGCTGACGAAATTCATCGCGAAACGTGTCGCATCATTTCAAAATCTAAACCACCGAGGTCTAACTTGACTAGGGCTAAACGCAATGGTCTTCACGCACTCCGCAACGACGCACTCATCGTGGTTCTGCCAGTCGACAAGGGCAATGCATCCGTCATTGTAAATAAAGCTGACTACGATGCCAAAATTCAGTTAATGCTTGAAGAGGATATATAGCGTTAACTGCCACGGGACCCGACGTCAAGAATAATGAGGAAGACATCAGAGCTTCTAAAACAGTCAATGCTGGAAGAGGGCGTTATTAAGACTCTGCTCCCTCAGGCGCCGAGACCACCTACGCTTTCTGGACTACCAGAAATCCACAACCGGATTCTCCTCTTCGTCCCATTGTGAACACCATTGGGTCACCCACTTATAGACTGGCAGAACACCTGACCAGCCTCCTTGCACCGCATGTGGGTCGTTGTGTGCATCACATCAAGAACACCGTCGACTTTCTCAACAGAATTGAACAACTGTGTCTTAGTCAAGGAGATATGATGGTTAGTTTTGGTGTGGTCTCCCTGTTTACACGTGTTCCGGTCAAAGACTGTATAGATCTCCTCTCACAATTATCTGATAGCACAATTGTGGGACTGTTTAAGCACACAGTGACATAGTCGTACTTCCTACATGGCGGCCAGTATTTCGACCAGTTGGACGGCGTGGCTATGGGAAGCCCTCTGGCTCTATCCATAGCCAAACTTTTTATGGCAAAATTTGAAGACTTCGCCTTGGACACGGCTCCAGCTAAACCAAGTTGCCTTTAGCGTTACGTTGATGACACTTTCATCATGTAGCCCCATGGTCGTGAATTTTGGAACACGTGAACAGCATTCACGGCCACATCAAGTGTAAGATGGAAGTCGAGACAGAGGGTACATTGCCCTTGCTTGACGTCCTCATTCGACGGAAAACCAAGGGGCACCTCAGCCACAGTGTCTACAGAAAACCGACACACACACACACACACACACACACACACACACACACACACACACACACACAGATCAGTATCTGCACGCTCTCAGCCACCACCATCCGGCACAAAAACGTGGCGTTCTGAATACCCTCGTCCATCGTGCTAAAGTCGTCCCAGGCGCAGCAAGTCTGCCACTAGAACTGAGCCACCTCCGAAACGTCTTCCGGGAAAAAGGGTACAGCCACGGACAGGTGTCCAGGCTATATCTGGCGTGACACGCAAGAAACACACCAACAGAGAAGAGAACACCACCGAAGAAGAAAGCAAGAAACTTGTGTTTTAGCCTTTCTGTGGTACAGTGTCGGGAAAGATTAGCCGACTCCTGACGAGATATAACATTTCATCGGTGTTCAGGCCCCCAGCAAAAATTCGTCAGCTCATAAGGCCTGTGATGGACTACCTAGGGCTAAGAACGCCTGGAGTGTACAAGATACCATGTCAGTGTGGCTGTTACTACGTCGGCCAAACAGTACGCATGGTAGAGCAACGTCGGAAAGGAACACGAGAGGTGCTTACACCTACGCTATCCAGAAAAATCAGCCGTGGAAGAACACGCCTTAGAAAATGGACACCGAATTCTATTCGACGAAACATCTGTCGTTATGAAAGCGGAGGGATTTTGCGATAGCGTCATAAAAGAAGCTATTGAAATAAAAACCGCTGAAAACACCATCAACAAGGACGGATGTTTGCAACTCAGCACAGCCTAGGACCCGGCTATCGCGATGTTAAAACGGGCGCGATGAACGCGGTATGAAAACATGATCATATATGGCGTGGAAGAGAGCACCAGTGACGTCACAGCCAGCAGTGCGGCTGTATAACGACGCGGCCACGACGACACAGCAGTCAGTCTTACCACTTGAGAATGACCGGGGAGAGCTCGGTCGAAAGCCCGTGGGATTTTAACCACCCGACGCGGCTGGAAACCCGCAAATTTTTATTAACTATCAATCTTCTCATAAAATTCACCATTAAACAGGAAATAAGATGATAAAAGCACATGATCAAATAAGGCCGTAATGTTAGTATCAAGATGTCGGCTGATAAGAGAAAGAGTCCTTTAAAGGTACCGGTGCATAATGACAGCAATGTCAGGCTAAATAATAATGATGTGCTAGTTAGTTTTGACGTGTTAAGTCTCTGAATAAAATCCATAGAATTACGAATGTGGTGACTCCATTTTCCTACCAATTGTTTTAATTAGGAAGTCAAGTGTTTGGCAGAAAAATACGTCGGTGAACCAATAGCGCTCGTTATAGGTCTCATAGACCTCTACACTCTCATACTTAGACATTTTGTGAACTTTAGGAAGACCATAATATCTCGGTGGTACTTCTTTTGACTTCCTTTGGTAGTGATGAAGCGTTCAGCAAGGCAGCAGTCCATACTGTCACCTTGATAGTAGGATCTTTGTTAATCTTCCGTTATGCACCAGAACTAAGTAGACCACATAGCTCTTCCTTGTAGACTTTCTGAGGCAAAAGGACGGGAGCATTACCCGCACGCGCTGCAGTCGGAAAACTATAAGCGCGATGCCATAGATAGTACAAGGGTTCTAATATCGATACGCGCTGCTGCTGCGACTCACGGAGACAGAGGATAACAGCATAACCGCGAGAGACTAATCACAGAATATCAACCAAAACCAAGATTTAATGGGAAGCATAACACGAGCCAGCCACGGCTCAACCTCCCGCCCTCAAACAAACACGATGCTGGAAGGGGGGGGGGGGGGGGGCTACTTAACCATCAGACTAACTAACTGGATTTAACCTGGCTAAGGTGAACCCAGTACTGGTTACCGGAATGGTTATCCTTAACCAGCAGATTCACCGGGCCTAAAATGCGCAAATTGGTGCTAGGCCCCAGAAAATGAGGAGTAAATTTACTCATATTTCCGACACGCAGCTGCCTACTGGGGAAACTACGGACATAGACCTGATCTCCTAGCCTCCCTCTAAAGGTTCGCCGATTACGATTGTAACGCTCACCTTGATTATTATGGACCCTGAGTATATTACGTCTGGCACGGTTCCAGTTTTCATTGATGACTTGAGGAACTAGATCTTGAATTCCCCACAAGTTCTGAAAAGGGGAATTAACAGGATAGGAAAGGATCAAAGAGGCGGGAGTAGCTCCCAAGGCTTCATGATTGGTGGTATTAAAAGCAAAACTAAGCCAAGGAAGACTAGAGTCACACTTACTAGGCGTTTTCTGAAATCAAAGCGGATTTACGATTTCGGTTAACCCTCTCCGTAAAGCATGCCTGCGGATAGTACGACGCAGACGTGATATGCTTGACACCGTTCTGAAAATAGGACGCCTTGAAAGGAGCCGAAAGGAAGGCCGGCGCATTATCGCTAACAATTTTCTTAGGGGGGCCAAAAACAATGAAAACTTTAGTTAAATGAGAAATAGTGGTGGTAGCAGTGACGTTACGGCTCGGAAGGAGCCAAGTGAATCCGGAGAACGCATCAATAATAACTAACACGTATCGATGACCTTTCTTAGTACGAAGAAAGGGTCCTAGATAATCGATATAGAGCTTGTGCGTAGGACAGGACTCGCGCTCAGAGCTCAGCAAACCCTGTTGAAGAGCATTCTTGGGTTTGACTACATTATACAGCCGATATTGCTATACCATCTCTCTGACATTTCGCTCCATGGAGGGCCAAGAGGCTTTGACTTTTTTCAGAGTCTTAGGAACTTATAAGTGGCTACCCACCAACGAATCATGAAAGTACCGAAAAACCGGGCGCACCAGAGCTACTGGCAAACTTCTTTAACTGCTTCGCATGCCCGACCCTTTTACGCAGAATGCAACTGTTAATAATATACTCATGCGACAGTTCCCCAGCCAAATAGGGTCCTGATCCCGACGCTGAGCGACATCAAACTAAAGAGGAATTTCTCCCAATCCTGTCTCCATCTGTCTCCCGGGTTCCCTCACTAGGTGTAGATTCGGCGAACTACAGGCTGAGGACATCCGCAAGGATATTTTCAGTGTCTCTCACGTGTTTAACTTCAAATTAAATGCGTACCTCTCATCTGGCACTACGGCCAGTTTTACGGCTAAAATACCAGCATTAGATGTGTCATTTTGGACAATAAACCTTTTATTAAAGTATGGTACTCCTAGAAATGGACGATTGGCTACAGCTGCCTTAATATACTCAAACGCGGGCTCCTGGACAGGTCCTTATTCAAAACGCACTCTCTTCCGGCACTGTTCGTTTGAGGTCGCGGCCAACTAAGCAAAATTGGGGACAAAACGCCTAAAATAGTTCAACATGCCTATGAACCTAGCAATTCCGAGTTTATCAGTAGGCGGAGGCAACGCCCGTATGGTCTTAGTTCGCTCTTGTGCGATGCGAATACTCTGACCTGACACTAGGTGACCTAAGAAGAACACCTGCTGCCTTTCTAATGTCATCTTACTGGGTTTAACAGTCAGCCCGGCTCCCTGAAACCTCGAAAGAACTTTCTGGATATGATCCAAATGGACTGAAACGAACAGCTATAGATGACTAAATCGTCCAAATAATTATAGGCAAACACTAATTTCAAGTCCCTAAGGATATTATCCAGCAAACGAGTTGCCAAACCAAAAGGAACTCTGTCAAACAGATTCCAATGAGTACAAAATGCGGTAACATGTTTACATTCTTCAGCTAATGGAATCTGACAACAGGCTTGGTTCAAACCAAGAACAGTAAACCAATTAGTACCGGCAAACCAGGTAAAAGTTATGCAGATCAGAGGCAGAGGTACATTCGAAGACAACCTTAGTGTTCAAGCACCCGGTAGTTAACCACAGGTCTGAAATAGTGCTCCTGATCCTTGGGAACATGGCATATGGGGGAAGCATAAGTAGATGTAGAAGGCGTAATAACTCCTTGTTGGAGCATTTGTGATATTCTCGCCTTCAGTATCTTCACCTTAGGAGGTGAGAGGCGACGTGGGGGCTGCCTGACAGGACTATCGTCGGATAGAACGATATGGTAATTAAGAACATTAGTGACACTCAAGTTATCACCAAGAAGCTCAGGAAAACTCTGTAACAAATCCCGTAATTGAGAAGCGTGATGCGGCGAGAGATGGGTAAGATCAAACTCATTAGCCACATCCTGAACGGCCAATGCATCTGCATTTCGATGCACAATACGTTTAGCGCACTTATAAAACGAAACATAAGGTGGCTTGCGGAGTATGGATGTAGATGTAGAAACTTCTCCACAGGAGCTAACTTAAAGAAAAAGGTGTGCCCAGAATAATCCAAGAATAACCCAGTATTTACTGAAATCACATCCCAAAATTAGATCGACCGGCAGCTCCTTGACCGAGGCTAATGACAAGGGCCAGGAAAAATCCCCCATCGATATACTCCCTCGGACCCAATCATGCAGAGGCAACACCTGGTCATTGGCCACCCGACATCTCTGCACCGGAGAAAGCACCGACCGAAGTTTCGTAAAATGACCAACTTCCAAAAACCACTCGAAGCACAATAATGAAAATGAGCTACCAGAATCGGAAAGAGCACAGATCGGTTCGCCACCTACTCGAGAACAAACGTAAGGCGAGGGCGGTGAAGAGGGAGCGACAACACGGGTACGCCAGCGTCTAAAGGCTCGATCACGAGATAGCTGCCCAGTCCGGCGTCATTTATTGGCTCTGAGAGCGCGAGGCTGAATCCGAGAGCGCTCCAAGTGAGCCGTGCTGCCGCACCTGAAACAACCCCGGGGTTCCAGTTTTACGGCTTCAGCGGATGCAGACACTTCGGAATTTCCCTTGCCAGCGCCGGTGGCCTGCCCCTTAACTTCGTGACATACATCGTATCCAAGTGGCAACGCCCATATCGCTACAACCGCGGCACGGAGTTCTTCCCAAGCTGAAGGCTGATTACGGAAAACATAGTGCTACTTATCCGCAACGCGCATTCCCCTAAGAACAATAGACACCGGCTATTGTTCAGGCAAATCGATTAACAAAGCCAAGGACGCCGTCTGAACTCTGTCCACATACTGATGTAACTGCTCTTTATCCCGCTGCATCTCCCAAATGTAACGACATTCAAGCAGTTTTCGAACTCCGGTGGTCAATCTCTGCCTAATGACGAGCTCCCTCAATTGCTGTAAGGAGAACACTTCAGTCATGGCTCGGAAGAGGAGGTTCTGCAACTCACTTCTAGCTAACAGGTACGGCAGTGACAAAATTACTTGGTGTGGAACCACGAAAGGGAGAAGCATAAAGTTCAAGACGAACCGACAACCGTAATAATTTTTCGACCTGTTCAAGCCACTCCACGACTAATTCAGTAATATCACGAGAGGATTAGGCAACTTGGCAAACATTCCGTCTAACTTCACCGAGGACGTAACAGTACCATCCCGGGCAGGCTCTCGCCCTCTCCCGAACACAGCAAGTCCCGCTCCTCAATCCTCTTCTCACAAAATCTAAACACGTAACATTAAACTGCAATGCACTAACCAAAGAGCCCAATTCGGTGGCTAATTTTTTATGGTGATCTTCCAAAGCTAACATGCCCAAATCCGCTTTCCGATTTGTTAAATACATTAACTGGGCCTACACCCTATCCAATAGACTGGCACTAGGTTGAGTGCCTTCCAAAACGCAAATAGTGTCCTCAAGGCCCCTAACAGCCTTCAACAAAAATTCAGTGGCCGCTCCTGTCTCACCCAACACCGCCGGCGTGACGTCAACCGGCTGAAAAACGGCAGCACCTAAACGGGCCACTAAATCCGGATCACTGCTCTCAGTAGCTTGGCGCCTTATTTCCAACTCGTAAACAAGATGTTCCTGAGCAGGCCGATCCCCGGACTCTGACTGACCGCCATTACAATACACCTGAAACAATCAACACCCAAAACAATGTGGTGTCACAGAACAGAAATAAAATTGAAACTAACAGTAACTGAAATGGCAAGAACACAAACGTAACCACGCTCTGCTACCAGTGAAATCCCTGGGCTAGCAGGACGGAGCGGATGCGGTTATATTTGTGGAAAGAGGTCAAAATATGTTACTGTCAGTTGCACACCATCATACAAAATTTATTTCTTAAAACACACAATCAGACAAGCAAGAATCAAAACTCTCAAGGTTTTAACGAAAGACCTCCTTTGATTTAATTTAGATCGGCTGAAGGCCACATCGAAAATCCAAGGCACAAGGCCTAAGCAAGGTACAGGAGTTCTTCTGGCGGTTTCACTTCTTCAGAATTTTTTATCTTCAATATAAATAGGCTGAAAGCCTTAGATTTAATGTTATCCCATATAACGCGGCTGAAGGCCTCACGTTAATCAAGAATAGTCTCGCGGCTTAAGGCCGAGACAAAGATTTTCAAAGTTTAATTTAAATTGGCTGAAAACTCGGTTGAAGGCCGCATATCAACAAAACAATTTTACGGATTTTGCCTGGGAAGAAGAGCTTTCAATTTGAAAAGGCTGAAGGCCTGATCTCAAAATACTTCGTGTAAAACTCTGCTGCAGGCCTCATATAAAAAAATTACAATCTTATGACTTAAGGGCAAGACAAGGATTTTGAATTTTTAATTTAATAGAGATTAAAACACACATCATGGAGAAAACAATTTTACGACTTAAGGCCTAAAGGAAGAGATTCTGAATTTCAACTAAAATAGGATAAAGTCTTTATCCTAAAATGCTTCACATAACTCTCGGCTGAAGGCCACATACGAAACCCAAATAATCTCACGTCTTAAAATTAAAAATTGGAAATTTCTTTGTCTGGGCTTTAACTGAAAAACTCGGCTGAAGGCCACATAAAAACTACAAAATATTTCTTCCGGCTTAAATCCTAGACAAAATTTTCAACTCTTGATTTGAAAAGGCTGAAAACTCGGCTGAAGGCCACATACCTACTTGAAACCAATTTACGGCTTAATGTCTAGGCACAAGGAATTTGCAATTTTAATTTTGAAAGGCTGAAACTCGGCTGAAGGCCACATACCAGTCAAGAAACTTTTTTACGCCTTAAGGCCTAAGAAGAAAAGCCTTGAAATTTCAATAAGCAAAAACTCCGCTGAAGGCCACACACAGTACTTAAGACTAAAAAGGAAATCACTCTGTAAAACACAAGGAGCGGCGCTCAGAAGGTTCCAACCTGGGGAAGTAACTAACGCACTTTTAGGTGAAACAGGCAGCCAGACCGACAACTTCTTAATCAAAAGGCAACCCAACAAAAAGCCAGCCGAGGAACCAACCAACAACATCAGTTCTACTGCACCTGAACAGCAAAACGACAACAAGATGTCAATCGCACAACGTTCCGGATACTGGTGGCCAATCAAGCCAAATGAGAATAAACGCCCAAAACTACCAACACCTCAGCTGTCACACTACACGCTGTGCTGTACAATACCAACACGATGTGGAAAATACACTGCCAGAAACTACGTCAACAACCACTTTAGGTCACTGGAACGTCAACGGCCACAACACAGGAGATACCTCTGGTTCACTTAATTTAAGTCATTCCTTCATTAATGAAGTTTAACACCACACAGGAAGACGGCTGCAATTCTAATCGACTTGAACGCACACACGTGTGGATCTCTCAGAAAGTGACAACCAGGATCAAACCAAGAGATGTGATAGCAGTTGAGGCTTGATAGTAGGTTAAGTGAGCACTCAACTTTAGTGTCCAGTTTCGGTGGCTGACGAACTTCGTAACCCTCGCAAGAAGTGCCTCACAACTCCAACCGCACGTGCACGCCGCCAGCGGCTCCGGTCTGACCACGCGCCACAGAGACTTCCTCGTTGCTCTGACCCAACGGACCGACTGTCACACACAGCACACCCGGAAAACATATCCGCCACACCAGACATAGTACAGCAGTACTAGTATCGATACACACTGCTACTGCGGCTCACGGAGAGAAGACAGCAACGTTATTGCGGTAACCACTGGGCTACAACAAATGATTAAAAAAAAAAAAAAAACAAGGCACCCATCCAGCCAGCCACGGCTCACATACGTTGCAAAGAGCAATGGTGCTGACAATTCCTTTCAGTATTCAATACTGCCTTCTCACGTTGCCATCCTGATAAGTCAATGTTGACTTTTATAGAAGAGATATTCATTTTCCAAAAACATCGCAGTTCTTCCACATAAAACATGTTCCTTAATTCTACAACACTTATTCAAAAAATGGCTCTGAGCCCTATGAGACTTAACATCTATGGTCATCAGTCCTCTAGAACTTAGAACTACTTCAACCTAACTAACCTAAGGACAGCATACAACACCCAGCCATCACGAGGCAGAGAAAGTCCCTGACCCCGCCAGGAATCGAACCCGGGAACCCGGGCGTGGGAAGCGAGAACGTACAACAGTTATTGTTTCTATACAGGCTACACTTTAGTTTCTTTTTTTGGCGTGCTTTTGCCTAGAGCGGAATGCTGTCTGTGTATTTCATTGGTCAAATTTTTCAGTGTAACGAAAATATGATTCTCTATAAATTGTTCGAAACAAAGAGTAGGATATGACCAAATGAGGAAGCAAATAGACCAGCGTGAGGCCTAGTTTTGCGAAAAACGATTTAACTTCTTTAAATAAATCAGGGTAACTGAGAAAAAGTTAAATCTTTCGTTGCTGATGGGATACATCTGTCATACTAAAGTCATACGCAGTGTTTAGAATTGTCACATCGATGTCTCATATCTGCCTAGTGTTAGCGAGATGCTTTAGGAGCTTTAAGTAGAATGCTATAGACCACAGGGTGTACTCAAAAAATGTCTGAAGTAACTAATTGTGTTTTCTTATACATCATAGTTATTGTTTTGCAACACTACTATAAATCTCAGAAATTCTGCTGGTTTGTACATAATGCGGATGTAGTGGAAGATAGATGCTCCAGAAAGTGGCGCAAAATGTGCAAAATATTAATTTGTGTTATGTCAAAGTCATGTGTAAATATTATGTCGATATTTTGTGACCATACTTTGTCCATAATTAGCGTCCTGATACAATCGCTCTTAAACAAAAAAAATTAAGTCTGAAATCCTAGGTTCACTTGAAAATATGTATCTATTAGGCTGGTGCAGAAGTTCACAGCTTTTTTTTTTGTCAGCTGGTATTCAGGTTGCTAAGGGTTTATTTAACGATTGTCAGTTTTTATTGTTAGTTCACTGTTGCTATTTGAGTTTACATGTTGAAATTTTGTGTCTGAAGATAGTGAGTGGAGCTGTCGACGCTACAAAATGGAGTACAAACAGGATAAATCGGAACATTTCCGACATTTTACACGGTCTGAGTTCATTCGAGGGGCTACAGCAGCGGAGGCACCCAGAAACATTTGCACCGTGTGTGGGGATAATACTATTGGACAGAGAACTCTAAGGAAGTGGTTTTCTCTTGTTAAGGAGGATCGTTTTGACGTTAATGATTTCGCTGTTTAAAGGAAGTCGTTCACACTCATGAACCCACAATGATCCACGCGAGTGTACTCGAGAGCTGGTAAATGTGGTAAACTGCAATTATTTCACCACCGTACGAATTTAAGTGCAATGGGAAAGGCTCAAACATCAAGAGTACGGGTGCCGCATGCCCTAAGCCAAAATCACAAAATCAGCAGGTGACCACATGTGCATCATTGCTTGGCTCGTGAACAACACCGGCGTTGACTACTCCGTACCGCTATTGGGGTGCAAAATAACTGATGATGGTCGAAGAACAGAGGATATAGAACATAGACTGGAAATGGCAGGGAAAGCGTTTCTGAAGAAGAAAAATTTGTTAACATCGAGTATAGATTTCAGTATCAGGAAGTCGTTTCTGAAAGTATTTGTATGGAGTGTAGTCATGTATGGTTCAAATGGTTCAAGTGGCTCTGAGCACTATGGGACTTAACATCTATGGTCATCAGTCCCCTAGAACTTAGAACTACTTAAACCTAACTAGCCTAAGGACAGCACACAACACGCAGTCATCACGAGGCAGAGAAAATCCCTGACCCCGCCGGGAATAGTACCCGGGAACCCGGACGTGGGAAGCGAGAACGCTACCGCACGACAGCCGTGTATGGAAGTGAAACATGACGATAAATAGTTTGGACAAGAAGAGAATAGAAGCTTGCGAAATGTGGTGCTACAGAAGTATGCTAAAGATTAGATGGGCAGATCACATAACTAACGATGAAGTATTGAATAGAATTCGGCAGAAGAGGAATTTGTGACACAACTTGACAAGAAGAAGGGACCGGTTGGTAGGACATGTTCTGAGGGATCAAGGGATCACAAATTTAGCACTGGAGGACAGCGTGGAGGGTAAAAATCGTAGACGGAGACCAAGAGATTAGACGGAAACCAAGAGATGAATACACTACGCAGATTCAAAAGGATGAAGGTTGCAGTAGGTACTGGGAGATGAAGAAGCTTGCACAGGATAGAGTAGCATGGAGAGTTGCATCAAGCCAGTCTCAGAACTGAAGACAGCAAACAACAACAATGCTAACACAGGGAAACGAAAGGAATGGTTGAGCCCAGCAAAGCAGCAACTCCCCGAACAACGACCTGTAATCATCTACAAAAGATGATGTTATGCATCTAGTGCGCTACGAATTGCTTCCCCGAAGTGTAACCATCACTGCTGACGTTTATTCTCAGCAACCGAGACGTTTTGCAGACGCAATCCAAGAACGACAAGGAGGAAGACCGCGTGAAGTGATGCTACTCCACGATAATGACCACCCGCATTTTGCTAGGCTGAGGGAAGACACTATACGGGAGTTGTGTTGGGGAGTCCTTCCGCAACCACGTTATTCAGCTGATCTGGTGTCCTCAAACACAGATACAACATTGAAGGAACTTCCCTTTCCAATGAAGATGCTCTATGAACATGGCTCGACGAGTTCTTCGCCTCAAAACCACGTGATTTCCACAGTCGCGGAATATAAAACGTACTCCAGCGTTGACAGATTGTTTTAAATAGAGAAGGAGAATGTATTATTGATAAACGTCTGTGTTACGTTAGAACTTATGCACCAGACAAATACCTTTTCTGCATGGGACACGGCAGTCCGCAGAGCTTACCGGTGTGACGGGATGCCGCAGCGTGAGGGGAACGTGCATCCAGCCATGAGGTTGCCCCGCTGAACTGCAGGCGTTCATGAACAGTACAAGGCGTAGGGTAGTATCTGACAACTTCTCGGGCTTCAAACTACCCATTTCAGCGATAGTATTGCTCGTAACGGGAATCAGGCGTGTACCGGGTAATCATCAATATACACATGTCTCATAGAGGGTATAACACCAAAAATGCAGACAAAGTACCGTCTGCAACATCCAAAATTTTCGCCGTTTAATTTTCGTTGATATCTTGCACTATACTCTTGATTCTGATGCTATATGCTGTACTACAGAAACTAAATACATCAATACTTCGAATACGTATTAAATAAAAATTTGACTGTATATAATTGATTGTAATTATAATAGAAGTATTATAAATTGCCGGGTAATAGCCAAGGGAACTTTATTGAGATGTATCAATAGCAAAGACGAAATGATAATAGCTGTACCGATGTTTATCTTTGCGCATGGAGAGCCTCTGTCGCGTGGCGTGCAGATGGGAGGCAGAGCAGTTTGTGTCATGAAAGAGTGCGGAAGTGTTTGTTGAACGCTCCGGCCGACCCGGTGTGTACCTATACTCGCGCCAGTGTAGACATCCCTCACTCGTTAACCTGCGATTACTGAGAGCACGGTAGGAGTGGACCGGCGGGGGAAGCTGCAGTTTCAACTGTTGCCTGTCCCGTATGTATCCGTGGCTCTGGAGACGACTCGGGGTTCCTCTCATCAAGCAGCAGCAGCAACAGCAGCTCCGCATTGTCGTGGGCTACATACTTGTCATCCGCACAGCTACAATATCGAAGGACTGTTAATTGACAAACATTGTAGTGTAGAGAGGCTTCAACCAGCAACATTTCATTCACAGAGTGTGAATAACTTGAATAATAACTTGCAAAAGTTAAAATTTCTAGGACACCTGTGTTGCATTGTCCTCATACATTATTACCATGCAGGGTTCCTTTCCTTTCCATGCAATCGTCGAGTGTCATATGAATATCAAAACTGATTAAATATTTACTGCTAGTTTCGTGTACTTCATACTGACCAGTTTCAGTCTAAATTTTCTGCCTTAGTAACTACATTGTTGTATTGCTTAACAGAAGCTACTTACAGCAAAATAAGTTTCGCTGGCAAAACAAATAACTACAGATACAATATAAATCTCCCACATGAACCATGGACCTTGCCGTTGGTAGGGAGGCTTGCGTGCCTCAGCGATACAGATAGCCGTTCCGTTTGTGCAACCACAATGGAGGGGTATCAGTAGAGAGACCAGGCAAATGTGTGGTCCCTGAAGAGCTGCAGCAGCCTCTTCAGTAGTTGCAGGGGCAACAGTCTGGATGATTGACTGATCTAACCCTGTAACACTAATCAAAACGGCGTTGCTGTGCTGGTACTGCGAACGGTTGAAAGCAAGGGGAAACTACAGCCGTAATTTTTCCCGTGGGCATACACCTTTACTGTATGCTTAATGATGATGGCGTCCTCTTGGGTAAAATATTCCGGTGGAAAAATAGTCCCCCATTTGGATCTCCGGGCGGGGCTACTCAAGGGGATATCGTTATCAGGAGAAAGAAAACTGGCATTCTACGAATCAGAGCGTGGAATGTCAGACCCATTAATCGCGCAGGTAGGTTAGAAAATTGAAGAAGGGAAATTGATAGGTTACAAATAGATGTAGTGGGAATTAGAGAAGTTCAGTGGCAGGAGGAACAAGACTTCTGGTCAGGTGAATACAGGGTTATAAATACAAAATCAAATAGGGGTAATGCAGGAGTAGGTTTAATAATGAATAAAAAATAGGAGTTCGGGTAAGCTACTACAAACAGCATAGTGAACGCATTATTGTGGCCAAGATAGACACGAAGCCCACGCCTACTACAGTAGTACAAGTTTATATGCCAACTAGCTCTGCAGATGACGAAGAAATTGAATAATTTCTTTTATTTCATCATAAATTTCTTCAGATGGTGAAGGAAGACGAAAATTAAATAGTCATGGGTGACTGGAATTCGGTAGTAAGAAAAGGGAGAGAAGAAACATAGTAGCTGAATATGGATTGGCCTTCAGTTGCTTCAATTTCTTCATCTGCAGGGCTAATTGGCATATAAACTTATACTACTGTAGTAGACGTGGGCTTCGTGTCTATCTTGGCCACAAAATGCGTTCACTATGTTGTTTGTAGTAGCGCGTAATGGGGCCCCTTAGGGATATGGCGGCTAAGAAGGGGAAGAAATCCAGTGTGCACTCCATGTGCATTTCCGGAGGAGTCATTCCTGATGTGGAAATGGTACTTCCGGATGCCATGAAGAACACAGGGTGCAGACAGCTGCAGGTGGTGGCACATGTCGCCACTAATGACGCGTGTCGCTTTGGATCTGATGAAATTCTCTCTGGATTCCAGCGGATATCTGATTTGGTGAAGGTTGCCGGTCTTGCTTACTAGATGAAGGCAGAGCTCTCCATCTGCAGCATCGTTGACAGAACCGACTGCGGACCTTTGATGCAGAGCCGGGTGGAGGGTCTGAGGGTCAGAGGCTCAGACGGTTTTGCGACCGTGTTGGCTGCAGATTCCTTGACTTGCGTCAGAGGATGGTGGGGTTTCGGGTTCCGCTGAATAGGTCAGGAGTTCACTACACTAAGCTGGCGGCTACACGGGTAGCGGAGGCTGTGTGGCATGGACTGGGCAGTTTTTTAGGTTAGAAGGCCTCGGGAAAGTACGGGGAGGGCTGCAATCTCAAAGGGTTCATAGCACATACAGGACGTGCTTGGATCAAGGAACAGTCGGAATTGCAGTTGTAAATTGTTGTAGTTGTGCTGGGAAAGTCCCTGAGCATCAAGCGCTAATAGAAAGCACAGAAGCTGAAATCGTTATAGGTACAGAAAGCTGGCTAAAGCCTGAAATAAGTTCTGCAGAAACCTTTACAAAGTCTCAGACGGTGTTCAGGAAAGATAGATTAGGCAGAATTGGTGGTGGACTGTTTGTGTCTGTCAGTAGTGGTTTATCTTGTAGTGAAGCCGAAGTAGGTACTCAGTGCGAATTCGTATGTGTGGTGGTTATACTTAACAACTGAATTGGCTCCTCCTACAGACCCCCAGACTCCGATGATATAGCTGCTGAACAGTTCAGAGAAAATTTGAGTCTCGTAACAAATAAATACCCTCACTCTAACGGTTATAGTTGGTGGGGACTTCAACCTTCCCTCGTTATGTTGGCAAAAATACTTGTTCAAAACCGTTGGTAGGCGAAAACATATTCCGAGATTGTCCTAAATGCTTTCTCCGAAAATTGTTTCGAGCAGTTAGTCCACGAACCCACATGAATTGTAAATGGTTGCGAAAACACACTTGACCTCTTAGTCATGATGCTATTAGCTCTGGACTGTTTGTGGCTGATACAGGGATTAGTGATCACAAGGTCGTTGTAGCTAGGCTCAATGCCATTTCTTCCAAATCCACCAGAAACAAACGCAAAATAAAAGCGGATGAAGTGTCACTAGAAGCCTTCCTAAGAGACAGTCTCCATTCCTTCCGAACTGACTACGCAAATGTAGACGAGATGTGGCTCAAATTCAAAGATATAGTAGCAACAGCAATTGAGAGGTTCATACATCATGAATTGGTAAGAGATGGAACGGATCCCCCATGGTACACAAAACAGGGCCGAACGCTATTGCAGAGGCAACTGAAAAAGCATGCGAAGTTCAGAAGAATGCGAAATCCCGAAGATTGGCTAAAATTTACAGACATGCGAAATTTGGCACGTACTTCGATGCGAGATGCTTTTAATAGGTTCCACAACAAAACATTGTCTCGAAATTTGGTAGAAAATCCGAAGAAATTCTGGTCGTATCTAAAGTACACAAGCGGCAAGACGCAGTCAATACTTTCGTCGCGCAGTGCCGATGGTACTGTTACCGACGACTGTGAAGGTAAAGCGAACTTACTGAACCCAGTTTTCCGAAATTACTTTACCAGGGAAGACGAACAGAACATTCCAGAAATTGAAACACTAACAGCTGCTAGCATGAGTTTCTTAGAAGTAGATACCTTCGGGGCTGCGAAGCAACTCTAATCGCTTGATATGGGCAAGTCTTCAGGTCTAGATTGTATACCGATTAGGTTCCTTTCAGATTACGTTGGTACAATAGCTCCCTACGTAGCAACCATATACAACCACTCGCTCACCGATAGACCTGCACCTACAGATTGGAAAATTGCGCAGGTCGCACCAGTGTTCAAGAAGGGTAGTAGGAGTAATCCATTTAACTACAGACCTATATCATTGACGTCGGTTTGCAGTAGGGTTTTGGAGCATATACTGTATTCAAACATTATGAGTCAACTCGAAGGGAACGATCTATTGATACGTAATCAGTATGGTTTCAGAAAACATCGTTCTTGTGCAACGCAACTAGCTCTTTATTCGTACGAAGCAATGGCCGCTATCGACAGGGGATCTCAAGTTCATTCAGTATTTCTAGATTTCCGGAAAACTTTTGATACCGTTCCTCAAAACCGCCTTCTAATCAAGCTGCGCGCCTATGGGGTATCGTCTCAGTTATGTGACTGGATTCGTGATTTCCTGTCAGGAAGGTCGCAGTTCGTAGTAATAGACGGCAAATCATTGAGTAAAACTGAAGTGATATCAGGTGATCCCCAGGGAAGCGCCCTGGGACCTCTGCTGTTCCTGATCTATATAAATGACCTGGGTTCTCTTAGGTCGATCGCAGATGATGCTGTAATATACCGTCTAGTAAGGTCATCCGAAGACCAGTATCAGTTGCAAAGCAATTTAGAAAAGATTGCTGTATGGTGCGGCAGGTGGCAGTTGGTAAATAACGAAAAGTCTGAGGTGATCCACATGAGTTCCAAAAGAAATCCGCTGGAGTTCGATTACTCGATAAATAGTACAATTCTCAAGACTGTCAATTCAACTAAGAACCTGGGTGTTAAAATTACGAACAACTTCAGTTGGAAAGAGCACATAGATAATATTGTGGGTAAGGCGAGCCAAAGGTTGCGTTTCATTGGCGTGACACTCAGAAGATGCAGCAAGTCCACTGAAGAGACAGCTTACACTACACTCGTTCGTCCTCTGTTAGAATATTGCTGCGCCTTGTGGGATCCTTAGCAGGTGGGATAGGCGGAGGACATTGAAAGGGTGCAAAAAATGGCAGCTCCTTTTGTATCATCGCGTAATAGGGGAGAGAGTGTGGCAGATATGATACGCGGGTTGGGGTGGAAGTCATTAAAGCAAAGACGTGTTCCGTCGCGGCGAGATCTATTTACGAAATTTCGGTCACCAACTTTCTCTTCCTAATGCGAAAATATTTTGTTGAGCCAAACCTACATAGGAAGGAATGATCATCAAAATAAATTAAGAGAAATTAGAGCTCGAACAGAAAGAATTAGGTGTTCGTTTTTCCCGCGCGCTGATCTGGAGTGGAATGGTAGAGAGATAGAATGAATGTGGTTCGATGAACCCTCTGCCAAGCACTTAAATATGAATTGCAGAGTAGTCATGTAGATGTAGATGGGGGGTAAGATATGAAAGAGGAAGCAGCCTGGTAGAATTTTGCACAGAGCCCAACTTAATCAAAGCCAACACTTGGTTCAAGAATCGTAAGAGAAGGTTGTATACATGGAAGAATCCTGGTGATACTAGCAGGTATCCGATAGAGATTTAGGAACCAGGTTTTAAGTTGTATCTTACCGTTGTATAGTCTAAGAGATTTCCAGGGGCAGATGTGGACTCTTACCACAATCTATTGGTTATGAACAGTAGATTAAAACTGAAGAAACTGCAAAAAGGTGGAAATTTAAGTACATGGGACCTGGATAAACTGACTAAACCAGAGGTTGTACAGAATTTCAGGGGGAGCATAAGGGAACATTTGAAAGAATGAGGGAAAGGAATACAGTAGATGAAGAGTGGGTAGCTTTGAGGGATGAAATAGTGAATGCAGCAGAGGACAAGTAGGTAAAAAGACAAGTGCTAGCAGAAATCCTTGGGTAACAGAAGATATATTGAATTTAATTGATGAACGGAGAAAATATAAAAATGCCGAAAATGAAGCAGGCAAAAATGAGAACCACAGGAAGTGCAAAATGGCTAAGCAGGGTTGGCTACAGGACAAATGTAAGGATGAGGAGGCTTATCTCACTTGGGGGAAGATAGATACTGCCTACAGGAAAATTAAAGAGACCGTTTGAGAAAAGAGAACCAACTGCATGAATATCAAGAGCTCCGATGGAAACCCAGTTCTAAGCAAAGAAGGGAAAGCAGAAAGGTGGAAGGAGTATATAGAGGGTCTATGCAAGGGCGATGTACTTGAGGACAATTTTATGGAAATGGAAGAGTATGTAGATGAAGATGAAATGGGAGATACGATACTGCGTGAAGAGTTTGAGAGAGCACTGAAAGACCTGAGTCGAAACAAGGCCCCGGGAGTATATAACATTCCATTAGAACTACTGACAGCCTTGGGAAAGCCAGTCGTGACAAAACTCTACCATCTGCAGACGAAATACCCACAGACTTCAAGAAGAATATAATAATTTCAATCCCAAAGAAAGCAGGAATTGACAGATGCGAAAATTACCGATCTGTCAGTTTAATAAGTCACGGCTGCCAAACACTAACGCGAAATCTTTACAGACGATTGGAAGAACTAGTAGAAGCCGACGTCAGGGCAGATCAGTTTCGATTCCGTAGAAATATTGGAATACGTGAGGCAATACTAACCCTACGACTTATCTTAGAAAATAGATTAAGTCTACAAATGCTAGAAACGTATGTTTGCCTTTCCTTAGAGTATTCCAGTCAACACTGTCAAAAGTTTTCTCTCTTTCAATTTCTGAAGGTTGCAGGCGTAATATACAGGGAGCGAAAGGCTATTTACAATTTGTACAGAAACCAGATGGCAGTTATAAGCGTCGAGAGGCATGATAGGGAATCAGTGGTTGGGAAGGGGGTGAGACAGGTTTGTAGCTTCGCCCCGATGTTATTCAATCTGTATATTGAGGAAGCAGTGAAGGAAACAAAAGAAAAATTCGGAGTAGGTATTAAAATCTATTGTAATACTATCAATGTTTTTATTTCATCTCAATGTCATCGGCAAACCTCACAGACAGCAAAGGACTACGAACAGCAGTTATGCGGAATGGATAGTGTCTTTAAAGGAGGATAAAAGATGATATCAACAAAAGCCAAA
The DNA here is from genome assembly GCF_023897955.1 of Schistocerca gregaria. Lineage (NCBI taxonomy): Eukaryota > Metazoa > Arthropoda > Insecta > Orthoptera > Acrididae > Schistocerca > Schistocerca gregaria. The sequence goes on from NC_064927.1 coordinate 43,381,913, forward strand.
CGAGGATAATAGAATGTTGTCGAATTAAGTCGGGTGATGCTGAAGGTATTAGATTAGGAAATGTGACACTTAAAGTTGTAAAGGAGTTTTGCTATTTGGGGAGAAAAATAACTGATGTTGGTCGAAGTAGAGAGGATATAAAATGTAGACTGGCAACGGCAAGGAAAGCTTATCTGAAGAAGAGAAATCTGTTAACATTGAGTATAGATGTAGGTGTCAGGAAGTCGTTTCTGAAAGTATTTGTATGGAGTGTAGCCATATATGGAAGTGTAACATGGGCGATAAATAGTTTAGACAAGAAGAGAATAGAAGCTTTCGAAATGTGGTGCTACAGAAGAATGCTGAAGATTAGATGGGTAGATGACATAACTAATGAGGAGGTACTTAATAGGATTGGGGAGAAGAGAAGTTTGTGGCACAACTTGACTGGAAGAAGGGATCGATTTCTAGAACATGTTCTGAGACATCAAGAGATCACCAGTGTAGTGTTGGAGGGTAAAAATCGTAGAGGGAGACCAATAGATGAATACACCAAGCAGATTCAGAAGAATGTAGGTTGCAGTAGGTACTGGGAGATGAAGAAGCTTGCACAGGATAGAGTAGCATGGAGAGCTGCATCAAACCAGTCTCAGGACTGTAGGCTACAACAATATAAATTAAGAGAGCGCTATTTCATTTACTCTGTATCAACCTTAGAGAGTGACTTCTGCTACCTTGGTATTTATTTGATTGTTGTTATTTTAAAAGTGAAACCGATTTCTCATATGTTTAAAGGTAATTCAGTTCAATCTTTCAATAGTAAAAAATAAATGCTTCCCGTTTTCTAAATTTTGCATTAAGTTACACTGAGGTTACTGAACGTCTTTTTTTGCATAACATTTAACGTTACTTTCAAAATTTAGTGTTTCAGAATGAGTAACTTCAAGTAGTGGGGCAACTGATGACGCGATTGATGTTAGCTGATGCCACGATTACCGTTATCCAAGATGGTGGCTTTTGGAGGGAAGATAGCTCAATTGCGCTACCTCTACTAACCTAAAAAAATGACGGGAAAGAATTGGCTACCTCCACTAACCTAAGTCAACTCTTCCTAGGAAGTAGGCATAAGTCTTTATTTAAACCATTAGAGGTAGTACCACTATCAAGTGTTTTCGCCATGCTCTTGTCAAATGTTCACGAATTTTCCTCTAAGAGCTTACTCCTGCAGCTGATGCAAGTTATTATGATATTGTCACTCAATTCGAATATAATTTTTATAAATTTGTTTAAATAAGTTTAAATTTGATTAGATTTCTTTAAATTTATTATCTACCTACGGCATTAGTGTGTTACCACCACGAGGCTGAGATATAGGTTGTCGGTATGTTACATGAAATCATTCAACTCTACACATAAGACCTTATTAAGCAGTTAGAGCGAAATTAACGTGCATTTTCCAAGAGGATTGTGGTACTGCCTCTAAGAGCTCACTCCCAGAAATCATGGGAGTTAGTGTTGTGTTGCCTCCACTAGAGCCTGCTCATTCAATTCGGATATAATTTGTTTAAATTTATTATGTACCTACAGCATTAGTGTCGTGTTACCGCCATAAGAGGCTAAGATATCGATAGCTCTATTACTTGCGCTGGACATAAGTCCTTATTTAAACAATTAGAACCTCTACAACCATCAAGTGTGTTCGCCACCGTCTTTGAGAATGTTCACGAAATTTGCTCTAACAGTTTATTCTTGCAGCTGATGAGAGTTAGTATGGTGTTTCCTTTAAATTCGAATATAATTTGTTCAAATTTTTATAAATTTATTGCCTATCTACAGCATTATTTTCATGCTACCGCCATAACAGGCTGAGATATGAATAACTGTATTACATGAACTAGACATAAATCTTTATTTAAACGATTATAGCACTACAACCATCCACTCTGTTCACGAAATTTGCTCTAGCACCCGATGGGAGTTAGTATCGTGTTTCCAATTCACTTCGAATATAATCTCTATAATTTTGTATTAATTTCTTTAAATTTGTTTAAATTTATTATCTACCTACAGCATTAGTGTTGTATTACCGCCACAAGAGGCTTAGATATCGATGTTTTAATAGCTGTAGTACATGCACTGTATCTACGTGACAGCGTTGTGTTTCGTCCTCGGATAATAAACATCGTCCGGGTAGAGTAGAGTGCGGGAATCGGCATAAGAGGGCGACATACGTAAAAAGAGAGCCAGACTTTGACGCTCAAAACACCATATCTCTTCCACTGGCCCACAACGGAGCCGGTGTTGGTCTGTATTCTAGACGTTGCAGTTCACACATAAGGCGAATCTGCAAGATGGGTCCTATGGAGAGTCCTTCGAATACCAGGTCGAACGTACACCAGGATCGAGCGTCACCGCGTTGACAGAGCACCATACTACGTTCCAGTGCACGGTAGAATACGTCAATTCGACGACATTAAACGACCGGCGGCGAAGTAGTGTGCGGCAGGTGACTGGCTGTTGGTAAGCGAGAGACGGGGAGGTAGCCGTACTCCAGGTAAAGCCTGCCAAAGCAGGAAAAGGGCACCCGTGTCTGACCTGAGGGTCAAGGGAACACGGTGCCAGGCCATCCGTCAGTAGGCCGGTGAGGCTGGTCGGTCTTCGTCGCCAAAGCCTGCGGTGCAAACTAACGAAGAGAAATACTTCTCGATAGTGAACACTGACAAGGCCAAGTCCGCCCCGTTCTTTTGGTTGGGTGACGGAGTAATATCGAACCTTTAATATCATTCCAGCGCTGACAAAGGAACCGAATGCGGCCACGATGCTCCGAGCTATGTGTTTAGGCATCGGTAGTGTTTGCGCTACGTGCGGAATTCGTGATGCCCGATAGACGTTAACATATTCGGTCCGTTGATGTAGGTCCTACACACGAAGATCCACAAGCCCAGCACTTGCAAGAGACTCCGATAATTGATGGTGGTCGTGCGTGAGATGTAGTCCGTGAAGTCGATACCGAGACAACGGATTTTATCGCGCAGTGCCACCCTCGCAGGTGTCAACCCATGCCAGTGTTCAAAGCCATTAATTTATGTACATTTACACGGCATCTCGAAGCTTCGAAGTGGCTAACCAATCCAATGCTTTGCGAACATCACGTTCGTCACGAAGAGGTAACATCAGATCATCTGCATACGCAGTGCACCTAAAAAAGGAGCCACCAAGAGACAAACCCGTGAGGCGGTGTCGCAGCCCGCTTAACAAAGGTTCTAATGCTAAGGCGTACAGTATTGTCCATAATAGGCGTACCTGTGTAACACAGCGACGAATTTACAAGGTGTTCGACAGTCTAACGTTGACAAGCGCTTTCCCTGTTGCGCCACGTAGGAGACGAGTAACACCTCGGAGGAAGCGTCGGGGTAATGCTTATTCTGAAGAACAGCAGTTTAGTACGTATGACTGACGCAATCAAATGCTTGACGAATATCGCAGCCAGAGCTCCCGATACGCGACGCACCTTAGCGAGGGCAATCAGCGGCACAGGGCGGAGCGGATATTATGCGTCCCACCTATCGATGACTCATCCATTGATAGGACACGGGATGTCGTACGCAGAATTCGAGCTGCCACTCGACGCGTGAAGTTTTTCGTATCACGGTTCAACCAAGTCAATGGTCGGTAGACTGTAGTACGTGAACCTCCGTGAGGTTTACGGATTGGGATGGTGGTACCTTCCACAAATGCAGCGGGATGTTGCGCCTCTATTGTCATGAGCTCTTGACATATAGTAGTCCAATAGGGCACCAGTAGTCTCTGGAACGTCCTATAAATCTCCAGAGGTAACCCATCCGGTCCTAGTAGCTCATTGGGTGGCCCTTTTCCTATGGCATCCAACATTTCTTCTTCAGTCACCGGTTCTAGCAGTTCCTGTTGGAGTTCCGGAGTAACCGCTGCGTGTGTCAAACCAGCGACAACACTCATGATCTCTTGATCAGATCTCGTCCCGTGTACAGGTGAGAATAAGGGGTAAAGTATGCATTGCTTATGTCTCTTTGCGTGGCGTGACGGACGCCGTTTTCTGTAGTCACTTCATAGATCAATGTCCCGTGTATCTGCTCTCATTCCATGGCTATATGGTACATGCCCCCCCCCCCCCCCCCCCCCCCATGAACCTTGGAACTTGCCATTCGTGGGGAGCCTTGCGTGCCTCAGCGATAAAGATAGCCGTAAAGTAGGTGCAACAAGAACGGAGGGGTATCTGTTGAGAGGCCAGACAAACGTGTGTTCCTGAAGAGGGGCAGTAGCCTTTTCAGTAGTTGCAGGGGTAACTGTCTGGATGATTGACTGATCTGGCCTTGTAACACTAACCAAAACGGCCTTGCTGTGCTGGTACTGCGAACGGCTGAAAGTAAGGGGAAACTACAGTCGTAATTTTTCCCGAGGGCATACAGCTTTACTGTATGGTTAAATGATGATGGCGTCCTCTTGGGTAAAATATTCCTGTGGTAAAATAGTCCCCCATTCGGGTCTCCGGGCGGGGACTACTCAAGGAGACGTCGTTATCAGGAGAAAGAAAACTGGCATTCTACGAATCGAAGCGTGGAATGTCAGACCCATTAATCGCGCAGGTAGGTTAGAAAATTTAAAAAAGGGAAATGGATAGGTTAAAGTTAGAGATAGTGGGAATTAGTGAAGTTCGGTGGCAGGAGGAACAAGATTTCCGGTTAGGTGAATACAGGGTTATAAACACAAAATCAAATAGGGATAAAGCAAGAGTACGCTTAATAATGATTAAAAAAAATAGGAGTTCGGGTAAGCTACTAGAAACAGCATAGTGAACGCATTATTGTGGCCAAGATAGATTAGAAGCCCACGCCTATTACAGTAGTACAAGTTTATATGCCAACCAGCTCTGCAGATGACGAAGAAATTGATGAAATAAAAGAAATTATTCAGATAGTGAAGAGAGACTAAAATTTAATAGTCATGTGTGACAGAAATTCGACAGTAGGAAAAGGGAGAGAAGGTAACGTAGTAGGTGAAGATGGATTGGGGGTAATAAACGAAAGAGGAAGCCGCCTGGTAGAATTTTGTACAGAGCACAACTTAATCATAGCTAACACATGGCTCAAGAATCATAAAAGAAGGTTGTATACATGGAAGAGGCCTGGAGATACTGACAGCTTTCAGATAGATTATATAATTATAAGACAGAGATTTAGGAACCAGGTTTTAAATTGTATGACATTTCCAGGGGCAGATGTGGACTGTGACCACAATCAATTGGTTATGAACTGTAGATTAAAACTCAATAAACTGCAAAAAGGTGGGAATTTAAGGAGATGGGATCTGGATGAACTGAAAGAACCAGAGGTTGTAAGAGGAGAGCATAAGAGAGCAATTGAGAGGAATAGGGCAAACAAATACAGTAGAAGAAGAATGAGTAGGTTTGAGGGATGAAGTAGTGAAGGCAGCAGTGGATCAAGTAAGTAAAAAGACGAGGGCTAGTAAAAGTCCTTGGGTAACAGAAGATATATTGAATTTAATTGATGAAAGGAGAAAATATAAAAATGCAGTAAATGAAGCGGGCCAAATGAATATAACCGTCTCAAAAATGAGATCGACAGGAAGTGCAAAATGGCTAAGCAGGGATGGCTTAGGACAAATGTAAGGATGTAGAGGCTTATTACAAAAAACTCGATGGTTTGTCACCTCATGGTTCCATGTCACAGACATCAGCGAAAGTTCTTCACCAAGTGTTATGCACAGATCACATCTGGATCACCAGTGACGACGGAACAGGCTAATATTGTTGCTCACATGCCAGTTGCGCAGTGAACTAGCTTTATTGCTGTACACTTGTAATGTGTTGAGGGGCAAGGATAAAGTGATGGCATGGCGACGGAACTTGATGAGGTTTGTTTGCCATAGATACATTGACTCTGCCCAAAAGAGTAAACAAGTAATCGGCAAATGAAATCTATTTATAATGTCTACTAGCTGGTGAATGCGGTAAATGATGTTCTCACAGGAGTGCACCTTGAGGGCATACAGGCCTCAGTGATATGAGCATGTCGTCCGATCACGTGACCACGGAATAACAATGGACGTAAGTCTGGAGTGAAGCAAACTTTCTTTATGAACCACCAGCCACACTGTACTTAGGAACGAAAGCGAAACATGTGGACAGCCCTAAATAAAGCCAAACGCATCAGTAGCTCACGTTAAGCTCAACCCAAGTAGTCCATGGCTCGTGCACCAGACCCAGAATACGTGTATACTCGGTACTATAGCCCATCTCAAACTGGTTTGTTTTTTACTCCTGTGTGCATCATACCATTGCCATAATTTGGCCTAACAGAATATTTGCTTGTGAGTGGACACCACGTGCCACACGCTTTGCGCTGATTGCCGTCCACATATTTCTGCGGGACAGCTGTCGTGATAGTCACTAGGGGAAAGATAGACACTGCGTACAGGAAAATTAAGGAGACCTTTGGAGAAAAGAGAACCACTTGCATGGATTTCAAGATTTGAGATGGAAACGCAGTTCTAAGCAAAGAAGGGAAACCAGAAAGGTGGAAGGAGTATATAGAGGATCTATACAAGGGCGGTGTTCTTGAGGACAATATCATACAACCGGAGGAAAATGTAGATGAAGTTGATATAGGAGATATGATACTGCATCAAGAGTTTGACAAAGCACTGAAAGACCTAAGTCGAAATAAGGCCCCGGGAGTAGACAACATTCAATTAGAACTACTGACAGCCTTGGGAGAGCCACGCCTAACAAAACTACCATCTGGTGACCAAAATGCATGAGACAGAAAAATTACCCTCAGACTTCAAGAAGAATATAATAATTCCAATCCCAAAGGAAGCAGGTGTTGGCAGATGTGAAAATTACCGAACTATCAGTTTAGTAAGTCATGGCTGCAAAATACTAACGCGAATTCCTTACACACGAATGGAAAAACTGGTAGAAGCCGACCTCAGGGAAGATCAGTTAGGAAATATTGGAATACGTGAGGCAATACTGACCCTACGACTTATCTTAGAAAATAGATTATGTCTTCAAAAGCTAGAAACGTAGGTTTGCCTTTCCTTAGAGTATTCCAGTCAACACTGTCAAAAGTTTTCTCTCTTTGAATTTCTGAAGGTGGCATTGGTAATATACAGGGAGCGAAAGGCTATTTACAATTTGTACAGAAACAAGATGGCATTTATAAGAGTCGAGGGGCATGAAAGGGAATCAGTGGTTGGGAAAGGAGTGAGACAGGTTTGTAGCCTCTCCCCGATGTTATTCAATCTGTATATTGAGTAAGCAGTGAAGTAAACAAAGTTTTTATTTCTTCTCCATGGATTTTAATACCTACTCCGAATTTTTCTTTTGAGGTTCGGCGATGACATTGTAATTCTGTCAGAGAGGGCAAAGGACTTGGAAGAGCAATTGAAAGGAATGGATAGTGTCTTGAAAGGAAGATATAAGATGAACACCAACAAAAGCAAAACGATGATAATGGAATGTAGTCGAATTACGTCGGGTAACGCTGAGGGAATTAAAATAGGAAATGAGACACTTAAAGTAGTAAAGGAGTTTTGCTATTTGGGGAGCAAAATAACTGATGATGGTCCAAGTAGAGAGGATATAAGATGTAGACTGGCAATTGCAAGGAAAGCGTTTTTGAAGAAGAGAAATTTGTTAACATCAAATATAGATTTAAGTGTCAGGAAGTATTTTCTGAAAGTATTTGTACGGAGTGTAGCCATGTATGGAAGTGAGACATGGACGATAAATAGTTTGGGCAAGAAGAGAATAGAAGCTTTCGAAATATGGTGCTATAGAAGATTGCTGAAGATTAGATGGGTAGATCACATAACTAATTAGGAGGTATTGAATAGAATTGGGGAGAAGTTTGTGGCACAACTTGGCTAGAAGAAGGGATCGGTTGGTAGGATCAAGGGATCACCAATTTAGTATTGGAGGGCAGCGTGGAAAGTAAAAATCGTAGAGGGAGACCAAGAGATGAATACACTAAGCAGATTCAGAGGGATAGAGAAGCATAAGGAGCTGCTTCAAACCAGTCTCAAGACTGAAGACTCCAACAACAACAACGTGGGATATGGAGGGCAGTCGTTGATGATTCCCACCATTTGACGAGTACAAATGATGGTCCCTTCACAGAGTTGATGTGCTCGGTTGACAGTCATCTGTCGAGTCCGTGTTTGTGGCATAACGGAACACTACCTGAGGATGGCGTAGTAAAAGTCTGTGATTCCCGGGGGGGGGGGGGGGGGGGGGGGGCGTCAGGGATTTTCTCTGCGACGTGATGACCGGGTGTTGTGTAATGTCCTTAGGTTAGTTAGGTTTAAGTAGGCACAGTCTACACGTGTCTCCAACTGACGGTTGACATTCCGGTGAGATCAGGTAAGCGGGCAGTGGCTACGCCACAGTAGTTGTCGTCGAAGCTTGATGGTACAGGCGTAAGCAGTGTGATCAGTAAATGCAGCTGGCCACAACTCGGCTGCCTTGACTGCATCCTCGAGAGAGCGGGATGTATACATCCTATTAATGTAGACTGGCAATGGGAAGGTAACCATTTCTGAAGAAGAGAAATTTGTTAACATCGAGTATAGATTTATGTATCAGGAAATCGTTTCTGAAAGTATGGAGTGTAGTCATGTATGGAAGTGAAACGTGTACGATAAATAGTTTGGACAAGAATAGAATAGAAGCTTTCGAAATGTGGTGCTACAGATGAATGCTGAAAATAAGGTGGATAGATCACGTAACTAATGAGGAGGTATTGAATAGAATTGGGGAGAAGAGCAATTTGTAGCACAACTTGACTAGAAGAAGGGATCCGTTGGTAGGACATGTTTTGAGGCATCAAGGGAACACAAATTTAGCATTGGAGGGCAGCGTGGAGGGTAAAAATCGTAGAGGGAGACCAAGAGCTGAATACACTAAGCAGATTCAGAAGGATGTAGGTTGCAGTAGGATCTGGGAGATGAAGAAGCTTGCACAGGACAGAGTAGCATGGAGAGCTGCAGCAAACGAATCTCAGGACTGAAGACCACAACAACAACAACCACAACAAAACATTTTTGCAAGCTCGGAACCTTGTGGTCCGTCAGAAACTATCACATTCATTTTTCCATAAATACAGTGTACAAATCTCACAAAATTTAATAAGACAACCGTCTGGACCTTACAAAAGTAAGAGAAAGAATGAATAAGTAATTGTTCATTCTCTTTCAACAACATTCCAATATTCACAAATAATGTTTGACGTCGCACTGAGACGGCGCGTTTGTTCCTTGAGCTTGACATGTAACTCCTTACAAATGGAAGGCCTCAGACACGGCCAACCGATTCGGCTGAAATTTGGCAGGTCGCTTGTGTACAACCTAAAACGGAGGAATCTAAGATATTTTAGGTCAACACCGCCGCGTTATTGAAAAAAATCACCCCTAAAAGTTATGAAGAGCAATCGACTCAAAATTGGTGGGATCGATAGATAATTGTAAATAGAGCATTTTTCAATATCAGCTATGGTATCCGAAAACGCATACTATTCCAGAAACCGAGGAAAGAAAGTTTTACAACTGTCGCTTCTGTTCCTACTTTTTAAACGGTTTTTGCCGACAGCACTGATAGCGCAACAGCCAAGGTAACTGGCTGGGAATCTGAGAACCCGGGTTCGAATCGCGAGGAAACCCAGTGGATGTTATTATTTTCGTTTGTATTTTTCCATATCTCAGTTCATAGGAATAGGAGGGTTAATAAGGTAAGTAAATCTATAAGGAACGATAAAAATAAGGTAGGCAAATAAATTTCTGAAACTTCTTGGGGTAGTAAACAACTAAAATGTTACTCCAGGTCACTTTAGAATGGCTCTTCCAGTCACTGTTACGTGTCCTCATTTTTCGTCGAACAACTAGATGGGTGGTACTTGTCACATAAAAATTTGAAACAAATATACTCACGGCACCAAGAACATCTAATGAATGCAATCTTTCGAAAGCTACACTGTTCCTTCCCAAGAGTAGGCGGAAAACAAACTTGGTTTACATTTCTAAATGTCTTTTTCGGGAATTAATTTTGATGCGTACCACGCATACGATATCATTGCGTGAAAAATCGGTGCTGAAAGTTGGTTATGAATTATGTTGTAAATAGTTATTGTATCCGTGCGGTTGTCCAATTCCCGCTGGGTTTCCAGAAGCACACTGCAATCCTGAAGCCTGGAAATAAAGTTTTTAACCTGGCGATAGAAATCAACATCACACGGCTGGTACACAGGTGTACAGTTGGGCGGTATTACTTTTACCGTGTACGTCGGCTGACCCTCGCCATCTATAATCATTGTGTCATATAATATAGCATTACTTTGTCCACTCCAGGAATCCACTACTAGAAAAAACTTGCTATCGGGAACGTATGGTTTTAAAACATTCTCAAGAAATATTCTGTAAATCGCATTCGTCAGTTTGGAGAAGGTAATGTAAACATTTTTCAACGAGTCGGTTAAACGGTTGACCTCTTCTATAACCTGAGGACCAAATGTAACATTCGTTTCTTGTATACATAGGAAAACCTTACCTAACAGTTTTCCAGAGGCTGTAGTGGCATGTTGCGCCGTGTACGAATGTGTTAGTAGGATTTTACTACCAACTGCGACAAGGATTCGTTTTTCTCCCTTATGCGATAACGTGCGTCGAATGTTCACCCAATACTCGCATCCTGTATGCCGGTGTTGATCACGTAATCACTATTAAAACCGGTCATAAGTGACGCCGTTTGCCTGTTGAAAAGAGCTCCCACTTTCTGTATATCTTCTATATTTTGTACCTCCTTATGAGAGACGTATTTAGTGACGCGTTGACGAATTTTATACCCCGATCTGAAATTTTTTGCCCAAGATAATGATGCAGCAGACGTAGAATCCTTGTTGGCCGTATATTGAAGCGCTGCACCTGCAGCCCACTCCTGAAGTATTCTCGCTGTTACATTCTAGTTACGTCAACAAGATTCGACAAATCGGTCGTATGTCCACATATTTATCGCCTGGTATTTGTCGTATCTTGTACCTCCTTTAACGAAATCACTCTCACACAATTTCAAGTCCTTCTTCTGCTCCAGGGCTGTTGTTGCTCCATTCTTTTGCAGTGTTTGTAAGTTCAAATTTGGACGATTCCTGGCTAGCGCTACCGCCTTAACTTTTACTTCAAGGGGTATAGAGCTGTAGTTAAGTCGTTTAGTAACCGGTTCGTGATACTCATCGGGAACGGATGAAGCACATATTCCCAGTGACGTGGAGATTTCTGAAATGTTATGACAATTTAGCGATTCACTAGTCGGTATATCTTCCACTGAATCACCTTCTGCTTCGTCTTCATGGTATAGTACCTGAGTATCAAGAAAAGTTATTTCGTTCGTCACCACAAAAATCTCTCGACCATAGCCGTTCCTATCAACCTGGAACGCCGAGAAACAGACCTGGCTGCTTCCAGTAGTGCGTTGATAATGCATCTGTATTTGGCAAACCAAAACACAGCGACGGTAACTTCCCGCTTGCCATCGTCTGTGACAGGCTCCCAACTATATATTACAACGCTAGTCGAAGGGTGTACATCCTCCGTTACTCAGATTTTGCACCTGAAAGATATGACAACAAATAATAACTAGTTACTACGGCATAAACAGACGAGCTAATTTCTACAAACTACAGACAGCACTCGTCATATGTTACTTACAGAATAACACTGTATTCATTCACGAAACTTATTTCATTCGGCACATTAATGATGGAAAAATCACTACTGTATCCGCCAGGATCGCGGCAGCCTAATGACGGAAAACAACTCTTTCCGATTTACGTCTATAAGGCTCGTGCTGGACACTTTCTCTCTTCCAGATTCACAACTATGATATGACGAACAGGCAACCGGGACAACATAACTCTCCCCGCGTGCATTCTGTCCCGTGCCTCGCTGTAAACAAGCGTCGCGCGGTTGGCTGTCTGTGATCCCTCGTGAGGAATTCGAAGCACTCTTACAAGGGGAGGCCGCCAATTGTGAAATTCAGATTCAATTCATACTGCGCATAATAAAAGCTCATGGCCAGAGGTGCTATGTGGGAAAGCACCAAGATGTACTTCTCAGCCGTTGTCGAGAAAATCGACAGTTAAAAGAAACCGTTGCGGTGAAATACTCACTACGATTGATAGTATTCTACAGCGTCGTGACGCAGCGGTAAGCTCTCGGGTTCGGGTTCGGAATTCCGAAGTTCGCCGGATCGAATCTCGTGCCATGCAACCATTTTTTTTTTTAGTATTTGTTTTTTGTAATTCAAATTTGTGTACATACGCACAATGTATATATATATAATTCCCAGCAATCAGTTGCAACAATTATGCATATAATAAGTTGTTGAAAGTCGTTTGTCGTGGAAAAACTGGCAACTTCGAACATCATTATGTTTTCCGCAAACAAAGTTGTATTTCATTAATGTTATTAATTGTCTTCATAATGTTAACCAAGTATAGTTAACGGAAGACGTAGAAACGATATTCCGAAACGAATACGTATAGCGTAAATCAAACGTTCGAATTAGAATAGAAACCCCACGTACACAAATTTTCTGTGGCAGGTATGAAATACACTCCTGGAAATTGAAATAAGAACACAGTGAATTCATTGTCCAAGGAAGGGGAAACTTTATTGACACATTCCTGGGCTCAGATACATCACATGATCACACTGACAGAACCACAGGCACATAGACACAGGCAACAGAGCATGCACAATGTCGGCACTAGTACAGTGTATATCCACCTTTCACAGCAATGCAGGCTGCTATTCTCCCATGGAGACGATCGTAGAGATGCTGGATGTAGTCCTGTGGAACGGCTTGCCATGCCATTTCCACCTGGCGCCTCAGTTGGACCAGCGTTCGTGCTGGACGTGCAGACCGCGTGAGACGACGCTTAATCCAGTCCCAAACATGCTCAATGGGGGACAGATCCGGAGATCTTGCTGGCCAGGGTAGTTGACTTACACCTTCTAGAGCACGTTGCGTGGCACGGGATAGATGCGGACGTGCATTGTCCTGTTGGAACAGCAAGTTCCCTTGCCGTTCTAGGAATGGTAGAACGGTGGGTTCGATGACGGTTTGGATGTACCGTGCACTATTCAGTGTCCCCTCGACAATCACCAGAGGTATACGGCCAGTGTAGGAGATCGCTCCCCACACCATGATGCCGGGTGTTGGCCCTGTGTGCCTCGGTCGTATGCAGTCCTGATTGTGGCGCTCACCTGCACGGCGCCAAACACGCATACGACCATCATTGGCACCAAGGCAGAATCGACTCTCATCGCTGAAGACGACACGTCTCCATTCGTCCCTCCATTCACGCCTGTCGCGACACCACTGGAGGCGGGCTGCACGATGTTGGGGCGTGAGCGGAAGACGGCCTAACGGTGTGCGGGACCGTAGACCAGCTTCATGGAGACGGTTGCGAATGGTCCTCGCCGATACCCCAGGAGCAACAGTGTCCCTAATTTGCTGGAAAGTGGCGGTGTGGTCCCCTACGGCACTGCGTAGGATCCTACGGTCTTGGCGTGCATCCGTGTGTCGCTGCGGTCCAGTCCCAGTTCGACGGGCACGTGTACCTTCCGCCGACCACTGGCGACAACATCGATGTACTGTGGAGACCTCACCCCCCACGTGTTGAGCAATTCGGCGGTACGTCCACCCGACCTCCTGCATACCCACTATACGCCCTCGCCCAAAGTCCGTCAACTGCACATACGGTTCACGTCCACGCTGTCGCGGCATGCTACCAGTGTTAAAGACTGCGATGGAGCTCCGTATGCCACGGCAAACTGGCTGACACTGACGGCGGCGGTGCACAAATGCTGCGCAGCCAGCGCCATTCGACGGCCAACACCGCGGTTCCTGGTGTGTCCGCTGTGCCGTCCGTGTGATCATTGCTTGTACAGCCCTCTCGCAGTGTCCGGAGCAAGTATGGTGGGTCTGACACACCGGTGTCAATGTGTTCTTTTTTCCATTTCCAGGAGTGTATAAACTCCGTTACTCGCTCGTTACACTCGAAGGACAGATGTTGAATGGACCGAAACGAGCCGCCGCATAACAGCGTAGTTGCCTGCCAACTTCGAAAGAAGGTAGGTGCGGTCCGTAGCGCAACTTATAACATCGTCGAAAATCAGTGCGGACGTGAGAGCTTTGGTACACCCTGTTAAACAAACGGAAAAATGGAGGCGGTACAATTGGAGAGCGATCCGCCTTCACCAACATGTGTAAGCAATTCATATATGAATTACAAAACACTAATAATAAAAAATGTTGCATGGCGCGAGATTTTTTTTTTATTTTTCCGCCTCTCCCGACACGCTTCATATACCCTGCGCTGCTTGTGCTGCTAGTTAGTTGGTTAGGCAGTCCATAGATTTTTTTATTTTGTTTATTTTTTATTTAATTTTTGTTCATTGTATCTGCTCGGGGCGGACGTCGCAAGACACCCGTTTCAGTTCGTCGTTGATCCATTAACTCAGTTTTTTTATTACAGACGGCAGCTAACACATTCCTCCCCCCATGAACCATGGACCTTGCCGTTGGTGGAGAGGCTTGCGTGCCTCAAGCGATACAGATGGCCGTACCGTAGGTGCAACCACAACGGAGGGGTATCTGTTGAGAGGCCAGACAAACGTGTGGTTCCTGAAGAGGGGCAGCAGCCTCTTCAGTAGTTGCAGGGGCAACAGTCTGGATGATTGACTGATCTGGCCTTGCAACATTAACCAAAACGGCCTTGCTGTGCTGGTACTGCGAACGGCTGAAAGCAAGGGGAAACTACAGCCGTAATTTTTCCCGAGGACATGCAGATTTACTGTATGATTAAATGATGATGGCATCCTCTTGGGTAAAATATTCCGGAGGTAAAATAGTCCCCCATTCGGATCTCCGGGCGGGGACTACTCAGGAGGATGTCGTTATCAGGAGAAAGAAAACTGGCGTTCTACGGATCGGAGAGTGGAATGTCAGACCCATTAATCGCGCAGGTAGGTTAGAAAATGGATAGGTTAAAGTTAGATATAGTGGGAATTAGTGAAGTTCGGTGGCAGGAGGAACAAGACTTCTGGTCAGGTGACTACAGGGTTATAAACACAAAATCAAATAGGGGTAATGCAGGAGTAGGTTTAATAATGTATAGGAAAATAGGAATGCGGGTAAGCTACTACAAACAGCATAGTGAACGCATTATTGTGGCCAAGATAGATTCGAAGCCCACACCTACTACAGTAGTACAAGTTTATATGCCAACTAGCTCTGCAGATGATGAATAAATTGAAGAAATGTACGATGAAATAAAAGAAATTATTCAGATAGTGAAGGGAGACGAAAATTTAATAGTAATGGGTGACTGGAATTCGAGTGTAGGAAAAGGGAGAGAAGGAAACATAGTAGGTGAATATGGATTGGGGCTAAGAAATGAAAGAGGAAGCCGCCTAGTAGAATTTTGCACAGAGCACAACTCAATCATAGCTAACACTTGGTTTAAGAATCATGAAAGAAGGTTGCATACGTGGAAGAACCCTGGAGATACTAAAAGGTATCAGATAGATTATATAATGGTAAGACAGAGATTTAGGAACTAGGTTTTAAGTTGTAAGACATTTCCAGGGGCAGATGTGGACTCTGACCACAATCTATTGGTTATGACCTGTAGATTAAAACTGAAGAAACTGCAAAAATGTGGGAAATTAAGGAGATGGGACCCGGATAAACTGAAAGAACCAGAGGTTGTACAGAGTTTCAGGGAGAGCATAAGGGAACAATTGACAGGAATAGGGGAAAGAAATACTGTAGAAGAAGAATGGGTAGCTCTGAGGGATGTAGTAGTGAAGGCAGCAGAGGATAAAGTAGGTACAAAGACGAGGGCTGCTAGAAATCCTTGGGTAACAGAAGAAATATTGAATTTAATTGATGAAAGGAGAAAATACAAAAATGCACTAAATGAAGCAACCAAAAAGGAATACAAACGTCTCAAAAATGAGATCGACAGGAAGTGCAAAATGGCTAAACAGGGATGGCTAGAGGACAAATGTAAGGATGTAGAAGCTTATCTCACTAGGGGTAAGATAGATACTGCCTACAGGAAAATTAAAGAGACCTTTGGAGAGAAGAGAACCACGTGTATGAATATCAAGAGCTCAGATGGCAGCCCAGTTCTAAGCAAAGAAGGGAAGGCAGAAAGGTGGAAGGAGTATATAGAAGGTTTATACAAGGGCGATGTACTTGAGGACAATATTATGGAAATGGAAGAGGATGTAGATGAAGACGAAATGGGAGATACGATACTGCGTGAAGAGTTTGACAGAGCACTGAAAGACCTGAGTCGAAACAAGGCCCCCGGAGTAGACAACATTCCATTAGAACTACTGACGGCCTTGGGACAACCAGTCCTGACAAAACTCTACCAGCTGGTGAGCAAGATGTATGAGACAGGCGAAATACCCTCAGACTTCAAGAAGAATATAATAATTCCAATCCCAAAGAAAGCAGGTGCTGACAGATGTGAAAATTACCGAACTATCAGTTTAATAAGCCACGGCTGCAAAATACTAACGCGAATTCTTTACAGACGAATGGAAAAACTGGTAGATGCAGACCTCAGGGAGGATCAGTTTGGATTCCGTCGAAATGTTCGAACACGTGAGGCAATACTGACCTTACGACTTATCTTAGAAGAAAGATTAAGAAAAGGCAAACCTACGTTTCTAGCATTTGTAGACTTAGAGAAAGCTTTTGACAATGTTGACTGGAATACTCTTTTTCAAATTCTAAAGGTGGCAGGGGTAAAATACAGGGAGCGAAAGGCTATTTATAATTTGTACAGAAACCAGATGGCAGTCATAAGAGTCGAGGGGCATGAAAGGGAAGCAGTGGTTGGGAAAGGAGTGAGACAGGGTTGTAGCCTCTCCCCGATGTTATTCAATCTGTATATTGAGCAATCAGTAAAGGAAACAAAAGAAAAATTTGGAGTAGGTATTAAAATTCATGGAGACGAAGTAAAAACTTTGAGGTTCGCCGATGACATTTTAATTCTGTCAGAGACGGCAAAGGACTTGGAAGAGCAGTTGAACGGAATGGACAGTGTCTTGAAAGGATGATATAAGATGAACATTAACAAAAGCAAAACGAGGATAATGGAATGTAATCAAATTAAATCGGGTGATGCTGAGGGAATTAGATTAGGAAATGAGACACTTAAAGTAGTAAAGGAGTTTTGCTATTTAGGAAGTAAAATAACTGATGACGGTCGAAGTAGAGAGGATATAAAATGCAGACTGGCAATGGCAAGGAAAGCGTTTCTGAAGAAGAGAAATTTGTTAACATCGAATATAGATTTATGTATCAGGAAGTCGTTTCTGAAAGTATTTGTTTGGAGTGTAGCCATGTATGGAAGTGAAACATGGACGATAACTAGTTTGGACAAGAAGAGAATAGAACCTTTCGAAATGTCGTGCTACAGAAGAATACTGAAGATAAGGTGAATAGAGCACGTAACTAATGAGGAGGTATTGAATAGGATTGGGGAGAAGAGAAGTTTGTGGCACAACTTGACTAGAAGAAGGGATCCGTTGGTAGGACATGTTTTGAGGCATCAAGGGATCACAAATTTAGCATTGGAGGGCAGCGTGGGGGGTAAAAATTGTAGAGGGAGACCGAGAGATGAGTACACTAAGCAGATTCAGAGGGATGTAGGTTGCAGTATGTACTGGGAGATGAAGCAGCTTGCACAGGATAGAGTAGCATGGAGAGCTGCATCAAGCCAGTCTCAGGACGGAAGACAACAACAAACAACCTTATTATTATCATTCTTTATTAATTTACTTACCTTATTAACCATCCTATCCCTATCAATTGAGATATGGAAAAATACAAACGAAAATAATAACATCCGCTAGGATTCTCCGATTCCCAGCCAGTTAGTTACCTTAGCTGTTCCGCTATCGCCGCTGTCGGCGAAAAGCGTTTACCATGTGGGTACAGGAGCGACAATTGTAAAAGTTTCTTTCCTCGATTTTTGGAAAAGTTTGCGTTTGCGGACCCCATACCTGATGATGAGAAATGCTCTATTTACAATTATCTATCGATCGCTCTAATTCTGAGTCCGTTGCTCGTCAAAACCTTTAAGGTTGATTTTCTCAAAATTGCGGGGGTGTTGACACAAAATATCTTGGAGTATTTCATTTTAGGTTCTACACAAGCAACCTGCCAAATTTGAGCCGAATCGGTTGGCCGTGTATGAGGCCTTCCCCAGCTTTTGACATATTTTACCAAAAGAAACTAGGACTGGACATTTCAGTAAACTGCCATTTGTTCCTCGGAGCTAATGTATTGAACATTTAGATGGCCTCGCCCTGTATAAAGACCAACAGCCGTGCTATCACATTTCGTTGTCTCTGATGAACCCTCACCGTCGAGGACAACATACTGCGTACTATTTTTCAAGAAGTTTTCGAGCCATTCACATTTCTGTGAACTTATTCGAAATGCTCGTAGTTTCTTTAACAATCTGCAATGGGGCACGATGTCAAATTCTTTCCGGAAATCTAGAAATATGGAATCTGCCTGTTGCCCATCATACATAGTTCTCAGTATGTCACGTGAGGAAAGGGCAAGCTGAGTTTCGCACTTACGATGCTTCCTAAAGCCATGTTGATTCGTCGACGTAAGTTGCTTAGCCTCAAGTAAGTCTATTATAATCGAACTGAGAATGTGTTCAGGGAGTCTGCTGCAATCAGAAGTTAGGGATATTGGTCTCTAATTTTACGGGTCCGTTTCTTTACCTCTCTATATACTGGAGTCATCTGCGCTTCTTTTCCAGTCGCTTGAAACTTTACGCTGGGCGATGGATTTACGACAATTGCAGGTAAGGGACCAATGACGTATAACACTCCTTGTAAAATCCAAAACCTATAACAATATTAATATACAGAAGAAAACGCTGCGATCTTATGCACCATCCTAATAGCTTGCGATCTCAGTATTTGCGGCGTGAGGCACCGTCACACGTCGCGAGGGCCAGGGAGACCACTCTCCCTTGGAAAAAAGCACTTGCATTAACGTGCCTGTATACTAGACTTGCAGTCATTACGACACTCGCTTTCTAAGTGGCGCACACATTCCGCCAGTATCAGGGTTATCGCCTGCTAGTTAGACAGCCAGCTATACACGCCAGCTCCTATCTAGCTCCGCTCCACCTGTCCGTCAAAACAGTGCGCATATAGCCGCGCCAGTCTCTTTCACTCTGCGCGAGAAAATTTAACATTTCTTCTTTTAAAATATGTAAAATTAAATCAATACGTTTTTCAGTTTACTGCAAATATTACTTTTTGAAGCACTGTAATCATTTTCTTTCTTTATCTACAAATAGTGGGGATAATATGAAAAATGTTCTCAAACATAATTTTGAATGTCGAGTGTAGAGTATATACGAAATCTGGAAGGCTTCCTAACACCAAACGCTGACTGGAAGTATCTTGTATGATGAGGGGCCCTGTAGTCTGCAGGTTGACAGAAACTGTTCCGTCAGTGGAGGCGCGCCTATTTGGTAAAACATCCACACCACGACTCCGTGCGACTTATCGCCGGCCACGGGTGGGTCTTGAACCTGTCCTGGAGAGTGGTGGCGTGTTTCAGCCTGAATTAATGGAGTGCTATGTTAGTTCAGAGACAGGTCTCCGTGCCGGCGCTGACGCACGGCGTGGTAGGAGGTCCGCAAAACCTCAGGCGTGGTGGGGATGTTTTGGACTTTGCGAGGGAAATAAGGAATCAACTTTTACATTAGTATGGCCAGTGTAGCGGGCTGTGTGTAGCCTTCTTATCTTGAGAATCTGCAACTCTATTGGAATTTTCGTAAGAATCTTTAGATACTTCTGCAGAACTGATATTTTTCATGTTCATTAGTGAATGACGGCGCTGCTGTTATTACGCAGTTTAATCTTAGTGATTCAGCTCATATAATGTGAGTTACTTTTTCGTTGCTTAATGAAGCTGTTTAATTAAACAGTAATAAAGTACCCAATATCAATCTGGAAATATCCACCAGGCTGTGGCTAAGCCATGTCTCTACAAAATCCTTTCTTCCAGGAGAGCCAGTTCTGCAACGCTCGCAGAAGAGCTTCGGTGAAGTTAGGAAGGTAGGAGACGGGGTACTGGCACAATTGAAGCTGTGAGGACTGGTAGTGAGTCGTGCTTGGGTAGCTCAGACGGCAGAGAACGCCGTGAGGCAAATATCCCGAGTTCGAGTCTCGGTCGAGCACACAGTTTTAATCTGCCAGGAAGCGCCAGTAATAAAGTAAACTTTCATTACATCAGAGTGTTGCTGCTTACAAGTGTTACTCCACAGTAATGGCCCATACGAAGGAATGAACACCGCAGCTGCAACAAATCCCAGCCACCAGGTTATTCGATGAAAGCTGCCTCGTTGTGGTATTGTGGTTCTGGCTCGGAACCTGGGTCATTTTCTTGCAGGTATCGCCAGTTTTTCTCATCCAGATCGCTGCCCGAGTCAGAATGTGTGGCATGAGACCAGCCATGCGTAGCGGTCCAGATATGAGATGCACACAGACGTATATCTCATTAAGGATATTATGAGTGCAGTTACCATGTTAGTTTGGTCGCGGTACGTGGTAGTGGCTGAGTGAAATAGGCAAAGTCCGCGAAATATGGAGCAATAAATACTCTTCGGTAATACTAAATAATATGCACCGAAGCGCCAAACAGACTGGTATAGGCATGCGTATTCAAATACAGGCTGAATACGGCGCTGCGGTTGGCAACGGCAATATAAGAGAACAGGTGTCACGCTCAGTTGTTAGATCGGTTACTACTGCTACAATGACTGGTTATCAAGATTTAAGTGAGTTTGAACGTGATGTTATAGTAGGCGCACGAGCTATGGGACACAGCATCTCCAAAGTAGCGACGAAGTGAGGATGTATGTGTAGTGAACCGTGAATATCAGGAATCCGGTAAAATATCAAGTCTCCCACATCACTGCGATCGAATCATTTAACGAAACATCATCGATATGGGCTTTCGGAGCTGAATGCCCACTCGTGTATCCTTGATGACTGCACGACACAAAGCTTTACGCCTGCACTAGGCCCTTCAACACCGATCTTGGACTACTGGTGACTGGAAATATGTTGCCTGGTCGGACGAGTCTCGTACGAAAGAACAGACACCATTGCTGACCTGAGGCCGTCTAGAACGAAATTACGATTGTATTAATACCTTGAGCTGCTGACGGGCGTTGACGTATAGCAACGGGGACTGGTGAAAATGTGTGCCCGACCGGGATAGAGCGTCCTTCATGTAAGCAGGAGATCCCGGGTTCGAGTCCCGGTCGGGGCACACATTTTCACCTGTGCTCGTTAATATATATCAACGCCCATCAGCAGCTGAAGGTATTAATGTAATTCTAACCTCAGACATTAGTCGAGCCATGCCACGTCGAGTTGCGGTACTTCCGTGTACTCACGGGGGCTTTACACGATGTTAGGGAGGTGTCCCAGTTTCTTTGGCTCTTCAGTGTATATGACTTAAGAGCATTGCCATATATGTAAAAATGTTTTGATTGTATCACTTATGATGCAATTTAGTGGTGATAGAGTCTTCAACGTGTTTCATCAGTACTGTGGTGGTCCGAGGTGAGTGATTGTGGTTGGCAGATACTTCAGTGTACTGTGGGATGTAGAACACTTAGTTCTCTCAGAAAAGGCTATATTCTCTATTACCTTTGAACTTTACCGCATTACTTAATATACTCGCTTATACAATCCTCTCCCTGTTGCATCCATACTGGCATTAACGTTTCGTTACGCGACATATTTAACAGCAGTAATACTCTCTTAAAATAATGCTATTTAAATGAAGCTCGAAATGCGAGGAAGCTGCCTTATGTCATTAGGCATGTACTTTTCATTGCATATATGTAATATATTGTTTTCATAATACTTTCTTACAGACTATATTTGCAGTTACTGACGGAAATGCGCAAAATCGTGAAAAGGATTATACATATGAAGAATAAGCGAAATGCTTATACGAAATCACTGTAGAGAATCGTTCGGTTACTCATTTGTTTGTTACGAGTGGCTTTACCTCGTAGTATATCTGGATTTTTTTTTCTTTGTGACTCTGTTGATTGTCGGCAAACTGCAATTAACGAAAACGCTCTGGGACATTAAAAACTGATATATTTATTAAAGTTTGAATAACGAAACTGGGCAAGCATCGTATGGCGTCCGTCAAATGAAACAATAAACGCATTTTCATATGTACGGTAAAGTTCGTAAATCACAGAGTATGTAGCTTTTCCTAAGAGAATTTGTTGCTCAGTATTTCGCGAATTTCTGTTCGCCACACTTATCCACTGTCACGCACCAAGACAGAAGTCCCTTACTATCTTACTAACAGCGTGAGACCAAGCGATAGCTACGAACATAACAAGGAGTCGGTGGCAGTCCGTCATGCAGGAAAGTGTGTAAGTAAAAGAAAGAAAAGAAAAGAAAAGAAAAAAGAAACATTCCTACGGCCTACCCAAACCATTGTTTCTTGTTTCCCAATCGCGGTAGATGGCGCTGTAATCGACGAATATCCACTGTGCCTGTTTTTGCATTTAAGACACAAAGTATTTACGATGTAAATGAAAACCTTCCTGTTCAAAAGGTACATACTGATCTTCAGACATTGCTTGAGTGTGTTGTAAATTTGTACGGGGCAAATAAAAGACATTTCTAGCAAATAAGCTACTTGTATGGTAACGTAGTTTTCTGTTTCCTACGGGGTTGGCTGTGATAAGTGCCCAAACCACGTGAATGCTTCGCCGGGCGTTGTGGCCGAGCGGTTCTAGGCGCTTCATTCTGGAACCGCGCGATCGCTACTATCGCAGGTTCCAATCCTGAGTTCTGAGTTCTGAGTTCTAGGGCACTGATGACCTCAGATGTTAAGCCCCATAGTGCTCAGAGCCATTTGAACCATTTGAAGCTGAATGCTTCACTTCGGTCGCCTCCCTCGAACCCCGCCAACAGGGTGACCGATTTAGATGTGCGTTTCCGCCCAACCGCTGTAAATCTCACGCTGGCCGCTACGCGGAACACAAGCCACAACCACTCTAATAAGTTAAAATGCCCACAAGGTGATAATGACAGGCTCACCTGCCATGGATACTCAACGAAATCAAGCATTCCAATGGTGAGCGGCATGGGTACTCAGCGATAGTAAGCATCCCGATGGGAACAAAATAGTATTACCTCAAAATCTTGTTACTGGATCACGTTAAACGTCGATTCTAAGCAGACACTGGAACCGGTAACCACGTTACACTCTACAGTCCTATTTGGAAGAGTCAAGTAGGTATCCCACTGCTGTCCAGGACGCCTCCCGACGCACTTTCGCTCAGTTCGAAGCGGCACTCAAGAATGAAGACAGCTCTACCCCAGCCAATGAGATTCCAGGCCGAAGGCGTTTGTGGAAACCTCATGGACAGTGGTGGTATACCGCCATACGACCCGACAACCAGGAGTCATGCTCCGGGGTGCCATTACTTTTCACAGTAAGGCCTCTTTGGTTGTCAGCCGCGACACCCTTACAGCACTGCAGTGGTTTTTTTTTTTTTTTTTTGTGTGTTCTTCATGAGTAGCCATTCTGGTCTGACACTTCAGAAAGACAATGCCTGTCAGCACACGGCGAGAGTTTCTACTGCTTGTCTTCGTCCTTGCCAAACCATACCTCGGCCGGCAAGGTTGCCTGGTCTCTCTCCAACTGAGAACGTTCGGAGCATTATGGGCAGCACCTCATCTGCATGGATACTCTGCAAATTACATTTCAGTGCCTGGCAGAGGGATCATCGAACCACCTTCACAATCCTCTATTATTCCAAACTCGTAAACCTCGCGAAACAACGAACACCTATATCTTTTCGTACGAGCTCTGATTTACCTTATCGTGGTGATCGTTTCTTCCTATGTAGTCAGTGTCAACAATATATTTTCGCATTCGGAGTAGAAAGTTGGTGAATTTCATGACAAGATTCCGTCGGAACGAAAAACGGCTTTCTTTTAATGATGTCCAGCCCAAATCCTGTATCATTTCTGTGGCACTCTCTCCCATATTTCGCGATAATACAATACGTGCTGCCCTTCTTTGAACTTTTTCGATGTACTCAGTCAGTCGTATCTGGTAAGGAACCCACACCACGCAGCAGTATTCTAAAAGAGGACGGATAAACGTAGTGTAGTCAGTCTCATTAGTAGATCTGTTACATTTTCTAAGTGTCCTACCAATAAAACGGAGTCTTTGGTTAGCCGTCCCCACAACATTTTCTTTGTGTTCCTTCCAATTTTTGGTTGTTCGTAATTGTAATTCCTAGGCATTTAGTTGAATCTACGGCCTTCATATTTGACTGATTTATCGTGTAACCGAAGTTTAACGGATTCCTTTCAGCACTCAATTGCCAATTTTCGCACTATACAGATATATTTTCTAAATCGTGTTGTAATTTGTTTTGCTCTTCTCACGACTTTACTAGTCGATAAACGACAGGGTCATCTGCAAACAATCTATGACAGCTACTCAGATTGTCTTCCAAATCGTTTATAAATATAAGGAACAGAAAAGGGCCTATAACACTACCTTTGGAACGCCAGAAGTCACTTCTGTTTTACTCGATGGTTTTCCATCGATTGCTACGAACTGTGACTTCTCTGACAGCAAATCACAAATCCAGTCACAAAACTGAGACGATATTCCAAAGCACGCAATTTCACTAAAAGCCGTTCATGTGGTACAGTGTCAAAAGCCTTCTGTATATCCAGAAATACGGAATCGATCTGAAATCACTTGTCAATAGCAGTCAACACTTCACATGTTACATAAGAACGATCTTCACTAAATCCATGTTCACTGTGTGTCAATAGATCGTTTTCTTCGATGTAATTCATAATGTTATCCTACTACCTTTCTTGAATATTGGTGTGACCTGTGCAACTTTCCAGTCTTTGGGTACGGACCTTTCGTCGGGATTTCGCCGATCTAACGCGTCAGTTCCACAGAATTTTGGCACGATATACCTCAGGAGAACATCCAACAACTGTACTTAATAATGCCGAATCGAATAAATACCTGAATAAGCACCAGATGTGGATCAACGCGTTACTTACTTGCTCGATTTCTGAAGCACTTTCTGTTGGATAAATCATCCACATTGTTCTGTACATGTACTACACATTGACGGATTTTCGTCTCATTCGCGTTATTCTTTCATGGCCTATAGTTTTTATGTGTGTTATAACGTATATCCATGCTCCCAGAATGACTAGGAAGCTGCGTTATAAATATGGTGAAAATACTGTTTAATTATTTGCAGTATCCTTAATATGGGAAAACCAATAATAATTAGTCTACAACAGATTGCTGTTCAAAAAGGACTGTCATCCCTTTTTTGCAAAGCATTTGCAGAAGAGAACGCTTCTGCTCATATATTGTGTTTACCTTTAATCAGTTTCAATAGATGGTTCAAATTGCTCTGAGCCCTATGGGACTTAACATCTGAAGTCATCAGTCCCCTAGACCTGGAACTACTTAAGCCTAACTAACCTAAGGACATCACACACATCCATGCCCGAGGCAGGATTCGAACCTGCGACCGTAGCAGCAGCGCATTCCCGGGCTGAAGCGCCTAGAACCGCTCGGCCACAGCGTCCGGCAAATTCCAATAGATCATCGAACATTGAGAAAAGCTGAAATCTCTCAAATTGAATTAAGCTCCATGGCTCGGCTGATCCCTTAACACGGTGCATGGTATTTGCGGCAGTTCTGTTAACTATAATCCATCGTCCATCGCACGAACAAAAAGCCCTGCCCAGTAGTTGGAAGAAATCACAGATCGCACCCGTTTACAAGAAGGGCAGTACACGTGATCCTCAAAACTTCCGTCCGGTATCCTTGATATCGATTTGTTATAGAATCTTCGAATATATTCTAAATTAAAAAATAACGAGGTATCTCTGACAGAATGACCTCCCCATGGCAACCTGTATGATTTCCGAAAACAATGATCACGTGAAACCCAACTCGCTATTTTCTCAGATGACTGCTAAAAGTAATGGACGAAGGCAGATAAATGCAGTATTTTTCGATTTTCGAGTATTTGATTCAGTACCACTGCTATACTATTGTCAAAAGTAAGGCACTATGAGGAATCAATGAAAATTGGCGTCAGTTGAGGATATTTGATAAGGAGAATGTAGCTTGTAATCTTGGATGAAGAGTCATCATTAAGTATCAAAGTAACTTAGATTGTGCCCCAGGGAAGTGTCTTGGAAGCCTTGCTGTTGATATTGTGCAGGGAAATGCTAAAGTCCGTATTATTTCAAAAGTCAATATTTCACGGAATAATGCAGGTAGTGAGAGCCGCACGCGGTAGCCGAGTTGTCTTGGGCGCCTTGCCCCGGTTCGCACGGCTCCCCTCGGAGGTTCGAGCCCTTCCTCGGGCACGGGTGTGTGTTTTGTCCGTAATGTAAGTCAGTTTAAGTTAGGGACCGATGGTCTCAGCTGTTTGGTCCCATAGGAACTTACCACAAATTTCCCAAATTTAGGTTTTTACTGAAACTAAAGAAAGTGCAAATGACAAATAATCCTGAGTTAATAACGAGCATCAAAACCGTTATAGGGATTAGTGAACACAGGGTTGTCGTAGCGAGACTGTATATTGTAATCCCGAAATCCTCGAAAAACAAACAAAAAGTATACCTATTCAAAAATGCTGATAAAAATTCACTTGACGCCTTCCTGAGAAACTCATTCCAAATTAATAATATAAGTGTAGACCAGAAGTCGTTTGCATTCAAAAAATAGTATCGGCAGCAATTGAGAGATTTATACGAAATAAACTAACAAACGGCGGAGCTGATCCTCCGTGGTACACAAAACGGGTTAGAACACTGTTGCAGAAACAACTAAACAAACATGCCAAATTTAAACAGACGCAAAATCCCTAAGATTGCGCTTAATTCCGGGCTTCTCTAAAGGATAGCCAGAGTTCAATGCGAGATGCCTATAACAGTTTCCACGACGAAACTTTGTCTCGAAACCTGGCAGACAAATCCAAGATATTCTGGTCGTATATGAAGTATGCTAGTGGCAATTTACAATTAATGCCTCCTCTGCGCTATAACACTGGAGATACTATCGAAGACAGAGCTACCGAAGTAGAGTTACTAAACGCAGCCTTCCGAAATGCCTTCACAAAAGAAGAAGTAGTAAATGTTCCAGAATTCGAATCGAGAACAGCTGCCAACGAGAGCAACGTAGAAGTAAATCCTTGGAGTAGTGAAGCAACTCAAATCACTTAATAAAAGCAAGTCTTCTGCCCCAGACTGTATAAAAATTAGGTTCCTTTCCGAGTATGCTGATGCATTAGCTCCATGCTTAACAATCATATACAACCGTCCGCTCAATGTGAGATCTGTACCCCAATACTGGAAGGTTGCACAGGTCACACCAATATACAAGAAAGGTAGTAGGAGTAATCCACTAACTTGCAGGACCATATCGTTAACGTCGATATGCAGCAGGACTTTAGAACATATATTGTGTTCGAACACTACGAATTACCTCGAAGGAAACGGTCTATTGACACGCAGTCAACATGGGTTTAGTAAAGATCGTTCCTGTGAAACACAACTAGCTCTTGTTGAGTGCTATTGACAAGGGATTTGAGATCGATTCCGTATTTCCGGAAGGCTTTTGACACTGTACCGCACAAGCGGCTCGTAGTGAAAATGCGTGATTATGGAATATCGTCTCAGTTTTGTGACTGGATTGGCCATTTCCTGTCACGGAGGTCACAATTCTTAGTAATTGACGGAACGTCATCGAGTAAAGCAGAAGTGATTTCCGGCGTTCCCCAAGGTAGTGCTATAGGCGCTTTTCTGTTCCTTATCCACATAAACGATTTGGGAGACAATCTGAGCAGCTGTCTTCGGTTGTTTGCAGATGACGCTTCCGTTTATCGACTAATAAAGTCATCAAAAGATCAAATTTAAATTACTCTGAGCACTATGGGACTCAACTGTTGCGGTCACTAGTCCCCTAGAACTTAGAACTACTTAAACCTAACTAACCTAAGGACATCACACACAGGATTCGAACCTGCGACAGTAGCAGTCGCACGGTTCCAGACTGCGCGCCTAGATCAAAAGATCAAAATAAACTGCAAAATGATTTAGAAAAGATATCTGATTGTGCGAAAAGTTGCAGCAGACCCTAAATAACGAAAAGTGTAAGATCATCCACAAGAGTACTAAAAGGAACTCTTTAAACTTCGGTTACACGATAAATAGGTCTAATCGAAAAGCCGTAAATTCAACTATATATCTAGGTATTACAATTACGAACAAGTTAAATTGGACAGAACACATAGAAAATGTTGTGGGAAAGGCTCACCAAAGGCTGCGTTTTATTTTCAGGACACTTACTAGGTCGGTTATATTTTCTAAGGAGACTGCCTACACTACACTTGTCCGTCCTCTTTTAGAATACTGCTGCGCGGTATGGGATACCTACCAGATAGGACTGACGGAGTACATCGAAAAAGTTCAAAGAAAGGCAGCACATTTTGTTTTATCGCGAAATATGGGAGAGAGTGTCACCGAAATGATACCGGATGTGGGTTAGGCATCATTTAAGGCGTTTTTCGTAGTGACGGAATCTTCTCACGAAATTCCAATCACCAACTTTCTCCTCCGGGTGCGAAAATGTTTTGTTGACACCGAACTATATAGGGAGGCACGATCACCACCATAAAATAAGGGAAATCAGAGCTCGTACGGAAAGATACAGGTTTTCATTCTTTCCCCGCGCTATACGAAATTGGAATAATAGAGAATTGTGAAGGTGTTTCTATGAACCCTCTGCCAGGCACTTAAATGTAATTTGCAGAGTATCCATGTAGATGTAGATGTAGATGTACACCAACAGATGGCTCTTTATATGATACAAAAGCAATATTTAGCATAGCAATGGAGTTTTGAAGATGTTACTTATAACAAATGCTCAGTATGTCGGCCGTCATTCACCCACATGCCTGTAGTCAGGCGACAACGTTGTGAAATGCTCTGTACAACTCACCAGTAGGTATGGTGAAAAACTGCCGTCGAGTGTTGTCTTTTAGCATCGTAAATGCGGTCGGACGATCGCGGGTGACTTGAGACCTCAGCTAAGCCCACAGCCAATAATCACACGTACTGAGGTCTGGGGAGCCGGGAGTGGCTGCTCAGCTCGTGATCCTCACTAAATAATGTGCGCGAGACATCTTGCACACGTGTAGCAGTGCGGAGTGGGGCGCCGTCCTGGATGAAAGTCGTACCTTTCGGAGAGTGTTTATTAGCCAGACATGGGACGATGCGATTTAGTAACATCGACCTACCTCGCACCCGCCACGCTGACAGTTTGCAAAGTTGCCCGTCTGTTGCCCAGTTTTACTGTCTTTTTCCATTTCAATAAAAGCCGATGCCATTTCAGGCATTTGTTTCACTTTTTACCACTCGACCGAAATTGTTCTGTGAATTAGGCTACAGGAAAGTTAAGGAGGTATTCGGGAAACAAAGAGAAGCACCTGTACGAATATAAAGATCTCAGATGGAGAACCAGTCTTCAGCAAAGATGGGAAAGGTGGGAGGTCGAAGGAGTATGTAGAGGGTCTATACAAAGTGTGGGGCAGCGGGTTAACAGTAGTCATTGTAATCACTCACGTTGTTGTTGTTGTTGTTTTGGTCTTCAGTCCTGAGACTGGTTTGATGCAGCTCTCCATGCTGCTCTATCCTGTGCAAGCTGCTTCATCTCCCAGCACCTACCCCAACCTACATCCTTCTGAATCTGCTTAGTGTAGTCATCTCTTGGTCTCCCTCTACGATTTTTACCCTCCACACTGCCCTCCAGTACTAAATTGGTGATTCCTTGATGCCTCAGAACATGTCCTACCAACCGATTCCTACTTCTAGTCAAGTTGTGCCACAAACACCTCTTCTCCCCAATTCTATTCAATACATTCTCATTAGATATGTGATCCACCCAACTAATCTTCAGCATCTTTGTATAGCACCACATTGCGAAAGCTTCTATTCTCTTCTTGTCCAAACTATTTATCGTCCACGTACTCCATACAAATACTTCTAAATCTATACTCGGTTTTAACAAATTTCTCTTCTTCAGAAACGCTTTCCTTGCCATTCTCGGTCTACATTTTATATCCTCTCTACTTAGAACATCATCAGTTATTTTTTTCCCCAAATAGCAAAACTCCTTTACTACATTAAACGTCTCATTTCCTAATCCAATTCCCTCAGCATCACAGGCCTTAATTCGACTACATTCCATTATCCTCGTTTTGCTTTTGTTGATGTTCACCTTATATCCTCCTTTCAAGACACTGTCCATTCCGTTCAACTGCTCTTCCAAGTCCTTTGCTGTCTCTGAGGTTCGCGAATGACATTGTAACTCTGTCAAAGTTTTTATTTCTTCTCCATGAATTTTAATACCTACTCCGAATTTATATTTGGTTTTATTTACTACTTGCTCAATATACAGATTCAACAGCATCGGGGAGAGGCTACAATCCCGTCTCAATCCCTTTCCAACCACTGCTTCTCTTTCGTGCCCCTTGACTCTTATAACTGCCATCTGGTTTCTGTTAAAATTGAAAATAGACTTTCGCTCCCTGTATTTTACCCCTGCCCCCTTCAGAATTTGAAAGAGAGTATTCCAGTCAACACTGTCAAAAGCTTTCTCTAAGTCTACAAATGCTAGGAATGTAGGTTTGCCTTTCCTTAATCTTTCTTCTAAGATAAGCCGTAGGGTCAGTATTGCCTCACGTGTTACAGCATTTCTACGGAATCCAAACTGATCTTTCTTGAGTTCGGCTTGTACCAGTTTTTCCATTCTTCTGTTAAGAATTCGTGCTAGTATTTTACAGCCGTGACTTATTAAACTGATAGTTCGGTAATTTTCACATCTGTCAACACTTGCTTCCTTTGGAATTGGAATTATTATATTCTTCTTGAAGTATGAGGGTATTTCGCCTATCTCATATATCTTACTGACCAGATGGTAGAGTTTTGTCAGGACTGGCTCTCCCAAGGCTGTCAGTAGTTCTAATGGAATGTTGTCCACTCTCGGGTCTTTGTTTCGACTCAGGTCTTTCAGTGCTCTTTCAAACT
Organism: Schistocerca gregaria; assembly: GCF_023897955.1. Lineage (NCBI taxonomy): Eukaryota > Metazoa > Arthropoda > Insecta > Orthoptera > Acrididae > Schistocerca > Schistocerca gregaria. Next base: position 43,413,203 of record NC_064927.1, read on the forward strand.
CTTCATGCAGTATCATATCTCCCATTTCACCTTCATCTACATCCTCTTTCATTTCCATAACATTGTCCTCAATTACATTGCCCTGGTATAGACCCTCTATATACTCCTTCCACCTTTCTGCTTTCCCTTCTTTGCTTAGAACTGGGTTTCCATCTGAGCTCTTGATATCCATGCAAGTGGTTCTCCTTTCTCCTTTCTTCCTGTAGGCAGTATCTATCTTACCCCTAGTGAGATGAGCCCTCTATATTCTTACATTTGTCGTCTAGCCATCCCTGCTTAGCCATTTTGCACTTCCTGCCGATCTCATTTTTGATACGTTTCTATTCCTTTTTGCCCGCTTCATTTACTGCATTTTTATATTTTCTCCTTTCATCAATTAAATTCAATATTTCTTCTGTTTCCCAAAGATTTCTAGCATCTCTCGTCTTTTTATCTACCTGATCCTCTGCTGCCTTGACTTCTTCATCCCTCAGAGCTACCCATTCTTCTTCTGCTGTATTTCTTTGCCCCCATTCTTGTCAATTGTGCCCCTATGCTCTCCCTAAAACTCTGTACAATCTCTGGTTTAGTCAGTTTATCCACGGTCCCATCTCCTTAAATTCTCCCCTTTTCGCAGTTTCTTCAGTTTTAATCTGCAATTCATAACCAATAGATTGTGGTCAGAGTCCACATCTACCCCTGAAAATGCCTTACAATTTGTCGGCCTGAGTGGCCGAGCGGTTCTAGGTGCTACAGTCTGGAACCGCGCGACCGCTACTGTCGCAGTTTCGAATCCTGGCTCGGGCATGGATGTGTGTGATGTCCTTAGGTTAGTTAGGTTTATTTATTTCCGATTTCTAGGGGACTGATGACCTCAGATTTTAAGTCCCATTGTGCTCAGAGCCATTTGAACCTTATTTTTTGTCATTAAAATTTAAAACCTGGTTCCTAAATCTCTGTCTTACCATTATATAATCTACCTGATACCTTCTAGTATCTCTAAGCTTCTTCCACGTATACAATCTTCTTTCATGATTCTTGAACCAAGTTATATTCCCTCATAGGGGGAAATATTTGAAATATTAGAATTATTAGAATTATTTAGAATTTCTGTAAATATTTCTCGCCGTCGTTTACGAGAGCCTGGAAAATTTTGATGGTGACAATGTAGTTCGGAATATTTAAACAATTGTGGCGCTTTTTTATCCCAATTGTGCAAGGAATTCCATCAACATAACTCACCAAGCGTTATTACACTGTTGAATATCCTTTTCATCAACCTCATAGCACTGTGCGACCACACCTCCAACCAGTTCGCGAGGCTGGCCATTTCGCCTATTTCTTCATTCGGAGGCTGCACTACTCCCACTCAGGTCCATGACTGGCTACTGGCAGAGCGGAAGTTGCACTAATCCCTAAACAAAAGCTTCAGCTGGTGGCAAAGTTTCGATATTTGATACCTGAGAAATTCCTGTTGAAGCACATGCTCTCTCTCTCTCTCTCTCTCTCTCTCTCTCTCTCTCTCTCTCAAGCAGTCACGTCATGTAGTGTGCCACTGCCAGGACTGTACGCACCGTTGGTCATTGTTGGTTTAAACCACAAACAAAGCAGCATTTACCTGGTAAACCCCAGGTGTGGATGTCTTGGAAATATTCCCGCACTCTATCTGACTGATTGAGTAATTAATTACATCGGTACCCTTTTTGTGGACAGTTTTTCCTTGCTTCCTATTGGTGGATAATAGAACTGGAATATTTGATGGGATGTTATCCTACAACCTCCAAGCCGGCCGGAGTGACAGAGCGTTTCTAGGCGCTTCAGTCTGGAACCGCGCGACTGCTACGGCCGCAGGTTCGAATCCTGCCTCGAGCATGGATGTGTGTGATGTCCTTAGGTTAGTTAGGTTTAAGTAGTTCTAAGTTCTAGGGGACTGATGTCCTGAGCTGTTAAGTCGCATAGTGCTCACAGCCATTTTTACAACCTCCCAGTATCCAAACCCTACTGTTATTTTTTTCACTTGCCTCCTATCGGTCGATACTAGTACAGTTACGTCATTTGGTAGAAAGTCCATTAAGTTGAAGGTAACTGAAAATTTCGAAGTTCAGTTCAGTTGCACGCTATGTCTATAAACAATCTGTGGAGGGTTTGTACTGGTGCTATAATGAGATGGAGATGGAGGAGAACGAGAAGGAAGGGTCTACTGCCTGATATGATAGAGACAACAGCAAATACCACTGAAAGACATATCACTGTGACGTATTGAGAAGCACTAAACCTGACACACTTAAACCACCTCCTGATCGTCCACACACAGCGCACCTGTCCCCTCGTAAACCGCCATTGCCAACGCTCAGAGGCCAGAGAAAACTGTAGCAGCCATGGATGTGCGTGTATACCAGAATGCACCATCCAAGCCATGGGCGGCGTCCAGGGATAATTGGAGTGGTAGGACTTCGGATTTCATCAGTGCGTTCAGGACCAACACTTGGCAGTGATCAATACTGAATTGCTCAATTGTCCATGGAGAATACATGCAACACACGCGATCGAAAAGACAGCTCAACTCGTACTGAGTATCAGTTCGCTATTCAGCTATCCAGAGGGCATAATCGCCGGGAGTTGTCCTGCAGCTGTGCGCAAAAAACGACTAGTCCGCTGGCCTGAACTTTTCTTTGTCTCTACCACTCGCAAGAGCTTTTAGCCAGCATACCCATTTGTTCTGGCCACAGTCTACCTCTGTCACGTGCTCCTCATGAGGAACTTTGTCGTCCTAGGAAACCAGCGACGTATTTATCACTGTAATTACAATCACATAGTTCGATTGCACCCCCAACCTGATAACATTAAACAGAGATCGAAGTAACAGAAACACCTCCTCCTGAGGACTGTGGCTCTGGAAATATCAATAACCCTCTTATGACTGGGCACCTTCTTATGGCTATCGATGCCTTGGAACTGCAGTCCCCCATGTCAAACCCATATCTCCCTTATGACTGGACACAGCCGTTTTCTTTGTACATGTTGAAACAATAACCACAGTCTCTTCACACCCCCAAAACTAGCTTTATAAGCCTGCCATTCACACCGCCTACTAAGTACAATACTTCGCCAGTAACTGAATGCTGGTGGCTCCAAGCAATATTCAGTGGAAAACCGCGATGGATCGACATGCCTCATTTGTTTACCTTGCATGTGTGTCTTAGGAAGAGAGGCATAATCGTCCTATGAGCTACCAGATATTAAAAACACGATCGCAAAGACCGTGTTATTGTAACCCCGCATAAAAATCGGTCTTCGTTCTACAGACACCCAAGTATCAACAACGATATCCATGCTGAAAAGTATACCTTCCTTATAAATCGAGGTATGCTAGTGCTTCTGAATAAAGTAGTCTTCCGCACAAATACCAAGATATTGAACGTGGATAGTGATTGCGGTTTCTGTATTAACAGACCGAAAGTGTAGGTGCACATTGCTAGCGATGTAAGCCCGTAATAAAATCAACACTATCACCGAATTTAGAAAGTGATGCAGCTAAGAAACATGGTACTAGTCCAATATTTGCAACTGCTTCTTGCAGCTGCTACGTATTTGTCACACTGACAAACAGCATTTGTAGCGTCTTCTATATCGATAGTATGTAGACAGTGTAACAGAGGTTCTGCGATATATCCACGTGGCTATAGGGGAGGTTGATGGTTGATTGAGAATGATCACATACAGTGGATGGTATGTTATATGAGCAATCACTTAAAAATGCATCACTAGATGGACCTCATAAAATATGTATAAAATCCCATGACTTCTCAGGTCTTTAGTGTCAAGCTTTCAGCCAGAAATGCTGTCTGGAATTTAGTACCATTCAGCCACATATTTTGGGTGCATCCTATCGCGTTGTCTTAATGATAACAGCGTCCAGTCCCGGTAGCTGAGTGGTCAGCTCGACAGAATGTCAATCCTAAGCGACCGGGTTCGATTCCCGGCTGGACTGGAGATTTTTTCCGCTCAGGGACTGGATGTTGTGTTGTTCTAACCATCATCATTTCATCCCCCATCGACGCGCAACTCGTCGAAGTGGCGTCAAACCGAAAATGTCGTCCTAACCGCCGTCTGCTTCACGTCTGCTGTGCAGCGAGCTACGTTATTTAAGTATTAACTGTATTTTTCTTACTTGTCACTACTTTTACCGTGTGTTTTTGCTTTTAGGAAGCTTTAATTGTCGACTGCTATTAATAGTGTTCCATAGATTTCGTGTTAGTTTTGAATACAGTCAGAGAGAGTCCCTTTAGTGAGCCATAGTGCCAGTAGTGCTAGTGTTTGTTTTCAATACAGTCCAGAGACGGGTAGTGCTATTTTCATTGTTTTCTACAAGAAGTGGCTAGCAATCACAGTTTAGTCAATAATCAGCCGCCTTTAGTGAATTAGCAGTCTAGTTAAAAGTTTATTAAGTCTCTTCAGTAAATTAATTCCTTAGGATGGATAGGATGTGTGACTGCTGTGTACGGACGCACGAGGAGCTGGCCACTCTTCGCGAACAGCTGAGCGTGTTGATGGCCGCGGTCATCCGTCTTCAGGCTGCTACCTCGGAGTGTAGCGGCAGTGGGGAGTCTGGAGCGTCTCAAGGTACACCCCAGGTGTTACATGCTTCACCCACTGTCCCTGCTGTCAAGATATCTTCTCGGGTACCGGGCGCGGTTGGGCCACCCTCTCCGCAAGGGGAGTGGCGGGTTCAGTGGCGTTCGCGGCGCACGAGGCGGAGGGTCAATGTGGAGGCTGGCCGTGTGGCATCACACGCTCTGTCTGTGAGTGGACATGTGGCTGCTCCTTCAGCAAGGTCCGAGCAGGCACACGGGGGGAGAGGTTTATTAGTTATTGGGAGCTCCAACGTTAGGGGGGGGGGGGGTGATGGAGCCCCTTAGGAAAATAGCGGAAAGGTCGGGGAAGAAGGCCAGTGTTCACTCTGTCTGCTTGCCGGGGGGTCTCATCCGAGATGTGAAGGAGGCCCTACCGGCGGCGATAGAGAGCACTGGGTGCACCTGACTGCAAATTGTTGCTCATGTCGGCACGAATGACTCCTGCCGTCTGGGTTGAGAGGTCATCCTCAGTTCGTACAGGCGGTTGGCGGAATTGGTGAAGGCGGAAAGCCTCGCTCGCGGGGTGGAATCTGAGCTAACTATTTGTAGTATCGTTCCCAGAACCGATCGCGGTCCTCTGGTTTGGAGCCGAGTGGAAGGCTTAAACCAGAGGCTCAGACGATTCTGCGGAGAGCTGGGGTGCAAGTTTCTTGACCTCCGCTATCGGATGCAGAAATGTAGGGTCCCCCTGAATAGGTCAGGCGTGCACTACAGGCCGGAAGCGGCTACAATGGTAGCGGAGTACGTGTGGAGTGCACATGGGGGTTTTTAGGTTAGAGAATTCCCTCCCTAGGCCCGACAAGACGCCTCCTGAGACGCGGCAAGGTAGGAGTAGGCAAAATGCAACAGGGAATAACAATATTAATGTGCTAATAGTAAACTGCAAGAGCGTCTATAGAAAGGTCCCAGAACTGCTCTCATTAATAAACGGTCACAGCGCCCATATAGTACTAGGGACAGAAAGTTGACTGAAACCAGACGTAAACAGTAATGAAATCCTAAACTCAGATTGGAATGTATACCGCAGAGACAGGCTGGACAGTGAACGGGAAGGCGTGTTTATAGCGATAAGAAGTGCAATAGTATCGAAGGAAATTGACGGAGATCCGAATTGTCAAATGATTTGGGTGAGGGTCAAGGATAAAGCAGGCTCAGACATCGTAAGTGGATGTCTCTATAGGACCCCGGGCTCAGCACATGAAGAATAATTTGGAAAACATTTCGAGTACATTTCCCCACCATGTTAGAGTTCTGGGTGGAGATTTTAATTTGCCGGATACAGACTGGGTGACTCAAACGTTCATCACGGGTGGCAGGGACAAAGAATCCAGTGAAATTTTTTTAAGTGCTTTATCTGAAAACTACCTTGAGCAGTTAAACAGAGAACCGACTCGTGGCGATAACATATGAGACCTTCTGGTGACAAACAGACCCGAACTATTTGAATCAGTTAATGCAGAACAGGGAATCAGCGATCATAAAGCGGTTACTGCATCGATGATTTCAGCCGTAAATAGAAATATTAAAAAAGGTAGGAAGATTTTTCTGTTTAGCAAAAGTGACGAAACGCAGATTACAAAGTACCTGATGGCTCAACATAAAAGTTTTGTCTCAAATACAGATAGTGTTGAGAATCAGTAGACAAAGTTCAAAACCATCGTACACTATGCGTTAGATGAGTATGTGCCAAGCAAGATCGTAAGCGATGGAAAAGAGCCATCGTGGTACAACAACCGAGTTAGAAAACTGCTGCGGAAGCAAAGGGAACTTCACAGCAAACATAAACATAGCCAAAGCCTTCCAGACAAACAAAAATTACGAGAAGCGAAAGGTAGTGTGAGGAGGGCTATGCGAGAGGCGTTCAATGAATTCGAAAGTAAAGTTCTATGTACTGACTTGGCAGAAATCCTAAGAAATGTTGGTCCTATGTCAAACCGGTAGGTGGATCAAAACAAAATGTCCACTCTGTGATCAAAATGGTACTGAAACAGAGGATGACAGACTAAAGGCCGAAATACTAAATGTCTTCTTCCAAAGCTGTTTCACAGAGGAAGACTGCACTGTACTTCCTTCTCTAGATTGTCGCACAGTTGACAAAATGGTAGATATCGAAATAGACGACAGAGGGATAGAGAAACATTTAAAATTGCTCAAAAGGGGAAAGGCCGCTGGACCTGATGGGATACCAGTTTGATTTTACACAGAGTACGCGAAGGAACTTGCCCCCCTTCTTGCAGCAGTGTACTGTAGGTCTCTAGAAGAGCGAAGCGTTCCAAAGGATTGGAAAAGGGCACAGGTCCTCCCCGTTTTCAAGAAGGGACATCGAACAGATGTGCAGAACTATAGACCTATATCTCTAACGTCGATCAGTTGTAGAATATTGAAACACGTATTATGTTCGAGTACAATGTATTTTCTGGAGACTTGAAATCTACTCTGTGGGAATCAGCATGGGTTTCGAAAAAGACGGTCGTTTGAAACCCAGCTCGCGCTATTCGTCCACGAGACTCAGAGGGCCACAGACACTGGTTCACAGGTAGATGCCCTGTTTCTTGACTTCTGCAAGGCGTTTGACACAGTTCCCCACAGTCGTTTAACGAACAAAGTAAGAGCATACGGACTATCAGACCAATTGTGTGATTGGATTGAGGAGTTCCTAGATAACAGAACGCAACATGTCATTCTCAATGGAGAGAAGTGTTCCGAAGTAAGAGTGATTTCAGGTGTGCCGCTGGGGAGTGTCATAGGACCGTTGCTTTTCACAATAAATGACCTGGTGGATGACATCGGAAGTTCACTGAGGCTTTTTGCAGGTGATACTGTGGTGTATCGAGAGGTTGCAACAATGGAAAATTGTACTGAAATGCAGGAGGATCTGCAGCGAATTGACGCATGGTGCAAGGAATGGCAATTGAATCTCAATGTAGACAAGTGTAATGTGCTGCGAATACATAGAAAGATAGATCCCTTATTTATCTACAAAATAGGTCAGCGACTGGAAGCAGTTAATTGCATAAATTATCTGGGAGTACGCATTAGAAGTGATTTAAAATGGAATGATCATATAAAGTTGATCGTCGGTAAAGCAGATGCCAGACCGAGATACGTTGGAAGAATCCCAAGGAAATGCAATCCGAAAAAAAAGGAAGTAGGCTGCAGTACGCTTGTTCGCCCACTGCTTGAATACTGCTCAGCAGTGTGGGATCCGCACCAGATAGGTTTGATAGAAGAGACAGAGAAGATCCAACGGAGAGCAGCGCGCTTCGTTACAGGATCATTTAGTAATCGCGAAAGCGTTACGGGATGATAGATAAACTCAAGTGGAAGACTCTGCAGGAGAGACGCTCAGTAGCTCGGTACGGGATTTTGTTAAAGTTTCGAGAACATACCTTCACCGAAGTGTCAAGCAGTATATTGCTCCCTCCTACGTATATCTCGCGAAGAGACCATGAGGATAAAATCGGAGAGATTAGAACCCCCACAGAAGCATACCGACAATACATCATTCTACGAACAATACGAGACTGGAATAGAAGGGAGAACCGATAGAGGTACTCAGGGTACCCTCCTCCACACACCGTCAGGTGGCTTGCGGAGTATGAATGTAGATGTAGAAAGACTTGCACCCGGCGAACACTCTACCCGACGGGAGGCCACAGTGACACGAGATTCACATTTTCATGATTACAGCCACTGGTAGATTATATTCACGGCACTCTCCTATCTCAAAACTAGTTACCTCTTTCGATCCTGTCTGCTAAGGACCCTGTACAGCAAAACTCCATCGTGATTTTAATCAGTCCCTCTGCACCTTGTAACTCTCCCTCGGTCTCTGCCACGATCTCACTGCAGCCTTGTCCATGTGGTCATCAGAGTTTGAGTCGTAACTGAGCCGAAGTTGGAGAGACAAACAAGGAGAGCTGAGTTAATGCAACGGGACCATCTTTTTACCGTGTGGTGGAAATGGGAACATTTTGTCGTAGCTCTGCTAACCGGGTGCAATGTGTAAAGCCAGTGCCAAACAAAGCTTTCTCCTGCGACACAAGCTAGTAGGAAAGACAGTACCAGCAGTTACAGTAGTGTTTATGAGGAAAGTTAGGTAGACTCCACATAATAAGTCAACTAGAAGATGGACAATGATTTTGCTACAGCTTTGAGGGATGTTTTCAAACTTCAAATGGTTCAAATGGCTCTGAGCACTATGTGACTTAACTTCTGAGCTCATCAGTCGCCTAGAACTTAGGTTAGTTAGGTTTAATTAGTTCTAAGGACATCACACACACATCCATGCCCGAGACAGGATTCTAACTTGCGACGGTAGCGGTCTCTCGGCTCCAGACTGTAGCGCCTAGAACCGCACGGCCACTCCGGCCGCCAGCGGCGGACTTAGCGCACAGCATCCCTCAGGGTGCATTTCTATCTGTCACGAAAACATTATCTTATCTTCGTTATTTTGTACCATCCAATAGAAAGAAACTATGAGCTATAAAAACTTCACTCTCACCCAATAGAGAATTTGATAAGGTGTTACTGTGTTCCTCTCTTCCGATATGTCAAAAACAAGTACCGTCTGTGTGCTATGTGGAGATCCTACTGAAAATATACAGGTACTGCTTGACTGGAGCAGGTAACCAGTGATCGAAGTCGCTTCAGGCCCTGCACTGTAGGACCACCATATCCCACAGACTATCAATTAAAATAGAGTGTCATTGGGCCTTTGTTTGATATGTTGCTTTCCGCTGTAACACATCGAAGTAGTATATGTCTGCAGCTTTGTACACCGCCATACTTTTTTTTTTTGTCCAGCATGACTTCAAGGTCTGTGTCAGGTGTTAAACCGACATAAACACATTTCGATCCATTGGCTCTCACAGAAAGCTGGACATTGCATGGTGTAAACTATGATGCTGTTCTCACAGCACACAGGATGGTTGAAATAAGAGAGAGGCGGTGTTTCTTACTGACAAAAATGTGGGAAACATCACAACATGTGGAAACTGGAAGAGTTTGCGGCATTGTGGAGCGTTTCCAAACAGCTATACAGAGGTGATGACCTGTACATTTAATCTCACCTTCAATAGTGATGGGGGTAGCAGACGTCTTGGTGTTCCATTATAATTGAAACAGATATCACGTACATAGCTGCAATATAAGGAATCAGTGCTGGTCATACCTGGAACGTGTTGCTCTCATAAAGACTCTCTCCCCCTCAAACAGGTGGAGTCGGTCAATCATTATGTGGTAATCAACCATGTACCAGTAGATGGAAAAGATGCCACCGATGCACTGTAATAAGCACCACAGTTGATGGTGCTATCAATTTCAGCAATATTATCAGTTTTTCCATAATGTCAACGCTGACCAGTGACATGATAGCATGTTTCCCAGGTTCTACATCATCACTAAACTGCCCCCCTCTACTTTGCGAGTACGATTGCGAATGTAGATAGATGACTGGTGCATATGTACAAGAATTATCGATGAATGGATGTACTGCACAAAGTAGACCAGACAGCATCTCTACTTATGAAGTTAGGTTATCTACATATTTCTAGCAGTTTGATCATACTGCGTAATTTAGTATTACGATTGCCCATCTTTCCCTGCGTGGATGTGGGTCACAGACTATTCTTCCATTGATTAGATAAAGTTGGATATTGAAAGGTCTCCTTGCACTGTCTTTGACCAACACTCCCTAAAAACTGTCTCCTATTTCATTTTCAACTGACTAGAAGTAGGAGGTTATTATACCCATTAAACCCCAGGTCTCGTGAAGGAACAGAGAGAGCTGAATCCGTAACAGGTGTTCAGGGAGACTATTCTACACCTATCGTACTCACAGCGCATCTCCAGATGCAGACATGTCGAAGAGGTTAGCACCCCTTATCGGTGTATGGTAGATATGAAAGTGTTGTGATGATATAACAGATGATCGTAAAGAAGAAATTTGTGCATGATTGAGCTCCAGACGAATGTAGTTTAGAACTGGTAGCACAGTAGATTCATATAAAATATTCCAAATTATTGGTCCTGTGTTTTGCGCCCATACAAGTAAGGTATCAGAAAGAGAGAAATGATCGTGGAACATAAACACATTCCAAGGGCTACATGGTCCTGCATTAAACACGCTATAATGCTAGAGCTTTGCTGCTTGTGACTTCTGAGTCGTGTGGAATACAACGCTGTTAATATTCCAGTGTAATAAAGCGCATGATATACATTCTTCCTGTGACTTTCTTTATGGTGAACTATGGTGACGCACTGTAAGGTGATAAAACTACTACCTATCACGCCAAAGAAGGCATTAATTCTTAGTAAAACAAACACTCCAACTTTGTAAACACCTGGTGTCATACACCTCTGTAAAAGTATGAAGGCCAATTACAGTTCAGAAATTGTGATCTTTTCACAACAGTCCCATAAAATGGTAGTCAGCAGGCAAAAATGCATACGAAGGAACAGCGACAGCTTACAAGGAAATAAGCACTACAGGCAGTGCCAGAGAATGTGTAACAGTCCTACAGTTTACCATAGCCCCTTGTAACCTTCCTCTTGCACACAGATGTCATGGTTCGATTTTAGGTTGTATTGCTCATGTGCACGATAATATTGCCATCTCCGCTATTAAGGTGTCTTTATGTAGCGCCATTCTACCACCCTCCTCCAGAATATGCAGTCCTATTGATTTCGCTAGCTTCATATCTCATGGCATTCTTCTCTAATTTTGTATATTTAGTTTTTCGTGATTTTACATATTTTATCGCATTTCCCTCAATTTCAACGTATTTCACATCAGTATCTCGTGATGAAATCGGTAAAATTCGAGAAAAACCTCGTATAATGCGTTATTCAATTTTTCGTCAAAGTTTCCCATAGGTGTGGTCGTATTGCTGACATCCCATGTACTGTCTGATATTCTACAAGAATATTGCGTTTATTGTACACAAAACTATTAAAAATCCCAAGACTTTCCCTTTCCCTTATGGTCCACATGCATGAATTTTGGATAGGCCGATCATTAAAAATATAGTAGCAGTCGATTAGTACCTGTATGAGACTCCACTACATCCATCATCTGCGCCAGCCGTTGAAAAACAATTCCGTTTGCTGATATGATCCATGAGAGAGGCTGTCTGCAGACTCATGTAGTGCAGCTCCCGTGGCTTTAGATATTGACTTGTGTTGTGCAACAAATCGCCTCCTTTGCTTTTTCTAATGTTTAGAATTAGCATTCAGTGTAATAGATAGTCTGAACACAAATCAAATGTGCTAATCAGACCCCTACTGCAAGTATCGAGTCTCAACATCTGCATCTCTTGTATATGCCCTGTGACACCGTTTGACGCTGATCCAAATCATCAACCTCCCTTCACTGGATATTTGTCTGCCGGCATTTACTTCTCACCATTCATAACTTGTAGACTGACCTTAAACCCCTGTCTTCCCTTCATCCTCTGTTAGGACACGACAACACTTAAATTCGTGCTGCTAAAGATCATACCACGTTCGATATAATTTATATTACCAATATTTGTGCAAGACATTTCCAGGGGCAGATTTGGACTCTGGCCACAATCTATTGGTTATGAAATGAAGATCAAAGCTGAAGAAATAGCAAAAAGGAGGGAATTTAAGGACATAAGACCTGGATAAACTGAAAGAACCAGAGGTTGTACAGAGTTTCAGGGAGAGCATAACAGAACAATTGACAGGAATGGGGGAATGAAATACAGTAGAAGAAGAATGGGTAGCTTTGAGGAATGAAATAGTCAAGGCAGCAGAGGATCAAGTAGGTAAAAACACGAGGGCTAGTAGAAATCCTTGGGCAACAGAAGAAATACTCAATTTAACTGATGAAAGGAGAAAATATAAAAATGCCATAAATGAAGCAGGCAAAAAGGAATACAAACGTCTCAAAAATGAGATCGACAGCAAGTGGAAAATGACTAAGCAGGGATGGCTAGACGATAAATGTAAGGATATAGAGGCTTATCTCAATAGGGGTATGATAGATACTGCCTACAGGAAGATTAAAGAGATCTTTGGAGAAAGGAGAACCAATTGCATGGATATCAAGAGCTCAGATGGAAACCCAGTTCTAAGCATAGAAGGGAAAGCAGAAAGGTGGAAGGAGTATATAGAGGGTCTATACAAGGACAATGTACTTGAGGATAATATTATCGAAATCGAAGAGGATGTAGGAGAAGGTGAAATAGGAGATATGATACTGCATGTAGAGCTTGACAGAGCACTGAAAGACCTGAGTCGAAACAAGGCCCCGGGAGTAGACAAGATTCCATTAGAACTACTGACAGCCTTGGGAGAGTCAGTTCTGACAAAATTCTACCATTTGGTATGAGACAGGCGAAATACCCTCATACTTCAAGAAGAATATAATAATTCCAATCACAAAGAAAGCAGGCGTGGACAGATGTGAAAATTACCTATCAGTTTAATAAGTCACAGCTGTAAAATACTAACGCGCATTCTTTACAGACGAATGGATAAAACTTATAGAAGCCGACCTCGGGGAATATCACCTTGGATTCCATAGTAATGTTGGAACACGTGAGGCAATACCTACCCTACGACGTATCTTAGAAGAAAGATTAAGGAAAGGCAAATCTACGATTCTAGCATTTGTAGACTTAGAGAAAGCTTTTGACAATGTTGGTTGTAATACTCTCTTTCAAATTCTGAAGGTGGCAGGGGTAAAATACAGGGAGCGAAAGGCTATTTATAATCTGTACAGAAAGCAGATGGCAGTTATAAGAGTCGGGGGGTATGAAAGGGATGCAGTGGTTGGGAAGGGAGTGAGACAAGTTTGTAGCCTGTCCCCGTTGTTATTCAATCTATATATTGAGCAAGCAATGAAGGAAACAAAAGAAAAGTTCGGAGTAGAGATTAAATTCCATGGAGAAGAAATAAAAACTCTGACAGAATTACAATGTCATCGGCGAACGTCAGAGACAGCAAAGGACTTGGAATAGCAGTTGAACAAAATGGACAGTGTCTTGAAAGGAGGGTATAAGATGAACATCAACAAAAGCAAAACGAGGGTGATGCTGAGGGATTTTGATTAGGAAATGACACACTTAAAGTTGTAAAGGAGTTTTGCTATTTGGGGAGCAAAATAACTGATGATGGCCGAAGTAGAGAGGATATAAAATATAGAATGGCAATGGCAAGGAAAGCGTTTGTGAAGAAGAAAATTTTGTTAACATCGAGTATAGATTTAAATGTCAGGAAGTGGTTTCTGAAAATATTTGTATTGGAGTGTAGCCATGTATGGAAGTGAAACATGGACGATAAATAGCTTAGACAAGAAGAGAATAGAAGCTTTCGAAATGTGGTTCTACAGAAGAGTGCTGAAGATTAGATGGGTAGATCACATACTTAATGAGGAGGTATTGAATAGAATTGGGGAGAAGAGGAGCTTGTGGCACAACTTGACTAGAAGAAGGGATCGGTTGGTAGGACATGTTCTGAGACACCGAGGGATCACCAATTTAGTATCGGAGGGCAGCTTTGAGGGTAAAAAACGGCGAGGGAGACCAAGAGATGAATACACTAAGCAGATTCAGAAGGATGTAGGTTGCAGTAGGTACTGGCAGATGATGAAGCTTGCACAGGATAGAGTAGCATGGAGAGCTGCATCAGACCAGTCTCAGGACTGAAGACCAAAACAACAACCAATATTGTCTAGATTCTCCAGTAATAATAAACATGCAAGGTGTACGATTGCTCCTATCACACCTCCTATTATACTCTAAAAATCCACAGTGATTGCACATGATCACCCCAATCAAACTATTTTGTGAGCTGGATGTCCATTGTACTAATGCACCAATACCCCCAAGGAGGATGAAGCATTTTATGTGTTAAACTGTACCCAGTTATAAGGGGGATATTTCCAGAGTCGGTGTCCAATGTTATGAGATTAGGGCTGCAAGTGTAATATTTAATTCTAATTACAGCGATAAATAAATTTTGCTGGTTTCCTAGGACGACGCGGTTTCGAATGTGAGGCGTGTGCCAGAGGAGGCATGTGGCCAGAACAAATGGGCTTTTCTGGCAATCGGTGGTTACAACGAAAAGTTCCAGTAGGCCAGCTAGTCGGTTATTGCACACAGCTACAGGAGTAAGTCCCAGCCACAGTGCCCTTTCGATAGCTAAACAGCAAACTAATACACAGTGTGCATTGGGCTGTCTCTGTGATCGCATGTGTTGCATGTATTCCCCTTGGAAAATTGAGACATTCAATATCGATAACTGCCAAGTGTTGGCAATGAACGTGTTGATAACATCGTAATTCCTACCACTCCAATCACTTCCAGACCCCCACCACGTCAGGGTGGTGCACTCTGGCGGACACACGCGTCCACCAAACTGGCTACGGCCGTCCGACCTCTGAGCGTTGGCGCTGGTTGCTCATGAGGAGATTGGCGAGTGACGTGTGGACACTGGGCATGTGCATTCAGGATGTATTTCAGCGATATCCAACATCTGGCCATGACAACTACTGCTACGGCCTGGATTGTGGTATTTTCTGTGTCTTTGTCCTATCCCCTAACACATCCTTTCTCCTCCTCCTCCTCCTCCTCCTCCTCCTTCCGAATGTAGTGGAGAGAACCAATTGAGGAATTCTACAAAGGTTTAAAAATCCAATCGCAATATCCAATCCCCGTTTAATCAATTTATTGTTGTTGCTTTATTGCGAGCACAAATACCAGTCCGAAATCTCCACAGATTTTCTATGGACACAGCATGCAGCTGAGCTGAAATTTGAAATTTTCAGCTACCTCCAGCTTAATGGACTTTCTATAAATGACTTAACTGTATCAGTATACACCAATAGGAGGCAACGGGAAAAAATAACAGTAGGGTTCGGAAATTAGGAAGCTGTAGGATCGAATCCCATCAAATATTCTAATCCTAGTAATCCACCAATAGAAAGCAACGGAAAACTGTCCCACACGAAGGGCATCGATTTAATTAATTAGACAATCAATCTGATGGAGATATTACCTCACTCTAAGAAATGCACAGGTGGGGTTTACTAGGTAAATGCTGCTTTGTGTGTGATTCGATCCGACCATGGCCAATGGTGCATGCAGTCCTAGCAGGGTTACACTACAGGACATGACCGGTTGTGAGGAGGGGGGGTGGAGGGAGAGAGAGGGGGATAGGGGAAAGAGAGAGAGAGCATGTGCTTGAACAGGAATTTCTCAGCAATCAAATAATAAAGGACAGCCACCATCAGAAGCTCTTTTGTTTGGGGATTACTGCAACGTCTGCTCTCATAGTGGCCAGTCACGGACCTGAGCAGGGGTAGCGTGGCCTCCACATATAGTAATACGTGGAATGACAAGCCCAGTGAAGTGTTTGGGCGTGTGGGCTAAAAAAAAATTTCGAAGTTGTTTAATATTCCAAGTATCTTCTCACCCTCAAAGAATTTGTAGGGAATGGAATTTTGTCTATTTAAATATTTAAAGTAAATAAATGAACTATATGATATACACTGTCTTGTATCCCTTAAATTGTTTAAATAAAGAATCTTTCACACATTCTCTTGTGTATGAGAAACTTTTTAACCCTTTATTTGGCAAATGGTGAAAATAAAAAAAAATTAAGTGCTTATATCTATTTATTATACTTAAAGAAATACAATTCAGTCAGTTTTAGAAATTTTTGACAAAAATTATGAAAATTATGAAACGTTGCTTACAAGCAACATTGCCAGCAGTAGATCACACTTATACATATTATAGGAAAAAGGAGTTTGCCGATAACCTCAAGCAAAATGTTTGCCGTACGTGAATAATTTAATTTATAAACACATTTATGCATTCCTGCTGTGTAATAGAACTGTTTCATTTTCCCTTCTTGTTCTTCTTGCAATGGAATTTTTGGAAACAGTTCCTCTTTGCATCGAAGTACAATACTAGATTGCAATTGGAACACATGACTGTAGAATATTCAGACGGACAATAACGACAACGACCTTTGGGACCGTATACAGGCCAATGCTCCATATTATGAAATCGGACATCTTGTGTAACAGTCGGAGCTGTTGCCTTCCTCCTCTTCCTTTATGGTGGTGGTTTGTCTGTTGAAGGTCTTCCTACTTTACTTTTACCTGAAAATATCAAACCATTGGCAGTATCTGCCCTAAATGACTTTGATGAGGTCTTCTTGTCCAGAGATTCTCTTCGAAAAATGCAGGCAAGCATTTAAAACACTCAGATCTAGAATAAATCCAAACCATCTCATGTACCATCGCCTAGTTTTCATTGGTACTCTGTAGAGCTCTATCAGCATACCAGCAAGATCAACTCCTCCCATGTGCTTGTTGTACTGACGTACATTACTGGGACAGGGCACATCAATTCTTTTTTTTATTGCTGTCCCATCGTTTTCCTGTTGAGAGTGGTTGGACACCAAAAAACGAGCTTGCAAGTGCCACGATTTTATAGCCTGCCCACCTTACTAAAATGAGGTCTGAGTGACTGTCCTTCCTGTAGTCATAGCTGACTCGTCATTCAGTAACCGCTTCTCGTCATGTAGAGGACAGTTGTTTATTCAGTTCTTCCTTATGGTGCCCATGGACTCAATGTTTTGATGTTTTTTAAGTATGTTTTAAGTTCAAGGCTGCAAAATAAATTGTCAAAATAAAAGTATTCCAATTCCATTATTTTCACGTCATCAGCAAGATCAGTTATCATCCCCTTGCCAGTATAGGGAAGAAAATCATAGACAACTCTAGACACACCAGCACGAACAAAAATCTTAAAACGCCACTTGTGTGGCTTATTTGAATATATTGGCGCAAATTACCTGCTCTTGTATCTTTATATGCAACCATCTTCTCATCTGTAGAAAATGCCGACTCTTGTTTCTGCTCACGGCAGTTCTATACAATTGACTCAAGAACAGGTCTTATTTTCAAAAGTCTTTCAGAACAGTTCACAGCATTCTCATTGCTCCTAAAATGCAGGTATCGGCGGAGTTTCTGAAAGCGCTTCAAACTGAAAATGCTGGTGAATTTTTCACAGTTCATTGACTGAGACCAATCTTCTAAGACATAGAAACAAGACCCATGTACATCAGAACACCGAAAAATAGTTCTATTTAATTTATATTGCTGTTTACTGACGTGTAGTTCGTTGGTCAGAGTATAAGTTCGTTTCCTGCACAATTTTGTCAATTAGTTCTGAATCAAAGAATCTTCTGAAATAACCCAGTGGTGTATTGCCTTCATCAGAAAACACAGGAGAGAGACTTTCTGCCCTAGCAGTTGTATCTTCCTTTACCCACATGTAAGTGACTGCTTTTGTAATTTACTTTTCCACTTGACTGCCACTTGCACTAGAAGGATTCACTGCAGAAGGTCCTTGCACATGTTCAGCTTCTGAGATTTCACTTCCTAAATCAGAATCAGTGTCTGGTATAACTTGGTTATGGAACTGAGATTGACGCTCTGGAATCACTACAGCCTGCCAAAGCTTCGAGTTCAGTGTCTTCAGATTCACTTAGATCAGACAAAGCCGGGTTTTCTAGTGGAACTACTATTCCTCTCGCTTTTTCAATTCCATAAAATATTCTGGAATCCATTGCTAAAAAGCCCCTAAAAATAAAAATATCTTCTCTGTCACACCGTAAACATGTGTAATATACTAATGGCACATGTCCCAACTATAGGCAATGTTGCTCACAGGCAACATAAAAGTTTTATACTACTTACGTATTTCCAAACAAAGATAGAAATATTTCTGCTGTAAACTTACCTCTGGGTATATCTTGCCAGTAATCTTAGCAGTTTTTCTTCAATCTATTTAAATCCACTCTTTTAGAACCAAAATAAGACACCTCTGTTGCTCACACGAGGAGATCTCTGTAACACCACTGCACAAACTGCTATCTCGTGTGGAAAACCTTAAGCTATTACAAAAACTGGCGTTGGCAGTGTGTAAAGGAATGTTGCCTGGAGGCAGTAATGCCAGTAAAAGGCACTGGGAAGAGTTTGTTGTCCCATAAGGCCAAGGTAAATGTGATGTTGCTTGAAAGCAACACTGCCAAATAAAGGGTTAAACAATATTCCATACACTGCAATCAATTTTCCACCTGCTAGCCAATCAATTGGGTCTTTTTCCAGACAAATTCCTGGAGGGGGAGGGGAGGGGAGGGGAACTGCTGAGGGTGTCCCAGATAGGGAGGGGTTAATTAATTGGTCGATTTAATTAATTAGTCAAATGGGTCCATATCATAAGTGTGCTTGTATTGCGAGACAATTTCCAGAGGGGTGGTGGAGAAGGAGGAGAAGTGGGGAGAAGGAGAGGGAAGGGAGGAGTGTGGAGGGTTTCTTGGAATGACGGATTATCCTCAGATGGTCATAATCCACTTAGCATAATAGTAAGTTAAGGACTCGTCAATCAAAAGAGAAAAATAGGTTTTCCACTGAATGTATGCTTGCTCCTTATGTAGGCAACCTGCGCTAACAAAATGTGCTGATCCTTTCCTTGCCCAACTACTCCTGTTCACAGACAAATGTGAGTTCACTGGGGAGGGACTGTGTTCTGAATTCGCTAAACAGCCATGTCTGGCAGCCAAAACCCTCATGCTAAGCACATTCCGAGGCTTCGGTGCCTGTTGGATATTTGTTTGTTGGCAGGCATTCCAGACTGTCGTGTAACTGGGCCGTACCTCCTTCCACTCTAACTGGTCTTGCATATCTTATGTTTCTACAAAAGATATTGGGGCCGTTCTTGAAAGCTGTGCCTCTGATTGCCCATCAGGAAATGTGGTTTCAGCATGATGATGCACCAACTCGCTTGTATCGTGCAGTTCGCAGACATCTGAACAAACGATATGGTGACAGATGGACAGGGCGAGGAGTCTTAACACAAACAAATGTGCTTAAGTGATAAACAGGTGTTCCGTTATGTTTCATTTCGAATTGTTTTGTATTGCCTTATGCGTAATTTAATCCCTCAAACAGAAGTGGATGAGTTAAAAATCGAAGTTGAAACCATTGTAGAACTGAAACGGTACATTCCTGGGCATGGGTTTGTACTCAAAATATTCTTTCCTGTCTCCCTTCTACAAGTCCTAGAAGTTTGTCCGAACACCCGGCATTCAGATTTTTAGTTCGACTATCGATCGTTTATATGCTTGGACAGCGTTTTGTGTTTGTTCTTAGTTTTGACAATTATTAGCGAAAAGTGTTTTACCGTGGAACACACTTCAGACTTTCACACTTTAATAGACCTTTACTCCATTTTGTTATTCTATTTTGAAATGACAGCATTCACTTTAGGAGTGGTGCACTTTCTTTCTGAAATTGCAATTACTCCGGAAAAGTAAGATTTTTGACAAATGAGAGACTGTTCCAAGATACAACATGGTCATGTACCTAGGTACAAATATCAGTTCAAATCGTTGCAATCGAGAAAAAATTTTGTCAGTAGTGTATTTCTGTATGAGAAATGTCTTACGTTATTACTCTACTACACAAGAATAATCAGCAAGCGAAATCAATCGTTTTATCAAAAACCAGTTAGAAGTTAACAACGATCTGAAATAGAAGCTGTTGCAGCTATCACAAATTTCCCTTTTCGAGACTGGTAACTTCGTTAATACATTACATAAACATACTTCTTTTGCAAATCTCATATACTCCATGGTGCAAGGTCTTCCGTTTGAAGGTACGAGATGGTTTGTGACTCACGAACTATAACTTATTCATCCACACGTTATGTAACTAGTCAAAATTTAACAATATTTTATTCACCACAAAATTCTTTAACCATAGAACAGACAGTATCCTCCAAATATCTTTAATATATTACACAACACTAAATATGTAGAACTCGTTATATTTGCAAACCCTGCAGAAAACAAAACCTCAGGCCCCACAACAGCAGCAGTCGAAAATGCCAGGAACTACTTACCGCGTCCTCTAGTACGCGTTGCTTCATATAGTTCTAAAATCGGTGACTAACTGAAACACCGACCAAGAAAGAAGATGTGTTTGTAGGTACACTATCCTATGCCCCCCCCCCCCCTATTCTCATATTGTCATAGCCGGAGCAGCAGAAACCGATATTGCTTACATACAGTTGTAGTCAGTTTCGTATTCTAGGATCCCAGTCACATTTCTTTGGAATAGTAAATAGCGTTTTCAGGAGCTCTTTATTTTAGTCTCTGAAAGTACCGGTTCACATGCGATTAACTTTAATCTTCAGCATATACTCGAGAAATGAAGATCAAGTACTTTCAACTATATTCAGTCCTTCATACAATAAAGCAGCCGCCACAGTGGTATGGAATCAGCCCCCGTGGTCTCACTTCACCCCAATAGACCCCGTCAGACCTTTTTCGTTTTCGATTATAGTGCTTTGCGAAACTCCGGGCCAAAGTAACTTTCACATGTTGTGTCACTGTCAAGCAAAATAGAAATAATTGCTGCTGCATGGTACAGATGGTAACAAATAAACATGCAATGATACGAACATAACTGACGTTTTTGTTCAAAGACAGTAGTCACATTGCAAAAGGCGGAACGTGTTCTCCATAAAGCATGTGATCACCAAACACAGCTGTGCGTGCTCTGTAACCAGCTCCCAAGCTGAGCACGAGGTTGGTAAGGAAATGTGGTAGAGCGTTCCATTCCTCAACAAGTTTGACTGAGAACTTTGGATGGTCGCTGGACTATGTAGGCGAGCTGCGGTATGCATCCCCAATGCATAACGACGTGGCCCACGGGGTTTAAGTTTGCCGAACATCCACTCATTCAAAGACCTCCTACACCAGTGCTTTCGATGCGATCACGCATTGTCGTCCTTAAAAGTACAGTGAGGGTCGCATACAGCCTGAAAAGATACGCATGGGAAACGAATGCCGCTGACCTGCGAGTGTACCATGATCAATTTGCCCAACCAACGGTATGCCTCTCCAAAACATAACACGTGAGCGCATCGGAACGGTTATATGGAGAATTCTCGTCGTACCCTCATATGGCCAGAAGTGGGAGCACGTAATGCACCCAGGAACGTCGCCGAATTTCAAGATCACTTACTGTCCTCCTGTTTTTGAGGGGAAAGACGACCCGCAAATAATAAATATAACCTCTTGTATTCGTTAGCTGTTCATCGCAAGGAGACGGTATTTGCGTTGTTTACAGAGGCCAAAATGAACGATCAGTTACTTAACACAATTCGCTCGTCTTGTATGATTATAGAGATCGTTTATTTATTGGCGAGAGATAGTGATTTCGATTTTCCCTTGGTTTGTATTGTTTCAAGATACAGAGATCACAGCTTCCGCAGCAAAAGGAGCAAAAAAGGTCATGCGGACATATGGCCAGAAATGCGTTCCCAGTGAGGTAGGCCATTTTGATGGCGAAGGTAAGAGATCATTATCAGAGAAGGTATCAATGGCACTTGAGAGCGCACCAGACGAATGGGAATGTTCTGCCTCTATCAGTGTTCCAGCTGCACACTCTAGGGGGCGCAATGTTATCCACGAGGGCGGTGCACTCGCACTTTGTTATCAGGGGCAACGGCCGTGCACCGCAAAGTTATGTGCAGACTATGAACGTAACTATACAGCCGATTTTGGTAGGCTTTACGTTAGTCAAATATTCGAATCAGTTACATTTTCTGAAAATTTGAAGCAAGCCATGTTAATAAGCCAGTATCTTTCACTAATACCTCATTTATCGCTTTTGCCGGCCGTTGTGGCCGATCGTTTCTAGGCGCTTCAGTCCGGAACCGCGCTGCTGCTACGGTCGCAGGTTCGAATCCTGTCTCGGGCATGGATGTGTGTGCTGTCCTTAGAACTACTTAAACCTAACTACCCTAGGTCTAGGGGACTGATGACCTCAGATGTTAAGTCCCATAGTACTCAGAGCCATTTGAACCATTTATCACTATCTCTGTTGGTGTCTCTTTGTTTACATTGACAATAATTCATTAAGATCATAAGAAAGAACTAATTCATTGACCAGAGACTGTTGAATGACGGAAGTCTGTCACCTGTCATAATGTTTTTATTGTACACTAGCTGACAGCCGGCACTGTCGGTCGGGGTGTTCACTTTGCTAGTTTTCCACAACGAGGAACCTTGCACGCACACCTGCCAGTAGGCTCGGCGTGGGATGATGCGCTTGGCACAGCTGCTTCGAGTATCTGCACGCCTCTGTGGCGAGGCCTACAACCGTTTGCGCCTCATAGTTGAAAGCTGCCAAAAGCGCTGCCTGGTGTCACTTCACTCGACTTCACTCGACTGCACGAGTGGCTCGGCAGTAAAGAGTCCTACAACGATGCATTCATGTAGGCGCATTCAGCGGCGTATGTCGATACCGTCAGCAAAATATGTTGCTAACAGAGTGAGCAGCAAGGATAAATATAAACATTAAGCACACTCCGGCAGTTCTTCACACATCTTGGTGTTCATGACGTCGGATCTCCCGAATTATGTGTGGCATCATGATATAATTTTGTATGTGCCTTTCGCTGCGAATGTCTGCGAAATTTGTTACGAATAGAGTTAGTAGTACAGAAGCAAATTTCAACATCAGGCATGGTGCGGCTGATTTTCATGCATCTCATCGTTTATGATGCCGCACCTCCTGAATTATGATTGTTACCTGTCAGTAAGGGGTATGTGCACAAACTTTGGTCCATATCAGTCCAGTGGTCTAGGGGGAGATGTGCCACATACGTACATACATCAATTTTTTGTAATATGTGTGGGTTCTTTCCACGTAAACAGTGCAGTTACAATCGTCTACTGTGTGTATCTGAATAACCCAATTCCTTCTGTCCTTCACTTGAGACAGTTCCACACCACCAGTCAGAGACGTTAATCACACTTACCGTTATCTAAGATTAACACAGCTATTTCATGGAGACTACGAAAATATTCAGATTTCGTAAGTCCCCCAAATAAAAAATAAGAGTAGTCATAACAGTTGTGAGAGAACTAGTTCTGTATTTGTTTTTCGCATTTACCACTACATATTTCCCGTGTGTCTTTCCTAAAATACGCTCGTATAGCATATTGAAATAGTACTGTGTTTACGACACAATAAATTCTTTTAAAGCTGAGGGCCTCATGAGCTAAATGAAGAAGAGAGTTTCAACTACAGGGTGAGGCATAATAAAGAGCGATTTTTGAAAAGCTGTTAAATAAAGACACTTTTTCTGTTTCATAATCTTAAAATATACGAAAAAGTGTTTTCTGTAACAGTAAAACGTCAGTTACTTTTTCACCGAGCGAGGTGGCGCAGTGGTTAGCACACTGGACTCGCATTCGGGAGGACGACGGTTCAATCCCGTCTCCGGCCGTCCTGATTTAGGTTTTCCCTGATTTCCCTAAATCGCTTCAGGCAAATGTCGGGATGGTTCCTTTGAAAGGGCACGGCCGATTTCCTTCCCCATCCTTCCCTCACCCGAGCTGGCGCTCCGTCTCTAATGACCTCGTGTCGAAGGGACGTTAAACACTAATGTCCTCCTCCTCCTCAGTTACTTTTTCAAGATGTCTTATTATGGCGTCCGCTTAGAAGCACGCATTCCTCCAGCCAGACCTTGTACTGACTCATCACGCTTCCTGTCGCATCCACTCTTTCAGGGCTTCAGTTGTTCAAGGTGGGTTATCTTGCTAAACTTTCCGCTTCAGATAACCCCAAAGAAAAAGTCACAAACATGTGACGTCCAGTGAACGAGAGGGCCATGCAATGTACCCATTTCGGGAGGCCATATCATTTGGAAACAAACGACTGACAATATTCATGCTTACTAGTGCAGTGTGGGACGTTGCTCCGTCCTGCTGGAAACATTTACTCCACAACTTGCACACAATGAAGTGAACGATGAGACATAAGTTTTCTAAAACGTCTGCGTATCTCTGCGAAGTCACTGTTACAACTTAAAAATCGTTTGGCCTTATGATCCCTAATTGAAGACATTACGAACCACGCAGTAACTATTGCCCAGTGCAGTGGTTGCTGATGCAGTTCTCTAGTATTAACGTCACTGCAAAATCGAAAGTTCTGCTTGTTCACATAACTGGAGAGACGGAAGTGAGCTTCATCCCTCATCCACAAACGGTTTACAATGTCCTGGTCCCGACTAATCATGACCAAAACTTTTAATCAGAAGCGGCTGCGGATCACATAATCTATTCCCTTAAGGACCTGTACCGTTTAGATTTTGTAGGAGTGAAAGTGCAAATCCTGGGGTAAAATCCTTCCTACCGTTCTCTTTGAAATCCCAAGTGTAGCGCTGTGCCGGTGAACTGAGCGACGAGTGTGTCTCTCAATGGCAACTCTAAAGGCTAGGCGCAGCGCAGCGCGCGTTTTTGCAACTTCACAGGTTCAAATGGGACCGCGCAAACTGCGACGCGACGCGACTGGGATGCGACACGCGCCTGCGCCAGGTCGCGCGGCTTTGTGGTAGCGGCGCAGTTTCTCGCGCCGCGCGTCACGCGGGTACTGACGGATGTGTGAGGCGGGGAGCGGGAGGGCAGTTCTGCCATATACTCACTTCGGCATGGCGCATACGGACAGTGGAAGTATTGTCCATCCGAAGAGTACGGCCTGTAATGTAAACTGAAGTTTTCTATCACTGAGCAGTGTTCTTTTTTTCGCTGTTTAAGCGCTCCGTCCATTTTCGTTAGCACGTAATAGTTTTCATTTACATACATATGTACAGTTCTTTTGTTTTGTTTATTCTTTGTCAAAAACCCCAATGCACAGTTCAATAACCGGTGAGCAATTAGAAACTGAAAGTATATCGTCTGCCTCCACAATGTTTTCAGAACGTAAGAAGGGTTAGACGATTTACCGTGAGGGTAGTGAATAAGGAAGTAAGGAATATTATAAAATCGTGTCATCTAGAAGCAAGACAGGAAAGTAAAACAAGGTTACCTACTTGCTGCCTCTTATGCTGAAGTATCTCTGCGATCCGTTACAAAAAGTCGGGAAGGCATAATTTCCACAGGTATGACCCCTTTGCGCTCCTGGTAAAAAGCGTCCGAGATAGTAAAACTTACGTACTTCATATCATCATGTGGGTATGGGTCTAATAAGAGACGTTATACTTCGTACATTGCAAGCCCGAAATAGTCGAGAAGCCATCTTAAATAACGATGTTTTAATCGGCTCGTCGTGACGAGGAAAAGTATTTCAGTGGTTGCATACACGCTATCAGCGTTAATAAACTAATTACACAACAGGCTACACAAAGGAATTAGTGTCGGTACTAATATAAAAGTAGGAATATCCTGAAAGAGTGTGGTGATATGTAGAAATGTAATGGTGACAAAGGCAGATCTACTTTCATGACAATGTTTTCGGAACGATGTGAACTCTTCCTCTCACAAAGCACACTTGCTGGCTTCCGCATTCTTGTCGATCGATTTATTCCCAGCTGCTGACGATACACTGGCCATTGTGTTGTGCCACGTATCAGTTGTTTACTTTTCTCAGTAACAACTATTGTATTCGCGAACCACGGACTGTCAGTTTGGCAAGGCGTTGGTGAGCAACCGGCATCAGTAGTGTGCGTGGTATCCCGCCTGAAGACCACGCTCTTCATTACTTTGCTATTGCTCAGATAAAGAAAAGGAATAAAACTCCTTTGGTAAGTTTCCATTTCAGTCGCTGGTGTTAAAAATAAAATGGGTTGTGGGATTCAACCAAAATTCCAACAGAATTAGCGATTTATTTTCGTGTGAGTTGTTAACCTCTTCTCATTCGAAGAAGCAACACCATTTGCGAGTAACGGCCACACTTCTCTTGTTGAAGGGTTTGAGAGCACTTCTTTTGCCAAAACACAATATGATTTGCATAAACTCATTTTTGCAGCAGTTATTGTGACACACTGATCCAGAAATCTGTCTCATTAAACAAGTAATTGGCGACCAGAGAGCCGAATATCTTATCAAAAAACTCATTGTGACGGTTTGTGGCAACATAAGAGAAGAAATTTCATGTTTACTTTCATATTAGGACACTCTTGTCTCACTAGCTGTCGATAACTCTTAAAAAATTAGTCAGTGGAATGAAAAAAAAAATAAATAGGGAAGTGTAACTACTGATATACCGTGATAGATAAGAAAGCTCAGTGTGTTTACGACGTGGCAAAGTGTGGTTCAAATGGCTCTGAGCACTATGGGACTTAAAATCTGAGGTCATCAGTCCCATAGAACTTAGAACTACTTAAACCTAACTAACCTAGGGGCATGACACACATCCATGCCCGAGGCAGGATTCGAACCTGCGATCGTAGCGGTCGCGCGGTTCCAGACTGAAGCGCCTAGAACCACTTGGCCACACCGGCCGGCGTGGCAAAGTACTCTCCTCCTTGTGTCGTCATTCGCCAAAATCTCGTTTCGATGTCTCGAGCGGTTTAGGAAATACCAGTGATGTAGGAATATTTCATTCCCGTGGCGTAAGATTGGGAGTGAATGCGCTACATGGGATCCATTTTCTCGAAATCGAAGACAGATGGAGACCTCCTCCTAAGTCTAAACAAAAATTTAATATGTTAGCTGAATTTCATACTCAGAAACATATGGTGTAATACGCACCAAACGCTAAATCATAGCGTCCCCTATTCTTCATTGCAAACTTTTTGAGTTTTGCGTAGTGACTTACTAAAATGTGTAGATCCCAGTAAGCATGACCATTAGCGAGATGATGGGCACTTGGCCAAGAAGTTTACACATAAAGCTACAAGTACGGAAAAAAATCAAATATTTTCAGTGAATAGTTTCTGTAAATTATTAGAGAAAGGTAAAAAGGTGCGCGCGCTTCGGTTCTGTCATTGCAGAGCGTCGCCAGTCGGTGCGTGCTAAGTACGGTGTACGTGTCGCAATATGCACTGCAGCCGCGCGACTCGTGCGGCACGTGCGTGTCGCGCTGTAGTGTCGTGTCAAGGCACACGTGCTATACGCGTTTCATTTGGCGTACACGTTCTATGTTTTTCAGGCGAGCGCACAGTTTTTGGTTTCCCAGTTGGCGCCGTCTCCTCAATGTTCCCCAGCCACTTTTTAATCGCCCAGGCAGGTGCACCGGCCGATTTCGATTAACGCTGAAGTCGTTGCGGATTGCACGACGTGCTAGCTGGTACGAACTACCGTTTTGATAAAATGCTTTGACAGTGTACGCTCCATTATGACTAAATGCTATTTCGCGTCAAACGTAACTGAAGCTATCCCCTGCACCTCTATCCGACGCAGCTTGATTCACTCGCTTTTTAAAATCGCTCGATATTATATCTCACTGTGCATAAAACTATAAAAAGGTAGCACGTGCAAGAATGTAATGAATCATGAAGAAATCACAAGAAAGATCATCGAAATGCCAGCAAGATTATTAACGAAGTAGACGCCTTGTGATTAACCGAAGAACCTTAACTTGGAAGCCACGGTCACATTATTTGCTACTTGTGGATGTCTGCTCATGTCCGAGAAAAGTGAACTAATAATACAAATTAAGCCAATAATACTGAAGTAGCCAGATCAGTTATTCATGTTTTCCGAGTGAGCTACGTGGTGTGCTTACAATTTAAAGCCACAGTGGCCACAAGACGGCTGCCTTTTCTGATGAACGGAGTGCTCCAGTATTCATCTACAGACAAGAAAACGAAGTAAACGCGCTCTCATACGGCTTCTATTTGACTTTCTCTGCAGGAAAGCCACAACAAACGACAAGACTGAAAGAATACTTGCATTAAGGTATATGTCCATTCGGTTTGAATGTTTCTTGTTTTGTCATATTTTGCCTGATAAAGAGGTGATAGCTCGAAACGCGTTGCAATATTAAATAAGTTAAGTAAGTGAACTGGTAGGAATTTCTGAAAAACCTGTTTGTAAAGTCCTGTGATAATATTCTTTTGTACTCTCTTTCGAGAGATGTATTCGAATCCAGACCGATTGCTTCGGTTTACGCTTTCGACGGCACCACCTCAGAATGGGTTTTTGATGTCGCCGTAGAGAACGTCACAACTACTTCTCACCTCAGTTGTGTACAAAACGGTGGGACCCCGAGTGAGTAAACAAAAGAGTTACTATAACGGATTCAGTTTTTAGACTACAATAACGCACCGATAACTGATTACCGCCCGAATGCACGGTTATAGGTTGCGGGACTGAATACACGCAAAAGATAACAGCAGGAACGAATCGCCTTACGTAACAGGTTAAAGAGTGACTGATACGGCGCACTCGGAGTGGCTCTTAAAAACAGTGTAAATTACCAGTCTGTGTGAGGGGATCTCTTGAAAAATACTCAGCCAGTAAGCAACTATGTCGTTGCACTATACGAAAGGTATCGACTGGCTTTATTACCTAATTCTGCCTGAAGTAAAACGTGTGAAAATGTAATTTTATTTACGTTTTGTACTCCTAACACAAAATACCTCTTAGAAAGCCACCAAATGATTTTATAAAATAAGGGCAACAAAATATATTAGGAAAATACTTTAATCGGTCTTCATGAACAACTCCATTAGCCACGATACACTTCTGGCTACATTTATAAAGCTGGAACTGTTCTTCGGACAGATTGAAGCATTACCGCCACACAACTTCGGATGTCTGTTCGAATACTAACCACACAGCTATACCCAACTACCGTAAAGGCTACCTAAACCGTTCTGGATTGAACTATTAGTACTACGTTTTTTTGAGGATCAAACTCAATAGCCACGAGGCTAACGATGTAGCTTGTATTCTTATGGGAAACGATTTCGATAAAGGAGAAACCACGAATAGATCTTACATCAAACCTCCTCCATCCTTTCTGGTGCGATAGAAACGCTTGCATATAATTTTATATGCAGGGAACAAAACCAGATCTAGACGTAGGCTGGAAAAAAGTTAGCATAAATCAAGAGAACCACCGACAACGTTAATAAATATTGAAGGCATCTTATATTCGTCACTCTTCTTTTAACCTGTAGCGCAAAGTGTCGAATATTTCGAGGTGGGGCTGTCCATCAAAACAAGGGAAAAAAATCCATTACACGTGGATCGGGAAACGCATACTTTCTGTGATCTGCACACTTGTCCATAGGAGCCGTCCATCCTGATATCCGTTAATGACATTTCTCATATGAGGTTCTCAACGTGACGTTCCTCCAATATCAATGTATCGCTCTGATCCTCAGCTTAAGAGATCACGCACTCTCCGAAATACGCTTGCTTGTTGTTGCGTCGAAGACGCGATTCTGTAGTGTCTGGGTATCGTTGACCGGCGTGGCGTCGGCTGAAATGTTACAAGCCATCTGGGTTGCCTCCATCCATTGATAAACTAACACCATCCGCTCCTTATGACGGAGAAATGCTGGAACACGATTCTCATCACTTTATTAAACTCTCATTACTATACTTGATTTTCACTATTGTGCCTGATAAAAATTCCAGAGGTTGTGTGTCTTAACTTACGTCACTTCAGCTGAGAGAATTCGTGGGAAACTCGGAGTTGGTTTCCCCAGGAGTTGTAGAACGTCCGAGGCACACAACAATGGGAATAAGGGAGGGACAGCCAGCTCACCGCTCAAAGCATTGAGTCCCCGGTTATAAGTGCGGCAGGGCAGCTACATTGGAGCCCGCAGGGGTCACGCGCCGTTTGGAGGAGGGTGGGATCTTCGGTGTTGCGTGCGCTACTGGCGGCTAGCAGGTCTGAGTCTCAAGACCCGGCGTTAATTCCTTAGCTTTCTGGGATTGTGACTCGCGACGTCGCGCCAAAGGTACCCAGTGCTGCAGCTAGGTGTCACACTCAGCGAGTCGGCACCAGAGAGGGAGAGGGAGAGAAAGAGAGGGAGGCCAACGCCGCGACTGTGCGGCAAACGGGTTTCTCTCCAAAAATGTAGCGGCACATACGAATGGATGACAGCCAAGCTGGACAGTGTATCTTGAGGCGTTCATCCTGACCGGGTTGCCTCCAAACACGTCTCCGACGATTGTCTGGTTGAAGGCATATGCGACACTCATCGGTGGATAGAACGTGATGCCAATCCTTAGCGGTCCAATCTGCGTGTTGTTGGGCCCACCTGTACGGTGCTGCAAAATGTCGTGGTTGCAAAGATCACCTCGCCATGGACGTCGGAAGTGAAGTTGCGCATTATGCAGCCTATTGCGCAAAGTTTGAGTCGTAACAAGACGTCCTGTGGCTGCACGAAAAGCATTATTCAACATGGTGGCGTTGCTGTCAGAGTTCCTCCGAGCCATAATCCGTAGGATGCGGTCATCCACTGCAGTAGTAGTCCTTGAGCGGTCTGAACGAGGCATGTCATCGACATTTCCTCTCTCTCTCTGTATCTCCTCCATACCCGACCAACATAGCTTTGGTTCACTCCGAGACGCCTGAACCCTTCCCTTGCTGAGAGTCCTTCTTGGCACAAAGTAACAATGCAGACGCGATAGAATACGGTATTGACCGTCTAGGCATGGTAGAATTACAGACAAGACAAGCCTTGTACCTCCTTACTCGTGGAATGACTGGAACTGATCTGCTGTGGGGTTTCCAGCTATTTTGGTGGAACGAATTATGTTTGCAGAAACAAAATAATATAGTCACATAAAACTCTCAGAGTTCATGTGAATAAAGTGAAAGAGCAAATAAATATCGTGATAAGCATCCTTCACAGAAATAGATTATAGTACTTAAAAATTCAAAAGGATAGACTGTATCTGCAGAACGATCTGCTGGTCAACTGCAAATGTGTATTGATTGCCCTTTTTGTACATACTCTAGTCACTGTGAATGTCGAGTATTTCTTTTTTTTCCATTACATGGAGAAACGAACATATAAAACGCACCAGTATTACTGATGGAACCTTCTGGCAGATTATTCTAGTTCTGAGAGGACGTTTCATCGCAGCGCACTCTCTGCTGCAGAGTGAAATTCTTTCTGGGAACTTTATTAGTATAGACAAGTCATTTCACATGTCTGAATCAAATTTTAATTTATTTGATTTGACTCAAATAAAATCGTATTTTCATTAGAATATTATAATTCAGTATTTCCAGTTGACAAAATAATACAATATTAATACAATTAAAGAAACTGCTGAAAATGAGGTTCTAACCTCGAGACTGTTTCAATATGAAACTCAAATACTTACGAATAGATTTGTATTTAACTGAGCCGGAAAAATATCTCCCTTTTTTTAGAATTAACATTTTTGAGTTTTTTAAAATTGTCACGTTGTTTTAGTAAACTGATGTCTGGGCACAGATTTTCGAATTACATAAATGTAGGTAAAGGAAATCGAACAGGGCCAGTCCACAAGCTCCGCTAGCCACATAACAACATATATATACGCTCACAAGCGTAAAATCTATACCAGCTGCTGTCTGAGCAGGATGAAAGCACATACAGAGCGCATAACAAATCCGGCAATAACTCACGCATTACAGTCATTTTCACTCCTTGAAGAAGAAAGTTTTTCCGAGTCTGACATCCAGTGGCACACATAGTGACGTCCCGAGTCACGACCCCAGGAAGCTCAGAATTTGACGCTGAGTGTCTTACCCGGTAACATCTGGAGAGAACTGACCAGTTCTTGACGAGGAGCGGCCTGCTGCTGTGTGAACCTGACCTGGTGGGGTTCCAGCGGCGTTTGCTTGGCTTGTTGGAAATTCTGAGTTGTTTATACAAGGCTCTGATTCGTCTGCTGTCATTGGACAGAAGTACATAACGTTTTACCTGATATGCTTGTTGCCATGATGGCCCAAACTGAGGAGTTGGATGTGGATGATCGAACACTCTTGGGTCGATCGTCGTAGAGGAGACTTCTCGTGCTCGATCGCTGAGGGGGGGCGGGGGGGGGGGGGGCGATCATTCTAGTGTTCTGCACTGGGAAGTCGTCCCGACAACTTAGCTCGGTCCACAAGTTCCATGGGGGCGCAGATCTCGTGTTGACGCGCATCTTAGTGTTACAGGCCCTTTGCTGTTCCTTATCCGTATAAACGATTTGCGAGACAATCTAAGCACTCGCTTAGGTTGTTTGCAGATGACGCTGTCGGTTATCGACTAATAAAGTCATCAGAAGATCAAAACACATTGCAAAGAAATAGATAAATGGCTCTGAACACTCTGGGACTTAACATCTGTGGTCATCAGTCCCCTATAACGTAGAACTACTTAAACCTAACTATCTTACGGACATCACACATATCCATGCCCGAGGCAGGATTCGAACCTGCGATCGTAGCGGTCACGTGGTTCCAGACTGTAGCGCCTAGAACTGCACGGCCACACCGGCCGGCAAACAAATTGCAACGACCATAAATAACGAAAAGTGTGAGGCCATCCACATGAGTGCTAAAAGTAATCCGTTAAACTTACGTCACACGATAAATCAGTCAAATCTAAAGGCCATACATTCAACTAAATACCTAGTAATTACAATTACGAACAACTTAAATTGTAAAAAACACACAGAAAATCATGTGGGGAAGGCTAACCCAACACTACGTTTTATTAGCAGGTACATCGAAAAAGTGCAAAGATGGTAGCATGTTTTGCATCATCGCGAAATAGGGGGGAGAGTGTCACTGAAATGATGGAGGATTTGTGATGGAGATCATTAAAACACAGGCATTTTTCGTTGCGGAGCAATCTTCTCACGAAATTCCAGTCACCAGCTTTCTCCTCTGAATTTGAAAATATTTTGTTGACGCCGATCTAGATAGGAAGAAACGATCACTATGATAAAATAAGGGAAGTCAGAGCTCGTGCAGCCGGTCGCTGTGGCCAACCGGTTCTAGGCGCTTCGGTGTGGAACGGCGCTTCTGCTACGGTCGCAGGTTCGAATTCTGCCGTGGGCATGGATGTGTGTGTGGTTAGGTTCGTTAATGTTTAAGTAATTCTAAGTCTAGGGGACTGATGACCTCAGATGTTAAGTTCCATAGAGCTTAGAGCCATTTGAACCATTTGAAGAGCTCGTACGAAAAAGATGTAGGTGTTTGTTATTTCCGCGCGCTATACGACATTTGGAGAATAGAGAATTTTGAAGGTGGTCCGAAGAACCCTCTGCCAGGCACTTCAACGTAATTAGCACAGTATCGATGTAGATTTGGATGTAGATCGAGATGGCTAGTGATTGGCGAGCACACTGTAGCGGCACCAATTCGTCTGGGAGCTTACCATTTTATAGTTGTACACCACCGCAGTACCGTAAGATTCCAGATACGAAGAAAGGTTCTTTTCATTTTAGTCCCGACAAGGAACCACTACATAGTAAAATTCAGATTCGTAGGGTTTATTCACATTGTAATGACACATTCCGACGCAGAGACATACAACACCTTAAAGGCTGCGTCAAAGATCAAATTGAGAGGGATGTAGAATATAATCTCTGTAATGTTCATATT
Source organism: Schistocerca gregaria (assembly GCF_023897955.1). Classification (NCBI taxonomy): domain Eukaryota; kingdom Metazoa; phylum Arthropoda; class Insecta; order Orthoptera; family Acrididae; genus Schistocerca; species Schistocerca gregaria. The sequence goes on from NC_064927.1 coordinate 43,447,205, forward strand.
GGATTCGCTTTTGTTTCATACTCCAAGAAGGAGCTAAGAGACACTTTCGATTGTTGCCTTGTGGAGGACGGACGTAATTTCGGACTGTGCGGAAAGGCAGCCATGTTGTTAGTAATCATGATTTGTGCGACGAGCAGAGCAAGTCTTATTGTCTTGTGAATAAATAATTTTCGTAACACTTCGATACTTCTCACTATTTTTTAAAGTGACGTAGCATTGTATTTCCTTGGTTTCCACCGTCTACGTGAAGTGAACCGATGCCGACTTAGGAAGGTACACACGGTCAACAAAGAGAAGAACATCGAGGGCGACTAATGAATTAATATTGTGGCAGAAGGACTAATTCTACGTCTAAGGTGAGAACTCTGATTAAATCAACAGTGACGTAGAATTAAAAAATGTAATTAATCGGAATGGTAAATTATATTACAGGCATATTTCACGCAGCACTGAATTTGTCCGCATTCAAGCTGGTCAATACAGCCCGTAAAAAAAGAAAGGCCTTTCAAAAATTCTGAAGTTACAATTCCATGTCCACAATTTTTCCTCTTTACAAAAAACCAATAAATTTAATTTTTTTATTTATTTCGCCTCAACATCGTGGAGGGAATGTGCAGCATGAACACATTATCCTTCCCTGGACATTATGATTTTGCTGATTGTCAATATTAGTCTAACATGATAGACAGTTAGTCTATTGGTTTTCTTGTGTACTAAGAAGACTTTTTGCAATAAATCACCAGTTCATTTTTACTTGAATTTCATTTAAAGAATTTAGTGTTCCTTTCATTTGATTTGCATTATTAATTGTTTTTAAAATACAGTTATTAAGTAATTTTATACAAATTGTTCACCCTAGGACCTCATGTAAGGCCAAATTTCAAGTAGCATATTTCCATTGTATTATGTATATCAAAACTGTATCTAAAGGGATTTGTCAGAGTCTAAATAGTCTCCGACTCTGGTAACGATTTCTAATTTCACGTACATGTGGTACTGCAAGACTAACGCCTTGAACTGTTCCCATAACCAAAACTACAGAGGACTGAAGTCGAGGGAACAGGGGACCAAGGTGTGCCCCCTCCGCCCCAACCATTCCAAAAGACATGAAGCGTCAGCATCCGATATTCACACACATTGCAGATGAAATGTGACATAATGCATAAACCACATCGGTAGTCTTTACTGATGTGGTACCTCCTCCGACAAGGTAAGCAAAATGTTAACAAGAAGTTGACGATAATGAGCTCCATTAAATGTTTGGAGTAGGATGTATGGCCCTAGTAACTTATCACCAAGAATGTCTATCCATTAGTTGACGGAGAAATGAGGTTGATGTACTCCTTGTACAGCAGCATATGGGTTTTCATAAGCCCACACGTGCTGAGTATGGAAGTTCACAGCACGACCCTTTGTGAACCGCACAGGATCAGAGAAATAAATTCTTCGTCGAAAACAGTGGACCTGCAGCACGCTTCTGTATGGGCCAATGACACAACTATGATTGGCTATCGTGGTCCTCTGGCATTAGTGCCTGGATGTGTTGAAGGTGTTACGGATACAGCAATAGCTCAAGCAGTACCAGCCGGACAACAGGATGACTTATGCCTTCTGTTGGTGTCAATCGCCAAATACCCACACTGCTGTTGCACGTCTTTCGTCCAGAAAATCTGGTATGTCCTCCTGCATCTGAGGTGTGTGAACTGACTCATTCCGTCCACTATTCGTCTTTTGGAAGCTAGAAAATCCGTGTCCTTAAGAAGCCGAAAACTTTGGGTCAACAACTTATCGCATGGTACTCTGCAACGTGGGTATTTTTCTGCGTAGTGGGAACGTGCTTACGGGCTATTTCCAACTGCTAACCCATAGCAGATAATTATATCCGCCATGTCACTTTAGGAGTAGTACGCTTCCATTGTTAACAAGCAGAAGAGAAATGGAAAATTTACCAACCCATTCGTGCACAGTGCATTACAAATATCACAGTGACAGTAAACATTGCGATATGACTTACAGGGACTAGATGTTTGTCTGTGAACACATGTAATGTAGAATAAAGTGATGCAATTCTGAAATGTACTTAAATGCCATACTCTGAATAAATAAATGCGATACATACTTATTGTTAAAAGCAATTTACTACAAAATAACACACACTAACAACGCTAAAACTATAGTACATGCAACACAACTGCCTGTAGATTACCCAGTGCTCAGACTTGTGTACACTGGAGTACGTCAATACGGAAAGACACGTACAGTAGTGAACGCTATTGACGGATCATGGGTTGGGGTTCGGTTGTTTGGGGAAGGAGAGCTGACAGTGAGGTCATCGGTCTCATCGGATTAGGGAAGAACGGGGAAGAAAGTCGGCCGTGCCCTTTCAAAGGAACCATCCCGGTATTTGCCTGGAGTGATTTAGGGAAACCACGGAAAACCTAAATCAGGATGGACGGACGCGGGATTGAACCGTCGTCCTCCCGAATGCGAGTCCAGTGTGCAAGCCACTGCGTCACCTCGCTCGGTTCACGGATCATGGGGGCAGCACCTGTGGCCATACATGACTTGTTTATTTAATATCTACCTTGCGTGTCAGGCGGACATATTCACACCCGAACGTCTTCAGCCACTATGGACAAGTGTAGAGATCTCACAAAGTATGCATTTCCAGACCCACGTTCAAGGTATTTTTTTTTCTTGTTCTTGTGGTTGGTATCACCTATCAAAATATTTGCCACTATTTCTCCAATATTCTGTGTAGGTATTCCACCCAAGAGTCTTCAGGCGCATTTGCTCTGGTGTTCCGACAGATATTTTCAATTTCGTGTTTGGAATGTGTAGGTGGAGTCAGTCGAAATTAATACTGTTCATTACGCCTGTCATGATGTGCCACTGTCACCGCAAAGCGTCGGTTTGTTACCGGTAAAAAAAAATAGTTTTTTTTCAAAGCGGAATTTCACGTACCCATTCGGATGGACGGGCCACAAACTAGTCTACAACGCTTTTCGCTTCATCCATTTGTATTAACAGGAGCGGGAAAACTCTAAGAATAACCGATACTCTAACAGCGACAACAAGGCCCTGGCCCAAATTGATAGCTACCGCCACTCTCCGTTTTCCAGTTTTCCTGCTAATACGTATCGCTAAAACGAATAACAAGCTGGACTCATCTCTATCGAATGAGAATGTAAAATTCCGCTTCAAAAAACATTTCGCGTGTAACGGAAACAAACCGAAGCTTTCCTTCGACGTGATGACCAGTACACGTTTGGACTGACTGCATCTACACATTAAAAATATCTACTGAAAAGCCAGAAGAAATGTGCCTGAAGACTTTTAAGAGAGACATCCGGTACATTTATACACTGAAGTGGCAAAAGTCACGGAGCACGTCGTAGCATCGTGTCGGACCTCGTTTCACCCAGTACAGAGCATCATCTCCGTGTGGCGTGTACTCAAAAAGTCGACAGAAGTCCCTTGCAGAAATATTGCACGCTGCCTCTGTAGCCACACATAATTACGAAACGCAGCCTCACCTGTAATCGAACACAGGCAGATGCAGCTCAAGTGCGTTCTGGGTGCTGATATTCTAATAGAGGTGGTGATATCTGGCATAAAAGCTGAAACCTTACTGCCTGCAGTCTACTGTCACAAATCGTCCCGTGTGCTGGATTTTTCCACGTGTAGAACATTCGCACTTACCTTGCTCAGAGATCCGTCCTGTTCCGCACCATTCTGTCGCGAGAGTTCCAGCCACTCATTGTCGTTAAGTGGATTATGTTGTGGATCAGCGGGTTCGATTTTCTCCAACTGTGGTGGTCCCGCCAAGGCATTCCTATTCTGCTCACGGTCCCCTCATGAGCAGTCTCTGCTTTCGTGGTGTAACGTTTTCTGGCAGCACGCATCCAAAGTGAAAGTTAAAAGAACATTTCGATGTATAATGTTCATTGCAACAAATAATTTATATGTGTTTCTGTTAATTGTATTTCAAAAGGACTTTTAAAAGATAATTATGAATTTTGCTATTATAAATGATTATTCAAAGACTGTTAAATACTATCTGTGGCGGAGGATGTGAAAACCGCTACAGAAGAAAGGATATGTTATCAAAAACGACAAAGACTGTACAAAAATTAGGTAAGATATAAATTGGCAATATATTGTAGTAGAATCGCTTGCCTTCTGCACAGACTAAATGGGAGAGGAACCCGCAACGTTGCATTAGGCTATTACGTAGTCTTCATTTGTCATAAGTCGATGATCGACGCCATTTGTAGCTGGGATTGTAAACGGTGTGTAAAGATTTTAATTGTTTCTGTTAAAATATATTTATCTAGTAAAATCTGTTTGTCACAATTACTGCAAAGTTCGCACCGGACATTACCCATTTTATTTTAGAATTTCCAGCATTTTATTGGATATCGCTGGCAGTACGGAGCTGCGCCGTGAGCGAGCATTCTGGAACAGCGGCAGATTAAAATATACCATCGCAATAACGACCACATCCTAAAAAGGGTACAGGTAGAGGTGAACGAAAATAAAAAAGTGTTTCTTTTCACAGCATTCCATACGCAGAATACAAAGAGATAGTAGATTTTATCTTGTGCATTCACAGGTGGATACAAGCTTCAGCTCTTTTAAATTTTCATTCAAAATTAGGAACATTTCGTGAAGTGTATTTAAAAGTGGATAATTCTTCAGGAGAGCTTACAAATATAAAAAAGAATTCATAAAGTAAAGATAGTCTTATGCTTCAAAGCTAGTCGGGCTATATCCAGTAAACAAAAATCCAGTGCAACGTGAAAATCTTTGCTAAGTTCGATGGAAAATAATATTTTCATTCTTGTACAAACAGCAGTAGTCCTTGAATAAAAATTAAACTAGAATCATTATTTTGGGAACATTCAAAGAAATTCGTTTTTATTAATCTGCAATAGAATATTTCATACCTAAACTAATAATCACAGATAAAAAATTTATTGCAACCTTTGAAAACTCCCTTTAGAAAAATTTATGAATGATTGTGCTGATAATCTCCTTTACGTTATTTGATTTTCAAACAGCTGAGGAAAACTCAACGTACTCAGACATTTGTCTTTACTTACTCTGATCATCACTAAACGGACTCACAATATTTTAGCGCAACGCAATCTGACTTATAAAATCCCTACAAAAGAATGGCCCCGACTAACAATAACCTATACCTTTCATGAATCACTAACCTCATAAAAATCTTCCTTACTCGAACTACTGCAATATAGCGAGCGCCAGTACTGCCAGCTACATAAAAGATTCTAACTATTGAAGGCACTAACTAGATATCAAGTCCTACAAATTTACTCTGATGGACACACGTCCAGATCATCCGCTCTCAAAACTCTGTCATCTCTCTCCCCACATCCAACACTGCTGGCGGCTCACCTCCAACTGCGCTACGCTAAGCGCTGTTCACATCCAACTGCCCAACACTACAATAGCGAATATTTCAACAATGCCAACCAGCCACAGACTGCACACAGCATAATCAGTGATTTTCATACAGAGCGCTATGTGGCGTTACCAACATAAAAACCTAAACAGCCTACTTACACCTTTCATTTCTCATGTCCATCCATGTATATGTTAAGTTCAATCTCAACGGTTTCCCAATCAAATTAAACGCAGAAAACAAAGTTTAAAACCAAACGGTCAGCTCCCGAATAATTAAAACAGACAGAAAGGCATTAAAGTGGTTTCTTATCCCACTGCTTCCAGGGTTTTGTGATTGCGTTCGCGTGTCTCTTCATTCCTGTACTGATTTGCCCTATTTTTTTCTATTCCCCAGTTGTTCCCAAATCACCGCCACCCGTTATTGCTATCACCACTCAGCTGATCCCAGCCCCGTAATCGGTCTCACTACGACCGCCCGTTGTTGTCGCTACTACATCTACATTTATACTGCACAAGCCACCCAACGGTGTGTGGCGAAGGGCACTTTACGTGCCACTCTCATTACCTCCCTTTTCTGTTCCAGTCGCGTACGGTTCGCGGGAAGAAAGACTGCCGGAAAGCCTCCGTGTGCGCTCGAATCTAATTTTACATTCGTGATCTCCTCGGGAGGTATAAGCGGGGGGAAGCAATATATTCGATACCTCATCCAGAAACGCACCCTCTCAAAACCTTCACAGCAAGCTACACCGTGATGCACAGCGCCTCTCTTGCAGAGTCTGCCACTTGAGTTTGCTAAACATCTCCGTAACGCTATCACGCTTAGTAACCCTGTGACGAAACGCGCCGCTCTTCTTCGGATCTTCTCTATCTCCTCCGTCAACCCAATCTGGTACGGATCCCACACTGATGAGCAATACTCAAGTATAGGTCGAACGAGTGTTTTGTAAGCCACCTCCTTTGTTGATGGACTACATTTTCTAAGGACTCTCCCAATGAATCTCAACCTGGTGCCCGCCTTACCAACAATTAATTTTATATGATCATTCCACTTCAAATCGTACCGCACGCACACTCCCAGATATTTTACAGACAGAAACGCATAAAAATGGTTTTTGATCCCACTGCTTCCAGGGTTCTCGTGACCGCGTACGTGTGCCCCTTGATTCCTGTACTGATTTACACTACGTTTTTCTATTCCCCAGTTGTTCCCAAAGGAACTAGGGTGGCCGCGTACGGTCAGTCACTCTGGTCTAGGTTTTCGACTGCGCCCGCAACTGGAATCGTGCGTTTGCGCACCGAGTGACTAGATCGTATACTTAGACACATACTCCCCCAAATCGTACTCGAACTCTTATTGCACCGCTTTAAATGCTTCCAAATCATCCTTTCATTTTGCAAAACGATGAGATATCAGTCCCCTATAACTTAGAACTACTTCAACCTAACTAACCAAATGACATCACACTGAAGCGCCTAGAACCTCATGGCCACACCGGCCGGCTGCATTTGGCAGCTGGGATGATGTGACACATGTGGGTTGGCATTATAGTCAGGCAAATACTGATCAGCTCTGCTTCTCCGAACGTATAAAACAAAAATTGATTAGCCTGTACCATGTGTTCGAGCAAACGGGCGGCGCTCGTAAATCCAGAATATTTAAAGAAGAGTATTACGATAATGATGTGTGGGCTCGTGCAGCCTCCGACCAGTAGGCTGAAAGGAATGTGTGTGAGTGAATTCCTAAAGTATCAAATTGCAGAGATCATCACTTACACTAACCCCAACTAAGAACAACACACAACCCATGCAAGAGACAGGACTCGAATCTGCGGCAGGAAGGACTCTCAATCCGTGAAATGCGCCTCAAACCTCATGGCTACTCCGCCCGGCGCTGAAAGGAAAGCCTGCCGAAATTCCCTTACTGTCGCACAACGCCGCGATCTGGTCCTCATTGGCATGGCAGGTTCCCCTGCTAAGAAACAACGCACGAATCCAGTAGTGTGTGCTGGGCCACACTGGGGAAAGCACAAATTCGAACAGTTCCGACCAGGCATAGGGTGAATTCAGTTAACCGAGTTCAGGAACAACTCAAACTCACGTAGTGAAAGGAAATGCTTAAAACAGAAACTTTGCCTTTCTCTCGCGAAGGTCTGTCCTCCGCCGCGAAAGCCTCCCGCAACATTGCTTTCCCTGTAATCGCACTTATCCTCGCGTTCCGAGTCCCTCTTTGCACTTTATTCCCTGAGGCTCCAACTCCATCAGCCCCTATACATCTACATTTACATGGATACTCTGCAAATTATATTTAAGTGGCTGGCAGAGGGTTCATCGAACATCGCGCGACCGTTACGGTTGCAGGTTCGAATCCTGCCTCGGGCATGGATGTGTGCGATGTCCTTAGGTTAGTTAGGTTTAAGTAGTTCTAAGTTCTAGGGGACTGATGACCTCAGATGTTGAGTCCCATAGTGCTCAGAGCCATTTGAGCCATTTCATCGAACAACCTTCACAATTCCCTATTATTCCAATCTCGTATAGAGCGCAGAAGAAACTAACATATATATCTTTCAATGAGAGGTCTGGTTTCCCTTATTTTATTATGCTGATCGTTTCTCCCTATGTTGGTCTCCGTCAGCAGAATATTTTAGCATTCGGAGGAGAACGTTGGTGATTGAAATTTCGTAGGAAGCTTCCTCTGCAACGAAAAACGCCTTTGTTTTAATGATCTCCATTCCAAAGCCTCCAACATTTCAGTCACACTCTCTCCCCTATATCGTGATAATACACTTTTTCGATGCACCCCGTCAGTCGTATGTGGTAAGGATCCCACACCGCACAGCAATATTCTGAAAGATAACGGACAAGCATAGTGTAAGCAGTCTCCTTAGCAGATGTATTACACTTCCTAAGTCTCCTGCCAGTAAAATGCAGTCTTGGGTTAGCCTTCCCCAGAACATACTCTGTGTGTGACTTACAATTTAAGTTGTTCGTAATAATAATTCCTAGGTATTTACGACCTTTAGATTTTTCTGATTTTTTGTGTAACCGAAGTTTAACGGATTACGTTTAGCACTCATGTGGATGACCTCACACTTTCCGTTATTTAGGGTCAATTGCCAATTTTCGCACCATCCAGATACCTTTTCTAAATGGCTTTGCAATTTGTTTTGATCTTCTGATGACTTTATTAGCCGATAAACGACAGGGTCATCTGCAAACAATCAAAGACGGATGCTCAGATTGTCTCCCAAATCGTTTATAGAGATGAGGAACAGCAAAGGACCCTGGAGAACGCCAGGAATCACTTCTGTTTTACTCGATGACTTGCACCTCCAAACTCTGATAGGAACCTAATTGGTATACACTCTGGGCCAGAAGACATGCGTTTATTAAGTAATTCAAGTTGCTTCACTACTCCAAGGATATCTACTTCGACGTTACTCATGTTGACACCTGATCTTGTTTCGAATTCTTGAATATTTACTTCGTGATCCTTTGTGAAGGCATTTCGGATAACTGTGTTTAGTTGCTCTGTTTTGGCAGCACTGTCTTCGATAGTATCTCCATTGCTATCGCGCAGAGAAGGCATTGATTGTGTCTTGCCGCTAGCATACTTCACATACGAACAGAATCTGTCTGAATTTTCTGCCGGGTTTGGAGATAAAGTTTCGTTGTGAAAACTATTATAAGCATGTTGCATTGAAGTCAGCGCTAAATTTCGAGTCTCTTTAAAAGATCGCCAATGTTGGAGATTTTGTTTCCGTTTAAATTTGGTATGTTTGTTTCGTTGTTTCTGCAACAGTGTTTTGACGCGTTTTGCGTACCAATGAGGATGAACTGCGTCGTTTGTTAATTTATTTGGTGTAAATCTCTGAATTGCCGCCGATACTATTTCTTTGCATTCAAGTCACATCTGGTCTGCAGTGACATTATTAATGTGGAAGGAGTGGAGGAAGATGTTATGTGAATTTTTATGTGCTTTTTTGAACAGGTATATATTTCGTTTATTTGTGGAGGACTTGGGGGTCTGGGTACGTTCAATAATACCAGTATCCGTTTTAATCCACGTTACTAGTTCAGGATTATTCCGTGTTAACAGGTAAAGCGCGGTTTTCACAACCTTTTACTATTCATGAAGTAACTGCTCGAAATAGTTGTCGGAGAAAGCGTTTAGCAAAATTTCGGATGATGTTTTATGCGTACCTCCGGAATTAAACATGTATTTTCACTAACATATCGAGGATAGATTAAAGACACCACGAACTATATTTGTATGAGTCGGGTACGCGTTTGAAATTAAACTCAACTCGTCTTTCAACCTTTCAGCTACTGTATGTTGGAACACGTGAGGCAATACTGACCTTACGACTTATCTTAGAAGAAAGATTAAGAAAAGGCAAACCTACGTTTCTAGCATTTGTAGACTTAGAGAAAGCTTTTGACAATGTTGACTGGAATACTCTTTTTCAAATTCTAAAGGTGGCAGGGGTAAAATACAGGGAGCGAAAGGCTATTTATAATTTGTACAGAAACCAGATGGCAGTAATAAGAGTCGAGGGGCATGAAAGGGAAGCAGTGGTTGGGAAAGGAGTGAGACAGGGTTGTAGCGTCTCCCCGATGTTATTCAATCTGTATATTGAGCAAGCAGTAAAGGAAACAAAAGAAAAATTTGGAGTAGGTGTTAAAATTCATGTAGACGAAGTAAAAACTTTGATGTTCGCCGATGACATTGTAATTCTGTCAGATACGGCAAAGGACTTGGAAGAGCAGTTGAACGGAATGGACAGTGTCTTGAAAGGAGGATATAAGATGAACATTAACAAAAGCAAAACGAGGATAATGGAATGTAGTCAAATTAAATCGGGTGATGCTGAGGGAATTAGATTAGGAAATGAGACACTTAAAGTAGTAAAGGAGTTTTGCTATTTAGGAAGTAAAATAACTGATGATGGTCGAAGTAGAGAGGATATAAAATGTAGACTGGCAATGGCAAGGAAAGCGTTTCTGAAGAAGAGAAATTTGTTAACATCGAATATAGATTTATGTATCAAAAAGTCGTTTCTGAAAGTATTTGTTTGGAGTGTAGCCATGTATGGAAGTGAAACGTGGACGATTACTAGTTTGGACAAGAAGAGAATAGAAGCTTTCGAAATGTGGTGCTACAGAAGAATACTGAAGATAAGGTGGATAGATCACGTAACTAATGAGGAGGTATTGAATAGAATTGGGGAGAAGAGCAATTTGTAGCACAACTTGACTAGAAGAAGGGATCCGTTGGTAGGACATGTTTTGAGGCATCAAGGGATCACAAATTTAGCATTGGAGGGCAGCGTGGAGGGTCAAAATCGTAGAGGGAGACCGAGAGATGAGTACACTAAGCAGATTCAGAAGGATGTAGGTTGCAGTAGGTACTGGGAGATGAAGCAGCTTGCACAGGATAGAGTAGCATGGAGAGCTGCATCAAACCAGTCTCAGGACTGAAGACAACAACAACATCATCTCAATTGGGAGGTCGGTAAAAGGATACAGTTATTATTTGATTCCGATTGCCAAGAATGTCCTCTGTGCATACTAATTCGCAGGAACTGTCTACTTCAATTTCGGGACAACCTGCTTTGAGGTGAGCCACACGTTTCTTCAAGTCACGAGCTACGTATCGTCCCCTCTGGACCAGACCTGGGTGTTGCTCACAGTAGCCGGCAGTCTGTTGCTTTATCGCCACCGCCTGCGGCCGAACTGGTGCTCGCTGTCTCTGCGACGTTAACTCCCGGCTCTCGGCAGCTCTTAGGAACAGGAACTCAGGCGCAGCAAAAGACAGAGTACGTATCGCGCTGATTCTCTGCTCTGCCTGACCCTTCGTGGCTTCCAAACGCCCGGCAGCCGCTCTCTCAGCTCGGGACAGTAGCTCTACGCGTTCACTTTGGGACAGCCACGAACGTCGCCATAACCCTGTTCTCCTGTTCTTCGAGCACTCTGTTTAGCGGCAACTGCTCGCTTTCAGCTTCACAGACGCTTCTCGACGACCCTCGACGTTTTCGCTAACTCGATCGCTATTTCATCCCGTAGCATCTTCTAAAGTCATTCGCTTTACTTTCCACGTTCCGTTCGAGCTTAAGATTCGCAGCTTCTAAGTCATCAAATAGCTTTTCATTCACTTTCCTCGGCTCATTAAATTTCTCTTCAGTCCCTTCGTGAGTTCACCAACCGGCACAGAGGTTGTTTGAGAATAGCGGAAAAAAAAATTTGCATGCAGTTAATGCAATACTAAATCTAACCATAGTACATAACATCGTTAAATGAACCTGTATAATTAATCAATGGATTGTGAATTTGGCACATTAGTTCTACTCATTCCTCTCTCTGGGTACTTCGTTATCACTGTCTTTTTGTGCAGCATATAAAAATCAGGCTAATATTTCAAAGAAAGAAGCAGTTAAGAGCATCGAGTTGCAAGTCTGGCAGCTATTTGGTGCGTTCTGAAGTAGTTAGAGGACACACGATTTGAGTTTTCATGAAACACATTTATTCAAAAATAGCCACAAAGAATTATGGGTGGACATTCTGAAGATATACTTAAGTTGTGCCTGAACACGAAATAAACTAATCTGATCTGGCAAGAAGAAATTACATAGCGCAATTTAACTATGCATACGTGAGGGAAAAGAGAGGAAAGGGAACAGAAACATATGACTTCAGTTATCCAATCAAGCTTCACACGAAAACGACGAAATTCAGAGGAACAATACCTGCATTGCCTGCATGCACTAACATCAAAGGGGTTTACACCGATTGAAACATCTTGTTACAGCAAATACACCACCTGAGAATTCACGCAAGCATCATGAAAAGAAGTCACCTGAGTTGCACATCCAACTGTTTCAAACAGATGTGAGTGAAAATCGCTAAATGTATAAATCAATGAGAGTACACCACTGTAACAACGAATAGATCATGAATCACACCGAATTCATAATAAAACCATCAAGGCGGAAGGCCCCAATGATTCGAGAAACATATGGCCCCCATTAAACAAAGGCAGCTGCTACACGTTCCCACAAAACACGGAAATGCAGTAACGCAAATATTCACCCATAACTTATCAGTTAAAATAACACGGAACAACTATTGAGATTCAGTAATAGAGCGCAACGCTCACAGAATAAAGACAACTCGAGATCACAGCAGAAAATAGAACATGCGATAAACTACAATACATAAAAAGAAATATCGCACATACACGAAAACACAAGTTCTGTCATATTCACAAAGCTTTAAAGCACATTAACTCGGGCTAACCATATCCCGTAGAGCGCATTGACACAACAATAGTAGAAAGGAACAAAGCAAACTCCGGACACTGACAAAATCATAAACTCAAGCATCCTATTAAGAGCAATATAAAGCAAGAAGTAATCGAAACACTTCATTCAGGCCAAGAGCTTTTCCGAACGGCTCCACGCATGAAGGCCGCGTTTGAAGCTACGACCTATCTCATCACTGGCAGGAGAGGGCTCACTTAAGAGCACAGCTACATCTACCGAGTTCAGTCCGGAACCGCGCGACTGCTACGGTTGCAGGTTCGAATCCTGCCTCGGGCATGGATGTGTGTGATGTCCTTAGGTTAGTTAGGTTTAAGTAATTCTAAGTTCTTGGGGACTGATGACCTCAGAAGTTACGTCCCATAGCGCTCAGAGCCATACATCCACCGACAGCCACCGCTCGGCTCGGAGCGCATGGAAAGCCCACACGGGAAACGGACAATACCAACTTGACAACCACGAAGCTGTCGAACAGCACCGATAGAACTCTTTGCCCACGTAAGAGGTACAAAATTGGTTATCCTGTGCTTCTAGCAGACGAAAAGCAGCTCAAGTACCAAATGCAAGACAAACCTGAAAAGACACATAAAAAGACCTGGTCACACAAGATAGGCTAATGGACGAACTTTATAAATATGGGTCTCGATTACACATGGAATATAAATGGATCACTTAAGGTACTGACATACTGATGCGCAGAACGAGTTGCTTGCCCTTAACGTCAGATTATCACTGAAACTTCTCAGTCCTTCTGGGACAGTTAGTAGAACCAACTGCAGACAAACAGAATCAAACAGGGCAACAGTCTTATCAAGCGACTTTACACAGACATTTCAACGTATCATAAACACACTAATTATAATCCTTCATGCAGTGATTTATGCGTTTCCTCCTGTTGAGTTACGGGGTACTTTTAATGATATGAGCGTCCACTATCTACATCTATATGTACATGGGTAGACTGCAAATCACACTTAAGTGCTTGGCAGAGGGTTTATCGAACCACCTTCACAATAATTCTCTATTATTCCAATCTCGAACAGCGTGGTGGAATAACTAACACGTATATCTGTCAGTGCGAGCTCTTATTTCCCTTATTTTACTATGATGATCTTTTCTCCCTATGTAGGTCAGCGTTAACAAAATATTTTCACGTTCGGAGAAGAAAGTTAATGACTGAAAATCCGTGAGAAGATTCCGCCGCAACGAAAAACGCCTTCGTTTTGATGACGTCCTCCCCTAACTGTGTATCATGCAGTGACACTCTCTCCCCTATTCCATATTAATACAAAACGAGCAGCGCTTCATTGAAGTTTCTCGATGTACTCCGTTAATTCCATCTGTTATCAATTCCACACCGCGCAGCAGTACTTCGAAAGGAGACGGACAACCATAGTGTAGCTAGACTCTTCAGTAGATCTGTTACATATTTTAACTGTTCCGCCAAATAAACGCAGTCTTTGGTTTCTCTTCCCCGCATCATTTTCTCTCTCTTCTTTCCACTTAAATAGTTCGTAACTGTAATTCTTAGGTATTAATTTTAAATTACGGCTTTTAGATTTGATTTATCGTGTAGCCGATGTTTAACGGATTCCTAGTAGCACTCTTGCGGATAACCCCACACTTTTCATAGCTTTGCGCTAATTGCCAACTGCCAACTTTCGAACCATACAGATATCTTTACTAAATTGTTTTGCTACTGATTTCGATCTTCTGATGACTTTACTAGACATTACCTACAAACAGTGATCGTAGATGGCAGATACTCATGATCGCAACAGAGTTTCACTGGACACGGGGAGAAGAACATTTTTCCATAACACATCCGTCAGTAGTTCTCTTTGATGAACAGGATGTGCTTCACTTCAGCAACTGCTTCATTTCTGCACTACAATAGGATGTCTCACGGAGACCTAGGAGCTATAAAGGGCTTGGAAAATCCCTGTCGGCTAGTCTCATAGTCTTTAAACCGGAGATGCTTATTTTGCTGTAATTGGTTTTGTGGAACCGAGAATTCATGCAGACTTTTCCCCATGGGAGTAATGTCTCAAACTTTCTACGCTTTGATCGATGCCTGGAAGACCAGTGGTAGGTTCCGAAGCACATCTGGAGGCATTCTGTAATCTGTGGACTTTCAGAGTATTGATAAAACACAGAAATTGCATAGGGGTTGAATACAACATGCACAATGCGGACTTTTCATCATGGGAGTAACGTCTCAAACTATCTACGCTTTGATATGTTCCAGGAAGACCAGTAGTAGTTTCCGAAGCACATTTGGAGGCATTCTGTAACCTGTGAACCTTCAGAGTGTTGATGAAACACAGAAATTGCATCGGGATTGAATATAACAGTCACCATGCGGACTTTTCTCCATGGTAGTCATGTCTCAAACTGCCTACGCAATGATCGTTCCCTGGAAAACAAGTAGTAGTTTCCGAAGCAAATCTGGAGGCATTCCATAATCTGTGGACCTTCTGAGTGTTGGTGAAACACAGAAATTGCATCGAGATGGTATACAAAATTCACCATGCGGACTTTTCTCCATGGGAGAAAAATCTCAAACTGTCTATGCTTTCATCGTTCCCTGCAAGACCAGTAGTAGTTTCCGAAGCACATCTGAACTCATTCTGTAATCTGTTGACCTTCAGTGTGTTGATGAAACACAGAAATTGCATAGGGATTGAATAAAAAAGCCTCCATACGCACGTTTCTTCATGGGAGTAATGTCTCAAACTGTCTACGCTTAGATATTTCCCTGTAGGACCAGTAGTAGTTTCCGAAGCACATCTGGAGGCATTCAGTTACCTTTGGACCTTCAGAGTGTTGATGAAACACAGAAATTGCATCGAGATTGAATACAACATTCACCATGCGGACTTTTCTCCATGGGAGTAATGTCTTAAACTGTCTATGCTTTGATCGTTCCCTTGAAGACCAGTAGTAGTTTCCCAATTACATCTTGACTCATTCTGTAATCTGTTGACCTTCAGTGTGTTGATGAAACACAGAAATTACATTGAGATTGAATACAAAAGCCTCCATACCCACGTTTCTTCATGGGAGTAATGTCTCAAACTGTCTACGCTTAGATATTTCCCTGTAGGACCTGTAGTAGTTTCCGAAGCACATCTGGAGGCACTCTGTAATCTGTGGACCTTCATAGTGTTGATGAAACAGAGAAATTGCATTGCGATTGAATACAACAGGCACTATGCTTACTTTTCTCCGAGGGAGTAATGTCTCAAACTGTCTACGCTTTGATCGTTCCCTGGAAGACTAGTAGTAGTTTCCGATGTACATCTGGAGGCATTCTGTAATCTGTTGATATTCAGTGTGTTGATGAAACACAGAAATTGCATAGGGATTGAATACAAAAGCCTCCATACTTACGTTTATTCATGGGAGTAATGTCTCAAACTGTCTACGCTTTGATATTTCACTGTAGGAAAAGTAGTAGCTTCCGAAGCACATCTGGAGGCATTCAGTTATCTTTGGACCTTCAGAGTTTTGATGAAACACAGAAATTGCATCGAGATTGAATACAACAGGCACCATGCGGACTTTTCTCCATGGGAGTAATGTCTCAAACTGTCTACGCTTTGATCGTTCCCTGGAAGACTAGTAGTGGTTTCCGAAGCACATCTGGTGGCATTCAGTAATCTTTGGACCTTCAGAGTGTTGATGAAAAGCAGAAATTGCATTGAGATTGAATACAACAGGCACCATTCGGACTTTTCTCCATTGGAATAATCTCTCAAATTGTCTACACGTTGATCATTCCCTGGAGGACCAGTAGTAGTTTGCGAATAACATCTGGAGGCATTATGTAATCTGTGGACCTTCAGAGTGTTGATGAAACGCAGAAATTGCATCGACCTTGAATAGATCATTCACCATGCAGACTTTTCTCCATGCAGTAATACTGAAATTGTCTACTCTTTGATCGTTCCCTGGAAGTCCAGTAGTAGTTTCCAAAGAGCAACTTGAGGCATTCTGTAATCAGTGGACCTTCAGAGTGTTGATAAAACACAGGAATTGCATCGGGATTGAATATAACATTCACCATGCGGACGTTTCTCCATGGGAGTAATGTTTTAAACTGTCTACGCTTTGATCATTCCCTGGAGGACCAGTAGTAGTTTCCGAAGAACATCTGTAGGCATTATGTAATCTGTGGACTTTCAGAGTGTTGATGAAAAAAATAAATTGCTTTGGGATTGAATACAACATTCCCCATGAGGACTTTTCTCCATGGGAGTAATGTCTCAAACTGTCTACGCTTTGATCGTTCCCTGGAAAACCAATAGTGGTTTCCGAAGCAGATCTGGATGCATTCTGTAATCTGTGGGCCTTCAGAGTGTTGATGAAAGATAGAAATTACATCGGGATAGAGTACAACGACACCATGCGGACTTTACTCCATGGGAGTGATGTCTCAAACTGTCTACGGTTTGATCGATTCCTGGGAGACCAGTCGTAGACTCCGTAGATTCTGAAGGACATGTCGTGGCATTCATTAATCTGTGGACATTCAGAGTGTTGATGAAACACAGAAATTGCATCGGGATTGAATACAACAGGCGCCATGATGACTTAACTCCATGGGAGTAATGTCTCAAACTGTCTACGCTTTGATCGTTCCGTGGAAGAACGAGTAGTAGTTTCCAAAGCACATCTGGAGGCATTCAGTAGCCTTTGGACCTTTTAGACTGTTGATGAAACACTGAAATTACATTGAGATTGAATACAACAGGCACCATGCGGAATCTTCTCCATGGGAAAAATGTCTCAAACTGTCTACGCTTTGATCGATTCCTGGGAGACTAGTCGTGGTTTCCGAAGCCCATCTGGAGGAATTCTGTAAGCTTTCGACCTTCAGAGTGTTGATGAAACACAAAAATTGCATCGTGATGGAATCAACATTCACCATGCGGACTTTTCTCCCTGGGAGTAATGTCTCAAACTGTCTACGCTTTGATTGTTCCCTGGAAGACTAGTAGCAATTTCCGAAGCAGATCTGGAGGCATTCTGTAATCTGTGCACCTTCAGAGTGTTGATGGAACACAGAAATTGCATCGTAAGGGAATACAACATTCACCGTGCGGACTTTTCTCCATGGGAGTAATGTCTCAAACTGTCTGCGCTTTGATATTTCCCTGTAGGAACAGTAGTAGTTTCCGAAGCACATCTGGAGGCATTCAGTTATCTTTGGACCTTCAGAGTTTTGATGAAACACAGAAATTGCATCGAGATTGAATACTACAGGCACCATGCGGACTTTTCTCCATGGGAGTAATATCTCAAACTGTCTACGCTTTGATCGTTCCCTGGAAGACTAGTAGTGGTTTCCGAAGCACATCTGGAGGCATTCAGTAATCTTTGGACCTTCAGATTGTTGATGAAAAGCAGAAATTGCATTGAGATTGTATACAACAGGCACCATTCGGACTTTTCTCCATTGGAATAATCTCTCAAATTGTCTACTCGTTGATCATTCCCTGGAGGACCAGTAGTAGTTTCCGAATAACATCTGGAGGCATTATGTAATCTGTGGACCTTCAGAGTGTTGATGAAACGCAGAAATTGCATCGACCTTGAATACAACATTCACCATGCAGACTTTTCTCCATGTAGTAATACTGAAATTGTCTACTCTTTGATCGTTCCCTGGAAGTCCAGTAGTAGTTTCCAAAGCACAACTTGAGGCATTCTGTAATCAGTGGACCTCCAGTGTGTTGATAAAACACAGGAATTGCATCGGGATTGAATATAACATTCACCATGCGGACGTTTCTCCATGGGAGTAATGTCTTAAACTGTCTATGCTTTGATCGTTTCCTGGAAGACAAGTAGTAGTTTCCGAAGCACATCTGGACCCATTCTGTAATCTGTTGACCTTCAGTGTGTTGATGAAACAAAGAAATTGCATCGGGATTGAATACAAAAGTCTCCATACGCACGTTTCTTCATGGGAGTAATGTATCAAACTGTCTACGCTTAGATATTTCCCTGTAGGACCAGTAGTAGTTTCCGAAGCACATCTGGAGGCACTCTGTAAACGGTGGATCTTCAGAGTGATGATGAAACACAGAAATTGCATCGAGATTGAATACAACAGTCACCATGCGGACATTTCTCCATGGGAGTAATGTTTTAAACTGTCTACGCTTAGATAATTTCCTAGAGGACCATTAGTAGTTTACGAAGCACATCTGGAGGCATTATGTTATCTGTGGACCTTCAGAGTGTTGATGAAACAAATAAATTGCATCATGATTGAATACAACAGGCACCATGCGAACGTTTCTGCATGGGAGTAATGTCTCAAATTGTCTACGCTTTGATCGATTCCTGGGAGACCAGTAGAGGTTTCCGAGGCCCATCTGGAGGCATTCTGTAATCTGTGGACCTTCAGAGTGTTTATGAAACAAAGAAATTGCATCGAGACTGAATACAACAGTCACCATGCGGACTTTTCTCCATGGGAGTAATGTCTCAAACTGTCTACGTTTTGATAATTTCCTGGAGGACCATTAGTAGTTTCCGAAGCACATCTGGAGGCATTATGTAATCTGTGGATCTTCAGAGTGTTGATGAAACACAGAAGTTGCATCGGGTTTGAATACAACAGGCACCATGCTTACTTTTCTCCATGGGAGTAATGTCTCAAACTGGATACGCTTAGATATTTCCAGTTAGGACTAGTAGTAGTTTCCGGAGCACATCTGGAGGCATTCAGTTATCTTTGGACCTTCAGAGCGTTGATGAAACACAGAAATTGCATCGAGATTGAATTCAACAGGCAGCATGCGGACTTTTCTCCATGGGAGTAATGTCTCAAACTGTCTACGCTTTGATCATTCCCTGGAGGACCAGTAGTAGTTTCCGAAGCACATCTGGAGGCATTATGTAATCTGTGGACTATCAGAAGGTTTATGAAACAAATAAATTGCATCGGGATTGAATACAACAGGCACCATGCGGACTTTTCTCCATGGGAGTAATGTCTCAAACTGTCTACGCTTGGATCGTTCCCTGGAAGACTAGTAGTAGTTTCCGAAACACATCTGGAGGCATTCAGTAATCTTTGGACCTTCAGAGTGTTGATGAAACGCAGAAATTGCATCGAGATTGAATACTACAGGCACCATGCGGACTTTTCTCCATGGGAGTAATGTCTCAAACTGTCTACGCTTTGATCGTTCCCTGGAAGACTAGTAGTAATTTCCAAAGCACATCTGGAGGCATTATGTAATCTGTGGACTATCAGAAGGTTTATGAAACAAATAAATTGCTTCGGGATTGAATACAACATTATCCATGAGGACTTTTCTCTATGGGAGTAATGTCTCAAACTGTTCCCGCTTGGATCGTTCCCTGGAGGACCAGTAGTAGTTTCCGAAGCACATCTGGAGGCATTATGTAATCTGTGGACCTTCTGAGTGTTTATGATGCAAATAAATCGCATCGGGATTGAATACAACAGGCACCATGCGGACGTTTCTCCATTGGAATAATCTCTCAAATTGTCTACTCGTTTATCATTCTCTGGAGGACCAGTAGTAGTTTCCGAATAACATCTGGAGGCATTATGTAATCTGTGGACCTTCAGAGTGTTGATGAAACGCAGAAATTGCATCGAGATTGAATACAACAGTCACCATGCGGACATTTCTCCATGGGAGTAAAGTTTTAAACTGTCTACGCTTTGATAATTTCCTGGAGGACCATTAGTAATTTCTGAAGCACATCTGGAGGCATTATGTAATCTGTGGACCTTTTGCGTGTTGATGAAACAAATAAATTGCATCATGATTGAATACAACAGGCACCATGCGAACGTTTCTGCATGGGAGTAATGTCTCAAATTGTCTACGCTTTGATCGGTTCCTGGGAGACCAGTAGAGGTTTGCGAGGCCCATCTGGAGGCATTCTGTAATCTGTGGACCTTCAGAGTGTTTATGAAACAAAGAAATTGCATCGAGATTGAATACAACAGTCACCATGCGGACTTTTCTCCATGGGAGTAATGTCTCAAACTGTCTCCGCTTGGATCTTTCCCTGGAAGACCAGTAGTAGTTTCCGAAGCACATCTGGACTCATTCTGTAAACTGTTGACCTTCAGTGTGTTGATGAAACACAGAAATTGCATAGGGATTGAATAAAAAAGCCACCATACGCACGTTTCTTCATGGGAGTAATGTCTGAAACTGGATACGCTTAGATATTTCCAGGTAGGACTAGTAGTAGTTTCCGGAGCACATCTGGAGGCATTCAGTTGTCTTTGGACCTTCAGAGCGTTGATGAAACACAGAAATAGCATCGAGATCGAATTCAACAGGCACCATGCGGACTTTTCTCCATGGGAGTAATGTCTCAAACTGTCTACGCTTTGATCGTTCCCTGGAAGACTAGTAGTAGTTTTCAAAGCACAACTGGAGGCATTCTGTAACCGGTGGACTTTCAGAGTGTTGATGAAACACAGAAGTTGCATCGGGTTAGAAAACAACAGGCACCATGCTTACTTTTCTCCATGGGAGTAATGTCTCAACCTGTCTACGTTTTGATCGTTCCCTGGAAGACTCGTAGTAGTTTCCGAAGCACATCTGGAGGCATGCTGTAATCTTCCGACCTTCAGAGTGTTGATGAAACACAGAAATTGCATCGAGATTGAAATCAACAGGCACCAATGCGGACTTTTCTCCATGGGAGTAATGTCTCAAACTGTCTACGTTTTGATCATTCCCTGGAGGACCAGTAGTAGTTTCCGAAGAACATCTGTAGGCATTATGTAATCTGTGGACCTTCAGAGTGATGATGAAAAAAATTAATTGCTTCGGGATTGAATACAACATTCCTCATGAGGACTTTTCTCCATGGGAGTAATGTCTCAAACTGTCTCCGCTTGGATCTTTCCCTGGAAGACCAGTAGTAGTTTCCCAAGCAAATCTGGAGGCATTCAATTATCTGTGGACCTTTAGAGTGTTCATGAAACACAGAAATTGCATCAAGATTTAATACAACATTCACCATGCGTACTTTTCTCCATGGGAGTAATGTCCCAAACTGTCTATGTTTTGATCGTTCCCTGGAAGACCAGTAGTAGTTTCCGAAGCACATCTGGACTTATTCTGTAAACTGTTGACCTACAGTGTGTTGATGAAACACAGAAATTGCATAGGGATTGAATAAAAAAGCCACCATACGCACGTTTCTTCATGGGAGTAATGTCTCAAACTGGATACGCTTAGATATTTCCAGTTAGGACTAGTAGTAGTTTCCGGAGCACATCTGGAGGCATTCAGTTATCTTTGGACCTTCAGAGCGTTGATGAAACACAGAAATTGCATCGAGATTGAATTCAACAGGCACCATGCGTTCTTTTCTCCATGGGAGTAATGTCTCAAACTGTCTACGCTTTGATCATTCCCTGGAGGACCAGTAGTAGTTTCCGAAGCACATCTGGAGGCATTATGTAATCTGTGGACTATCAGAAGGTTTATGAAACAAATAAATTGCATCGGGATTGAATACAACAGGCACCATGCGGACTTTTCTCCATGGGAGTAATGTCTCAAACTGTCTACGACTTGATCGTTCCCTGAAAGACTAGTAGTAGTTTCCGAACCACATCTGGAGGCATTCAGTAATCTTCGGACCTTCAGAGTGTTGATGAAACGCAGAAATTGCATCGAGATTGAATACATCAGGCGCCATGCGGACTTTTCTCCATGGGAGTAATGTCTCAAACTGTCTACGCTTTAATCGTTCCCTGGAAGGCCAGTAGTAGTTTCCGAAGCACATTTGGACGCATTCAGTAATCTTAGGACCTTCAGAGTGTTGATGTAACACAGAAATTGCATCGAGATGGAATACAACATTCATCATGCGGACTCCTCTCCATGGGAGTAATGACACAAATTGTCTACGCTTTCTTTGATTCCTGGGGGACCAGTAATAGTTTACGAAGCACATCTGGAAGCTAGCCGTAATCTTCCGACCTTCAGAGTGTTGATGAAACAAATAAATTGCTTCGGGATTGAATACAACATTATCCATGAGGACTTTTCTCTATGGGAGTAATGTCTCAAACTGTCTACGCTTTGATATTTCCCTGTAGGAACAGTAGTAGTTTCCGAAGCACATCTGGAGGCATTCAGTTATCTTTGGACCTTCAGAGTTTTGATGAAACACAGAAATTGCATCGAGATTGAATACAACAGGCACCATGCGGACTTTTCTCCATGG
The DNA here is from genome assembly GCF_023897955.1 of Schistocerca gregaria. Classification (NCBI taxonomy): domain Eukaryota; kingdom Metazoa; phylum Arthropoda; class Insecta; order Orthoptera; family Acrididae; genus Schistocerca; species Schistocerca gregaria. Next base: position 43,470,202 of record NC_064927.1, read on the forward strand.
GAGTAATGTCTCAAACTGTCTACGCTTTGATCATTCCCTGGAGGACCAGTAGTAGTTTCCGAATAACATCTGGAGGCATTATGTAATCTGTGGACCTTCAGATTGTTGATCAAACGCAGAAATTGCATCGACCTTGAATACAACATTCGCCATGCAGACTTTTCTCCATGTAGTAATACTGAAATTGTCTACTCTTTGATCGTTCCCTGGAAGTCCAGTAGTAGTTTCCAAAGCACAACTTGAGGCATTCTGTAATCAGTGGACCTCCAGAGTGTTGATAAAACACAGGAATTGCATCGGGATTGAATATAACATTCACCATGCGGACGTTTCTCCATGGGAGTAATGTCTTAAACTGTCTATGCTTTGATCGTTCCCTGGAAGACAAGTAGTAGTTTCCGAAGCACATCTGGACCCATTCTGTAATCTGTTGACCTTCAGTGTGTTGATGAAACAAAGAAATTGCATCGGGATTGAATACAAAAGTCTCCATACGCACGTTTCTTCATGGGAGTAATGTATCAAACTGTCTACGCTTAGATATTTCCCTGTAGGTCCAGTAGTAGTTTCCGAAGCACATCAGGAGGCACTCTGTAATCTGTGGATCTTCAGAGTGATGATGAAACACAGAAATTGCATCGAGATTGAATACAACAGTCACCATGCGGACATTTCTCCATGGGAGTAATGTTTTAAATTGTCTACGCTTAGATAATTTCCTAGAGGACCATTAGTAGTTTACGAAGCACATCTGGAGGCATGCTGTAATCTTCCGACCTTCAGAGTGTTGATGAAGCAAATAAATTTCTTCGGGATTGAATACATCATTATCCATGAGGACTTTTCTCTATGGGAGTAATGTCTCAAACTGTCTCCGCTTGGATCGTTCCCTGGAGGACCAGTAGTAGTTTCCGAAGCACATCTGGAGGCATTATGTAATCTGTGGACCTTCAGAGTGTTTATGAAACAAATAAATCGCATCGGGATTGAATACAACAGGCACCATGCGGACTTTTCTCCATTGGAATAATCTCTCAAATTGTCTACTTCTTGATCATTCCCTGGAGGACTAGTAGTAGTTTCCGAATAACATCTGGAGGCATTATGTAATCTGTGGACCTTCAGAGTGTTGATGAAACGCAGAAATTGCATCGACCTTGAATACAACATTCACCATGCAGACTTTTCTCAATGCAGTAATACTGAAATTGTCTACTCTTTCATCGTTCCCTGGATGTCCAGTAGTAGTTTGCAAAGCACAACTTGAGGCATTCTGTAATCAGTGGACCTTCAGAGTGTTGATGAAACACAGGAATTGCATCGGGATTGAATATAACATTCACCATGCGGACGTTTCTCCATGGGAGTATTGTCTTAAACTGTCTATGCTTTGATCGTTCCCTGGATGACCAGTAGTAGTTTCCGAAGCACATCTGGACCCATTCTGTAATCTGTTGACCTTCAGTGTGTTGATGAAACAAAGAAATTGCATCGGGATTGAATACAAAAGTCTCCATACGCACGTTTCTTCATGGGAGTAATGTATCAAACTGTCTACGCTCAGATATTTCCCTGTAGGACCAGTAGTAGTTTCCGAAGCACATCTGGAGGCACTCTGTGATCTGTGGATCTTCAGAGTGATGATGAAACACAGAAATTGCATTGAGATTGAATACAACAGTCGCCATGCGGACATTTCTCCATGGGAGTAATGTTTTAAACCGTCTACGCTTTGATAATTTCCTGGAGGACCATTAGTAGTTTCCGAAGCACATCTGGAGGCATTATGTAATCTGTGGACCTTCAGAGTGTTGATGAAACAAATAAATTGCATCATGATTGAATACAACAGGCACCATGCGAACGTTTCTGCATGGGAGTAATGTCTCAAATTGTCTACGCTTTGATCGATTCCTCGGAGACCAGTAGAGGTTTCCGAGGCCCATCTGGAGGCATTCTGTAATCTGTGGACCTTCAGAGTGTTTATGAAACAAAGAAATTGCATCGAGATTGAATACAACAGTCACCATTCGGACTTTTCTGCATGGGAGTAATGTCTCAAACTGTCTCCGCTTGGATTGTTCCCTGGAAGACCAGTAGTTGTTTCCGAAGCACATCTGGACTCATTCTGTAAACTGTTGACCTTCAGTGTGTTGATGAAACACAGAATTTGCATAGGGATTGAATAAAAAAGCCACCATACGCACGTTTCTTCATGGGAGTAATGTCTCAAACTGGATACGCTTTGATCGTTCCCTGGAAGACTAGTAGTAGTTTCCGAAGCACATCTGGAGGCATTCGGTAATCTTTGGACATTCAGAGTGCTGATGAAACACAGAAATTGCATCGTGATAGAATACAACAGGCACCATGCGGACTTTACGCCAGGGGAGTAATGTCTCAAACTGTCTACGCTTTGATCGATTCGTGGGAGACCAGTCGTAGATTCCGAAGCACATGTCGAGGCATTCATTAATCTGTGGACCTTCCGAGTGTTGATGAAACACAGAAATTGCATCGGGATTGAATACAACAGGCGCCATGCGGACTTTTCTCCATGGGAGTAATGTCTCAAACTGTCTACGCTTGGATCGTTCCCTGGAGGACCAGTAGTAGTTTCCGAAGCACAACTGGAGGCATTCTGTAATCGGTGGACCTTCAGAGTGTTGATGAAACACAGAAATTGCATGGAGATGGAATACAACATTCATCATGCGGACTTTTCCCCATGGGAGTAATGTCTCATACTGTCTACGCTTTGATTATTCCCTGGAGGACCAGTAGTAGTTTCCGAAACACATATGTAGGCACTCTGTAATCTGTGGACCTTCAGAGTGTTGATAAAACAAATAAATTGCTTCGGGATTGAATACAACATTCCCCATGAGGACTTTTCTCCATGGGAGTAATGTCTCAAACTGTCTACGATTTGATCGTTCCCTGGAAGACTAGTAGTAGTTTCCAGAGCACAGCTGGAGGCATTCTGTAATAGGTGGACCTTCAGAGTGTTGATGAAACAAATACATTGCATCGGGACTGAATACAACAGGCACCATGCGAGCGTTTCTGCATGGGAGTAATGTCTCAACCTGTCTACGCTTTGATCGACTCCTGGGAGCCCAGTAGAGGTTTCCGAGGCCCATCTGGAGGCATTCTGTAATCTGTGGACCTTCAGAGTGTTTATGAAACAAATAAATTTCATCGGGATTGAATACAACAGGCACCATGCGGACTTTTCTCCATGGGAGAAATGTATCAAACTGTCTAAGCTTTAATAGTTCCCTGGAGGACCAGTAGTAGTTTCCAAAGCACATCTGGAGGAATTATGTAATCTGTGGACCTTCAGAGTGTTGGTGAAACAAATAAATTGCATTGGGATTGAATACAACATTCACCATGATTACATTTCTCCATGGGAGTAATGTCTCAAACTGTCTACGCTTTTATCGTTCCCTGGAAGACCAGTAGTAGTTTCTGAAACACATTTTGAGTCACTCTGTAATCTGTGGACCCTCAGAGTGTTGATAAACTCCGAAATTGCGTAGTGATGCAATACAACATTCACCATGCGGACTTATCTCCTAGGGAGTAATGTCTCAAACTGTCTACGTTTTGATCGTTCCCTGGAAGACCAGTAGTAGTTTCCGAAGCACATCTGGACTCATTCTGTAATCTGTTGATCTTCATTGTTCTGATGAAACACAGAAATTGCATCGGGATTGAATACAAAAGCCTCCATAACCACGTTTCTTCATGGGAGTAATGTCTCAACTCTGTCTACGCTTAGATATTTCCCTGTAGGATCAGTAGTAGTTTCCGAAATACATCTGGAGGCATTCTATAATCTGTGGACCTTCAGAGTGTTGGTGAAACATAGAAATTGCATTGTGATTAAATACAACAGGCACCATGCTTACTTTTCTCCATGGGAGTAATGTCTCAAACTGTCTACGCTTTGATCGTTCCCTGGAAGACTAGTAGTAGTTACCGAAGCACATCTGGAGGCATTCAGTAATCTTTGGACTTTCAGAGTGTAGATGAAACACAGAAATTGCATCATCATTGAATACAACAGGGCCCATGCTGACATTTCTCCATGGGAGTAATGTCTCAAACTATCTACGCTTTGATCGTTCCCTGGAGGACCAGTAGTAGTTTCCGAAGCACATCTGGAGGCATTCAGTAATCCTAGGACATTCAGAGTGTTGATGAAACACAGAAATTGCATCGGCATTGAATACAACAGGCACCATGCGGACTTTTCACCATGGGAGTAATGTCTCAAACTGTCTATGCTTTGATCGATCCCTGGAAGACTAGTAGTAGTTTCCGAAACACATCTATACTCATTCTGTAATCTGTAGACCTTCAGTGTGTTGATGAAACACAGAAATTGCATTGGGATTGAATACAACATTAATCATGCGGACTTTTCCCCATGGGAGTAGTGTCTCAAACTGTCTACGCTTTGATTGATTCCTGGGAGACCAGTAGTAGTTTACGAAGCACATCTGTAGTCATTATGTAATCTGTGGAACTTCAGAGTGTTGATGAAACAAATAAATTGCTTCGGGATTTAATACAACATTCCCCATGAGGACTTTTATCATTGGGAGTAATGTCTGAAACTGTCTCCGCTTGGATCGTTCCCTGGAAGACCAGTAGTAGTTTCCCAAGCAAATCTGGAGTCATTCTATTATCTGTGGACCTTCAGAGTTTGATGAAACACAGAAATTGCATCGGACTTTTCTCCATGGGAGTAATGTTCCAAACTGTCTATGTTTTGATCGTTCCCTGGAAGACCAGTAGTAGTTTCCGAAGCACATCTGGACTCATTCTGTACCCTGTTGATCTTCAGTGTTCTGATGAAACACAGAATTTGCATCGGGATTGAATACAAAAGCCTCCATACCCACGTTTCTTCATGGGAGTAATGTCTCAACTCTGTCTACGCTTAGATATTTCCCTGTAGGATCAGTAGTAGTTTCCGAAATACATCTGGAGGCATTCTATAATCTGTGGACCTTCAGAGTGTTGGTGAAACATAGAAATTGCATTGTGATTAAATACAACAGCCACCATGCTTACTTTTCTCCATGGGAGTAATGTCTCAAACTGTCTACGCTTTGATCGTTCCCTGGAAGACTAGTAGTAGTTACCGAAGCACATCTGGATGCATTCAGTAATCTTTGGACCTTCAGAGTGTTGATGAAACACAGAAATTGCATCGGCATTGAATACAGCAGGGCCCATGCTAACATTTCTCCATGGGAGTAATGTCTCAAACTGTCTACGCTTTGATCGTTCCCTGGACGACCAGTAGTAGTTTCCGAAGCACATCTGGAGGCATTCAGTAATCTTAGGATATTCAGAGTGTTGATGAAACACAGAAATTGCATCTGCAATGAATACAACAGGCACCATGCGGACTTTTCTCCGTGGGAGTATTGTCTCAAACTGTCTACGCTTTGATCGTTCCCTGGAAAACCAATAGTAGTTTCCGAAGCACATCTGGAGGTATTCTGTAATCTGTTGAGCTTCAGAGTGTTGATGAAAGATAGAAATAGCATCGGGATAGAATACAACAGGCACCATGCGGACTTTACTCCATGGGAGTGATGTCTCAAACTGTCTACGCTTTGATCGTTCCCTGGAAGAACCAGTAGTAGTTACCAAAGCACATCTGGAGGCATTCAGTAATCGTTGGACCTTCAGAGTTTTGATGAAACACAGAAATTGCATCGGGATTGAATACAACAGGCACCATGCGGACGTTTCTCCATGGGAGGAATGTCTAAAGCTGTCTACGAATAGATATTTCCCTGGAGGACCAGTACTAGTTTCCGAAGCACATCTGGAGGCATTATATAATCTGTGGACCTTCAGAGTGTTGGTGAGACACAGAAATAGCATCGTGATGGAATACAACATTCACCATGCGGACTTTTCTCCATGGGAGTAATGTCTCAAACTGTCTATGCTTTGATCGATCCCTGGAAGACTAGTAGTAGTTTCCGAAGCACATCTATACTCATTATGTAATCTGTAGACCTTCAGTGTGATGATGAAACACAGAAATTGCAACGGGATTGAATACAACATTAATCATGCGGACTTTTCCCCATGGGAGTAGTGTCTCAAACTGTCTACGCTTTGATTGATTCCTGGGAGACCAGTAGTAGTTTCCGAAGCACATCTGTAGTCATTATGTAATCTGTGGAACTTCAGAGTGTTGATGAAACAAATAAATTGCTTCGGGATTGAATACAACAGTCCCCATGAGGACTTTTATCATTGGGAGTAATGTCTGAAAGTGTCTCCGCTTGGATCTTTCCTTGGAAGACCAGTAGTAGTTTCCCAAGCCAATATGGAAGCATTCTATAATCTGTGGACCTTCAGGATGTTGGTGAAACACAGAAATTGCATTGTGATTAAATACAACAGGCACCATAGTTACTTTTCTCCATGGGAGTAATGTCTCAAACTGTCTACGCTTTGATCGTTCCCTGGAAGACTAGTAGTAGTTACCGCAGCACATCTGGAGACATTCAGTAATCTTTGGACCTTCAGAGTGTTGATGAAAATCAGAAATTGCATCGGCGTTGAATACAACAAGGCCCATGCTGCCATTTCTCCATGGGAGTAATGTCTCAAACTGTCTACGCTTCTATCATTCCCTGGAAGACCAGTAGTAGTTTCCGAAGCACATCTGGAGGCATTCAGTAATCTTAGGACATTCAGAGTGTTGACGAAACACAGAAATTGCATCGGCATTGAATACAACAGGCACCATGCGGACTTTTCTCCATGGGAGTATTGTCTCAAACTGTCTACGCTTGGATCGTTCCCTGGAAAACCAATAGTAGTTTCCGAAGCACATCTGGAGGCATTCTGTAATCTGTGGACCTTCAGAGTGTTGATGAAAGATAGAAATTGCATTGGGATAGAATACAACAGGCACCATGCGGACTTTACTCCATGGGAGTAATGTTTCAAACTGTCTACGCTTTGATCGATTCCTGGGAGACCAGTCGTACATTCCGAAACACATGTCGAGGCATTCATTAATCTGTGGACCTTCAGAGTGTTGATGAAACACAGAAATTGCATCGGGATTGAATACAACAGGCGCCATGCAGCCTTTTCTCCATGGGAGAAATGTCTCAAACTGTCCACACTTTGATCGTTCCCTGGAAGAACCAGTAGTAGTTTCCAAAGCACATCTGGAGGCATTCAGTATTCGTTGGAGCTACAGAGTTTTGATGAAACACAGAAATTGCATCGGGATTGAATACAACAGGCACCATACGGACGTTTCTCTATGGGAGGAATGTCTGAAGCTGTCTACGATTAGATATTTCCCTGGAGGACCAGTAGTAGTTTCCGAAGCACATCTGGATGCATTCAGTAATCTTTGGACCTTCAGAGTGTTGATGAAACACAGAAATTGCATCGGCATTGAATACAACAGGGCCCATGCTAACATTTCTCCATGGGAGTAATGTCTCAAACTGTCTACGCTTTGATTGTTCCCTGTAAGACTAGTAGTAGTTTCCGAAGCATATCTATACTCATTCTGTAATGTGTACACCTTCAGTGTGTTGATGAAACACAGAAATTGCATCGGGATTGAATACAACATTCATCATGCGGACCTTTCCCCATGGGAGTAATGTCTCAAACTGTCTACGCTTTGATTGATTCCTGGGAGACGAGTAGTAGTTTCCGAAGCACATCTGGGGCATGCTGTAATCTTCCGACCTTCAGAGTGGTGATGAAACACAGAAATTGCATCGAGATTGAATACAACATGCACCAATGTGGACTTTTCTCCATGGGAGTAATGTCTCAAACTCTCTACGCTTTGATCATTCCCTGGAGGACCAGTAGTAGTTTCCTAAGCTCGTCTGTAGGCATTATGTAATCTGTGGACCTTCAGAGTGATGATGAAACAAATAAATTGCTTCGGGATTGTATACAACACTCCCCATGAGGACTTTTCTCCATGGGAGTAATGTCTGGAACTGTCTCCGCTTGGATCGTTCCCTGGAAGACCAGTAGTAGTTTCCAAATCAAATCTGGACCCATTCTAATATCTGTGGACCTTCAGAGTTTGATGAAACACAGAAATTGCATCGAGATGGAATACAACATTCACCATGCGGACTTTTCTCCATGGGAGTAATGTCTCAAACTGTCCACGCTTTGATCGTTCCCTGGAAGACCAGTAGTAGTTTCCGAAACACATTTTGAGTCATTCTGTGATCTGTGGACCCTCAGAGTGTTGATGAAACACCGAAATTGCATCGTGATAGAATACAACATTCACCCTGCGGACTTTTCTCCATGGGAGTAATTTCTCAAACTGTCTACGCTTTGATCGTTCACTGGAAGACCAGTAGTAGTTTCCAAAGCACAACTGGAGGCATTCTGGAAACGGTGGACCTTCAGAGTGTTGATAAAACACAGAAATTGAATCGGGATTTAATACAACAGGCACCATGCCGACTTTTCCCCATTGGAGTCATGTCTCAAATTGCCTATGCAATGATCGTTCCCTGGGAGACCAGTAGTAGTTTCCCAAGCAAATCTGGGGGCATTCTATAATCTGTGGATCTTCAGAGTGTTGGTGAAACACAGAAATTGCATCGAGATGGAATACAACATTCGCCATGCGGACTTATCTCCATGGGAGTAATGTCTCAATCTGTCTATGCTTTGATCGTTCCCTGGAAGACCAGTAGTAGTTTCCGAAGCACATCTGGACTCATTCTGTAATCTGTTGATCGTCAGTGTGTTGATGAAACACAGAAATTGCATTGGGATTGAATACAAAAGCCTCCATACCCACGTTTCTTCATGGGAGTAATGTCTCAACTCTGTCTACGCTTAGATATTTCCCTGTAGGATCAGTAATAGTTTCTGAAATACATCTGGAGGCATTCTATAATCTGTGGACCTACAGAGTGTTGGTGAAACATAGAAATTGCATTGTGATTAAATACAACAGGCACCATGCTTACTTTTCTCCATGGGAGTAATGTCTCAAACTGTCTACGCTTTGATCGTTCCCTGGAAGACTAGTAGTAGATACCGAAGCACATCTGGAGGCATTCAGTATTCTTTGGACCTTCAGAGTGTTGATGAAACACAGAAATTGCATCGGCATTGAATACAACAGGCACCATGCGGACTTTTCTCCATGGGAGTATTGTCTCAAACTGTCTACGCTTTGATCGTTCCCTGGAAAACCAGTAGTAGTTTCCGAAGCACATCTGGAGGCATTCTGTAATCTGTGGACCTTCAGAGTGTTGATGAAAGATAGAAATTGCATCGGGATAGAATACAACAGGCACTATGCGGACTTTACTCCATGGGAGTAATGTCTCATAGTGTCTACGCTTTGATCGATTCCTGGGAGACGAGTCGTATATTCCGAAGCACATGTCGAGGCATTCATTAATCTGTGGACCTTCAGAGTGTTGATGAAACACAGAAATTGCATCGGGATTGAGTACAACAGGCGCCATGCGGACTTTTCTCCATGGGAGTAATATCTCAAACTGTCTACGTTTTGATCCTTCCCTGGAAGAACCAGTAGTAGTTTCCAAAGTACATCTGGAGGCATTCAGTAATGGTTGGACCTTCAGAGTTTTGATGAAGCACAGAAATTGAATTGGGATTGAATACAACAGGCACCATGCGGACGTTTCTCCATGGGAGGAATGTCTGAAGCTGTCTACGATTAAATATTTCCCTGGAGGACCAGTACTAGTTTCCGAAGCACATCTGGAGGCATTCTATAATCTGTGGACCTTCAGAGTGTTGGTTAGACACAGAAATAGCATCGTGATGGAATACAACATTCACCATGCGGAATTTTCTCCATGGGAGTAATTTCTCAAACTGTCTACGCTTTGATCGGTCCCTGGAAGAGCAGTAGTAGTTCCCGAAAGCACATTTGGAGGCATTCAGTTATCTTTGGACCTTCAGAGTGTTGATGAAACACTGAAATTACATCGGGATGGAATACAACGGCACCATGCGGACTTTTCTCTATGGCAGCAATGTCTCAAACAGTATATGATTTTATAGTTCCCTGGAAGACCAGTAGTAGTTTCCGAAGCACATATGGAGGCAGTTCGTAATCTCTGGTCCTTCAGAGTGTTGGTGAAACACAAATGTTGCATCGAGATTGAATACAACATTCACCATGCGGACTTTTCTCCATGGGAGAAATGTCTCAAACTATCTATGCTTTGATCGACTCCTATGAGACATGTCGTAGATTCCGAAGCACATGTGCAGGCATTCTGTAATCCTTGGACCTTCAGAGTGTTGATGAAACACAGAAATTGCATCTAGATGGTATACAACATTCACCATGTGGACTTTTCTCCATGGGAGTAATGTCTCAAACTGTCTACGCTTAGATATTTCCCTATAGGACTAGTAGTAATTTCTGAAGCTCATTTGGAGGCACTCTGTAATCTGTGGACCTTCAGAGTGTTGATGAAACACAGAAATTGCATCGGGATTGAATATAACATGCACCATGCGGAATTTTCTCCATGGGAGTAATGTCTCAAACTTTCTATGCTTTGATCGTTCTCATGAAGACCAGTAGTATTGTCCGAAGCACATCTGTAGGCATTCAGTAATCTTTGGACATTCAGAGTTCTGATGAAACAAAGAAATTGCATCGGGATTGAATATAACAGGCACCATGCGGACTTTTCTCCATGGGAGTAATGTCTCAAACTTTCTACGCTTTGATCGACTCCTATGAGACATGTCGTAGATTCCGAAGCACATGTGCAGGCATTCTATAATATGTGGACCTTCAGAGTGTTGATGAAACACAGAAATAGCATCGGGAATGAATACAACAGGCGCCATGCGGACTTTTCTCCATGGGAGTAATGTCTCAAACTGTCTACGCTTTGATCGTTCCCTTGAAGACCAGTAGTAGTTTCCGAACCACATCTGGAGGCATTCTGTAATCAGTGGACCTTCAGTGTGTTGATGAAACACAGAAATTGCATCGGGATTGAATACAACAGGCACTATGCGGACTTTTCTCGATGGGAGTAATGTCTCAAACTGTCTTTGCTTACATCGTTCCTGGAAGAGCAGTAGTAGTTTCCGAAGCACATGTGGAGGCACTCTGTATTCTGTGGACGTTCTGAGTGTTGATGAAACATAGAAATTGCATTGTGATTAAATACAGCAGGCACCATGCTTACTTTTCTCTATGGGAGTAATGTCTCAAACTGTATACGTTTTGATCGTTCCCTGGAAGACCAGTAGTAGTTTCCGAAGCACATCTGGAGGCATTCTGTAATCTGTGGACCTTCAGAGTGTTGATGAAAGATAGAAATTGCATCGGGATTGAATACAACAGGCACCATGCGGACTTTTCTCCATGGTTGGAGAGGAATGAAGAAAATTGGGAAGTAGAAGTAGGTGAGAACCAATGATAATGCAACACAGAGTCTGTGACAATGGCAAAAAAGAAGAGAGACTGTGTGTCAGTGAGAAGATACAGCAGCAGTAGGAAGGAGTGAAACAGATAGTAGCAGTAAGATAGAGCAAGGCAGAGACAGTGACAGCAAGAGGAAATACTACTACTACTACTACTACTACTAGTAGTAGTAGTAGTAGTAGTAGTAGTGAGTGAGTGAGAATGGGCAAGCCGGGGTGAGGGGTATGAGTGATATATTAGTGAGAAGAGAACAAGTATATTTGTGTACCAAAAGTGTTGGGAAATTTTTGGGAAGGTGCTGGGTAAAGTAGGATGAGGTAGCGGGAATCAGATTTTTCAGTCAATTATTTATAAAGGAGCATACACACTTATTTGTGCTTAGAGAGGAGCATTTTCCCATTGGTAGATGAAACACTCAAAAAATATTACGTGTAACTGGAGCAAGTCATCAGGTTCTTCCATTTTCTCCCTATATAACACTTAAAATGCTGAGATGAAGTGGGAGATATGATCCTGCGCAAAGAGTTTGACAGAGCACTGAAAGACCTAAGTTGAAACAAGGCCCTGGGAGTTGGCAACATTGCATTAGAACTACTGACAGCCTTAGGAGAGCCAGTCCTGACAAAACTCTACCATCTGGTGAGCAAAATGTATGAGACAGGTGAAATACCCTCAGAGTTCAAGAAGAATATAATAATACCAATCGCAAAGAAAACAGGTGTTGACAGATGTGAAAATTACCGAACTATAAGTTCAATAAGTCACAGCTGCAAAATACTAACGAGAATTCTTTACGGATGAATGGAAAAACTGGTAGAAGCTGACCTCGGGGAAGATCAGTTCGGATTCCGTAGAAATATTGGAACACGTGCAGCAACACTGACCCTATGACTTAACTTAGAAGCTACATTAAGAAAAGGCAAACCTGTGTTTATAGCATTTCTAGACTTGGAAAAAGCTTTTGACAATGTTGGCTGGAATACAGGGAGTTGTTTCTGAAAGTATTTGTATGGAGTGTAGCTTTGTATGGAAGTGAAACATGGATGATAAATAGTTGGACAAGAAGAGAATAGAAGCTTTTGAAATGTGGTGCTACAGAAGAATGCTGAAGATTAGATGGGTAGATCACATTACTAATGCGAAGGTATTGCATACAATTGGAGAGAAGAGGAGTTTGTGGCACAGCTTGACTAGAAGTAGGGATTGGTTGGTAGGACATGTACTTAGGCATCAAGGGATCACCAATTTAGTATTGGAGGGCAGTGTGGAGGGTAAAAATCATAGTGGGAGACCTAGAGATTAATACACTAAGCAGATTCAAAAGGATGTAGGCTACAATATGTACTGGGAGATGAAGAAGCTTGCACAGGATAGAGTAGCATGGAGAGCTGCATCAAACCAATCTCAGGACTGAAGGTCACAACAACAACAACAACAACAACAACAACAACACTAAAAATCTTGAAAACGGCTTAATTTTTTTCCCATTTGTGTGTTATTATTAGTGTATCAAAGAAATAAAAGAAGAAACTACTCCGTCTTCATCAGTAACCCATTATAAAGTTAGTTAGTTGCTCATTCCATGGACAATTTTGCATGACAGATTTTAATGATGTGGAGAAAGTCATTTTACATTGACATTCCAAGTTAATTTGTACATATAATTACTTTCTGATCATTTCCTAGTTTGTGTTTTTTCTTTATTATTTACAAAAAGAAAAGTGTGTTCAGATTTAAGTTAGTAATTCCTGTTCACCACAGTATCCTTTGCATCACATACGTGATGTAGGTATTGTCATAATAAGATACAGCATACATACATCACAATCCTAGATGTTAATATAACTAATATGAAATTAACATTATACAATGTGTTTAAAAAATTTCATAATGGACTAATGGATTGGTATTAGATGTGCCCTATAACAATTCTGACATACAAGCAGTACACTTCAAGAAACAAGAATATACAAACAATATTTAATATTTACAATGAGAACAGCATGTTTGAATGACACTGAAAAGAAAACAAGAGGTTATTAGTCATCAAGGAATTCAGAATACTCATCCATGATATAGAAACATTAATTTAATACTTAAGTTTTATTTCTGACTTAAATTTTTTTGTCATCCATAATTCCCTTGATCTAAATTGACAGTGTGTTATACAGCTTTACTCCATAATGGCTCAACCTGTTTTGAGTTTTTGTTTTTATTTTTCTACATGCAGATTCTTCCTGATGTGTGTTGTACTTTGTAAATCTGAATTCATATGTCAATTACTTGTGTGTGTACTTCTATCAGACATACTTTTGAATATGAACAACAATGGTACTGTAAGTATTATTAACTGCATGAATAAGGGCTTGCAGTGTGTTTGTGGAGAGCTGTATTTAATAATTTTAATGACATTCTCCTGTCATTTCAAAGTATCTGGAAGTGAGGTTTTTTGACACCTCAGAACATTCTTCTATAAGATGCAGCAGACTGGAAATAAGCAAAATACACTAGCGGTGTACATTGTTTGCAACAAATTCCATAAATTATGCTCGGTGCAAAACATGCAGAATTGAGTTTTTTGGATATGTAAATGCTATGGCTTTTCCAGCTGAAGACATGGTCAGTGTGCATGCCCAATAATTCTGTAAACTTTACTTTCTCTATTTCATGGTCACTCAATAAAAACTGGAGGATATACTTCTCATTTCCTTTACTGTACTGTAGGTAATTTATTTTATTTAAATTAAATGTTAACTTATTAGGAAGAAACTGCTGCAGCACGCATTTCACAACTTTTTCAGCAGTAATAAATAAGGATTTTCCATCATCACCAAAGTATGGTTGTATGGTCTGCAAATAACATCATTTTTGACAAACCGTTTGGGCTTTTAATGTCAATTATATAGATCAGAAATTATAGGTGGGGCCATGAACAGTACCCTACAGGACACCTGTTGCCACCCTCTTAGCATCTGATAGCCACTTTATTTTTTGCCTGTTTTGAGACCCTGTGAGTTCCAAAACCTGTGTTCTATGTTGTAGATAGGATTAAGTTAGTTCCTTGCCAATATCTTTGATGCTATAGCTTCCAGTTTCTAATGGAGTATTTAGTGGTTCACTGTATCAAAGGCATTGATAAGATCTTGGTTGATTCCTACAACACTTTTGTTATGGTCTAAATTCCTTCTGGCTCCTTCATGAGACTTGTATGGCTCCTGTGTTATAACCTGTATGAAAGATGTGTTGATTACAATTCAGAAGATTGGAGGTGTCGAGATAGCTTATGATCCTGATTTTCATCAACTTCCTAAAGATTTATGAAAGAGATTGAAGGAGGGACATACGTCTGCAGTTTTCTACCTAGCATGAATACCCATTTTTGAACAGAGTTCTAACCTTAGAAATTTTCATCCTCTGTGTGAACACACCTTCACTGAATGAGAAATTGGCAGTATGTACCAGTGGCTACAAAATTTGTGGAGCAACTTTTTTATTTGTGACACTTGCACTTTATCCATTTCTGCAGACATTTTTGGCCTCAGACTATTAATTACTTCCACATTTCATATTCATTAGTGGAACTTATTCTCCTACTGATGCCTACTTTGGTGCTGTTATTTTCTTTTGTTTGTTAAAGTTCATAATAGTTTCTCAAGTACACTTAGAAAGTAGTTAATAATGTAATTGAGCAATGCTTCTTTTTTTAGTTGATTGTTATCTCCAGATATAAGTATAGTCTCCTGTTCCTTACTGCTTTTCCCAGTTCTCTTTAACAATTTACCATGTTCTGCTTGATTCATTGTCTGACTCCCTTACCAATCTATAATTATGTAATATGTATGCTACATTAATTATCCTTTTTATACACTTAAATTTGCAGTTTCATACTTTTTTTTCCTTTTTAGTGTCAGAAAAATTTTTCACTTCAGTGTAGAAATTTCTCAGTGTGTGTTTGTAAGTGTATGTGAGTTGACTTTCATGAATCTTTATAGACAGCACATTTCCAGATCTATCATGGAAAGAGAGAACATTTCATTTGTATTTGTTTGTGACAATACGTATGCCGAGGATTGGTCAGTCACTGTGGTAGTAAACTGGTGGCAGTTTTCAGGGGAGAAAATTCTTTTGTACCTATGATGTACTATTGTTGTATTTACGGGAAGTGTGAAAACTGTAATGAGTGCATTGTGGTCAGATAAGCCTAGGTCAATGTTCCTTACTTCTATATCTGAGGTTTCTAGATTTGAAGATGTATTGTCTATGAAACTTTTTGAAGAGTTTGTTAGCATAGCTGGGATATTTACACACATGCCGGAAAAGTTTTGCATCATACCAGTTCCAAGAACTCCTGAAGATAGATGTTGACTGTGGATATTGTATTACAGGCACAGTCCCTTTGACTGTTAAGAGATGTCACTAAACCCACCCAAAGATGTATACAACCATGCATGAGCAGCACCTCTTAGACGGAGGGGCTCCGACAGCCAATAAGTTCGAGTCATTCCACCTGGAAGGAGGTAGACAGCTCATGTTGTCTGAAGTTCAGCCATGCCTAGATGGCCAATACTGTGGTTTGATCACATCCACTTAGTTACTTTGTGCTAGGAAGGGCTCTCAACAGGGGAAGTGTCCAGGCATCTCGAAGTGAACCAAAGTGATAGTGTTCAAATATAGAGGACATACAGAGATACAGGAACTACTGATGACAATCCCCGCTCAAGCCACCCAAGGGCTACTACTGCAGTGGATGACTGCTAGCTATGGCTTGTGGCTCATAGGAACCCTGACAGCAATGCCAGAATAATGCTTTTTGTGCAGCCACAGGATGTTGTGTTATGACTCAAACTGTGCACAACAGGCTGCATGATGGGCAACTCCACTCCTGACATCCATGGTGAGGTTAATTTTTGCAACCATGACAACATGCAGTGTCTTACAGATGGGTCCGACAACATGCTGAACAGGCCACTCAGGATTGGCATCACATTCTCTTCACTAATGAGTATCATATATGCCTTCAACCACACAATCATTGGAGACGTGTTTAGAGGCAACACGGTGAAGCTGAACACCTAAGACACACTGTCCAGCAGGTGTAGTTTCACTATGTCGGGCTGATGTATGTTGCTGCTGGTCATGGAAGGCATCATAATGGCTGTATGATACATGAATGCCATTCTCCAACCAATAGTGCAATGATATCCTCAGCATATTCGTGAGGCATTAATTGTTGTGGACGAGAATTCATACCCCCATGAATGACTTCCTTCAGGATAATTATATTGTTTAACTAGAGTGGCCAGCATGCTCTCCAGACAGAATCCATCAAACTTGTCTGGGATGGATTGAAAATGGCTGTTTATGGATAACATGACCCGCCAACCACTCTTGGGGATCTATGCCAAATCGCCGTTGAGGACTGTGACAATCTGGACCAACAGTGCCTTGATGAACTTGTGGATGGTATGCCATGACAAATACAGGCATGCATCAATGCAAGTGGATGTGCTATTGGGTATTAGAGGTACCAGTGTATACAGAAATATGGACCCCCACCTGTGAAGGTATCACTGTATAGTGGTAAAACATGCAGAGTGTGGTTTTTATGAGCAATAAAAAGGGCATAAATGTTGTTTATGTTGATTTCTATTCCAATTTTCTGTACAGGTTCTCTACTCTCCAACTCTAGGGAATGAGGTTATGCAAAACTTTTTTGATGTGTGTATTAGGATAAAAGTTGAAACTACATAGAAAATTAAGGAACGGAATTTTAATTGCACTGTGTACCAACATATTGACATTATAAAGTCCCAAGATACAATTATTGACTTTTTCTCACCACATAAGATGCTCAGTCTAATTTATAAAAATGTCTGGATCACAGATCTTGTTTCTAGAACACTTTCACAGCTGCCACACTTTCTATACCAAGAAGTCTCTTCCATACAGCCTAGTCATCCATGGCTGTTGCATCAGTAGTGATGAGCAGTTCCTCTGAAAATATGCTGAGGATCTCACTGAGGCCTTCACAGACTGTTATTACCTTCCCAGCTTTGTACAACAACACATCCCCGTGCCTTATTGCTCCAGTCACCCACCACCTCGCAAAGATACAGCATTCCACTCATGACATGGTAGTACAATCAGGACTGGAGCAACCATATCATATTCTCCTTCTCCCCTGCAGGTCCGGGGTTTAGAGTAGGCCCGAGGTATTCCTGCCTGTCGTACAAGGTGACTAAAAGGAGTTTCACATGTTTCAGCCCTTATGTGATGGCCTCCTGTAGGGTTTGACTTCCATTCTTCAAACTTTTCCGAAAGAATGAGCCAATTGGAGAAGGGAGCCTTAAAAGGTCCATTGTGTCCTTCGTGAATTAAGATCTTTAGACCCGTGACCACACAGGCATTGTGCTGCTGATGCCTGCACTGTTAACTCCCTGCATATGCCAAGGGGTAGATGCCCATCCTCCTGGGGCACCGGGACTCCCAGCAAAGGCCATCCTATCAGGTGGCGCCTGTTGGGAGGGCTCCTGGTCAGAGTGGGCGGCATCAGGGTGGATGACAAACGATGAAGCGCAGTCCATCATCTCTTGCTGGTGGTGAAACACCAGCAGTTTCTAAGCTATCACAAGCACAATTCAACACACAAAAGTACAAGTAAGAGCTTAAATGTGGTCCAGGGTATCACATTTCACAGAGACATTCTTTTGCAGTCCGAAATTGAGCTGCATGCCAATTTAGAGTGTCGAGCTGTAAATTTCATCCAGCATGTCCACCGGGGTCGGAAGGATAATGAGGTTGCCAGCGGTGCCTTCATATTGGCCTTTGAGGGTGATACATTGTTCAAGAAGGTCAAGGTGATGGTCTACTGGTGTGATGTAAAGACCTGTATCCATCCCCCAACTCGGTGCTTTAAGTGCTGGAAGTTCAGCAATATGTTTTCCCGCACTACTTCCAGTGTCACAAGCCAAGATTGTGGTTGCCCACCACATCACAATACTCCATGTGCACTGCCTTCCACGTGTGTCAACTGCAGAGAGCACCATTCACCTTGCTCACCTGACAGCAGGATTCTCCAGAACGAAAGGAGAACCATGGAGTACAAGACCCTGGACTGAATGACCTACACTGAGGCTAAGAGAAAATTTGAACACATGCATCCTGTGTGTATGACATAGTCTTGCACCACCCCTACAACAGTTCTGACACCATGAGCTCTGCCAAACCAGGTCACCTCTCAGAGCTGGTAGACTCACCTGCCCCCTTGATGTTGGAGAGCATTTCCATCCCTGTTGATCCTGCACCACCTACTTGAGGAGCAACACGCCCCCCCCCCCCCCCCCGCCCCCACCGCCACCATCATTGCGCAACAATCAAGGCTGGAGCTGGAGAAGCGTAAGTGTTCTTCAGCTTCTCTCCCTAGGAGGTGGTCCCTTGGGTCACTCCATTCCTAGGTATCTTCTAGTGGGAAACATGCTGGCCAGGGTAGTTGACTTACACCTTCTAGAGCACGTTGGGTGGCAGGGGATACATGCGGACGTGCATTGTCCTGTTGGAACAGCAAGTTCCCTTGCTGGTCTAGGAATGGTAGATCGATGGGTTTGATGACGGTTTGGATGTACCGTGCACTATTCAGTGTTCCCTCGACGATCACCAGAGGTGTACAGCCAGTGTAAGAGATTGCTCCCCACACCATGATGCTGGGTGTTGGCCCTGTGTGCCTCGGTCGTATGCAGTCCTGATTGTGGCGCTCACCTGCACGGCACCAAACACGCATACGACCATCATTGGCACCATGGCAGAAGCAACTCTCATCGCTGAAGACGACACGTCTCCATTCACGCCTGTCGCGACACCTCTGGAGGCGGGCAGCACGATGTTGGGGCGTGAGCGGAAGACGGCCTAACGGTGTGCGGGACCGTAGCCCAGCTTCATGGAGACGGTTGCGAATGGTCCTCGCCGATACCCCAGGAGCAACAATGTCCCTAATTTGATGGAAGTGGTGGTGCGGTCCCCTACGGCACTGCGTAGGATCCTACGGTCTTGGCATGCATCCGTGCATCGCTGCGGTCCGGTCCCAGGTTGACGGGCATGTGCACCTTCTGCCGACCACTGGAGACAACATCAATGTACTGTGGAGACCTCATGCCCCACGTGTTGAGCAATTTGGCGGTATGTCCACCCGGCCTCCCGCATGCCCACTATATGCCCTCGCTCAACGTCCGTCAACTGCACATACGGTTCACATCCATGCTGTCACGGCATGCTACCAGTGTTAAAGACTGCAATGGAGCTCCGTATGCCACGGCAAACTGGTTGACACTGACGGCGGCGATGCACAAATGCTGCGCAGCTAGCGCCATTCGACGGCTAACACCACGGTTCCTGGTGTGTCCACTGTGCCGTGCGTGTGATCATTGCTTGTACAGCCCTCTCGAAGTGTCCGGAGCAAGTATGGTGCGTCCTACACACCGGTGTCAATGTGTTCTTTTTTCCATTTCCAGGAGTGTAGATCTCGCCAGACCCTCTCACATGATGGATATAAACTATTCAGGCAATAAATCAGTGGAAGCAGGTGACTGTGAGCCGTACAGTGCTTCACTGAATTTTCCGTGCCTTCCCAGTCTCACGATGTCATCGTCCAGTGGAACTGTGGTGGTTTTATCCACTGCCTGGCTGAGCTACAGCAACTGTTGAGGTTTAAACCTGCTATCTGCATTGCCCTCCAGGAAACCTTGTTCCCTGCCCCCCGTCACTATAAGGCATATTACAGCAACCACAGTGACTATAATCGATTGACAGGTGGAGTTTGCGTTTATGTTCTAAACTCAGTCTGCAGTGAACATGTGCCCCTTCAAAACTCTCTTGAAGCTGTGGCTGTCAGAATAAAGATGATGCACGAAATAACTGTCTGCAATGTGTATCTTCATCTAGATGGTGCAGTACCCCTGAATGTATTAGCTGCACTAATTATTAAACTGCCTAAACCTTTCCTTCCTCGGGAGATTTTAATGCCCATAACCCCTTGTGGGGTGGTACCATAGTTACTGGGCGAGGCAGAGTTGTCGAAATTTACTGTTGCAATTTGACCTCTGACTCTTAAATACTGGGGCCACCACATGCTTCAGTGTGGCTCATGGGAGTTACTCAGCCATTGACGTATCAATCTGCAGCCCAGGACATCTCCCATCTATCCACTGAAGGGCACATGACTACCTGTGTGGTAGTGAGCAGTTCCCCATCTTCCTGGCAGTGCCCCAGCATCAGGCACACAGATGCCTGCCCAGATGGGCTTTGAACAAGGCTAACTGGGTAACTTTCACCTTAGCTGTCACCGTTGAATCTCCCCCATATTGTAACATCGATGTGATGGTTGAGCAGATGACTAGCACAATTGTTTCTGTCACAGGAAACGGAATCCCTCGCTCTTTAGGGTGCCCAAGGAGTAAGGCAGTCACTTGGTGGTCGCCGCAAATCATTCAGGCAATCGAGGAGTGTCTGCAGGCTTTACAGCCCGTAAGTGGCACCCTTCCCTGGAGCACATCATAGTCTTTAAATGGCTCCGTGCCAGTGTTCGCTACCTTATCGAACAACAGAAGGAGTGGTGTTGGGAGAGATAAGTCTCCACCATTGGAGGCCACATGTCTTCCAAAGTCTGGAAAAAGATGAAATGTCTCTTTGGGTACCAAGCCCCAATGGCTGTCCCTGGTGTTACCATAAATGGCGAGTTATGTACCGACACAAATGTGATTGCCGGGCACTTTGCCGGGCACTGCATTGGATAATCACCCCCCAAGGTTTCGCACACTGGAATGGTGGCTGAAAGGTAATGTACTCTAATGCACTACATGCTGTGGTGAATCCTATAATGCCCCATTTACAAAGTGGAAGCTCTTCAGTGCTCTTGCACATTGCACCGACACAGTTCCTGGGCCTGACCGCACCCACAGCCAGGTGATTAAACATATCTCATCTGACTGAAAGTGACATATAATCATCATCTTCAACCGGCTATGGTGAGATTGTCTAAAAACTCACTTGATGTTGACAGCTATCACCCCATCTGCCTCACCAATGTTCCTAAAAAGCAATGCCACAAGAGTGAGAATAAAACGGATGAAATGTGTAACACAAAACAGAAAGAAAGGAAAAGCCACAAGAATGAAGGGCACACTATGAACACTAAAAGGAACAAAAGAGGACAAGAAAACAACAGAAGAGAGTAAAACATGAAAGCAGATTACAGTGGCTGGCAACCACGAGGATAGAAAGGCAAAGCCAGTGACTCTGCAACACATTAAAATCTCAACCGTACAGCACTAGGCTGGAGGACACAGAGGGTCAAAGGATACACTAAACCCTACATATAAGTATAAAACCCACTCTCACGGATAAAATGTAAAACTAAAACTGCTGTGGAGTCACTGTGTCCAACACCGAAGGCAGGTTGGTGGGAAAGTTGACAGTCGGTCACAGAGCGGCTAAATGTGAGTAGTCCAGGAAGAGGTGGACAACTGTCATTTGGAAGCCACAGCGACACTTAGGTGGCTTCTCGCAACAGAGTAGTTAACCATGCATTAGCCTCATATAGTCAATGCAGAGCCGGCAGAGGATGACTGATTCCCTGGGAGAGGCCTGCCTGGAAGACTTCCACACATTCATAGCCTCCTTAATGACATGCAGTTTGTTGCGTGTGCTGTTATGCCATTCCATCTCCCAAAGCCAGAAAACCCCATGGTGTAAGACAGAATGTAGGTCAGCTTCAGAGAATGCCTATCTCCAGAAGCAGTTTCCACATCGCCTGTTTGGGAGCCATTCCGTGGTTTTTCAGTGGACCCCAGGACACGTCATTATCCCTGGCCATGAACTTGCTGATAGGCACATGTGAGAAAACGCAAATCACCAAAATGTAAGTAGTTACTCTTTTTAAAAAAAATTTTGAATTTAACTGTTTAATAATATAAAACTAACACAACTGTATCGTTATAAATCCCACTGATGATACCTTAGAACAGGAGAATGTGAAAAGTGTATGGGATAAATAAAGTAACTAGCAGCAGGATAAGGCAGCTTTATTTACAAAACAAATTTTTATATGCTTGCTGCAGAGGATGGCCACACAAACAGACTTGTTATTCATGCCATGCCAGGCATTTCCACATGGCCCATACCAGAAATTCAGAAGATTCATCTGAACATCCATAAAACCATACAACGCACAAAAGTCAACAACATATGCAAATGTAACAATCTGGTACTTAAATATTCAATGTAAAAATTAAAAACAGTTCAACCACCACGCAAAAACCAATGCATTCTTCTCAGAAAATATGGTTAAAATACGAGATAAAATCCCTAAGACTCTAAAAAACAAGAGTTAAATTATGAGTTGTATAAGACATATTTACAACTCGCAGACACCATAAATCATATGAAAGTTTTCTCCCATCTGGTCAACAGGGTCGAAAAGCTTCAAAACTGGTGCACAAAGAATAGAAACAGTTAATAGAAGAAAGATCAACCTACTCAAAAATCTCCAGTTACAACATATTACCTTTACTCACACACACAAATTCTACCCAAGATTAGTGAACCTTACGGACACACAGTTAAACAGTAAAGAAAGACAGCTGTTGGAGAAAGGATGAAAATACAATGTAAATTTAGAAAAAGGTGAAGGTTCCTTAGGAAATCTAATTATAGAAGCATAAAGTGTTTTGACAAGGGATGATAGGAATGAAAATAGCAGTGTCAGCATTGGATTAACTAGAGAACCAGTAAAAAAATAAATCCAGAATATAATAACCAGCATCAAAATGCAACAACACAAAAACAACAAAAACTCAGATCTGCAACACTAGGATAAATTAGGAAAAAACTACAAAAACAAAATGTTATCTTTTTAAAATAATAATTCCAATCCCAAAGAAAGCAGGTGTTGACAGATGAGAAAATTACCAATAAATCAGTTTAATATGTGACAGCTGCAAAATACTAACACGAAAGTTTTACAGACGAATGGAAAAACTAGTAGAAGCCGACCTCGGGGAAGATCAGTTTGGATTCCGTAGAAATACTGGAACACATGAGGCAATACTGACCTTACGACTTATCTTAGAAGAAAGATTAAGGAAAGGCAAACCTATGTTTCTAGCATTTGTAGACTTAGAGAAACTTTTGACAATGTTGATTGGAATACTCTCTTTCAAATTCTAAAGGTGGCAGGGGTAAAATACAGGGAGTGAAAGGTTATTTGCAATTTGTACAGAAACCAGATGGCAGTCATAAGAGTCGAGGGGCATAAAAGGGAAGCAGTGGTTGGGAAGGGAGTGAGACAGGGTTGTAGCCTCTCACTGATGTTATTCAATCTGTATGTTGAGCAAGAAGTAAAGGAAACAAAAGAAAAATTCAGAGTAGGTATTAAAATCCATGGAAAAGTAATAAAAACTTTGAGGTACGCCGATGACATTGTAATTCTGTCAGAGTCAGCGAAGGACTTGGAAGAGCAGTTGAATGGAATGGACAGTGTCCTGAAACGAGGATATAAGATGAACATCAACAAAAGCAAAATGAGGATAAAGGAATGTAATCGAATAAAGTCGGGTGATGCTGAGGGAATTAGATTAGGAAATGAGACACTTAAAGTAGTAAATGAGTTTTGCTATTTGGGGAGCAAAATAACTGATGATGGTTGAAGTAGAGAGGATATAAAATGTAGACTGGCAATTGCAAGGAAAGCATTTATAAAGAAGAGAAATTTGTTAACATCAAGTATAGATTTAAGTGTCAGGAACTCTTTCCCGAAAGTATTTGTATAAAGTGTAGCCATGTATGGAAGTGAAACATGGATGATAACTAGTTTGGACAAGAAGAGAATAGAAGCTTTCGAAATGTGGTGCTACAGAAGAATGCAGAAGATTAGATGGGTAGATCACATAACTAATGAGGAGGTATTGAATAGGATTGGGGAGAAGAGAAGTTTGTGGCACAACTTGACTAGAAGAAGGGATCCGTTGGTAGGACATGTTCTGAGGCATCAAGGGATCACCAATGTAGTATTGGAGGGCAGCGTGGAGGGTAAAAATCATAGAGGGAGACCAAGAGAAGAATACACTCAGCAGATTCAGAAGGATGTAGGTTGCAGTAGGTACTGGGAGATGGAGAAGCTTGCACAGGATAGAGTAGCATGGAGAGCTGCATCAAACCAGTCTCAGGACTGAAGACCACAACAACAACAACAACAACAACATTTTAAAAGGAGACAAGGGGGCCACAATATTACTGATACACCAAGAACAATACATTGACAAAACACAAGAAATCATTTTACAAAATAGCATTACAAATTTAAAATCAGACATGACATTCAGATTAAAGACAAAAGTAAAAAAAAAAAAAAAAAAAAAAAAAAAAAAAAAAAAAAAAAAAAAAAAAAAAACCCTGAAAAATATTGACATCATACTGGATAACATAGAGAAAAGAAAGTTGTCATAGATCAGTCCCACTGCGCTGGTTCTCCGAAGCCAACCAAAAATCCACAAACTGAATCTTCTGTGAGGCCAATACTGGATTTTAGAAAATCCCCCCACATTAAAACTTGCAGGATACATGTTAAAATTTCTGTCTGAAAATTTCAAATTACAAGAAGACAGAACTATTAAAAACACTACACAGCAAATACAACGAACAAAAGATATAACCCTCCTTTCATTTGTTATAGAAAACATGTATTGCAATATACCAGTACCAGAAATGGTTCAAATGGCTCTGAGCACTATGGGACTTAACATCTGAAGTCATCAATCCCCTAGATCTTAGAGCTACTTTAACCTAACTAACCTAAGGACAACACACACACAGTCATGCCTGAGGCAGGATTCGAAACTGCAACCTTAGTGGCTGCGTGGTTCCTGACTGATGCGCCTAGAATTGCTTGGTCACACCGGCCAGGAGTACCAGAAGTAATAGAAATTATACATAAGTACCTGAAAACTTATAGTCACCTTCCTGATGAACAGATTAAGGAAATATGCACAGTAATAAAGCTCATAACACAACAAAATTACTTCAAATTGAGTAATGAATTTTATTTAGAAGAAGATGGATTACCAATTGGGTCCCCAGTTTCAGAAGCCTTAGCAGATATTTTTGTAAACCACATTTAACAGATCATTTTCACAAAAATATTTGCAAAAGAATACAACATATTATAGTGGTTCAGATACATGGATGACATCCTTTGCTTAACAGTTGTACCACAAAGAAAAATTGAAAAACTACATACTGACATCAGCAAGATCCATAAAAATATAAAATTCACAATTGAAAGAGAACAGAACAACCAAATTAACTTCCTGGATATAACAATAAAAAAAACAGAACCATAAGCATATATTTGAAATTTACCGTAAACCCACAGCAACAGACAATATGATTCCTCAATCCTCTAACCACCCGCTCACACAAAAGCAAACAGCACTTCAACACATGCTCCACAGACTCAACACAGTACCACTTGCCAAAGAAGGCTACCAAAAAGAATTGGACATAATGATGCAGGAGGCACAAAATAATGGTTACAACAGTAACACAGTAACCAAGCTTAACAACAAAATTAAAAGTAAAATAAAAGCAGAAAGCTCCAAACCACAGACAACAACACAACAGAACCAAACACAAACATGCAGTCTCATAACAACTGCACAGGATAATCAGAAAAAGTTGAAAGAAAACAGTAGATGATACACAATGACATACAAACGCAAACTCACCTATCAAATCACCAACATTTTCAAGAGATAAGGAATAAACATAGCAGACACAATATACAGTTCTATTCAAAAATACACCCCAAAACTGACAAATAACAGAGACATATACCAGAAAGCAGGTATATACCAGCTACAGTGTAACACTTGTGAAGGCAGTTACATAGAGCAAACAGGGGAACATTTGATGTCAGATACAAAAAACACATGAGAGTTTGGAAATATGGGACAAACCACATCACATTTGCAGAATGCCTAAGAGAAAATGACCACAAACCAACCACTAGAGACAATGACATAAAGTAATTAGAATCGACAGTAAAACAACACCTCCTAATAATGCAAGAAAATTACCACATACAGAAAACCAAAGCAGAAGTGAAAATCCTGTTGAATGACCAAGTACATATGCCAAGCCATTCATTATTTAAAATAATAGAATACCATCTGCAAAAAGGATTAATAGAATAATACAGTCCAATATAATAATAATAGAATCCAAAAAATCCATGAACCCCTCCACAGAATATTGAAAGGAAAAGTCAAATCAGCTGTCGCTGTCACCAAAGTTTTCAACCACTCAGTAATAGCTTGTACTCCCGCCTCCACTGCCCCCCCCCCCCCCCAAATTAAGACTCATCAGCTCTGTCCCCCTCCCTCCCTCTCTCTCAATCATACTCACACGCAGTATAAACATTAGAAATAGAAGTTAGTCTCAAACATATACTTCGTTACATTTGCAACAAATAGGTAAACTTCTCAAAGAAGATGAAACAAATAATGTAGTTGCAATATTTACGTTGAGAAAAACAGTGTACGACGAAATAGTTGTATCGAGTGACAAAAGAACAATAGTCGACCACAAAAAGGTGAGAAATATGGTGAATGGTGTATGGTGTATGGAAGGTGAGAACACAAAGATGTGATTATATGGCAGTGATAAAAGTGGTAGTGTGACCTTCAGACCAGATGTGAGGATAAGCAAATTAGCAAATCATAAGTAATTACTTTTTTTTACAAAGTGAACTGTTTAATAATCTAAAAGTAACAAAATTGTATCATTATATATCCCACTGATGATGCCTTAGAACAGGAGAAGGCGAAACACATATGGGATAAATAAAGTAACTAGCAGAAGGAAAAGGAAGCTTTATTTACAAACCAAAAATATATATCACAGTGCCCTGGAATGGGGAATGTATTAAGCACTATCTTTTACATCCCTTCCACAATAATATTCCACTGACCACTGAACCTAGATATTATCACTACTACACAACCCCTGCTCGCTGCCCTTTACCTCGTGGTTCATGCCCCTGTAATAGACATAGATGCAAGACTT
Organism: Schistocerca gregaria; assembly: GCF_023897955.1. Classification (NCBI taxonomy): domain Eukaryota; kingdom Metazoa; phylum Arthropoda; class Insecta; order Orthoptera; family Acrididae; genus Schistocerca; species Schistocerca gregaria. Next base: position 43,497,797 of record NC_064927.1, read on the forward strand.
GTCCCATACATCCTCCCTCCACCACCTACTCCAGTCCACTCACAATTGTCACTTGTCCAATCAAAGACAATGCTACCTGTGAAACCAGTCATGTGATCTAAAAGCTAAGCTGCAACCACTGAGCTATATTTTATGTCGACACGGCAACTGACGAAATGTATGTTCACATGAATGACAACCAAAACCCTGTGATGAAGAAACAGTTGGGCCAATCAATTGCTGAGCATGTTGCGCAGCATGATATTTGTCATTTCAGTGACTGCGTCACAGCCTGTGCCTTCTGGATTCTTCCCACCAACACCAACTTTTCTGAATTGCACTAGTGGGAACTCTCCCTACAGTATAGCCTACATTTAAGTAACCCTCAACCTTCATTAGTCACTGTCTACCACCAAACTATACCATTCCTTGTTCCCATTCCAGAACACAATTCCAGTAATGCACCCACAGTTTTTATAGCTACCTCCTTTTCTGATGGCCCTCCCGCCCCCCCTGCCGACATCTGTCTAATCTCCTGACTCCAACTAGCTGCCGTACCCTCTCCCCGCTTTGTCCATGTAACCGTCCACAAGCAGCACATAACTGTCCCCCTACCCTGCTATCTCTCCCTGCCCCATTCTCCTCCTTCCCCACCACCTGTTTGCTTCTCCCACCATGTGCTTCTGCTTGCAGTCTGGTCTTGGGTGCCAGAGCTTGTGTGCTTTTGTGTTTGTTTTCCTTGCTCTGATGAAGATTTGTTATGATTATTAATATGCAGCCAATATGCAAGGTATCAACATTCTATTAAGGAATGGGATTATCATTGTCTACCGTCAAAGAAAAGCTCTACAGTTGGGTGCATTTCCTTGAAGAAGCTTCTGGCTTTGAAACATTTAAAACACTGTGGGCTGAATCTTATTTCTGTTATCTCTCTCTGAAAATAATGCTAATAATCAAGAACATATATTTAAGATTATTTCTATTTCCTTTCATCTGCGATCAGATTCTACAAATTTCCAAAAATTTACTTCTTTTCAGTTTTAATATCTATTGAGCAATAGTGACTGTTTACTAGCACTGAAGTTAACTAAAACAAAACAATAGTTGTTAGCAACACTATCCCACAAGGATTTTAGTGCATGATCTTTCACACAGCACTGAAGATGAGTTCCCACTGTCGTATTTGTAGTCCTCTACTGTTTCATGTTTCAGGTTCAGAACCCACTAAATTATTCAGATGTTCATCATCATGATGATGGTTCAAGTAAGGTTAAACCATGTAATGGATAGAATGGGAACTTCATTGCAGAAGACAATAGAAAATATACCATAGATGTTATGTTACATCAATAGTTGTGATACAAGCCGTTCAGAAGCTGTACAGTTTCAGAGGATCAGCACCTGAAATTGCTGTTGATAGTTCCGTCCTTAAAATGGATAGCCAGAAGTTTCTTTTATAAGGTCAAAATTATGAGCTCACCAATCTTTAATCATGTCTTTAAGATCCTATTGGGGATGACCAGATCTCTTACAGTTTCTAATGATGTATGCAGACAGGTACTTAGTATGGACATCCGTGGAGCACAATACTTATTATGTCTTCAGAAAGTAAATGTGCACACAATACAGATGAAGTGATCAAAAGTTGTTTCACATACAGTTAAGTAAAACAAGGAAAAGAATCGTTGTTGTAAACACAAATATCATTAAATAAAACTGAAACACACACATAATGATATTTATTACTCATAATTGTAAAATAAGTTCTCTCAGCCTGACTTAAATGAATGGAGAGGCAACACAAATAATTCCCAAGAGTGGTCTAGAATGCAGCCTAGCTAAACTGAAGCCATACCTGAAGAAGATTAACAGCAGAATCAAGAGAGTAAAGTGAATGTAGGCCGTAAACAGATTTGTTCTATGGTATTAATGAACTGTGTTAATTTATTATTGTTTACAAAACCTGTGAGCCAGAAGGCTAAGTTTTATTGGCTGTGGATAATGTCATTATATTTTGTTTGTAGCAGTATGTTACTTCGCATGAGCAGCGTCTATTCAAAAGTTCAATTCTAATTTATGCCTATGCATTGGAAATCAAGGGCTTATTATTATTATGGGACCCAACTTGCTTATTAAAATGTAGTTACTGAAAAATCTGTAATTTTTAATTCAGGACTCTTGCTCATTAGTACTGGTGTCAATAGAAATTACAAAAATCAGATGATCAAAAGTGTATCAACAGATCCTGGAAATTCACAGCAATATGTCCATAACTGGCACTACAAATCTGGATAAAGTTAAACTAACAATTATCAATATCTTTTAATGCATATAACAAAGAAAGTTGCTGTGACTTACCAAATGAGGAAGTGCTGGTAGATAGACACAATAAAAAATACACAAACACACACACAAATTCCAAACTTTCACAACCCAAAGTTGAAGCAACCTTGGGTTGCGAAAGCTTGAAATTTGTGTGTGTATTTGTGTATTATTTATTGCGTCTGTCTACCAGTGTTTTATCATTTGGTGAGTCACAGCATCTTTGTTTTTTATGTATATTTTTACCATGTGGAATGTTTCCCTCTATTATATTGGATATCTGTTAAGATAGTTAAGTTTACTGAAAAGAGGAAAAATAGCCCTTTAATTTGAAAGTGATCTTTCCTTCAAAATATACCTATTAACTCGTAAGACTTTGCATAAAGTATGAACTTAATCATCAGAATTTTGTAAATAAAGTTACCAAAAGTCTTATGTGGATCTTAATATATGATACTGGTGTGGTGCCACTGCTCCACACTTCTCTCCAGTGCTAAACTAGTGATCCGTTAACATCTTAGACTGCATCCTGTCCACTAATCCTTTCTTTTAGTCAGCTTGTGTAGGAAATTTCTTTTCTCTCCAAGTCCATTCACCCATCTTATGTTCAGCATACATCTGTAGCACCACATTTCAGAAGCTTCTATTCTCATCCTGTCTAAGCTGTTTGATATCCATGTTTCACTTCGTATATACCAACAATCAATACAAATGTTTCCAGAAAAATCTTTGTAACACCTAAATCTACAAACATGTTGTGAATATTGCAGTTCCATGTTGTGAATATTTCAGTTGTCTTTATTTCTGTGTCTAAGAAAATTAGAGAGAAATTTCCCCTCTCTTTTTTTTCGGGCATGTTCATAGCTGTGTTTTCACACAAACCTGTTTCAGCATTTTCTGTACTATCTGCATCTACATGTCTGAAGATAGCAAAAAAAAGTGCTGAAAAATGTCTCACTGAAAACAAAGCTACAAAGGTGTCTTGCATAAAGTGCAATTACTCTACAACCTAAGTTTATATTCAATGCTCCAAAATTTCTCTTCTTCAGAAACACTTTCCTCTCCATTGTCTGCCTAGATTTTATATCATCTCTACCTTGAACATCATTAGCGATTTTGCTGCCCAAATAGCAAAAATCATCATCTTTAAGTGTCTCATTCATTAATCTAATTCCCTCACATCACCTGATTTAATTTGACTACATTCCATTATCTTCTTTTGCTTTTGTTTATGTTCATATCATATCTTCCTTTCAAGAACTGTCCATTCCGTGCAACTGCTCTTGCAGGTCCTTTGCTGTCTCTGACAGAATTACAATGTTGTCAGCAAACCTCAATGTTTTTATTTCTTCTCCATGTATTTTAATTCCTATTCTGAACTTTTCTTTTGTTTCTTTTACTGGTTGCCCAATATACAGTTTGAATAACGTCACGTATAGGCTACAACCCTGTGTCACTTGCTCCCCAACCACTTCTTCCCTTTCATGCCCCTCAACTGTTATAGCTGCCTTCTGGTTCTGTAAAAATTTTAAATAGTGTTTCACTCCCTGTATTTGATCCCTGCTTCATAATTTGAAGGAGAGTATTCCAGTCAACATTGTCAAAAGCTTTCTCTAAGTCTACAAATGGTAGAAACATAGGTTTGCCTTTCCTTAATGCATCTTCTAAGATAAGTTGTAGGGTCAGTATTGTCACATGTGGTCCTACATTACTCCAGAATCCAAAGTTATCTTCTATGAAGTCAGTATCTGCTGCTTTTTGGTCCTTTTATAAAGAATTTGTGTTTGTATTCTGCAACGACAAATTCCTAAACTGACAGTTTGGGAATATTCACACTTCTCAGCACCTTATTTCTTTGGAATTGAAATTAATACATTCTTAGTGAAATTTGTGGATATTTCACCAGTTTCGTACATCTAGCACAGCAAATGGAATAATTTTGTCATTGTTGTCTCTCCCAATGCTATCGGTAGTTTTGACAGAATGTTGTCTACCCCTGGGTACTTGTTTCCTTGTTTCAGTGTGAGTCTTCAGTGCTCAGTCAAATGCTTCTCACAGTATATCTCCCTTGTTATCTTCATCTGTCTCTTCTACTATTTGTATGATGTTGCCCTCAGTTATATCTCCCTTGTATAGATCCCCTATACACCGATGAGCCAAAACATTATGACCACTGCCCACTGTGATGTCGGATGCCACCTGATAGCGTTACAGGCATATGACACTCTAAAAACAGTAAGTAAGTGGGAAGCAGATGCATATGGGGATCACCCTAATGAAGATACAGGTCCTCACAGCTTTACTTCTGCCAGTATCTCGTCTCCTATCTTCCAAACTTTACAGAAGCCCTCCTGTGAACCTTGCAGAACTAGCACTCCTGAAAGAAAGGATACTGCGGAGATATGGCTTAGCCACAGCCTGGAGGATGTTTCCAGAACAGTTTTAATCTGCCAGGAAGTTTCATATCAATGCACACTCCGCTGCAGAGTGAAAATCTCATTCAGGAAACCAACAAAATGATTGTATTGTGAGGGGGCTTTGTGCAGCTTCTGTCCCATAAAGCACTTAGGATTATGGATGAAATGGGATGACTGTTGCTTTGTAGTAACCATACCAACACAGTGTAATAGAGTGAGAGGAGCTTGCTGGAGCTTCTTTCAGAAATAATTCACATAGGGTTTTGGATGAAGTGTGATGATTGTGGCTTTGTAGTAACTATACCAACAGGATGATAGTATTGTGAGGGGAGTTTTCTCAAGCTCCTTTCAGAAATAATTCACATATGACTATGAATGAAATGCAATGATTGTGGCTTTTTAGTAACTGTACTAAAACTCGTGGTATTGGTCGGAAAGCTTTTTACAGTTTCTTTTGGAAATAATTCACATAGGACTACGAATGAAATGAGATGATTGTGTCTCATTAGTAATTATACTGGAAAAGTGATAGTATTGTGAGGGGAGCTTTCTGCGGCTTCTTTCAGGAATAAATCACATAGGCTTATGGATGAAATGCTAGGATTGTGGCTTTGTAATAGCTATACCAACAGATTGATACTTGAGTGAGAGGAGCTTGCTGCACCTTCTTTCAGAAATAATACACATATGGTTATGGATTAAATGCAATGGTTGTATCTCTTCAGTAACTATAACAACACAGTGATAGTATTGTGAGGGAATCTTCCTGCAGCTTCTTTAAGAAATAAATCTCATAGTGTTATGGGTGAGATGCCCTGTATGTGGTTTTGTTGTAGCTATAGCAACAAAATGATTCTACAGTGAGAGTACCTTTGTGCAGCGTCTTTCAGAAATAATTCACATAGGGTTATGCATAAAATGCTATGGATATGACTTTGTAGTTACTATACCGACAAGATGATAGTATTGTGAGCTTTCTGCAGCTTCTTTCAGAAATAATTCACATACCATTATGAGTGTAGTGCAATGATTGTCACTTTTTAATAACTATACCAACACTTTGGTTCTAGAGTGAATGGAACTTTTTGCAGATTCTTTCAGAAATATTTCACAGCATGCTATGAATCAAATGCAATAATTGTGGCTTTGTAGTAACTACACCATCAAGGTTTATAGTATTTTGAGGGGAGCGTTCTGTGGCTTCTTTCAGAAATAATTCACATGATGTTACAAATTAAATGCAATGATTGTTGCTTTGTAGTAGCTATATGAACAGATTGATTGTTAAGGAAGAGGATCTTACTGCAGATTCTTTCAGAAATAATTCACAAAGTGTTATGAATGAAATGTGATGATTCTGGCTTTATGGTAACTACACCAAGAAAGTAATTGTAGTGTGAGAGGAGCTTTCTGCAGCTTCATCCAGAAATAATTCACATAGTGTTATGGCTGAAATGAGACGACTGTGGCTTTGTAGTAACTAACCGTGAAAGTGATTGTAGTGTGAGAGGAGCTTTCTGGAGCTTCTTCCAGAAATAATTATCATAGTGTTAAAGATGAAATGCGATGATTGTGGCTTTTTTGTAACTATACCAATAAAGGGATAGTAATTTGAGAGGAGCTTTTGTCAGCTTCTTTCAGAAATAATCTTCATAGGGTTATCGATAGAATGCAATGCTTGTTGCTTGTTGCGGACCTTTCCTACAAGAGAGTGCAAGAATTCAAATAGCTAGGGGCACTTTCCACTGTGAACTCATCATGTGATGTAGAGATCAATGCCAGAATACAAGCAGGAAACTGATCTTTCCACAGCCTAGCACAACTGCTTTGGTAGAAATATCTCTCCAGACAGTTCAAGATTCAACCGTACAAAACCTTTATCCAGCCTCTTGTTCTATATGGCTGTGAGACATGGAGTATCCGGAAACAGGGCTTCCATAAGCTCCTTGTTTTTGAGAGAAAAGTGCTTCGGAAGATTTTTGGTACAGTTCTGGATGCAGATACTGGGGAATGGAGGATCAGATACAACGAAGAGCTTGAGGAACTATACCAGCGGCCCAACATAGCAGGTACCCTGAAAGCCAAACAAATGCAGTGGGCCGACATTGTAGCTTGGATGGAGGATCACACCTACAGGAAAGAGACTGCCAGGGAGACCCAAGAACAATTGGAGGGGTGGACCCCATGAAGATTTAATCCAAGTGTCAATAGATGTGGACGAATGGCAGATAGCAGCATTGGACAGTATACAGTGGAGGAGGAAACTTGTAGATGTGTGTGGTCTACTGGGCCTGATCACGTAGTAGTAGTAGTAGTAGTATTGCTTTGTGTAAAATTTCAAACAAAGTAACAGTACTGAGAGAGGTGCTTTTGCAGCTTCCTTCAGAAATAGATCACAACTGAACCAACAATGTGATAGTAATGTGAGGGAATCTTTCTGCAGCTTCTTTCAGAAATAATTTCCACAGGGTTATGGATGAAATGCGATGAATGTGGCCTTGTAGAAACTGTACCAACAAAGTGACAGTACTGTGAGCAGAGCTACAAGCAATTCGTTTCAGCAATAATTAACGTATGGTAGTGGATGAAATCGGAAGATTCTGGCCTTGTGGTAACTATACCATGAAAGTGATAGCAGTGTGGTAGGAGCTCCCTGCAGTTCCTTTCAGAAATAATACTCATAGGGTAATGGATGAAATGTGATGATTCTGTCTTTGTAGTAACTGTAGGATCAAAGTGTAGTAGTGTGAGTGGAGCTTTCTGCAGCTCCTCTCAGAAATATTTCAGGTAGTGTAATGGATAATATGCAATGATTCTGGCTTTTTTGGAATCATACCAACAATGTGAAGCTGCTGTGGTATGAGCGTTCTGCTGATTCTCTTGAAAAAAAAAAAAAAATTCACATATGGAAATGCATAAAATGCGATGATTCTGGCTTTGTAGTAATCATACCAACAAAGTGATGCAAATGTGGGAAGAGCTTTCTGCAGCTTCTTTCAGAAATAATTCTCACAGTGTAATGGGTGGAATGCGATGATTCTAGCTTTGTAGTAAAGATACCAACAAAAGTGTGTCTGCTGTGGGAGGAGCTTTCTGCAGCTTCTTTCAGAATTAATTCACATAGGGTAAAGGATTAAACTGCAATGATAATTTCTGTGTAGTACTCAAGTCAACAATGTGACACAAATGTGGGATTAGCTTTCTGTAGCATCATTCAGAAATAATTCGCATAGGGTTATTCATGAAATTCAATGACTCTGGCTTTGTAGTAATCGTACCAACAAAGTGATGCGAATGTGGGAGGAGCTTTCTGCAGCTTCTTTCAGAATTAATTCACATAGGGTAAAGGATTAAACTGCAATGATAATTTCTGTGTAGTACTCAAGTCAACAATGTGACACAAATGTGGGATTAGCTTTCTGCAGCATCATTCAGAAATAATTCGCATAGGGTTATTCATGAAATTCAATGACTCTGGCTTCGTAGCAATCGTACCAACAAAGTGATGCGAATGTGGGAGGAGCTTTCTGCAACTTCTTTCAGAAGTAATTCGCATGGTGTAATTGATGAAATGTATTGATTCTGGCTTTGTAGTGTTACGCAAGTGTGGGAGGAGCTCTTTGTAGCATAATTTAGAAATAATTCTCATAGGGTAATGGATGAAATGAAATGATTCTGGCATTGTTGTAATCATAGCAACAAAGTGACACAATTGCGGCAGGACCTTTCTGCAGCTCCTTTCAGAAATAATTCACATAGGGTAATCAAAGAAATGCAATGATTCTCACTTTGTAGTAATCATACCAAGAAACAATGCAAATGTGAGAGGCGTTTTCTGGAGCTTCTTCCGGAAAAAATTCAAATAGGGTAACAGATGAAATGTTGTAATTGAGGATTTGTATTAATCATACCAACAGAGTGACGCCGTTCTGGGTGGAACATTTTGCAGCTTTTTTCAGAAGTAATTCACATAGTGTAATAGATAAAAATTGATGATTCTGACTTTGTAGTAATGACACCAACAAAGTAACGCAAATATGGGTGGAGCTTTCTGTAGCTTCTTTCAGAGAAAATGCACGTAGTGTAATGGATGAAATGTTTTGATTCTGGTTTTGGAGTAATCATACCAACAATGTGACGCTGCAGTGGGAGGTTCTTTTGGCACTGCCTGTGAGAAATAATTCACATAGTCTTATGGATGAAATGAGATGATTATGGCTTCGTAGTAATCATACCAACAAAGACACGGTGCTGTGGGAGGAGATTTCTGCAACTTCTTTCAGAAATAATTCACATAGCATGATGGATGAAATGGGATGTTTCTCACTTTGCAGTAATCATACGAACAATGTGACGCTGCAGCCTGAGGAGGTTTCTGCAGCTTCTTTTAGAAATAGATCAGATACGGTTATGGATGAAATGTGACAATTCTGGCTTTGTTGTAATGATACCAACAAACAGATGCTGCTGCCAGAGGAGCTTTCTGCAGCTTCTTTCATAAAATAACCACATACAGTAATGGATGAAATTGGATGATTTTGGCTTTGTAATAATCATACGGAGAAAAAGACGCAGCTGTGGGAGACGCTTTCTGTAACTTCTTTGAGAAATAATTCACATAGGGTAATGGATGAAATGCGATGATTCTGGCATTGTAGTAATCATAGCAACAAAGAGATGCTGCTGCAGGAGGAGATTTCTGCAGCATCATTCAGAAATAATTCACTTAGGGTAATAGATGAAATAGGATGATTCTAGCTTTGTAGTAATCATAACAACAGAGAGGTGGTGAGGTGGGAGAAGCCTTCTGCAGCTTCTTTCAGAAATAATTCACATAGGATAAGGGATGAAATGTGATGATTCTGGCTTTGTGGTAATCATACCAACAAATAGACACTGCTGCCGGAGGAGGGACAGCAGCTTCTTTCAGAAATAATTCGCATAGGGTACTGGAAGAAATGCGTGATTCTGGCTTTGTAGTAATCATATGAACAAAAAGATGCTGCTGTGCTAGGAGCTTTTCTGCAGCTCCTTTCAGAAATAATTCACATAGGGTAATGGATGAAATTTGATGATTCTGGCTTTGTAGTAATCAGACGAAGAAAGAGACGCTGCTGTGCTAGGAGCTTTTCTGCAGCTCCTTTCAGAAATAATTCACATAGTGTAATGGATGAAATTTGATGATTCTGGCTTTGTAGTAATCTGATGAAAAAAGAGAAACTGCTGTGGAAGGATATTTCTGCACCTCTTTTCGGAAATAATACACATATGGTAATGAATGAAATGGAATGATTCTGGCTTTGTTGTAATCATATGAACAAAAAGAAGCTGCTATGTGAGGAGCTTTTGGCAGCTCCTTTCAAAAATAAATCACATATGCTAATGGATTAAATGCCATGAATCTGGCTTTGTAGGAATCATACAAGCAAGGAGACGCTACTGTGGAAGGAACTTTCTGCTGCTTCATTCATAAATAATTCACTTAGTGTAATGGATGAAATGCGATGTTTCTAGCTTTGTAGTAACCATACCAAGAAACAGGTGGTGCTGCGAGTGAAGCCTTCTGCATCTTCTTTCAGCAATAATTCACATAGGATAATTATGAAATGTTTTGATTCTGGCTTTGTGGTAATCATACCAACAAAGAGACGCAAATGATGGAGGAGCTTTCTGCAGCTTCTACATCTACATCTACATCTACATCCATACTCTGCAAGAGACCTGACTGTGTGTTTTTGGAGGGTACCCTGAGTACCTCTATCGGTTCTCCCTTCTATTCCAGTCTCGTATTGTTCATTGAATGATGTATTGTCGGTATGCTTCTGTGTTTGCTCTAATCTCTGATTTTGTAGCCATGGTCTCTCTGCGAGGTACATGTAGGAAGTAGCAATATAATGCTTGACTCTTCGGTGAAGGTATGTTCTCGAAACTTTAACAAAAGCCCGTACCGAGTACTCTCCTGCAGAGTCTTCCACTAGAGTTAGTCTATCATCTCCGTAACCCTTTCGAGATTACTAAATCATCCTGTAATGAAGTGCGCTACTCTCCGTTGGATCTTCCCTATCTCTTCTATCAACCCTATCTGGTACGGATCCCACGCTGCTGAGCAGTATTCAAGCAGTGGGCGAACAAGTGTACTGTAACCTACTTCCTTTGTTTTCGGTTTGCATTTCCTTAGGATTCTTCCGACGTATCTCAGTCTGGCATATGCTTTACTGACGATCAACTTTATATGATCATTCCATTTTAAATCACTCCTACTGCGTACTCCCAGATAATTTATGGAATTAACTGCTTCCAGTTGCTGACCTGCTATTTTGTAGATAAATGATAAGGGATCTATCTTTCAGTGAATTCACAGCACATTACACTTGTCTACATTGAGACTGAATTGCCATTTCCTGCACCATGCGTTAATTCGCTGCAGATCCTCCTGCAGTTCAGTACAATTTTCCGTTGTTACAACCTCTCAATACACCACAGCATCATCTGCAAAAAGCCTCAGTTAACTTCTGATGTCATCCACAAGGTCATTTATGTATATTGTGTATAGCAACAGTCCTATGGATGTCTCTATAGGCCCCCTGGCTCATCAGCTGTTGTCGCTGAGCACCTGAAGGATAATTTGGAAAATATTTTGAGCAGATTTCTCCACCATGTTATAGTTCACGGTGGAGATTTTAATTTGCCAGATATAGACTGGGAGACTCAAACGTTCACAACGGGTGGCAAGGACAAAGAATCCAGTGGATTTTTTTTTTAAGTGCTTTATCTGAAAAATACCTTGAGCAGTTAAACAGAGAACCAACTCGTGGCGATAACATATTAGACCTTCTGGTGACAAAATTACCTGAACTATTTGAAACAGTGAATCCAGAACAGGGAATCAGCAATCATAAAGCAGTTACTGCATCGATGATTTCAGCCATAAATAGAAAAATTAAAAAAGGGAGGAAGATTTTTCTGTTTAGCAAAAGTGACAAAAACCAGATTACAGAGTACCTGACAGCTCAACACAAAAGTTTTGTCTCAAGTACAGATAGTGTTGAGGATCAGTGGACAAGGTCAAAACCATCGTACAATATGCGTTAGATGAGTATGTGCCAAGCGAGATCGTAAGAGATGGAAAAGAGCCACCATGGTACATCAACCGAGTTAGAAAACTGCTGCGGAAGCAAAGGGAACTTCACAACAAACATAAACATATCCAAAGCCTTGCAGACAAACAAAAATTATGCGAAGTGAAATGTAGTGTGAGGAGGGCGATGTGAGAGGCACTTAATGAATTCGAAAGTAATGTTCTATGTACTGACTTGGCAGAAAATTTAAGAAATTTTGGTCTTATGACAAAGCGATAGGTGGATCAAAACAAAATGTCCAGACACCACAGATGACAAAAGGGTAGATACCGAAATAGACGACAGAGTGATAGAGAAAAAATTAAAATCACTCAAAAGAGGAAAGCCCACTGGACCTGAAGGGATACCAGTTCGATTTTACACAGAGCACACTATGGAACATAGCCCTCTTCTTGTAGCAGTGTACCGTAGGTCTCTAGAAGAGCATAGGATTCCAAAGGATTGGAAAATGGCATGGTCTTCCCCATTTTCAAGAAGGGACTTCAAACAGATGTGCAGAACTATAGACCTATATCTCTAATGTTGATTAGTTGTAGAACTTTGGAACATGAATTATGTTATAGTATAATGAGTTTTCTGGAGACTACCAACCTACTCTGTAGGAATCAGCATTTGTTTTGAAAAAGATGGCCATGTGAAACCCAGCTCTTGCTAATCATCCACAAGACTCAGTGGACCATAGACATGGGTTCACACTTAGATGCCGTGTAACTTCTTTCAGAAATACTTCACTTAAAGTAATGGATAAAATTCAATGATTCTGGCTTTGTAGTAAAATTACTAACAAAGAGAAGCAAATGAGAGATTACCTTTCTGTAGCTCCTCTCAGAAATACTTCACATAGTGTAATGGATGAAATGCGATGAATCTGGCTTTGTAGTAACCATACCAACAAACAGACGCCAATGGGGGATGAGCCTTCTGCAGTTTCTCACAGAAATGCTTCACATAGGGTAATGGATGGAATGCATTGATTCTGGCTTTGTAGTAACCGGACCAACAGAGAGAGGCAAATGAGGGAGGAGCTTTCTGTAGCTTCCCTTAAAAAATTTCACATAGGGTAAAGGACAAAATGTGATGATTCTGGCTTTGTAGTAACTTCTCCAATAAAGAGACACCTATGAGGCAAGCGCATTCTGCAGCTCCTCTCAGAAATACTTCACGAAGTGTAATGGATAAAATGCAATCATTCTGACTTTGTAATAACCTTACCAACAACGACACGCCTTTGCGGGAGGAGCTTTCTGCAGCTCCTCTCAGAAATAGTTCACATAGGGAAAGGGATGAAATGCGATGATTCTGGCTTTGTAGTAACCATACCAACAAAGAAACAGAAATGAGGGACGAGCTTTCTGTAATTTCTTTTATATACCTCACATCAGGTAATGGATGAAATGTGATGATTCTGTCTGTGTAGTAATCATACCAACAAACAGATGTAAATGAGGGAGGAGCTTTCTGTAGCTTCTCTTATATACAACACATCAGGTAATAAATGAAATGTGATGATGCTGTCTGTGTAGTAATCATACAAACAAAGAATTGCAAATAAGAGAAGGGCTTTCTGTAGCTTCTCTCAGAATTACTTCACATAAGGTAATGGATGAATTGCGATGATCCTGGCTTTGTAGTAACATTACCAACAAATGTACGCGTATGAGGGGAGAGCTTCCTGCAGCTTCTCTCTGAAATACTTCACGTGGGGTAATAGATGAAATGCGAATATTCTGGCCTCTGTAGTAATTATACCAACAAACAGTCACAAATGAGGGAAAAGCTTTCTTTACCTTCTTTCAGAAATACTACACATTGTTTAATGGACACCCCATGAAAAATGGACCTTGCCAATCGTGGGGAGACTTGCGTGTCTCTGTGATACAGATAGGCATACCGTAGGTGCAACCACAACGAAGGGGTATTTGTTGAGAGGACAGACAAATGTGTGGTTTCTGAAGAGGGGCAGCAGCCTTTTCAGTAGCTGCAAGGGCAACAGTCTCGATGATTGACTGATCTGGCCTTGTAACAATAACCAAAACGGCCTTGCTGTGCTGGCACTGTGAACGGCTGAAAGCAAGGGAAAACTTCCTGACGGCATGCAGCTTTACTGTATGATTAAATGATGATGGGGTCCTCTTGGGTAAAATATTCCAGAGGTAAAATAGTCCCCCAATCGGATCTCCGGACGGGGACTACTGAAGAGGATGTCGTTATCAGGAGAAAGAAAACTGGTGTTCAACGGATCGGAGCATGGAATGTCAGATCCCTTAATCTAGCAGGTAGGTTAGAAAATTGGTGAAGTTCGGTGGCAGGAGGAACAAGACTTTTGGTCAGGTGACTACAGGGCTATAAACACAAAATCAAATAGAGGTAATGCAGGAGTAGGTTTAATAATGAGTAGGAAAATATAAATGCGGTTAGGCTACTACAAACTGCATAGTGATAGCATTATTGTGGCCAAGATAGATGCGAATCCCACAGCTACTACAGTAGTACAAGTTTATAGGCCAACTAGCTCTGCAGATGATGACTAAATTGAAGAAATGTATGATGAGATAAAAGAAGTTATTCAGATAGTGAAGAGAGGTGAAAATTTAATAGTCATGGGTGACTGGAATTCGAGTGTATGTAAAGGGAGAGAAGGAAACATAGTAAGTGAATATGGATTGGGGCTTGGTAGAATTTTGCACAGAGTCCAACTTAATCATAGCTAACACTTGGTTTAAGAATCATGAAAGAAGGTTGTATACATGGAAGAACCCTGGAGATACTAAAAGGTATCAGATAGATTATATAATGGTAAGACAGACATTTTGGAACCAGGTTTTAAATTGTAAGACATTTCCAGGGGCAGAGGTGGACTCTGACCACAATCTAATGGTTATGACCTGTAGATTAAAACTGAAGAAACTGCAAAAAGTTGCGAATTTATGGAGATGGGACCTGGATAAACTGAAAGAACCAGAGGTTGTAAAGAGTTTCAGGGAGAGCATAAGGGAACAATTGACAGGAATGGGGGAAAGAAATACAGTAGAAGAAGAATGGCTAGCTTTGAGAGATTAAGTAGTGAAGGCAGCAGAGTATCAAGTAGGTAAAAATACGAGGGCTGCTAGAAATCCTTGGGTGACAGAAGAAATATTAAATTTAATTGATGAAAGGAGAAAATATAAAAATGCAATAACTGAAGCAGGCAAAAAGGAAATCAACATCTCAACAAACAGATTGACAGGAAGTACAAAATGGCTAAGCAGGGATGGCTAGAGGACAAATGTAAGGATGTAGAAGCTTATCTCACTAGGGGTAAGATAGATACTGCCTACAGGAAAATTAAAGAGACCTTTGGAGATAAGAGAACGACTTGTATGAACATCAAGAGCTCAGATGGAAACCCAGTTCTAAGCAAAGAAGGGAAAGCAGAAAGGTAGAATGAGTATATAGAGGGTCTATACAAGGGTGATGCACTTGGGGACAATATTATGGAAATGGAAGAGGATGTAGATGAAGATAAAATGGGAAATAGGATACTGTGTGAAGAGTTTGACAGAGCATTGAAAGACCTGGGTCGAAACGAGGCCCCCAGAGTAGACAACATTCCATTGGAACTACTGACAGCCTTGGGAGAGCCAGTCCTGACAAAACTCTTACCATCTGGTGAGCAAGATATATGAAACAGGCGAAATACCCTCAGACTTCAAGAAGAATATAATAATTCCAATCCCAAAGAAACCAGGTGTTGACAGATGTGAAAATTACTGAACAATCACTTTAATAAGCAACAGCTGCAAAATACTAACACGATTTCTTTACAGACGAATGGAAAAAATAGTAGAAGCTGACTTCAGGGATGATCAGTTTGGATTCTGTAGAAATACTGGAACACATGAGGCAATACTGACCTTACGACTTATCTTAGAAGAAAGATTAAGGAAAGGCAAACCTATGTTTCTCGCATTTGTAGACTTAGAGAAAGCTTTTGACAATGTTGATTGGAACACTCTCTTTCAAATTCTAAAGGTGGCAGGGGTAAAATACAGGGAGTGAAAGGTTATTTGCGATTTGTACAGAAACCAGATGGCAGCCATAAGAGTCGAGGGGCATGAAATAGTAGCAGTGGTTGGGAAGGGAGTGAGACAGGGTTGTAGCCTCTCACTGATGTTATTCAATCTGTATATTAAGCAGGCAGTAAAGGAAACAAAATAAAAATTCAGAGTAGGTATTAAAATCCACAAGGAAGAAATAAAAACTTTGAGATTTGCCGATGACATTGTAATTCTGTCAGAGACAGCAAAGGACTTGGAAGAGCAGTTGAATGGAATGGAGAGTGTCTTGAAAGGAGTATATAAGATGAACATCAACAAAAGCAAAATGATGATAAGCAAATGTACTCGAAGTAAGTTGGGTGATGCTGAGGGAATTAGATTAGGAAATGAGACACTTAAAGTAGTAAAGGAGTTTTGCTATTTGGAAGCAAAATAACTGATGATGGTCAAAGTAGAGAGGATATAATATGTAGACTGGCAATGGTAAGGAAGGCATTTCTGAAGAAGATAAATTTGTTAGCGTTGAGTATAGTTTTAAGTGACAGGAAGTCATTTCTGAAAGTATTTGTATGGAGTGTAGCCATGTATGGAAGTGAAACATGGACGATAACTTGTTTGAACAAGAAGAGGATGCAAGTTTTCTAAATGTGGTGCTAAAGAAGAATGCTGAAGATTAGATATGTAGATCATATAACTAATGAGGAGATATTGAATAGGTCTAGGGAGAAGAAAAGTTTGTGGCACAACTTGACCAGAAGAAGGAATCGGTTGGTAGGACATGTTCTGAGGCATCAAGAGATCGTCAATTTAGTATTGGAGGCCAGTGTGGAGGGTAAAAATCGTAGAGGGAGACCAAGAGATGAATACACCAAGCAGACTCAGAAGGATGTAGGTTGCAGTAGGTACTGGGAGATGAAGAAGCTTGCACATGATAGAGTAGCAGGGAGAGGTGCATCAAACCAGTCTCAGGACGGAAGACCACAACAACAACAGTGTAATGGACGAAATGCGATGAATCTGACTTTGTAATAACCTTACCAACAATGATATGCCTATGAGGGAGGAGCTTACTGCAGCATCTCTCAGAAATACTTCACATAGGGAAATTGATGAAACACGATGATTCTGGCTTTGTAGTAACCATACCAACAAAGAGATGCAAATGAGTGAAAAGCTTTCTTCAGCTTCTCTCAGAAATACTGCCTATAGGGTAAAGGGTGAAGTGCAATGATTCTGGCTTCATAGTAACTATACCAAGAAAGACATGCAAAGGAGAGAGGAACTTTCTGTAGCTTCTCTCAGAAATGTTTCACATCGGGTATGGATGAAATACGATGATTCTGGCTTTGTAGGAACCCTAACATCAGAGAGATGCCTATGAGGGAGGAGCTTCCTGCAGCTTCTCTTTTATGCTTCACATCGGGTAATGGATGAAATGCAATGATTGTGTCTGTGTACTAATCATTCCAACAAAGAGATGCAAGTGAGGGAGGACCTTTCTGCAGCTTCCCTCTGAAATACTTAACATAGGGTAATGGATGAAAAAGATTATTCTGACTTTCTAGTAACCATACCAACAAAGAGACGCAAGTGAGGGAGGAGCTTTCTTTGGCTTCTCCCATAAAAACTTCACATCAGGTAATGGATGAAATGTAATGATTGTGTCTGTGTACTAATCATACCAACAAACAAAAGCAAGTAAGGGAGGAGCTTCCTGCAGCTTCTCTCTGAAAAACTTCACATAGGGTAATGAATGAAATGTGATTATTCTGGCTTTGCAGTAACCATACCAAAAAAGAGACGCAATTAAGGGAGGAGCTTTCAGTGGCTTCTATAATAAATACCTCACATCAGTTAATGGATGAAATATAATGATTGTTTCTGTGTACTAATCATACCAAAACAGAGATGCAAGTTTTGGAGGATCTTCCAGCAGCTTTCTCTCAGAAATACTTCACTTAAGGTAACGGATGAAATGTGATGATCCTGGCTTTCTAGTAACCATACCAACAAAGAAACGCAAATGAGGGAGGAGCTTTCTGTACTTTCCCTCAGAAATACTTCACATCAGGTAATGGATGAAATGTAATGATTGTGTCTGTGTACTAATCATACCAACATACATATGCAAGTGAGGGAGGAGCTTTCTGCAGCTTCTCTCTGAAATACTTCACATAGGGTAAAAATGAAATGGGATGATTCTGGTTTTGTAGTAACCATACCAACAAAAGACACAAATGAGGGAGGAGCTTTCTGTAGCTACCAACAGAAATAATTCACATTAGGTAATGGATGAAATGTATTGAATGTGTCTGTGCACTAATCCTACCAAGAATCAGATGCAAGTGATGGAACAGCGATCTGCAGCTTCCCTCAGAATAAGTTCACATAGAGCATTAGATAAAATGCGGTTATTCTGGCTTTGAAGTAACCATATTAGCAAACAAATGCAAATGAGGGAGGAACTTTCTGTAGATTCTCTCAGAAATATTTCACATCAGGTAATGGATGAAATCTAATGATTGTGACTGTGTATTAATCATACCAAGCAACAGATGCAAGTGACGGAGCAGTGTTCTGCAGCTTCTCTCAGAAATACTTCACATAGTGTAGTGGAAGAAATTCAATGATTCTGGCTTTGAAGTAACCATACCAACAAAGTGACGCAAATGGGGGAGTAGCTTTCGGTGTCTTCTCTCTTAAATACTTCACATTAGGCAATGGATGAAATGTAATGATTGTGTCTGTGTACTAATCATACCACAAAGCAGATGCAGGTGACTGAGGAGCTTTCCGCAGGTTCTCTCTGAAATACTTCGGGTAGGGTAATTTTAATGATTCTGGCTTTGTAGTAACCATAGCAACAAACAATGCAAATGAGAGAAGAGCTTACTGTAGCTTCACTCAGAACTACTTCACATCAGGTAATGGAGGAAATGTAATGATTGTGTCTGTGTACTAATCATACCAACAAACAGATGCAAGTGAAGGAGGAGTTTCCCGTACCTTTTCTCTGAAATACATTTCAGAGGGTAATGGATGAAATGCAATGATTCTGGCTTTGTAGTAACCATACCAACAGTCAAACACAAATGAGGGCGGAGCTTCCTGCAGCCTGTGTCTGAAATAAATCCCAAAGGGTAATGCATGAAATGCAATTATTCTGGCTTTGTAGTAACCACACCAACAATCAAACCAAAACGAGGGGGACCTTTCTGTAGCTTTTCTCAGAAATACTTCACATAGAGTAATAGATGAAATGTGATGATTATGGCTTTGTAGTAACCATAACAACAAACAAACGCAAATGAGGCACTACGTTTCTGCAGCTTCTCTATGAAATACATCTCATGGGGTAATAGATGAAATGTGACGGTTTGGCTTTGTAGAACCATACCAACAAACAAACGCAAATAAGGGAGGAGCTTTTTGTAGCTTCCGTCAGAAATAATTCACATCAGGTAATGGATGAAATGTAATGATTGTGTCTATTTACTAATCATAGCAACAAACAGATGTAAGTGAGGAAGGAGCTTTCAGCAGCTTCTCTCTGAAATGCATCACATAGGGAAATAGATGAAACGCGTTGATTCTGGTTTTGTAGTAACCATACCAACAAACAAACCTAAATGAGGGAGGACCTTTCTGTAGCTTCCCTCAGAAGAACTCAACATCAGCTAATGGATGAAATGTAATGATTGTGTCAGTGTACTAATCATACCAACAAACAAATGCATGTGAGGGAGGAGCTTTCTGCAGCTTCTCTCTGTAATACATCACATTGGGTAATAGGTAAAATGCAATGATTCTGGCTTAGTAGTAAACTTACCAACAAATGCACGCCAATGAGGGAGGAGCTTTCAGTAGCTTCCCTCAGAAATACTTCACATCAGGTGATGGATTAAATATAAAGACTGTGATGGTGTACCAATCATATCAATAAACAGATGCAAGTGAGGGAGGAGCTCTCCGTAGCTTCTATCCGAAATACACCACATAGGGTAAATAATGAAATACAATGATTTTGGGTTTGTAATAACCATCCCAACAAACTAAGGCAAATGAGGGAGAAGCTTTCTGTAGCTTTTCTCAGAAATACTTCACATAGGGTAATAGATGAAGTGTGTTTATTCTGGCTTTGTAGTAACAATACTAACAAACAAATGCAAATTATGGGGCAACTTTCTGTAGCTTCCCTCAGAAATACTTCACATCTGGTAATGGATGAAATGTAATAATCGTGTCTGTGTACTAATCATACCAACAAACTGATGCAGGTGAGGGAAGAGCTTTCTGCAGCTTCTCTGTGAAACACATCACATAGGGTATTGGGTGAAATGCAATGATTATTACTTTGTAGTAACCATACCAACAAGCAAATGGAAATGAGGGAGGAGCTTTCTGTAGCTTCCCACAGAAATACTTAACATCAGGAAATGGATGAAATGTAATGATTGTGTCTGTGTACTAATCATACAAAAAATCAGATGCAGTTGAGGGAGTTGCTTTCTGCAGCTTCACTCTGAAATACATCACATAGGGCAATGGATGAAATACATTGATTCTGAATTTGTAGTACCCATACCAACAAACAACGCAAATGAGGGAGGAGCTTTCTGTAGCACTCCTCAGAAATACTTCACATAGGGTAATAGATGAAATGCGATGATTCTGGCTTTGTAGTAACCATACCAACAAACAAACGCAAATCAAGGAGGAGCTTTCAGTAGCTACCCTCAGAAATATTTCATATCAGGTATTGGATGAAATGCAATCATTGTGTCTGTGTACTAATCATAAGAACAAACAGATGCATGTGAGGGAGGAGCTTTCTGCAGCTTCTCTCAGAAATACTTCATATAAGGTTTGTTTACTAATCATATCATCAATCAGAAGAATGTGAGGGAGGAGCTCTCTGCATTTTCTCTCTGAAATACAACACATAGGGTTATAGATGAAATGCGATGATTCTGGCTTTCAAGTAACCGTACCAACAAACAAACGCAAGTGAGGGAAGAGCTTTTTGTAGCTTTTCTCAGAAATATTTCACATAGGGTGATAGATGAAATGTGATGATTCAGGTTTTGTAGTAACCATACCAACAAACAAACGCAAATGAGGGTGGAGCTTTCTGTAACTTACCTCAGAAATGTTTCACATCAGATAATGGTTGAAATGTAATGACTGTAGTAACCATACATAGGGTAATGGATGAAATGCTATGATTTAGGCTTTGGGGTAACCATACCAACAAACAAAATCCATAAAGGAAACGTAATGATTGTGTCTCTGTACTAATGATACCGAACAAAGAGATTCAATTGAGGGATTAGCTTTCTGCAGCTTCCCTCAGAAATAATTCACATCAGGTAATGGATGAAATGTAATGATTGTGTCTGTGTACTAATCATACCAACAAACAGGTGCAAGTGAGGGAGGAGCTTTCTGCAGCTTCTCTCTTAAATACATCACATATTGTAATTGGTGGAATGCAATGAATCTGGCTTTGTAGTAACCATACCAACAAACAGATGCAGGTGAGGGAAGAGCTTTCTGAAGCTTCTCTCTGAAATACGTTTTATAGTGTAATAGATGAAATGCAATGATACAGGCTTTGAAGTAACCATACCAACAAACTTATGCAAATGAGGGAGAATCTTTCTGTAGCTTCGATCAGACATACTTCATATCAGGTAATGGACAAAGTGTAATGATTGTGTCTGTTTACTAATCATACCAACAAACGGATGCAAGTGAGGGAGGAGCTTCTTGCAGCTTCTTTCGGAAATACTTCACATAGGACAATAGCTGAAATGCAATTATTCGTGCTTTGTAGTAACCATACCAACAAACAAACACAAATCAGGGAGGAGCTTTCTGTACCTCTTCTGAGAAATATTTCACATAGGGTAATAGATTAAATGCAATGATTCTATCTTTGTAGTAACCATACCAACAATCAAACGCAAATGAGGGAAGAGCTTCCATTAGCTTCCCTCAGAAGTAGTTCACATAAGGTAATGGATGAAATGCAATGTTTGTGTATGCGTACTAATCATACCAACATTCAGATGTATGTGAATGAAGAGCTTTCTGCAGCTTCTATCTGAAATACATAACATATTGTAATAAATGAAATGCGATGATTCTGGCTTTGTAGTAACCATACCAACAAACAAACGCAAATGAGGGAGGAGCTTTCTGTAGCTTACCTCAGAAATAATTCACATCAGGTAATGGATGAAATATAAGGATTGTGTCTTTGTACTAATCATTCCAACAAACAGATGCAAGTGAGGGAGGAGCTTTCTGCACCTTCTCTCTTAAATACATAACATATTGTAATAGATGAAATGCGATGATTCTGGCTTTGTAGTAACCATACCCACAAACAAACGCCAATGAGTGAGGACCTTTCAGTAGCTTTTCTCAGAAACATTTCACATAGGGTGATAGATGAAATTCCATGATTCTGATTTTGTAGGAACCATACCAACAAACAAACCAAATGAGGGAGGAGCTTTCTGTAGCTTCCCTCAGAAATATGTCACATCAGGTAATGGATGAAATGTAATGATTGTAGTAACCATACATAGGGTAATGGATGAAATGCAATGATTTAGGCTTTGGAGTAACCATACCAACAAACAAAATCCATAAAAGATATGTAATGATTGTGTCTCTGTACTAATCATACCAAACAAAGGGTTCAATTGAGGGATTAGCTTTCTGCAGCTTCCCTCAGAAATAATTCACATCAGGTAATGGATGAAATGTAATGATTGTGTCTGTGTACTAATCGTACCACATAGTGTATGCTGCCGTGGTGTGTGCCTCGCCCTTGCCTTCGGCTGTAATTGGCACAGTGCCCGAAGGGCTCAGTCCCTCCGGAGGCCTTGCGCCACCACTGTTATTCCATCTTAGCCACGTATCACGGCTCTGGCATTGTCTACACTGACGGTTCGATGGTTGCTGGTCGTGTCTTTTATGCCCTAACTCTAGGGGACCATTGTGAACAACTTTCATTGCCGGTTGGCTCAGCTTTTACACTGCTGACGTGGTCACCATCTTTCGAGCTCTAGAGTATCTCCGCTCCTGCTCAGGTGAGTCCTTCATTATCTGTGGTGATTACCCGAGCGGATTACCAGCTCTCGACCAGTGTTTCCCTCGTTCTCGTCTGGTGATTCCTATCCAGTTGTCCCTGCATAATCTTGCCCGTTGCGGCAGATCTGTTGTCTTTGTTTGGAACCCAGGCCATTTTGGGATACCTTGCAATGAAACTGTTGACTGCCTGGCGAAAGAGACCACCAGTAAAGCATCTCTGGAGATTAGCCTCCCGGCGACTGATTTGCGGGCACTATTACGCCACGAAGTTTTAGATTTATGGGACAGTGATTGGCGCAACCTGCCCATGCCAAACAATCTCCGTCATAACAAGGAGACGATGACTGTGTGGTGGTCATCCATGCGATCCACCGCAGGGACTCAGTCATCCTTTGCTGTCTCCGCATTGGCCACACCTGACTGATGCACAGTTGTTTCCTGTGTCGTGAGGATCAACCTCTTTGTCGTTGTGGGGCGTCCTTGACAGTGGTCCATATTCTGTTGGAGTGCGCCCTTTTAACTGTGCTCAGGCAGACTTTTGCGCTGGCTGAAATGCTCTCTGCGCTTTTAACTGATGACTGTTCCATAGCGGACTTAGTTTTGCGTTTTATTCGGGCAGGGGGATTTTATCGCTTAATGTAAATGTGTGTGTTTTTGTGTTGATTCTGGCCTATGGGCTACGATTTTAGTCTGCATTTTTTAATGTGTTTCTCGGTGGTTGGCTTTTCCTTTTCTGTTTCTATGGTCGACCACCCACCGTCACACTCCGTGCAATTTTAGTTCGTCTTGTCTGGTCTTTGTCTCAGTTTCTCTCGTTCTGTGTCATCTGTCCTCTCGTTTGTTGATTGTTCTTATTCTCTGTGGGTGTTTTTAGTATTAGAAAAAGGGACCGATGACCGTAGCAGTCTAGTCTCTTTAACCCCCACAAACCAACCAATCCTAAGATGTCTACCTCAGTTGGAGATGAAATGTCAGAAATAATTTTATTCATCAACCATGCCGTCCTCCCACAAGCCAGTCCAGAAGTTTTGACTAATGTGAACAGTCGCTGTGAAAGCCTATGTTGTGTAAATGTGTGCTTGTCTCCTGAAGTGTACCTGGTGAAAGGAGGAGTAGGAGGTGGGTTAAAGCTCGTGGTGTGAGTAGCTTCGCAGTATTATCTATCCTTCACGTAATATGTGTTTTCATTCTTGATAAAACACTGAATATTAGTCATCGACAAAGTTTTTTGTTGTAGCTCGTGTATGTAGAGGAAACAGCACTATACTGGCGTACATGTTTCCTTGGGATTGAACTAGAATGTCTTGAATTTCAGCCACAGTCTCCAACTGTTTTCACTATTTAACTTAAATTATTATAGGACCTGTCTGAGGAAATATGTGTCAAGTAATGTACTTCAAAAGGCCTTTCTGCTGTGCTCTAAGTCCTCATGTTCATATACAGGATTGAAGCAGTTGAGAGTTGAGTGTTGAATCACGGTTCTGCACTATCCCCGATGACCACTGTCAGCACGTGTGGCGGCAGCTTGGGGGACATTCCATTCTTCCAGTGTTTTGGAAAGGCACAGTATGGCCAGAAAATGGTTATGACTGTAGGTTGCAGTTGGTAGTGATTGAGGGAACTGTGACGGAACAACAACCTTTCAGATGTCGATAATCCTCGTGTTACATCTTGTATGATAGTATCGTGATATTATTTCCAACACAACAGTGCTCATCCACACAGTGGCATGTGTATGTATCAATTGTATGCATGGTATTAGCTGCTCCCATAGTCAGCAATATCCTTAGATATGTTCCCTGCAGAGCATATGTGGCACGAGCTTGGACATAAACTCTGCCCCAGTGTCAGTATCCAGAATATTGTGGACCATTACAACTGTTTGAGGCCAGCTTGCCCGAGGAAGGAATCTAGTGGCCTTATGACACCCTCCCAAACAAACAAGTGTATGCAAGAAGGGCAATTGGGTGCATGTCATATTGATAAGTGAGCTCATACTGCCAAGTTCTTTGTAAATCTGACTCAATTTTGTAATCACTAAAGTAACATCACATACCGTCTGAACCCATGGCATTTCTTTTCTTTCTGTGAATTTCAATTTCTTAGCTGGGCAGTGTTTATGAACATCTTGGGCTGAAAGAAAATTAGCATGATATAGAGACGTAAAACTATTAGAGACGTAATTAAATGTAAAAGTGTCACTAAAAACATATTTAAAGTGAAAAGCCTGAAAAAACACCAAGTTGTGTGTCCAGAAAATCTGTATCACAATGGGTTAACAGTGAGCAGCAACTGCAACCAAATGGGAAAATTATCTTCTTCCGGCCCAGGATGTTGTAGCAGATTTTCTTCAACTTCACATTCCTAATGCTTCTGTATATCTTTTCCTGTTTCTACAAAGTCCATTCCTGGCAACTATAATTAAAATGATCCAAGTCACTGTCCTTCTTTGTATACTAAGGTGTCTGTCTGTAAATAATTTACTCTTATTTCTGGAGGCTTGGGCATTCCAATTCTTCTCTTAATATCCACTAGCTTCTGCCCTCAACTATGTTGGCACGGATCTTGAACCTGCATGAATTTTGAGTAGCCCTGAAGCTTATTATCCATGGGAAAAATGGATATAAAGAACTGAAAGTGAAGTTGTCAAAACGATGCAATGGTAAAGAATTGATATGTTTGTAAGCACATATACAGATATTTGAAGTATGAAATAGCAAAACGCCTGGATAGGGGAACAAGCTAGTGGCGTTTTTAATGAAAATACAAAAAATTAAAGAATCTGTAGTTACAAATAAGTCAGTTCTTTACTGTTGCACCCTTTTGACAGTGTCACCTTCAGTCTTTTATATCTGTTTTCTTGCTAATAAGCTTCAGGATATTTATGAACATTCATGTCAATGAAGTCGTTTGCTTAATAAGCTTATCAGTGACAATAGTTAAAGTAATTTGTGAATGAATTCAAGAATGTCTGTGGGTAATGGAATTAAACTGTTAACATTAGTAAGATTTTGGAAAGTTTCATCATCATAATACTATTTACTACTTTTTACTGATTTTTCTCATTTCTGGTCCCGGTTTGTTTTGTTTAGTTTTATAAAACTTCCACTGTCCCGATGTTTTTTTCTTCCAGTATAATGAAATGATGCTTATATGAAACTGAGTTGATCCACATAAAGCACTTGCAGTACCTTGCAGGCCTGCATACAATAAAAAGTATTTAATATTGCATTTTTTGTAATCAGTTCAGCATGCAACTCTTTATACATAACCTGTCAGTAGCTGCCCACAGAGTTATTTTCAATTCTCCTGTAATTAAATAACATAAAACATGATAAATAGATGTAAAAACTTTTTATAATACGGAAAAATGCCTGTACACCATTATTATTTGCAGTATGTAGATAGTCACAGGATATGTGATGCATTCCCTTATGGATCTGAGTTACTGGGTACACATTTGTTTCCATACTATTCGGGCCCACATAGTTAAATGTACAGTTCAGTTTATCATGTTTTATAGATAATTTCACTTCAAAATTTCTCTGAGGGTTGAAATGCTTTTATAAATATGTAATGTTGGATCATTGGCTGTTGTCAGCTTAGCATATAATTTTAATGGTCTTTTATCCATTCTGGATCTTTCTGAACTCAACAGCTGTGAACAAATGTTGATTAAGAATGCAACCAACCATGAGTACTTCTAAGAGTATTAATTTAAATGCCATTACTAGTCTCAAGCTATTATGGCTGTCTACAGGTTTTTATTTTATTTACTTACTTTTTTTAAGTAATTGCAACAATGTGCTAATATACATGTATTTGATAAAATATAAAATGAAATACTTACATACCCTCGATTTGTTTTGTCGGTATCATTTAGGCTTTCTTTGGTCCTTAAGCATTTTCAGCATGACACACAAAGAGTTAAGAATGATAGACAATGCACTTCTTCTAAACAATCCACTGTGTTGTGAACACACTTCACAGTATTTTTCATCAGTTGCAGCCTTTGACAAGTACTTCACATGTAATGATTTTGCTTACAGTGAAAAGTCTATCCACTGACCAAAGATATCACTCATTTCTCAACAAGGAAACATCTCATCTACTGTATGTTAAGTAAAGAATGTGTGGACGATGCAAATCTAAATAACAGAAAAATGCTTTGTCCAGAAAAGTGCACTTCTTACAGGTGAGGAACTCTAATTGTAGCATGTCATAGGAGAAATTAACAAGAAGATTTATCAGGCTACTCTGGAGAAGCAATGGCATGTGTTTTGATTTTGGTCCCTGACAATATCCTTCAATTGATGTTAAGTTGGGCAGCTAGTATAATAAGGATACCCTTGTTCAGAGTCCTAACACAGACCAATCATGTTTAATTTGTGTGAAAAGTGCAATGAACATTTTCAGGATTGTTTGTTAGCCAGCTGTAGTTGCTCATTTAGAATTTGCTGAGGTGAACTGAAGGTGTGAATGCATATTTCTATTTATTTTAAGATGCCCATTTTCCTCCATAAGTTAGTTGTATATTTTGTTTGTAGATTACCTTTAGTGTTTGAAATGCTGTATCTATATTGAGGCATGTGAGTGGCAGTTGCATATGTAGTTAAATGTTTTTAGTCTAAAAGCATCCTTTTATTTATGATATCTTGAAGTTGCTGCCAGTCAGGCCAAGATAAAACCTGATGCAATTGTTACAATCAGTACTGTGTATTCCTCAGTTTTTAGAGACCCAGCCCAATGCTTTTGGTTTTATGTACTATGTTATGTTGCAGCATTTAGTGTGCATCTATAGGCTTAAAGTCGAAATTGTGCAGAAAATATTAGTAAGTTACCAGATTCAACCATAGAATGTTTATGAAATATTACATATGTCATGTTAATTGAAAGAGGAAAGAGTTTTTTAATTAACTAATCCATACATACAGCAATAACATCTTTTACAGTTGTAGATGATGATGATCTGCTGTTAATTTTGAAGTGTTTTGTACAATTTTTTATACACATTGCCAAACAATTTTACAATTTACGTAAAAAAAAATACAGTTTGTGTCGCATAACTACACACTGGTGAGCGAATATTTGTAGTTTGGGCACTGCCTTTCAGCTGTCTTAAGTACCTTGACAATACTTTTAGCATCCCCTTGTATTCTTTGTATTGTCTCTTTAGCCCATTTGAAAAAGCAGAGTCATTAGCTCACAACAATGTTAAGATGACAAAATTGTATTAAGTATGGAAATTATCCATCACAGACACTGCGTGCAGAATTTCACATTATTTCTAATTAAATAATAATAATTTTTTCAATGCCTGCTTGATGTTACATAAATAATCATGGACTTTTTAGTATTAACTATTTGAGAGGTATGCTTCATTTTTTTTAATATCAGGGTATTAATTCATTCAAAAAATTTATGGTGCAGTTTTATTCCTTTGTAGAAAATACTGGCTGCTGTTTTGTTTATCTTGAAACATGAGTCGGACAAAACTGACATTTACTCAGATCATGTGAATACTGCTGTTTGTGAGATAACTGCTTTGTTCTGTATAAGCCAAAAATATTGTTATTCAGTCTGATATTATGTAATTGCCCAAACTATGAGGTTTGTGGTGGGATTATTTGGGACAGAGATGCTACATATTAGTATGTTGTGCAAACAATAATGTTAAATGAATGACTTACAGGGGATGATGTGAAGTTTGCACTGTGTGCAGATTTAGACTGCTCAGCTATAACTGAAGTTGTATTTAACAAATGTTGAAAATTGATCTTCTACCTTAGACTTATAATTACCTTTGATGTTTACATTCTGTATGTAGCAAACATCACTACAGAAATCTGCCATTGCGCTGCTTGTAAAATTTGTAACTGTTTGATAGTAATTTGTCATGTTGACATAATGATTATTCCTTAATCTAGAATGTTTCTAGTTACGTAAGTACTTTTATTCATGTTATATAGTAACCTGTTTATACATTATGTATGTAAATGTTTATTGTTCGCTAGGAAACTTAAGTTTGGGTCAACAGAATTCCCAACAGACAGTTATAATTTATGATAATAATTAAAATAGTTTATGCACAATTATCTTAAAATATTCAAAAATTAAATGTAAACTTAGTAACAATCAGATTAATGCTTAAAGACATTCTTTCCTTTCTTACTGTACACTGATTTCTGCAGGCATTTTTGAGTGTAAAGATGCCTTGCTGGTACCTGGTACTTAATGCTGTAAATGTTAGCTGTGTTAGCTTCAGTTTTGCTTGGTTACTTTATATTTGTATGCATCATATGGGACAAGTCAATATAATACTACTTTTGTGTAAAACAAATGAGCTCTGTATTCGCATGTTAACAATACTATCAGAGGTGATGACATTCTGTGATCATCAGAAACGTCATTTCTATGATGTTTCTGGATGTAACAGCAAAACTAGTGCTGCAATCGGGCTGATTTGACGATGGGACTAGTGCTACAATGGGACTGGCGTGAAGATGAAAACGTTCTTGAGTGGATAACCCTCTCTGGGGTGCAAGAATTTCTCTTGATAGGTGTGCAGCCACCAGGATTACGATCTGTTCATAGCTGTATTGGACATTCCATATTTTTTAGACTCCTGGATCAATCTGTACTGCTATCATGCTGTCTACCACACCCTGTTCTTTGTACCTCCCTCTGCAGGTGCAGTGGGTAACATGACACTTGTGAAGAGGCTACAGTTTCCTTTCCAAGAGAAAATTGGTCCTACACAGACCCATCCTCACTCCACCCATGAACAACAGTTCTCAAATTTTATATGGATATGAATCTGTATGTGCATCAAAGCCCTTCTTATGCAGCACAAGACATGGGTAGCCAACATACGTTTGCGGCACTGTGGACTGTAACTTGACAGCTTACCACTACCTTATCCAAGACTGCCTCTAAAGTGGTGGCAATAAAGGCTGTCCATATGTGGCATGTACTTCTTTTTGAGAACATCCATCAAGGGTTTCAGAGTATTTAATTCTACAGCATTGAATGTGTCACGAAGTGCTCTTTGACCCAGTTAAGTTATAACATTATATAAATAACACACAGCAGAGTGAACAGTATTAATGGCGATGATAACGACATTGATGACATGAACAACACTTATAATAGTCTATTCACTGGACAGTAAATTTGTAATTATTTATTTATTCTGTTAGATGAGTTGATTGTTAATCAGTGCAATGATGACTGCATTACCACCTGAAGCAAGACTGCTTAATACAAATTTCTGCTTTATTCAATAAATTTTTCGTGTGCACATATGTTGCTGCAACAATAAAGTAAAATTAAATGATATGATTGAATTGTTCATTTGATGGAATTCTGTATTCATTTGGATGTTAAATACACCAGTGTATCATTTCTTTAATGCCTCATCTGAATCCTTGTCACTATTGCCATTTTTATCTCGAATTTATGTATAGCATTGCCTAACACTTGTTTGTAATTTAGTTTTCAAAGCTATAATTGTAAAAAAAAAAGTTGTTTGTGTTTAATATGTTATTTAAGTTTAGTATGATGTTTCACTGTTAGTATGTTCTGAACATTAAAGAATATTACTAACTATCCTGAAATACATTATTAAAGTTATCCCCTACTGTCACTCGCAGAGTTTTGTAAGTCATTGTAATATGTTGATGCTGATTTACACTTTTATGGCCACTTACCATTATTTTGTTACTGATCTCTTATAAAAGCAAATTCTTGATTTATATACATCATCTATTTTTATATCTTTATTGCCTGCTGCGGAAAGCGGATGTTAACAATGTTGTTGAATTATAGTGAAAGCGGCTATGCCTTCATCCAGAAAGAAATAAAAATATGTTTGACATGTATAGGTATTTTAATTCATCTCCCTAAGGATATCTCACATATAACTTATTTCACCTCTGGCAGTGTTTATTAATTTGATGTGGTAGTCAGGAAGCAACCTCAAGATGTAAAACAAACTCTTGCAACGTTTTTGTCCATAAAATTTGGAATTGGGAAGAAAGATAATGGTGGCAAGTGCTGTTATCAAATACACAACACTGAAATGGTTGTATTTGAGTGGTTATACACTACATTAGAACAGAATTTTCCAATAATCAAAATTTCTTTTGTGACAGCATTATGGGATAATTTTCTCCTATTCCCACATGAGGGTGCACAGATAGCTTGAGCATTTGGGAGCTTCTTCCATACTCAGTTAAGAGAGTTAGCTCTGCCAGTAACACTGTGACAGTTTTTTACATACAGAGGATGACAGTGTGCGGTTGAACAGGCAGGTCCTGTCAATAACAGAGAAGCTGTTGAAAGCTTGATTTCTCCCTAAAACCTTAAGGGGCAAGTAAATCTGAAAAACATATCTAAAAATTTCATAATCTTGTTCTGATTGTGTAGAAACAATTGTTACTCCTAAGTAACACTCGGACGCAATAAATAAGCCCTGTTGTGGTAAATAAATTTAAACTCATATTTAGGGTACGCTAATTATCACATTCGTTTAGGGAGTGACTCTTTATCATGTTAAGGCACCATTTTCCAAATTTTAAGTGGTATGTAAAATCTTGTGGCTTTTGCAAACTGAAAAAGAGGAACTTGCAGTTTATTCCATGCCATCGACAGGAAAACTGTGAAGGCCTAATGATGTAAACAGAAAGGTATACTAGGGTTTAACCTCCCATTCTTAATGATGCTTTCACAGTGCTCTCCCAGAAAGTGGGTGGTCACAAGTGCATGGCATACTGTCTCATCTGTTCCAAAGCACAAATATTAGGGTATGAGATTGATAACCATTTACCATTCATTGTTCCACAGTGAGAAATATTCATTGGATTTTTCAGATTGGTGCAACAGGTAAATCAAATATACTGGTGCCCGTTGCAATTTATTGCTTCAAAATACCTATAGAAACAACTGTGGGAGCTCTCACACAGAATCTTTGGTTTGTCATCTCTCTGTAGTTATGTCTGGTATAGGCAGCGCACGATCCTCATCTCCATTCAACAACCTGTAGTAGTATTCATGGAAATCCGTAGGAAACCCACCGTTCCATAGTAACACTCTTGTCTCTCATTTGCTGTGAATAGATCTTTAAATTTGCTGCTGCACTTTGTACTTTCTTGATGCAGTGGACCTGCTGTGCAGTTCCAATACTTCTGGCCATGTAATTTTATTTCTGTTTGCAGATGATTGAGGACCGTAAGAAAGCACATATCTACTCAGACTCACGATAAAGTAATGTAACCACTCTTAACAAACTCCTCTAATGAGACGAGTGTTCAACGGAAACAATAGTATTCAGAATGAGATTTTCACTCTGCAGCGGAGTGTGCGCTGATATGAATCTTCCTGGCAGATTAAAACTGAAGGAAGGTAGGAGACGGATACTGGCAGAAGTAAAGCTGTGAGTACCGGGCGTGAGTCGTGCTTCGGTAGCTCAGATGGTAGGCACTTGCCCGCGGAAGGCAAAGGTCCCGAGTTCGAGTCTCGGTCGGGCACACAGTTTTAATCTGCCAGGAAGATTCATTGATGGTATTGTCAGGAATGCCCCTAGGGAAGTGTTTTCTGTAAACATAATGATTTGGCAGGCAGGGTGGAGAGAGAGAGAGAGAGAGAGAGAGAGAGAGAGAGAGAGAGAGAGAGAGAGAGAGAGAGAGAGAGAAGGATGTGTTAACGGTATTTTCAAATGACATGTAAGTTGTACATAGATGCTTTGGGTACTCGTACGGGAATCCCTGGAGAGAAAGCATTATTCTTTTTGAGGAACACTGTATAGAGAAATTTAGAGAACTGTCATCTAAAGCTGATTGCAGAATAATTCTACTGCCAGCAGCATACATTTTGCATATGAATTATAAAGATAAGCTATAAGATACTGGGGCTTACACAGACGCATATAGATATTCATTTCTCCCTCACTCTTTATGCGAGTGGAAGAGGACAGGGAATGACTAGTAGTGGTACAGGGTACACGCACACTACAGCTGCTGGTGGAATATGTATGTAGGTGTGGCCAGGCTCATAACAGGAGCTCTCATTCAATCTTGCTGTGACAGAAAATTTTCTGGATCATTGTCACCAGTGTCCATTTTCTCCACGAGTTCAAAGACACTGCCAAGCCATGACTTCAACCCACAGGTGGACCTCCACAGCAGGGTGGAAGCACAAGCACTGCTGTGCCTTGCTGATCTTAATGAGTTAACTCCACTCTTCACAAATCTATACATACACGACAAAGGGCACACACGGTTGGTTGGCCCACACTTACTGATTACTTAAAATATGTTTTTAACAATTACGAATGTCGTTCCTCGGCGTGAGAGATAATAAATGCATTTCAAGTTCTTGTTAAGATTGATCACACTTATAACATTTCCAGTTAAGGGTAATAGTATGTAATTAATTCGTAAGGACATAGTTTATAACCATGTTTTGGTGGAAATAGTTTAACTGTTCTTTACCATAGGGAGTCACATGCTGATGCTGGGTTCTGTACTGCACTACGTTACTTCAAATCTGATTTGTGACAAATATTAAATGGTGTCTCTGTACAGGTTGACTTGTCATTTTCCAGCTAAGTCTCTTTACTTTTGACTATTTTGGAGACTATGTCATTATTGTGACACAACATCACATTGCAGCTTAAAATATTTGTAGCACCAACATTTACAACTCAATTTTTGGACAGACACTGTGTACATATATTATTTTTGAGATGATATTGTCCCTTCTTTTATACCTCCATTCAAAAATAGTTTAGGTAATTTCCTCTATGTATCCGCCTGACCCCAGGTAACACCATCCCTCCTATGGGTCCGTCTATGTCCCCCTCACTTCCATACATAAAATGGGGTTCACTGAACTTAAAAATTGAAACTATATCTCTTTCTGTGTCAAAAGTGTCTACATAGCATATTTAAGTTTTACTTGGTACATGGGTTTCCTACTACTTTCCATTCTGTCACTCTTACTGTGCCTTTCACTGAGTCATACCTTCCCTCTATGTTATATTAACATTTAATAACGTGCTTTCTCTGATACAAACTTAAGATTAACTACAGACTGTTCATTAAGACCTCATTTGCTGCTACACACGGAAATGTTGTTATCCAGTTTGTTCTTATGAATAGAGTTGTGCACCACTCATTTTGAAATCATGAAGTAGTACTGAGAATACAGAAGTTTCCTTTAATTTGTTACTTTTCCTCTCAACTACTTTGTCATATACTAGGTATATATGTGATACAGCAGCTTTTCACTTTCCACTGAGAACACATCTATCTTTTTGTTAATCCCAATTGAAAAAAAACATTAAATTATCAAACTCAAAACCTTTATTTATTGTGTGTCAAACACTTTATGCCCAATTATGTAACATATGTATAACTATCAGCTTTTTCATACACTTTGACACGTATAAGGTTCACACACAAGTTACTAGCATTTTCGTTTTGCATGTTGCTACGGGTTTCTTTATCAATTGCCATTTTAATTTGTAGTTCACTGTTGCTATCTCAGTTTACATTTTGCCATTTGGAGATACTGAGTGGAGCTGTGGACACTAGAAAGTGGAGTGCCAAATGGAATAATCTGAACATTTTCTTCTTGAGTTCAGTAGAGGGGTGACAGCAGTGAAGGCAGCCAGAAACATCTGCACCATATGTGGGGATAATGCTATTCATCAGAGCACAGCAAGAATATGGTTTTCTCGTTTAAAGGAGGCCCATTTTCACATTAGTGACCCACTAAGTTCATAAAAATGCGAAGGCCTTCCTGAAGATCATGGAAAGATTAATCCACAGTGATACATGCCAGTGTATTCAAGATCTGGGTCATTGATAATCATGATCATTTCACCACTGTGCAAATTTTGCATGCAACAGAAAGGTTACAAAATGAGGTGTATGAGTACCGCATGTCCGAAGTGAAAACAGCGAAAATCAGTTGGTGGTCATATCTATCTCTATTTGCTCATCATCAAGTGGCTCATGAAATACTGAACATTACAATTGTTGTGGGGTTAGGGGTCAAACCCGGGACTCCACATGGCAGACCTGAAGCTGGGACCCACCACACCGTATTTCGTCAGGAGAGCGAGCAAGTTCAAGAATTTTGAGAGGCAGTGCAGAGTGATACAGTGGTATTCAGTAACATTGCTTTATTCAGCTAATTTACAGTATTTGATGGTGAAGCGTAGTGTCAGCGTGCTGCCCGCCCGATGTCCTGGAAGTCCAGCCGGCTCAGCAGACTCCTGGTATGCTGATGCCGCTGCTGTTGTTATCAAGGCTGCCTGCCAACGGAACTTGGCCGCCGCTCTCCCGGTCACCACCCAGCGATGCGTAGCGCCTTGCAACTTTCTCCGCCCCATTAGGCCTGCTCTGTCTGACCAAGGGATGAAGGTGGATGCACTGGTCACCCGTAGCCCTCAGGCCACCGCTGCTCCCAACACGTGACCTGACTCAAACCCACGCGCACCTGGATTCTGTGCTGAAATTTTCGGCTAATGGTGCTTGCCGGATGGCAACACCCACTGCCATCTCTGGCGCTGTCGTAGCGCTGCTCTGCTACCCTCAGGGTACGCCTCGCCCAGTCCCAGTATGCCAGGTGGGAAGCAAACTTGGCCACTACACTAGAGTGGAACTGAGTCCCTCCTGGACCTGCTGCAGACCTCTCTCACTGCCGTTTTTCAGGCAGACCGTGCTATCTCCAAGTGGAAGGATGCCATTCCACCCTCCCCTGGCGTTGTGTCCCCCTATGCAGAATATAGCCCGAGCAACAACATAGAAACAAAGTACAAATTTATACAGAATGCTTATAATATTGCTGCCAGACTGGCCACTATAAGCATAGAGCAGCACAGGTCTGTCCCGACGCTCCACTGACCTGGCAGACCCTGTCAAGCTAAACTTGCCCATCATTGGTTTCTCCCTTGCTTCTGACATAGTGTCAGAGAGAGACAGGAACAATTGTAGGGATAAATTCCTACAGGTCAGCCATTTACAAATATCCACTCCTGGCTCTGGCCTAGTGCCCCACCTCATACATCCACTAACTAAGAGCAACGTTGCAGTTTCCTACCTTGTTGTTGCTCCACTCAAAACAAATCATGCATGCAATACCGCTGTTGCAGCTATGCACCGGCAGATGCCATGTTTACCTTGCCTGGCCTGCTCGCTGTCGTCCGTTACGGGACTCTGCCAGCGGCCCCAGATTTCATCCCCCAACAGCGCCTTCATTGAATTTCGAAAAAATTTCCCTTTCCCTTGACTAGACTGACACTAGTGCAGCACTATCCTGGTGATGAAAAATTGTGTCTGTATTCTAACATAAGGAAAAGAAAGGATTGGTTGAGGCCAAACAAAGGAGCAACATCCCATACAAAAATTAGCATGCTTTCACAAAAGATAATGTTATGCATCTAGTGGGACGACGATGGTGGGGTATATTATGAATTGCTTCCGCAAGATGTAACCGTCGTTGCTGACATTTTCTGTCAACAGGAAAGATGTCTTGCATATACAGTCTAAGAACAGCAACCAGGAAGTCCACGTGAAGCAATACTGATCCATGAAAGAGCCTGCCTGCATTCAGTACAGTATTTTTTTGTCAGTCTAGCAAAAGTTGGGTTGGGAAGTCATGTCACACCCACCTTATTCACCTGATCTTGTGCCTCAGATTTGAGCCTTTTCCACTCTCTATCAAATAACCTTCATGGAACTTCCCTTTCGGATTAAAAAAGTGTTCTGAACATGACTCAATGAATTCTTCACCAGAAAACCATGCCATTTCTATTTCGCAGAATCGAAAATTTCCCCAATGTTTGCTGTCTATTGTAAGCACTGAAGGATGATATATTATTGTACGCTGAAGTCTCTGTTATGTTTATTAAACCTATAGAAAAAGTATACAAACTAATGCACCAGCTACATACCTGCGTTTGGGCCTAGCGCAATGGTTATCATATAAACATGACGTAGAAGGTTGTTGGATCAAAAAACGACAAATGAAACTTTTTTCAATTTATAAATCCGATCAAAAGAATGTGATTGTTATTTTTATTCAATTAATTCATTTACATGTAATTTTTGATATTATTGTTTGTTTTATTTACCCTATTTTTCTTTCTGTCATTCTTTTTTCTCCTGGAATCTGCCTGTGTCACCTATAATGTGGAAATAATTGTTAATGTGTGTGTGTGTCCGTCTCGAGTTGCTTCATAGAGGTTAGCTTTAACCACCATAAACAAAGCAAGTGCGATTTTTAAATCTGCACAGATTGTTGATTGCTATTCTCTCTGATGCATTTCACATCATGGGGTTGTGGTTAGCTTAGGACACAAATTTGAATTCAGGGCTTTGTCTGCCATGGTTGTCATTTCTCACTTAGAATCAGCTGTCCATAGACCATCTCACATTTCCAATGTACCTGGAAGTGGCTGCCTCTGACATTACTTTGCATTAATTGGTGCATAGTAATGAAGTAAAACAAATTAATATTTCTACTTTGACAGTTCTCTGCAATTTATTGCATAATTTGGTAAACCATACTGTTTTTTCTGACATGCTCTGGTGGTTTCCGGTGATTAAGGGTGTCAGTGTGGTACTGGTGTGCAAGACTCACACTCCCTCTTGGCTATCAAACTTACTTGGAGTTGCTTCGCTGATCATCTTTTCAGGATAGCCACCTGTGATGTCCTGCACGACTTCTTCTCTGAATATAGGATGCTACAAGGAGGAAATTTTTTATACTTTAAAATATTCTTGAGTGTACGGAGTTATTTTAAAACTCAATCTCACTGTATTTTCATGACACACAACAGTTTCTGACAGACCGGAAGGTTCCAAGCTTACAAAAAATGTTTTAGTTGTATGAAAACTATCACATTCATTTTTCCATAAATACAGTCTACAAATCTCACAAAGTTTAACAAGACAACTGTCTGGACCTTAATTATTGATTCTTTCTCTTACATTCGTAATTGTCCCTTCTCTTCTTTCAACAACTTTCAAATGTTCACACAGTAATGTTTCACGTCGCACGGAGTACGGCGCGTTTATTCCTTGAGCTGGACGTGTAACTCCAGGTGACTACCTGCCCACGCCGATCATCCGTCCCATACACGTCCGTCCTCCACACACATAACTGTGGTGCAGTAGACACAGTTCTACTCATCTCTAAAATAATACGTGTTCAAGACGGTGGAAATACGAGGGTCTCTAGAATTTACTCCGAAATTCTTTAGGCATTACAATGCCTTCCAGAATTCTGGAAGTTAGAAAAGTATAATTATCAAATTGTCATTACTTCAACACCCCCCCCCCCCCCCCCCAATCAATTTAATAATTTCCTAAATTGCCCATAAAATTCACTATCCCCAGCTTTTGACACAGTCTATTGAAACGTGCACTCTTAGCTAATTTTGGTAAAATATGTGCCATTTGTTCCTCGGAGCTAATGTACTGAACATTCAGATGGCCTTTGTTGTACAGCTCTTGTGTAGAACGGATTTCACATCCACATGCTTCAGTCATCTATGTTCCCATTTCCATAATTGACAGATTCTTCAAGAAGATGCTTAAGCCATGGGGTGTCTGTCATAGCTGTCGCCGAAGCTGGATATTCTGCTTCTATTTCCTAGTGAAACTCATCTGTCTCCTTGTCACAAGAAACAGTTTTTCAAACAAAAAACTATAAGAAAGTGAAGAAGACAGAAGATCTACAACATAACACAGTCAGAATCAACATAGCAGTAATAGCATTTAAAATTTCCTTTTTTGTAACACAGACCAACATCAAGTCTCCCTTTAATATATCAAAGAATTCATTTCAAAAATTTCTACTCTAATTCTGTTGGTTTACTTTGCTGTCTACTAAAATAGTTAAGTGATGCAGTTCGTCTGGTCATAGCTGTCATTTCCTTCATAAAACTGTCAAAAGTTTTTTTTAGTTTGCATACAAGACTTTTCTTAATCTTTACACCAGGTCTCAATGCAGGAATCAATTTTGTACATCTGTTTGTTCCATAAATGAATTATGTTCCTTCACCACACTAAGGAGCATTCTTAGTGTTGTGAATTGAGCAAGTGGAGTATAGTCATATCTCTTTCAATATTTCCAGACATGTCTATTTTTACTTTGAACATCCTCTTACTGTCAGTTATACTTTTATTTGCTGTAAGTGGTGCATAAGTCAAAGTTCCATTAGATGACTGAGAGCCCAATTTTTCCTTTATTGCTTTTTTCCATTCTTCTTCTTCTTCTTCTTCTTCTTCATGATGCCTAACCTGAACGTCTTCAGACTTCTGAGGTAAGATTTCCCACGAATGTTTTTGCATTCAAGGGAAACACTGCATAATCCTTGAAAAACCTAAATTTTCTTGTTATTCTATTGCTTTTCCACAATGTTTCTGCTCGCTTCCACTTCTTCTGACATCGTGGGCCTTGAGTTACCTTCAACAGTTTGCACAAAATCAAGGACTTCAAAACAGAACTAACTTTGAGGAAACTAAAGAATGTTCTGAATTACGTTGTTCACTTGAATGGTCTTCTTCAAGATCCAATCATCACTGCTTTCACCTTCAAATAGAAACTTATCTTTTTCAAAAATACATCTCTCCCAAATACAACTTTGTGTTGCTTGGTGCACCATATTCTGTGGCTAATTAGACAGTTTCCAGTCACGAAACATTTTAATGGGCTAGTTCCTTTTCAATACTTTCCTTGGAATGTGCCACTATGCAACACACCCAAAGTCATATTTGTTCAAATTTGGCTTTCTTCCAGCCGATACCGTTTCTAGAATTTGTGCATCTAAAACTGAAGTATAACTACGGTTAATGATAAAAGTATCTACCAGTAACTTTTGACTAAAATTGCTTTCAAACTTTGCGTCCAAGAATTGTGCAATGAGCCTTTTCAATGACAGTATGATTTAGTCGCTCTGCAACTCCATTTCGTAATTGAATTTGCAAATATACTCATGACCGTTGTCACTTTTTAATCTCCTGATTTTCAGCAAATACATACTTTGGAAATACGAAGCAAGAATTGTTACCAATATTGTATCGACCACCGTGCCATACAGTTCAGTGAGCAGACACATGGGTATTATATACTGTAGGACTGTAGGTTTCGGAGTGTTTTTCTCGTGAATGGCTAGCCATCTGGCCGTATGGCTGGGGCATTGTAACTCTATGGGGTAGTGCTGCCAACACATGCCATCCCACTCTTAACTTCATTTCCCAACCCCCGAACTCCCCTTGTTAGTGTGTGTGTATACACGATTGAATCATTTCTGTGAGCAGCAGCTATAGCTATCACCCTTTTGAATTGAACCCGCTGAATTTTTAAAAACAAGCATCAGCCAGCCATTTATAGTTTATGCACTGACAATCAATTATTTAGTGAACCTGACACTAGAAGAGCACCTTTTAGTTTTAATTTGAAATTCCAGTCCACAAACTATGCTTTCAACATAAATTTCTCCAACCTTTATTCATATTTGATTCACCAGTTCATTCACATTTATCAAAGAACAGATTAATTAACTAAATATCCTGTTATCCTCAAATCCAGAAACCAATCCACTTTGCCACCTGGAAAACTTCCAGTAACAGCTGAGAAAGAAAAATTATTTTCATTTCTGTTTATTTTTTGGAGAGATATAGCTAAATTTGCAGAACTATACTTCTATGCTTTTGTGGCAATCTAACATTGTATTTTTCCCCAATAATGGCATTGTTTCCCACATCTGTAACACATATATTGGGTTGGTACATAAGTTTGTTGCATTTTTCTGTATGTTTGATAAACACAACAGATACACATACACACCCTACTCATCCATAATATATTCTCCTTCACTATTTACAACAGTCTATCAATGCTGAGATAACTTTTCGATTCCATGACTGTAGACTTCGAGTGGTTTTGAGGTGAAGAACTCGTCGAGCCATGGTAGGAGCACCTTTTGCAGCCGGCATAGCTTAGCTTGAAGTTTGTTCGATAGAGAGCAGGAAAAACTGAGGGTGCAAGATCAGTTGAATAAGGTGAGTGCAGAATGACCTCCCAACCCAACTCTAGTATAAGGTTTTTGGTCAGTCTAGCAGAATGGGTGCGGGCGTTATCGTGGAGTAGCATCACTTTTTGCAGTCTGCCTGGTTGTTGTCCTCGAATTGCATCCACAAGATGTCTCAGTTACTGACAATAAATATCATCAGTGATGGTTACATCTCGGGGAAGCAATCTGTACTACACCACACCATCACTGTTCAACTAGATGCATAATATTATGGATGCATGCAGGCTTTTATATGGGGAGTTGCTGCTTTGTTTGGGGGCAACCATTCTTTTCTTTTCCTTATGATCTTAGGATAAAGACACCATTTCTTGTCACCTATAAGGCTATAACGATACAAGTTAGGAATGGTCAACGTTGCTTTCAAGCAAACTGATCACTAACAATGAGAAAAGCACATACATCCACCTGCTGATTTATGTAATTTCGGCTTAGAGCATGTGGTACCTTTTTTCAACCTTCTCCATGTCATGCAAATGTCGCACGATGGTAGAATGATCACAGTTAATAGCATTTGCCAGTTCTCGAGTTTGCTGACATTGATTATTGTGGGTTAATGTGTTTAAACAATCTTTATGAAACTTCGACTGTCTTCCTGAATGTACTGAATCACTAATGTCAAAATGATCCTTCTTAAAATGAGAAAACTGCATTCTTGCCATGATCTGTCTCATGGAATTATCCCCCTCCCACATGTGGCGTGAATGTTTCTGACTGCCTCCGTAGCTGTCATTCCTATTGAACTGTAATAGAAGAATACATCAGAAATATTTAGATTTCTCCACTAGGCACTCCATTTTCTAGTGTCCAAACCTCCACTCATTATCTGTATATAACAAAATGACAATATGTGAACTCATATAGCAACAGTAAATTTCAAAGTAAAAAATGACAACTCCTAGCATCCACAATATCAACTAAAATCTTATTTTTAGACAAAGCTTTGGCTGCATCATACATAGCTTGAGACTTGGTTGTCTCTGAATACATCCTTTTACCTTGCTGTCAGATGCTGTCGACGATGGCAATTCATTTACTGTCCAGTTGTTACCTTTAGAATTATTAAGTTTTGCTTCTTTGTCTAGTAATCTACCCTTTAAGAAATTCGGTTCCAATTCCTCACTTGAGAAGGTATTCAGAGCAGTAACAACTACTTCGGATTCTGGTGGAATTGTTTGTAAGAAACCGCATACTATATCAGTTCCTCCAATATTATCATCCGATCTTTCAAATTACCCATTAACTTACGAAACTCCAAAAAATTAATTTCAAGAGTTATTGTCATTTGCATTAAACTTTAAAGGTCGTTCTTAATAAAAGCCACACCTTTCAGCTCAAATGTTTGAATTAATGTATTTCTCATTTTTGGTGTAGGCCTACTCCAAGCAACTTTGTGAAATTCTTTGGATTACTTGAGACTTACACTTCTTATCGGTTTTGCCATTCAGCTGTCTCAGCCATGTCCATGTATCTCTTTCAGACAAAACTCACTTCCAGCTCACATAGAAGTATTTCAGTCCTAAATTTTCAGTTGCTAAAGTTCTTCCCATTAAATAACAGTATCTTGTATTCCTCCTCCTCTTGAGCCATGACTCTAAATTAGGTACTGGATTAATTTTTTCCACCTTTATTTGTTGTACTGTAACACCTGGCACCTGGGTCCATGACCAGTTGCTAAGAAAATAACAGTTATTTAGGATAAGTAATTTCAACTCGTTACTTCACACAATTTACAATTACAACCACGGGACAACAATGAAGACAAAATACAAACAGAGCGAAGAAACACAGAAAAAACACATAAAAAAGACAAAGAGAAAATAACTCAAAGGATTATTATTACATTATCATCATTTCAACACACTTTGTATTAGATAGGAAACTCCATGTCCAAACAATGAACAATGGCACCATTTAACCAAGATACAGAACAGCCTACCACCACAAGTATAAAACATAGCCTTGATTTTAGAAATCTGAAATCATTAACTGATCATTGCTCTGAATTGTGTGAATTTTTGGTCCATATGTGTACAGTGAAATATCAAACAAGCTGCAGTGCATGAATGATTTTTATAAAATTAATAATCACTGTGAATGAGACCTTTATACAATGTGTAGCTATCTCCATACTGTTGTCTTTGTCCATGTTTGTACTGTATTGTAACACTCTTTTGGTCTCCTTCAACTATTATTTATGCTACTTGTCAACTCAGATTATACAACCTGGGTCCAGCAAAAATTGTCATTTTAACAGCCCTGGACATCTGCTGCCATTTAGGTTACGGAATCTTCTTCTTGATACAGTTATGAAGTGTAGTGGCATGACCGAGAGGGAATTTGTTCTCGCTTGATATGGCTAATCACTATATGACATTGTTTGTCGTCTATCTTGATATATACACTCCTGGAAATTGAAATAAAAACACCGTGAATTCATTGTCCCAGGAAGGGGAAACTTTATTGACACATTCCTGGGGTCAGGTACATCACATGATCACACTGACAGAACCACAGGCACATACACACAGGCAACAGAGCATGCACAAGTCGGCACTAGTACAGAGTATATCCACCTTTCGCAGCAATGCAGGCTGCTATTCTCCCATGGAGACAATCGTAGAGATGCTGGATGTAGTCCTGTGGAACGGCTTGCCATTCCATTTCCACCTGGCGCCTCAGTTGGACCAGCGTTCGTGCTGGACATGTAACCACGTGAGACGACACTTCATCCAGTCCCAAACATGCTCAATGGCGGACAGATCCGGAGATCTTGCTGGCCAGGGTAGTTGACTTACACCTTCTAGAGCACATTGGGTGGCACGGGATACATGCGGACGTGCTTTGTCCTGTTGGAACAGCAAGTTCCCTTGCCGGTCTAGGAATGGTAGATCGATGGGTTCTATGACGGTTTGGATGTACCGTGCACTATTCAGTGTCACCTCGACGATCACCAGGGGTGTACGGCCAGTGTAAGAGATCGCTCCCCACACCATGATGCCGGGTGTTGGCCCTGTGTGCCTCGGTCGTATGCAGTCCTGATTGTGGCACTCACCTGCATAGCGCCAAACATGCATACGACCATCATTGGCACCAAGGCAGAAGCGAC
This sequence comes from Schistocerca gregaria, assembly GCF_023897955.1. Lineage (NCBI taxonomy): Eukaryota > Metazoa > Arthropoda > Insecta > Orthoptera > Acrididae > Schistocerca > Schistocerca gregaria. Next base: position 43,542,010 of record NC_064927.1, read on the forward strand.
TCTCATCGCTGAAGACGACACGTCTCCATTCGTCCCTCCATTCACGCCTGTCGCTACACTACTGGAGGCAATATGCACGATGTTGGTGCGTGTCCGGAGCAAGTGTGGTTGGTCTGACACATTGGTGTCAATGTGTTCTTTTTTCCATTTCCAGGAGTGTATATAAGGCTGTAAAAATGAATTTTACTGCAGATGTTTTCCCCAGTATTCAGTAAATCAGTATCGCCTGGCGTAATGGTGTACATTAGAGGTGACAAGAAAATAACATAACTGATAGAAATAACTGGTTATTGAGATGTAGCAGTTACTGTGATAAGGGCTCATCTGATACTAGCAGTTACTTAAATAACAGTGCTTTGCGTCACCTGTTTACAGAAGATCATACTATGCTTTCACGTCAACTAATCTGAGATCTGGCTATGATAGAGAGCGATATGCCATCTGGAAGATGTTCTACATGTCATGGAAATAACAGAGACTACGCGCCATCTATTGATACAACTATGTGTTACTTTGTGCGCTCTCGCTACTTTCAGCACAAAAATTAAATAAAGTTAATGTCAGAATGGTTGCTGATAGGAGCAAACTTAAAGGCATTGTACATGTACTAGAGTTCCCTTGCGTCATTAGTTTGGGCAGTTAGTACAAATAAAGCAATTGGAGCGACAATGGAAATAACTGTCAGAGGTTGTTATTTTTCTCTAGCTGTTATTATTCTCTTTAAGTTTCATTCTCTGACACTTAACAGGCTACCACTACAGGTAAGCCAGTGACATTTCCGGAGAGAATATTTACTGGAGTGAGCAAAATATTTTTGTACCGCTATGGAAATAACTATCTAGAACCCCCAGTGTCCAGCAGTTGACAACTAATGGGATTCTGTTCTTTCCATTTCTTGTAGTTCCTGTAACAGTTGACCTTCTATCTGGCCTTTGGTTGTGTTAGAGGGTATTGTTAATGGTTTTTAGAGTTTTACACATATTGAAATATTTGAGCATTGTACATGATCTAAAAATGGAAAATAGTGGAGTACCTTCTCAAAGAACACCATAGCCCCAATGCCTAGCGGCGCCATTATGATGAAAAAACGCTGGTGCTGTATGTAATTAGTGTATCTTATCAACTTGAGTACAAAAAAAAAACTTGTCTAATTTCATAAAACTTGTCTATGTGGCTTTACTAAGAAAAATGAGCTTTCTCAATTTGTACATATACACTGCAAATAGACTTTTTTTTATTTAATTAATTATTGGCGACTGATTTTGAATCATTTTCCACATAGTATTGAGCACATCAGTTTTATACAGGGAAATTGTACAATGGAATATTTACACTTCACATACAAGTATGGAAAATTAACCATTTGATCGCAGCATAGATGGAATGAATACAGGTATGCTTACAACAATAGTCAGATCAGGTACTTTGTCAGGAGCATTCAAATAAAAATATAGATTTACTTATATTAGGGTCTACTTGTACTTGGGTATTCTACATGAAATTTTTTGAATAATATATGCTCTTTCTGTTTTGAAAGAGGCCAAGGGTGTTCACACACACACACACACACACACACACACACACACACACACACACACACACACACACACACACACACACACCAACATTGCATGATGGGAGTGGCAACTGGGTGGGGGTATGGAGGATACTGGGGCAGGGAGGGAGGGTGAAAGTGATGTAAAGTGCTGCAGGCTAGACCACGGGTTTGGGAGAGGTGGGGAGGGGGGGCAGAAGTAGCAGAAACAGAGGGAAATAAAAAGACTGGGAGTGGTGGTGGAATAATGGCTGCATAGTGCTGGAACGGGTGCAGGGAAGGTGTGGGATGGATGAGAACAGTGACTAATGAAGGTTGAGACCAGGAGGGTTATGGGAATATTGGATGTATTGCAAGGAAAGTTCCCACCTGCACAATTCAGAAAAGCTGGTGTTGGCGGGAAGGATCTATACAGCACACACTGTGAAGCAGTCATTGAAATATCATGTTTGGCAGCATGTTCAGCAACAGGGTGGTCCATTTGTTTCTTGGTTGCAGTTTGTTGGTGGCCATTTGTGTGGACAGACAGCTTGTTGGTTCTCATTCCTACATAGAATGCAGCACAGTGGTAGCAACTTAGCTTGTAAATCACATGACTATTTTCACAGGTAGGCCTGCCTTTGATGGGATTAGTGGTGATGGTGCCTGAACTGGAGTAGGTGGTGGCAGGAGAATGTATGGATGTAGGTGTGTTACAGAGGTATGAGCCATGAGGTAAGGGATTGGGAGCAGGGGTTGTGTAAGAATGAGTACATTATGTACGTTTGGTGGATGACAGAATACCATGTGAGGCATGGGAAGGATAGTGGTCTGGATACTTCTCATTTCAGGCCACGACAAGAGGTAATCGAAACCCTTGCAGAGAGTGTAATTCAGTTTCTCCGGTCCTGAGTGGTGCTGAGTTATGAGGGGCATGGTCGTCTGTGGTCAGACAGTGGGATTTTGGGAGGTGGTGGGAGACTGAATAGATAAGGCACGCAAGATTTGTTTTTATACAAGGTTGGGAGGATAATTATGGTCAGTGAAGCCTTTAGTTAGATATTTAGATTGGGGCTGCTCATCACTACAGATGCGGTGACCAAGTGGGGATAGGCTATATGGAAGGGACTTCTTGGTATGGAGTGGATGGCAATTGTTGAAGTGGAGGTATTGCTGGTGGTTAGTAGGTTTGATATGGACGGAGGTACTGATGTAACCACATTTGAGGTGGAGGTCAACATCTAGGAAGGTAGATTGTTGGGTTGAGTAGGACCTTTTGAAGCAAATGGAGGAGAAGTAGTTGAAGTTCTGGAGGAATGTGGATAGGGTATCCTAATCCTCACTCCAGATAGCAAAGATGTAATCATTGAATCTGAACCAGGAGTGGGGTTTAGGATTCTCTGTTTTTAGGAAGGGTTCGTTTATATGGCCCATTAATAGGTTGGCATTAGATGGTGCTATGAAGGTGCCCATAGCCATACCCTGGATTTGTTTGTGGGTAATGCCTTCAAAGCAGAAGAAATTGTGTGTGAGGATAAACTTGTCATGGTGACTAGGTTGTTGGTTTGGAATCTGTCAATCTTTGGGAAAGGGAGTGTTCAATAGCAGGAAGGCCATGGGCATTAGGGATATTAGTGTACAGGGAGGTGGCACCAATAGTGACAACCATGGCACTTTGTGGTAAAGAGTCAGGAACTGTGGAGAGTCAGTGAAGGAAATTGTTCAAATGCCTCTGAGCACTACGGGATGGCTACAGGACAAATGTAAGGATGTGGAGGCTTATCTCACTTGGGGGAAGATAGATACTGCCTACAGGAAAATTAAAGAGACCTTTGAAGAAAATAGAACCACTTGTATGAATATCAAGAGCTCAGATGGAAACCCAGTTCTAAGCAAAGAAGGAAAGGCAGAAAGGTGGAAGGAGTATATAGAGGGTCTATACAACGGCGATGTACTTGAGGACAATATTATGGAAATGGAAGAGGATGTAGATGAAGATGAAATCGGAGATAAGATACTGCGTGAAGAGTTTGACAGAGCACTGAAAGACCTGAGTCGAAACAAGGCCCCAGGAGTAGACAACATTCCATTAGAACTACTGACGGCCTTGGGAGAGCCAGTCATGACAAAACTCTACCAGCTGGTAAGCAAGATGTATGAGACAGGCGAAATACCCCCAGACTAAAAGAAGAATACAATAATTAAAATCCCAAAGAAAGCTGGTGCTGACAGATGTGAAAATTACCTAACCATCAGTTTAATAAGTCACAGCTGCAAAATACTAACGCACATTCTTTACAGACGAATGGAAAAACTAGTAGAAGCTGACTTCAGGGATGGTCAGTTTGGATTCTGTAGAAATGTTGGAACATGTGAGGCAATACTAACCTTATGACTTATCTTAGAAGAAAGATTAAGAAAAGGCAAACCTACGTTTCTAGCATTTGTAGACTTGGAGAAAGCTTTTGACAATGTTGACTGGAATACTCTCTTTCAAATTCTGAAGGTAGGAGGGGTAAAATACAGGGAGCGAGAGGCTATTTACAAATTGTACAGAGATGGCAGTCATAAGAGTCGAGGGGCATGAAAGGGAAGCAGTGGTTGGGAAAGTAGTGAGACAGGGTTCTAGCCTTTCCCCGATGTTATTTAATCTGTATATTGAGCAAGCAGTAAGGGAAACAAAAGAAAAATTCGGAGTAGGTATTAAAATTCATGGAGAAGAAGTAAAAACTTTGAGGTTCGCCGATGACATTGTAATTCTGTCAGAGACAGCAAAGGACCTGGAAGAGCAGTTGAACGGAATGGACAGTGTCTTGAAAGGAGGATATAAGATGAACACCAACAAAAGCAAAACGAGGATAATGGAATGTAGTCAAATTAAATTGGGTGATGCTGAGGGAATTAGATTAGGAAATGAGACGCTTAAAGTAGTAAAGGAGTTTTGCTATTTAGGAAGTAAAATAACAGATGATGTTCGAAGTAGAGAGGATATAAAATGTAGACTGGCAATGGCAAGGTAACCATTTCTGAAGACGAGAAATTTGTTAACATCGAGTATAGATTTATGTATCAGGAAACCGTTTCTGAAAGTATGGAGTGTAGCCATGTATGGAAGTGAAACATGTACGATAAATAGTTTGGACAAGAATAGAATACAAGCTTTCGAAATGTGGTGCTACAGAAGAATGCTGAAAATAAGGTGGATAGATCACGTAACTAATGAGGAGGTATTGAATAGAATTGGGGAGAAGAGCAATTTGTAGCACAACTTGACTAGAAGAAGGGATCCGTTGGTAGGACATGTTTTGAGGCATCAAGGGATCACAAATTTAGCATTGGAGGGCAGCGTGGAGGGTAAAAATCGTAGAGGGAGACCAAGAGGTGAATACACTAAGCAGATTCAGAAGGATGTAGGTTTCAGTAGGATCTGGGAGATGAAGAAGCTTGCACAGGACAGAGTAGCATGGAGAGCTGCAGCAAACCAATCTCAGGACTGAAGACCACAACAACAACAACAACAACAAAACATTTTTCGCAAGCTCGGAACCTTCTGGTCCATCAGAAACTATCACATTCATTTTTCCATAAATACAGTCTACAAATCTCACAAAATTTAACAAGACAACCCTCTGGACCTTACAAAAGTAAGAGAAAGAATGAATAAGTAGTTGTTCCTTCTCTTTCAACAACATTCAAATATTCACAAATAATGTTTGACGTCGCACTGAGATGGGGCGTTTGTTCCTTGAGCTGGACATGTAACTCCTTACAAATCGAAGGCCTCAGACACGGCCAACCGATTCGGCTCAAATTTGGCAGGTCGCTTGTGTACAACCTAAAACGGAGGAATCTAAGATATTTTAGGTCAACACCGCCGCGTTATTGAAAAAATCATACCTAAAAGTTATGAAGAGCAATCGACTCAAAATTGGTGGGATCGATAGATAATTGTAAATAGAGCATTTTTCAGTATCAGCTATGGTATCCGAAAACGCATACTATTCCAGAAACCGAGGAAAGAAAGTTTTACAACTGTCGCTTCTGTTCCAACTTTTTAAACGGTTTTTGCCGACAGCACTGATAGCGCAACAGCCAAGGTAACTGGCTGGGAATCTGAGAACCCGGGTTCGAATCGCGAGGAAACCCAGTGGATGTTATTATTTTCGTTTGTATTTTTCCATATCTCACTTCATAGGAATAGGAGGTTTAATAAGGTAAATCTATAAGGAACGATAAAAATAAGGTAGGCAAATAAATTTCTGAAACTTCTTGGGGTAGTAAACAACTAAAATGTTACTCCAGGTCACTTTAGAATGGCTCTTCCAGTCACTGTTACTTGTCCTCATTTTTCGTCGAACAACTAGATGGGTGGTAATTGTCACATAAAAATTTGAAACAAATATACTCACGGCACCAAGAACATCTAATGAATGCAATCTTTCGAAAGCTACACTGTTCCTTCCCAAGAGTAGGCGGAAAACAAACTTGGTTTACATTTAAAAATGTCTTTTTCGGGAATTAATTTTGATGCGTACCACGCATACGATATCATTGCGTGAAAAATCGATGCTGAAAGTTGGTTATGAATTATGTTGTAAATAGTTATTGTATCCGTGCGGTTGTCCAATTCCCGCTGTGTTTCCAGAAGCACACTGCAATCCTGAAGCCTGGAAATAAAGTTTTTAACCTGGCGATAGAAATCAACATCACACGGCTGGTACACAGGTGTACAATTGGGCGGTATTACTTTTACCGTGCACGTCGGCTGACCCTCGCCATTTATAATCATTGTGTCATATAATATAGCATTACTTTGTCCACTCCAGGAATCCACTACTAGAAAAAACTTGCTATCGGGAACGTATGGTCTTAAAACATTCTCAAGAAATGTTCTGTAAATCGCATTCGTCAGTTTGGAGAAGGTAATGTAAACATTTTTCAACGAGTCGGTTAAACGGTTGACCTCTTCTATAACCTGAGGACCAAATGTAACATTCGTTTCTTGTAAACATAGGAAAACCTTACGTGACAGTTTTCCAGAGGCTGTAGCGGCATGTTGCGCCGTGTACGAACGTGTTAGTAGGTTTTTACTGCCAACTGCGACAAGGATTCGTTTTTCTCCCTTATGCGATAACGTGCGTCGAATGTTCACCCAATACTCGCATCCTGTATGACCGGTGTTGATCACGTAATCACTATTAAAACCGGTCATAAGTGACGCCGTTTGCCTGTTGAAAAGAGCTCCCACTTTCTGTATATCTTCTATATCTTGTACCTCCTTATGAGAGACGTATTTAGTGACTCGCCGTTGACGAATTTTATACCCCGATCTGAAATTTTTTGCCCAAGATAATGATGCAGCAGACGTAGAATCCTTGTTGGCCGTATATTGAAGCGCTGCACCTGCAGCCCACTCCTGAAGTATTCTCGCTGTTACATTCTCGTTACGTCAACAAGATTCGACAATTCGGTCGTATGTCCACATATTTATCGCCTGGTATTTGTCGTATCTTGTCCCTCCTTTAACGATATCACTTTCCCACAATTTCAAGTCCTTCTTCTGTTCCAGGGCTGTTGTTGCTCCATTCTTTTGCAGTGTTTGTAAGTTCAAATTTGGACGATTCCTGGCTAGCGCTACCGCCTTAACTTTTACTTCAAGGGGTATAGAGCTGTAGTTAAGTCGTTTAGTAACCGGTTCGTGATACTCATCGGGAACGGATGAAGCACATATTCCCAGTGACGTGGAGATTTCTGAAATGTTATGACAATTTAGCGATTCACTAGTCGGGATATCTTCCACTGAATCACCTTCTGCTTCGTCTTCATGGTATAGTACCTCAGTATCAAGAAAAGTTATTTCGTTCGTCACCACAAAAATCTCTCGACCATAGCCGTTCCTATCAACCTGGAACGCTGAGAAACAGACCTGGCTGCTTCCAGTAGTGCGTTGATAATGCATCTGTATTTGGCAAACCAAAACACAGCGACGGTAACTTCCCGCTTGCCATCGTCTGTGACAGGCTCCCAACTATATATTACAACGCTAGTCGAAGGGTGTACATCCTCCGTTACTCAGATTATGCACCTGAAAGATATGACAACAAATAATAACTAGTTACTACGGCATAAACAGACGAGCTAATTTCTACAAACTACATACAGCACTCGTCATATGTTACTTACAGAATAACACTGTATTCATTCACGAAACTTATTTCATTCGGCACATTAATGATGGAAAAATCACTACTGTATCCGCCAGGATCGCGGCAGCCAAATGACGGAAAACAACTCTTTCCGATTTACGTCTATAAGGCTCGTGCTGGACACCTTCTCTCTTCCAGATTCACAACTATGATATGACGAACAGGCAACCGGGACAACATAACTCTCCCCGCGTGCATTCTGTCCCGTGCCTCGCTGTAAACAAGCGTCGCGCGGTTGGCTGTCTGTGATCCCTCGTGAGGAATTGGAAGCACTCTTACAAGGGGAGGCCGCCAACTGTGAAATTCAGATTCAATTCATACTGCGCATAATAAAAGCTCACGGCCAGAGGTGCTATGTGGGAAAGCACCAAGATGTACTTCTCAGCCGTTGTCGAGAAAATCGACAGTTAAAAGGAACCGTTGCGGTGAAATACTCACTACGATTAATAGTTTTCTACAGCGTCGTCACGCAGCGGTAAGCTCTCGGATTCGGGTTCGTAATTCCGAAGTGCGCCGGATCGAATCTCGCGCCATGCAACCATTTTTTTTTTTAGTATTTGTTTTTTGTAATTCAAATGTGTGTACATACACACAATATATATATATATAATTCCCAGCAATCAGTTGCAACAATTATGCATATAATAAGTTGTTGAAAGTCGTTTGTCGTGGAAAAACTGGCAACTTCGAACATCATTATGTTTTCCGCAAACAAAGTTGTATTTCATTAATGTTATTAATTGTCTTCATAATGTTAACCAAGTGTAGTTAACGGAAGACGTAGAAACGATATTCCGAAACGAATACGTATAGCGTAAATCAAACGGTCGAATTAGAATAGAAACCCCACGTACACAAATTTGCTGTGGCAGGTATGAAATATAAACTCCGTTACTCACTCGTTACACTCGAAGGACAGATGTTGAATGGACCGAAACGAGCCGCCGCATAACAGCGTAGTTGCCTGCCAACTTCGAAAGAAGGTAGGTGCGGTCCCTAGCGCAACTTATAACATCGTCGAAAATCAGTGCGGACGTGAGAGCTTTGGTACACCCTGTTAAACAAACGGAAAAATGGAGGCGGTACAATTGGAGAGCGATCCGCCTTCACCAACATGTGTAAGCAATTCATATATGAATTACAAAGCACTAATAATAAAAAATGTAGCATGGCGCGAGATTCTTTTTTTTATTTTTCCGCCTCTCCCGACACGCTTCATATACCCTGCGCTGCTTGTGCTGCTAGTTAGTTGGTTAGGCGTTCCATAGATTTTTTTATTTTGTTTATTTTTTTATTTAATTTTTGTTCATTGTATCTGCTCGGGGCGGACGTCGCAAGACACCCGTTTCAGTTCGTCGTTGATCCATTAACTCAGTTTTTTTATTACAGACGGCAGCTAACACACTGACCGAACACGCTAAGCTACCGTGCCGGCTGTTCGATCCGGCCACCTTCGGATTACGAACCCGAGCGTTTACCGTTGCGCCACGACGCTGTAGAAAACTATCAATCGTAGAGAGTATTTCACCGCAATGGTTTCTTTTAACTGTCGATTTTCTCGACAACGGCTGAGAAGTGCATCTTGGTGCTTTGCCACATTACACCTCGGGCCATGAGCTTTTATTATGCGCAGTAGGGATCGAATCTGAATTTCACAATTGGCGGCCTCCCCTTGTTAGTCGTAGTTGTGGTCATGTGACAAGGCTTAAAAGTTTAATACTTTACTAACCAACGGCGTTGGGGTAATTAGTTTGCCTACCTTATTATTATCATTCTTTATTAATTTACTTACCTTATTAACCATCCTATCCCTATCAATTGACATACGGAAAAATACAAACGAAAATAATAACATCCACTAGGGTTCTCCGATTCCCAGCCAGTTAGTTACCTTAGCTGTTCCGCTATCGCCGCTGTCGGCGAAAAGCGTTTACCATGTAGGTACATGAGCGACAATTGTAAAAGTTTCTTTCCTCGATTTTTGGAAAAGTTTGCGTTTGCGGACCCCATACCTGATGATGAAAAATGCATTATTTACAATTATCTATCGATCGCTCTAATACTGAGTCCGTTGCTCGTCAAAACCTTTAGGGTTGATTTTCTCAAAATTGCAGGGGTGTTGACCCAAAATATCTTGGAGTATTTCATTTTAGGTTCTACACAAGCAACCTGCCAAATTTGAGCCGAATCGGTTGGCTGTGTCTGAAGCCTTCCCCTTGTTAGCCAGGATCGGCGACTACCTGCACGTGCCTATCATCCGTCCCATACATGTCCGTTCTGCACACACATAATTGTGGTGCAGTAGATACATTCTACTTTACCACACTCGTCTCTAAAATAACCCGTGTTCAAGACGGTGGAAATACGAGGGTCTCTAGGATTTACCCCGAAATTCTCGAGACACTACAATGCCTTCCAGAATGCTGGAAGTTAGCAAAGTATAATTATTAAATTGTCATTACTTCAACACCCCCATCAATTTAATACTTTCCTTAATTACCAGTAAAATTCACTATCCCCAGCTTTTGACATATTTTACCAAAAGCAACTAGGACTGGACATTTCAGTAAACTGCCATTTGTTCCTCAGAGCTAATGTATTGAACATTTAGATGGCCTCGCCCTGTATAAAGACCAACAGCCGTTCTATCACATTTCGTTGTCTCTGATGAACCCTCACCGTCGATGACAACATACTGCGTACTATTATTCAAGAAGTTTTCGAGCCATTCACATATCTGTGAAGTTATTCGATATGCTCGTAGTTTCTTTAACAATCTGCAATGGGGCACGATGTCAAATTCTTTCCGGAAATCTAGAAATATGGAATCTGCCTTTTGCCCTTCATACATAGTTCTCAGTATGTCACGTGAGGAAAGGGCAAGCTGAGTTTCGCACTTACGATGCTTCCTAAAGCCATGTTGATTCGTCGACGTAAGTTGCTTAGCGTCAAGTAAGTCTATTATAATCGAACTGAGAATGTGTTCAGGGAGTCTGCAGCAATCAGAAGTTTTGGATATTGGTCTCTAATTTTACGGGTCCGTTTCTTTACCTCTCTATATACTGGAGTCATCTGCGCTTTTTTTCCAGTCGCTTGAAACTTTGCGCTGGGCGAGGGATTTACGACAAATGCAGGTAAGGGACCAATGACGTATAACACTCCTTGTAAAATCCAAAACCTATAACAATATTAATATACAGAAAAAACGCTGCGATCTTATGCACCATCCTAATAGCTTGCGATCTCAGAATTTGCGGCGTGAGGCACCGTCACACGTCGCGAGGGCCAGGGAAGACCACCCTCCCTTGGAAAAAGCACTTGCATTAACGTGCCTGTATACTAGACTTGCAGTCATTACGACACTCGCTTTCTAAGTGGCGCACACATTCCGCCAGTATCAGGGTTATCGCCTGCTAGTTAGACAGCAAGCTATACACGCCAGCTCCTATCTACACTCCTGGAAATAGAAATAAGAACACCGTGAATTCATTGTCCCAGGAAGGGGAAACTTTATTGACACATTCCTGGGGTCAGATACATCACATGATCACACTGACAGAACCACAGGCACATACACACAGGCAACAGAGCATGCACAATGTCGGCACTAGTACAGTGTATATCCACCTCTCGCAGCAATGCAGGCTGCTATTCTCCCATGGAGACGATCGTAGAGATGCTGGATGTAGTCCTGTGGAACGGCTTGCCATGCCATTTCCACCTGGCGCCTCAGTTGGACCAGCGTTCGTGCTGGACGTGCAACCACGTGAGACGACGCTTCATCCAGTCCCAAACATGCTCAATGGGGGACAGATCCGGAGATCTTGCTGGCCAGGGTAGTTGACTTACACCTTCTAGAGCACGTTGAATGGCACGGGATACATGCGGACGTGCAATGTCCTGTTGGAACAGCAAGTTCCCTCGCCGATCTAGGAATGGTAGAATGATGGGTTCGATGACGGTTTGGATGTACCTTGCAATATTCAGTGTCCCCTCGACGATCAGAGGGTGTACGGCCAGTGTATGAGATCGCTCCCCACACCATGATGCCGGGTGTTGGCCCTGTGTGCCTCGGTCGTATGCAGTCCTGATTGTGGCGCTCACCTCCACGGCGCCAAACACGCATACGACCATCATTGGCACCAAGGCAGAAGCGACTCTCATCGCTGAAGACGACACTTCTCCATTCGTCCCTCCATTCACGCCTGTCGCGACACCACTGGAGGCGGGCTGCACAATGTTGGGGCGTGAGCGGAAGACTGCCTAACGGTGTGCGGGACCGTAGCCCAGCTTCATGGAGACGGTTGCGAATGGTCCTCGCTCGCCGATACCCCAGGAGCAACAGTGTCCCTAATTTGCTGGGAAGTGGCGGTGCGGTCCCCTACGGCACTGCGTAGGATCCTACGGTCTTGGCGTGCATCCGTGCGTCGCTGCGGTCCGGTCCCAGGTCGACGGGCACGTGCACCTTCCGCCGACCACTGGCGACAACATCGATGTACTGTGGAGACCTCACGAACCACGTGTTGAGCAATTCGGCGGTACGTCCACCCGGCCTCCCGCATGCCCACTATACGCCCTCGCTCAAAGTCCGTCAACTGCACATACGGTTCACGTCCACGCTGTCGCGGCATGCTACCAGTGCTAAAGACTGCGGTGGAGCTCCGTATGCCACGGCAAACTGGCTGACACTGACGGCGGCGGTGCACAAATGCTGCGCAGCTAGCGCCATTCGACGGCCAACACCGCGGTTCCTGGTGTGTCCGCTGTGCCGTGCGTGTGATCATTGCTTGTACAGCCCTCTCGCAGTGTCCGGAGCAAGTATGGTGGGTCTGACACACCGGTGTCAATGTGTTCTTTTTTTCATTTCCAGGAGTGTAGTTTAGGCGACAGGACTTCATAAACACTGACTGCGTGGAAAACTACCATATCATGCAAGACGTTTAAATCTATTACTTAGTTGCTACTTATTCTATTCGCAACATTTTTTGCAGACAATATCTACATTTGTACCTACAATATATCATTCTACAACTCATCTCAGTATTTGACATGTCTCCTGAACCATGAGTGAAAAACGTTCAGATTATGCATGACATTTTAATTTATCACTTATTAGAAACCAACTCTAGTCGCAAACATCATTCATATATGGCGCTCAACGTACCTACAAAAATATATAATTTTATAACAAATAGTTCAAAAGATATGACGTCATAAACAGTGAGATGCGCGAGAAACTGTCAGATGATCTGTGACGTTTTAATTTATTACTTCTTTACTGCCAACTGTGTTCACAACGCATTTCGCAGATAGTGGCCACGTATACTGCTGGATCTACCTGGAAAATTATCTCATTGTACAACACATATTTCAGGATATACGACGTCATAAACATTTAGCTATATGAAAACACAACAGCAGGGTGAAAATTCGCTAGGCATACAGGTGAAATATGTATACAAATATGATCGAAATTTGTCTGAAATTAGGTGACGTGTACGTATACGAGCAAACTAGCGGTAAAATGCTCATCCTAATCCTTGAAACGACTTCAGTCATATTTGGCACACATATTTGTCCCTGTCTAGAATGAAGAGCTAAAATCCACCAGCTTCCTGCTGGGGTGAGCGTGATAGCGTGGAGAGAGACGAGGGGAGGAGGAGGAGGAGGAGGACATGGACAGCAGAAGAGAGGAAATGGACCGAGAGAGGGGAGAGGACGAGATGGCAAGAGAGAGAGGGGAGATGTGGAGGCCGTGGATAAAGGAGGGACGGGAGAGAAGAGTGGATAAAGAGAGAGAGAGAGGATGGCTAGAGAAAGGGGGGGAAGGAGGTGGACAGAGTGAAGCGGGAGGAAGAGATGGAATAACAGAAGACTAGAAAAATAAATACCTGCTCAATGCCTGGTTTCTCTTCTAGTTAGAGTACTTAATTTTTTGCTCATTCAGGCTTCGAAAATTAATAGACAGTGAAGCTACATCAGGCAGTGACAAGCGGCAGCACATCGAGACGAACTAAGCTCGTGTGACAGACAGGGGTGCCGCGAGGCATTCCACGCTGATACGACTCTGTATCGTACTGAATGGAGGGTGGTGATCCGCCACACAGAATACCAAAATATCACAAGAGTAGCGACTATGTTAAGGTATGGTCGCAGAGACCGACACTAGCGCTCCAAATGGCCTGGCGGTGAACTTTGAATTCGGGGAAATATGACGTGATAATCTGTATTCTTGCTCTGCAAAATGCGAGTACTATATGATAATATTTTTCATTTATATGAGTGGGTCTGGTGCCAAAGTGCATTTATTTTAAAACCCAATAATGCAATTTCTACCGTTTGGCTGTAATCGAGTTGAAATTATGTTCCCGATTAAGACATCTCTACCGCGAGACCGCTACGGTGGCAGGTTCGAATCCTGCCTCGGGCATGGATGTGTGTGATGGCCTTAGGTTGGTTAGGTTTAAGTAGTTTTAGGAGACTGGTGACCTCAGATGTTAAGTCCCATAGTGCTCACAGCCATTCAAACCACTTGAGGACCTCTCTATGTGTATTGCAGTCTTTGAATTGCATTGCAAATACGTTGCTCGTATTCTGTTTAATTTTTGCTGACATCCGTATTATAGGGTGAACTAAATGCTTCTGTATTTGTTTTTGTTGCATGCTAAGGGACGCTGGTTTTGTCTCGCGGTGTTCTGCAGACTCACGTATTTTTGTTACAGCTTAAGAACCTCGATTGAAATCCATTGTTAGTGTACTCTTCGTATCCTTTGTTATTTTTGTTCCCATTCGTTTTTCGTACTCCACCAAAATTTTCATTGACTTCTGCTAAAATGCACTATCTGCACTGCCTGTTAATAACGTGTGAAAACATTTGCTAGTTACTGAGACTACGAAACACACATCTACACCTACATCGACACTCTTCGAGCCATTGTGAAACGCATGGCATCCAGTGACGAGAAGCAACAGCACTCAATGCAGAATTAGATACAAGTTCCGCAACAGATGTAATAATGTGGAATAGCAATACTGTCGACACCCGCTAAGATGGAGTTCTTCATTAAAAGCGTGAAAGTACAGGACACGTATGTAAACAGATATAAAGTGTTGTGTTGGCAGAAGAGCCAACACCGTGTTACAAGAGGTGGGCGAAATGCACGCGTTGTAGCTCACGCAGGCTGGCGTGAGGAGGAAAGCACTATACTGACGTCAGATCTGGAACATGACAAGGAATTAGAATTCAGAAAGCGGACGTAATTATTTTGATACTTAACTTTAATCCATTAATGATGAACGTCGCTCTTGACGGTACATGATTCACAATATTATCTGTTCAGAATACATTCATATTAACTGAATATGGCGCCTTGCTAGGTCGTAGCAAATGACGTAGCTGAAGGCTATGCTAATTGTCGCCTCTGCAAATGAGAGCGTATGTAGACAGTGAACCATCGCTAGTAAAGTCGGCTGTACAACTGGGGCGAGTGCTAGGGAGTCTCTAGACTATACCTGCCGTGTGGCGGCGCTCGGTAAGCAATCACTGATAGTGGCGACACGCGGGTTCGACGTATACTACCGGACCGCGGCCGATTTAAAGGCTCCCACCTAGCAAGTGCGGTGTCTGGCGGTGACACCACATAAAGTATAATAAAAGCGGCGTTCTTAACAATTGTCTAAATCGCGTAGTTAACACACAGATTCGTAAGTGGTAACAAAAATCATAAATCTCAGAACATCATGTGAAGAAACCAACTTCTGTTTTATATGAACAACAACCAAATATGGAATCATTTACCCGACCCAGTATTACTGATGTCAACAGAGCTCAATCAGAATATGAGCAACATACTTACAACGTAACTCAAAGAGTGCAAAGCACACAATAAGGAATAAGAAGCACAATGATTTGAAACGAGCATCTGTTAAGTTCCGTTCACTACGGAACGAAAACAAACACAGAACCTAACGATCATCCAATAAGAAAGCGACATGATGCATTAATAAACTTGCAGCACTGCAAGTGGCCTGACAGCGAACCGAAGTCGTGTTACGTGTAGCCCCTACACGGGTTTCACCCCCTGTTGTGGCTGTCTCTGCACAGTTCGTAGCCAGTGTTTCTGGTGTCTGTTTAAAGCAACAGTCTGGAACGCTCTGTATCGACGCAAAGAGGATTATATACTGAGCATGGTGGCGCAGTGGTTACCACACTGGACTCTAGTTAGGGAGAACGACGGTTCAAACCCATTCCGCCATCCTGATTAAGGTTTTCCGTGATTTCCCCAAATCGCTTCAGGCAAATGCCGGGATGGTTCCTCTGAAAGGGCATAGCCACCTTTCTTCCCCATCCTTCCCTAATGTGAGGGACCGATGACCTTGGTGTTTGGTGCCCTCCAACAATTCAACCAACCAACAGTGGATTACATGTACCGAAATCCTGGCCAAAATTATTTTTGATAGTTTCAAACCTTTAAAGCACTCCCTTTCACTACTAGGTTAACTGTAGTTGTGAATACCCCTAAACTACTCCATTGCCGTCCATAGAGAGGTGCCTGGGATGAATCGGCATGCATTTGTTAGTTTGTGTGCCTGTCTTTCAGTTTGTACCATGCCACTTACCACAAGTTCTTAACCTTTTGTACTTGAAAATTTCAAAGTAGATTCGTGTGATACCCTTAATTTGCTGTAACGATTTTACTGGTGACGTGATGACAGGACTGCTTCTACTAGGGCACCGAATTGCTCGTCACGTGTATGATTGTTCCATATGTAGTTTGCCATACTTTTCTCGCAATTTTTAAATGCGCCTTCAAACTAATTATAGCTATGTACTGTGTTATATATGTGCGTATTGAGAAGTGTATGTTAGTGTGTGTAATCTAGGTTGGTTCTGCTACGTTGACTTGTCTAATGTTACCGATCACAGCAGGTGATTGTCCCAGGCCTGTCGCAAAGTTCTTTTCAATTGCACGTTGGTTTACTTTCTAACTTCTCGCAGTTCACAGCCTGATGCGATAGATGGTGCTGTATGCAACGCTAGATTGCAAGCAAAATCTATCGACGTAGGGGGGCAACACATCTGTACGCTTCACCGTGACGTAATCCAGCAAATTAGATGCCTTCCTATGAGTATGAAAGAGGGAACCTTGCCAGTTCACGACAGTCAGTTTTAGTCCCTGACGACGATGGTGGAGGGTATCATCGAAAGCGTGGAATTTTCTGAAAATTTGACGAGGCAAGTGAACCGAGAATCTTTCATGTACTTGCTACAATAGTTGACCAAACGTCCATTTTTGCCATTTTGGCCATAATTTCGGTAAATATGCTCCGGTGTGAGGCACAGTTCAGCACAGCAAGGGCAACATGCGATGTTGCTGTAATGTGTTGAAAGATAATGTCAGGAACATCTCGAAGAAGGGTCATAGCCACCGTCCTTAAGGCGCCAGAAATGTGATAGGTACAGTCCAAATTACCATCTGTGTGGACAAGACGCGATCATCTTATTTACCCAGTGGTACCCCATACCAACAATTCAGATGATGAGCCCATGAGAAGATGACGAAAGCAGTCTGGCAACGTTCGTCCTCCTCAGAGCTTGCATGCACGGATACGTCAAATGTGATGTTGTACACAGGACTGGGACTCGTCTGCAAAGACGACATAGTGCCACTTTGGTATGTCCAGTCTCCTTGTTGGGAGTTCCACTGTCGGCCGCCTCGGTCTGCTGTCGCGTCGATGTGGGCTTCGACAGCAGTTGTTGCTGGACGTCGCCGCACTGTCCGTGAGGGCGCTCTTCTGGCCACCAGTGAGCTCGCTGTGTTCCTAGACACAGGGGACCTGGTGTGTCTGTGTGCTCCTGCACAGCCAACCAAACAGCACGTCGAGCCTCTCAGGCGCTAGTCACGTAGGGCCATTAACAGCCTACGTGACGCTCGCGAACCGATAGGCACCGTATACACGTGACAGCGCGAGCAGCGTAACGACAAACTGCAGTCTCGGACTTTGGTAGGTGCTGGTAGACGTTTCCCCTTCGTACACAAGGTGTCACACAGTCTTCCCACAAACAAACAACACTCAAATGCGATTTCTGAACGACAAACCCGCTGTAAAATCTTTACTTACATACAGAGCATAGTGGCAGCTGTGGAAAATCAATGTCCACATCTACCCTATACCCTGCAAGCCGTGTAATATGATGTGGCAGATGGTGGAGTCCGTGCTGGATACAGTGGCCGATGCGCAGGGAAAAGTTACTGAGCGAGTTCATTTGTTTCTTTAGGCGGGGCCGACCTTGTCTGGTCACTTCCAGCCGGCTGGCGACACACTGCGATGGCAGAAGCGAGCCACACGCCCAGCGTTCTTCCTCAAACGATTTTACAGATACTATTCCGTAAAAAAAAAAAAAAAAAAAACAAAAAAAAAAAAAAACATTTTTCCCTACTTATAGCTTTATATGCCAGCTTCGTGTGACGTGCCCATCATTTCGTTAATGGTGACAGTTATTATGGTACTTCGATTTAAGTAAGACACTGCATGAAATATGAAAAAGTTTAAAATAGAAAATAGGGGTTGCTAAGATTTTGCGTTTGGTACACATTACATAATATGTTGCCGCGTATAAAATTCAGCTGAGATAATGAATTTTTCTTTATAGACTTTGGTGGAAGTCTCAGTCACCAATGACGGAAAAATTAACCTGATGTAGCGCACTCATCTGCAACCGTCCGAGCCAGCGAAAAAGCCAGAATGAGATATTCTCAACATTCCTCACATCTCAAACGGTTTGAGATATGGAAACAAGATTTTCGCAAATGACAGCACGCAAAGAGAAGAGTGCTTTGCCGTATGGTTAACATGCAAAACTTAATTATTGACCGCATTATACGATGAAACAATGTAATTATTAAGGGGCATCGATAGCTGGTGAAACGAGACATACTGTGGGATATAGTACAACGTAAGTGAAGACATTACAAGCTCATTTTTGTATCGGCGATGTGCTTTTTCATAAACGTTTCCTCCCTATTTTTCCTCAGTTTCTTACTTAAAAAACTTCATAACCACTGTCCATTTTCAATTTCTCGCGGCGTAATGAACAGTCGATTAAATTTTGGGCACGCAGGCGCGCAAATAAAATTTTCTCCACTGATATTTCGGCCGCGTATCGTCCTGCCATCCTCAGAGTGAGTCATAAGACTGACGACAAGATGCCAAGCGCGGCCTTAGATGCTCCACCGCGGCGGTACTGCGCATGCGAGTCAGAGATGTTGGTCGGCGGCAAAGAAATACGCTTATACATGCACCGCCTGTGGCGAAGGCGTACAGACATTCGATTCGCTTATCGATGTATGATCGGCGGCGGTGACACCGTGACGACTTCTCTGCAGTTCAATTACCCCAAGAGCCGGATTCCATGCTTTGTCCAAATTAAAACCATTATCTCTGTTAATTAAATTATTAGCTGCTCTAATCTCTATACCTTGAAGACAGATTCCCAAAAGGAAGACGTGGATGTTAAAATATTCACATCACTGTAATTCATGGAATGACCTGTACCAAGACAATGTTCGGCCACAGCTGACTTGTCTGGCTGTAATAAGCGTTTGTATCTTCGATGCTCTACACATCTCTCATGAACGGTGCGTGTTTGATCTCTGTACGATTTCTCACAATTTCCGCTATAAATCTGATACACACCCGCTTTACGAAGCTGTAAATCGTCCTTCACAGAGTATAGCTGCAGCAGTCTTCGTTGGGGGGGGGGGGGGGGGGTGAAAGACCACCACAACACAGAGTTTCTCAAGAATACACCCACATCGACAAAAAAGTACTAGATTTGAAAGAATTAATATCTTCTTCCTAGGTTTTACATTGAATGCTCTACAAATTTGTTGCGGGGAAAATACATTCGATTTAAAAATGCTCTTAAGGTATGTAAGCTCTTGTTGCAAATTGTCTTTATCGGAAATAGAGTGTGCCCTATGCACTAAGGTCTTAAGAACACCTACGGTCTGTGAAGGGTGATGGCAGCTACTGGCATGAACATATAGATTTGTATACGTTGGTTTCCGGTATACGGCGTGTCCTAATGTGCCATCAACTTTACGGCGAGCGACAACATCCAAAAATGGGAGGTAAACGTCTTTTTATATTTCCATAGTAAATTTGATACTAGAATGGATGGAATTCTAATGCTCAAGAAATCGATGTAATTCATTCGTCCCGTGCGGCGATACCACAAATGTGTCGTCCACGTACCTCCAGAAGACCGTTGGTTTAAAACTTGCTGAGTCCAGTGCCTTGTCCTCGAAGTCTTCCATGAATAAATTAGCTACCAGAGGGTAGAGGGGGCGTCCCATGACAACACCATCGATCTTGTATGAATGCATGGTTTCTCGGCGATATGAATTAATAAAATGTTCTCAGGCTTCCAGCGGTTAAAATCGCACGAGCTTCCGACCGAGCTCTCCCCGGTCATTGTCAAGTGGTAAGACTGACTGCTGTGTCGACGTGGCCGCGTCGTTATACAGCCGCACTGCTAGCTGTGACGTCACTGGTGCTCTCTTCCTCGACAAACAGGGTGTTGCAAAAAGGTACGGCAAACTTTCAGGAAACATTCCTCACACAAATAAAGAAAAGATGTTATGTGGACATGTGTCCGGAAACGCTTAACTCCATGTTAGAGCTCATTTTATTACTTCTCTTCAAATCACATTAATCATGGAATGGAAACACAAATCAACAGAACGTACCAGCGTGACTTCAAACACTTTGTTACAGGAAATGTTCAAAATGTCCTCCGTTAGCGAGGATACATGCATCCACCCTCCGTCGCATGGAATCCCTGATGCGCTGATGCAGCCCTGGAGGATGGTGTATTGTATCACATCCGTCCACAATACGAGCACAAAGAGTCTCTACATTTGGTAATGGGGTTGCGTAGACAAGAGCTTTGAAATGCCCCCATAAATGAAAGTCAAGAGGGTTCAGGTCAGTAGAGAGTGGAGGTCATGGAATTGGTCCGCCTCTACCTGTCCATCGGTCACCGAATCTGTTGTTGAGAAGCATACGAACCCTTCGACTGAAATGTATAAGAGCTACATCGTGCATGAACCACATGTTGTGTCGTACTTGTAAAGACACATGTTCTAGCAGCACAGGTAGGGTATCCCGTATGAAATCATAATTACGTGCTCCATTGAGCATTGGTGGAAGAACATGGGGCCCAATCAAGACATCACCGACAAATAATGCCTGCCCAAACGTTCACAGAAAATCTGTGGTGATGACGTGACTGCACAAATGCGTGCGGATTCTCGTCAGCCCACACATGTTGATTCTGAAAATTTACAATTTGATCACGTTGGAATGAAGCCTCATCCGTAAAGAGAACATCTGCACTAAAATGAGGATTGACACATTATTGGATGAACCATTCGCAGAAGTGTACCCGTAGAGGCCAATCAGCTGCTGATAGTGCCTGCACACGCTGTATATGGTACGGAATCAACTGGTTCTCCCGCAGCACTCTCAATAAAGTGACGTGGTCAACGTTACCTTGTACAGCAGCAACTTCTCTGACTCTGACATTAGGGTTATTGTCAACTGCAGGAAACATTGTCTCGTCCATTGCAGGTGTCCTCGTCGTTCTCGGTCGCGAGTCATAGACTGGAATGTTCCGTGCTCCCTAAGACGCCGATCAATTGCTTCGAACGTCATCCTGTCGGGACACCTTCGTTCTGGAAATCTGTTTCGATACAAACATACCTCGCCACGGTTACTACCCCGTGCTAATCCATACATCAAATGGGCATCTGCCAACTCCGCATTTGTGAACATTGCACTGACTGCAAAACCACGTTCGTGATGAACACTAACCTGTTGATGCTACGTACTGATGTGCTTGATGCTAGTACTGTAGAGCAATGAGTCGCAGGTCAACACAAACATCGAAGCCAACATTACCTTCCTTCTATTTTGCCAACTGGAGGTGAACAGAGGAAGTACAGTACATACTGACGAAAGTAAAATGAGCTCTAACATGGAAATTGAGCGTTTCCGGACACATGTCCACATAACATCTTTTCTTTATTTGTGTGTGAGGAATATTTCCTGAAATTTTGCCGTCCCTTTTTGTAACACCCTGTATATAGTCATGTTTTCATTCCGCGTCCGTCGCGCCCGTTTTAACATCGCGATAGTCGGGTTCCGTCCTTGTTGTTGGTGTTTTCAGCGGTTTTTATTTCAATAGCTTCTTTTATGACGCTATCGCAAAATCCCTCCTTCATATCGACATGTTTCGTCGAATAGAATTCGATGTCCACTTTCTAAGGCGTGTTCTTCCACGGCTGATTTTTCTGGATAGCGTAGGTGTAAGCACCTCTCGTGTTCCTTCCCGACGTTGCTCTACCATGCGTACTGTTTGGCTGACGTAGTAACAGCCACACTGACATGGTATCTTGTACACTCGAAGCGTTCTAAGCTCTAGATCGTCCTTCACAGGCCTCATGAGCTGACGAACTTTTGCTGGGTACCTGAACACCGATGAAATGTTATATCCCTTCAGTAGCCTGCTGATCTTTCCCGACACTGTACCACAGAAAGGCTAAAACACAAGTTTCTTGTTTTCTTCTTCGGTGGTGTTCTCTTCTCTCTTAGTTTGTTTTTTGCGTGTCGCGCCAGATATAGCCTGTGATACCTGTCCGTGGCTGTACCCGTTTTCCCGGAAGACGTTTCGGAGGTGGCTCAGTTCTAGTGGCAGACTTGCTGCGTCTGGGACGACTTTAGCACAATGAACGAGGGTATTCAGAAGGCCACTTTTTGTGCCGGATGGTGGTGGCTGAGTTACCGATCTGTGTGTGTAGGTTTCCTGCGGGCACTGTGGCTGAGGTGCCCGTTGGTTTTCCGTCGAACGAGTACGTCAAGCAAGGGCAGTACATCATCTGTCTCGACTTCCATCGTAAACTTGATGTGGCCGAGGAGAGCTCGGTCGAAAGTTCGTTGGATTATAACCACCTGACGCGGCTGGAAGCCCGAGAAAATCTTATTAATTCATATCGTTACGAAACCACGCATTCATACATGGCGTACCTCTACGGGGGGGGGGGGGGGGGGGGGGAGACGTGGCGCCTAGGGAACCTGCTTGGGAAGAAGGCTAACCTGTTAAGCTCTGTAGCCTTCCTGCTACGCTGTTGAGATGAGAACGCGATTCCACGATTTACCTCGGCAGCCAGGTGAATCTACCGTTCAGCCAGCTCTGCCCTGTTGCGGGAAACGATATACTTCACTAGGAGGCAGCTGGATTTAAAAGGTCGCGAACTGCTGGCTATACATCTGCAGTTGACAGAGGTACTCTCACAATTAGATTTTGAGTGGGTCGACGCTGCCACCACAGCAAAAGAAGGCCACAGAGAAACAGAAAGGGTAGTTCGCGCGGATTTCTTAACAACAACACGGTGCAGAACGGAAATCAACAGAAGGAACTGTCATCAATATGACGGAGAAAGAGGTCGATGCGGGTGCCATTTCGGCGCTTAAGAAAGGTCTTAACTTCGCACCAGCGCCTCAGAGCATCCCTGTCTATGATGATATAAGTGGGGTTGAACAAGCAATCCGTAAGATGCCTAGTGAGAATGCTGACGAAATTCATCGCGAATCGTGTCGCATCATTTCAAAATCTAAACCACCGAGGTCTAACTTGACTAGGGCTAAACGCAATAGTCTTCACGCACTCCGCAACGACGCACTCATCGTGGTTCTGCCAGTCGACAAGGGCAATGCATCCGTCATTGTAAATAAAGCTGACTACGATGCCAAAATTCAGTTAATGCTTGAAGAGGATATATAGCGTTAACTGCCACGGGACCCGACGTCAAGAATAATGAGGAAGACATCAGAGCTTCTAAAACAGTCAATGCTGGAAGAGGGCGTTATTAAGACTCTGCTCCCTCAGGCGCCGAGACCACCTACGCTTTTTGGACTACCAGAAATCCACAACCGGATTCTCCTCTTCGTCCCATTGTGAACACCATTGGGTCACCCACTTATAGACTGTCAGAACACCTGACCAGCCTCCTTGCACCGCATGTGGGTCGTTGTGTGCATCACATCAAGAACACCGTCGACTTTCTCAACAGAATTGAACAACTGTGTCTTAGTCAAGGAGATATGATGGTTAGTTTTGGTGTGGTCTCCCTGTTTACACGTGTTCCGGTCAAAGACTGTATAGATCTCCTCTCACAATTATCTGATAGCACAATTGTGGGACTGTTTAAGCACACAGTGACATAGTCGTACTTCCTACATGGCGGCCAGTATTTCGACCAGTTGGACGACGTGGCTATGGGAAGCCCTCTGGCTCTATCCATAGCCAAACTTTTTATGGCAAAATTTGAAGACTTCGCCTTGGACACGGCTCCAGCTAAACCAAGTTGCCTTTAGCGTTACGTTGATGACACTTTCATCATGTAGCCCCATGGTCGTGAATTTTGGAACACGTGAACAGCATTCACGGCCACATCAAGTGTAAGATGGAAGTCGAGACACAGGGTACATTGCCCTTGCTTGACGTCCTCATTCGACGGAAAACCAAGGGGCACCTCAGCCACAGTGTCTACAGAAAACCGACACACACACACACACACACACACACACACACACACACACACACACACACACACACACACACAGATCAGTATCTGCACGCTCTCAGCCACCACCATCCGGCACAAAAACGTGGCGTTCTGAATACCCTCGTCCATCGTGCTAAAGTCGTCCCAGGCGCAGCAAGTCTGCCACTAGAACTGAGCCACCTCCGAAACGTCTTCCGGGAAAACGGGTACAGCCACGGACAGGTGTCCAGGCTATATCTGGCTTGACACGCAAGAAACACACCAACAGAGAAGAGAACACCACCGAAGAAGAAAGCAAGAAACTTGTGTTTTAGCCTTTCTGTGGTACAGTGTCGGGAAAGATTAGCCGACTCCTGACGAGATATAACATTTCATCGGTGTTCAGGCCCCCAGCAAAAATTCGTCAGCTCATAAGGCCTGTGATGGACTACCTAGGGCTAAGAACGCCTGGAGTGTACAAGATACCATGTCAGTGTGGCTGTTACTACGTCGGCCAAACAGTACGCATGGTAGAGCAACGTCGGAAAGGAACACGAGAGGTGCTTACACCTACGCTATCCAGAAAAATCAGCCGTGGAAGAACACGCCTTAGAAAATGGACACCGAATTCTATTCGACGAAACATCTGTCGTTATGAAAGTGGAGGGATTTTGCGATAGCGTCATAAAAGAAGCTATTGAAATAAAAACCGCTGAAAACACCATCAACAAGGACGGATGTTTGCAGCTCAGCACAGCCTGGGACCCGGCTATCGCGATGTTAAAACGGGCGCGATGGACGCGGTATGAAAACATGATCATATATGGCGTGGAAGAGAGCACCAGTGACGTCACATCCAGCAGTGCGGCTGTATAACGACGCGGCCACGGCGACACAGCAGTCAGTCTTACCACTTGAGAATGACCGGGGAGAGCTCAGTCGAAAGCCCGTGGGATTTTAACCACCCGACGCGGCTGGAAACCAGCAAATTTTTATTAACTATCCAATCTTCTCATAAAATTCACCATTAAACTGGAAATAAGGTGATAAAAGCACATGTTCAAATAAGGCCGTAATGTTCTTATCAAGATGTTGGCTGATAAGAGAAAGAGTCCTTTAAAGGTACCGGTACATAATGACAGCAACGTCAGGCTAAATAATAATGATGTGGTAGTTAGTTTTGACGTGTTAAGTCTCTGAATAAAATCCATAGAATTACGAATGTGGTGACTCCATTTTCCTACCAATTGTTTTAATTAGGAAGCCAAGTGTTTGGCAGAAAAATACGTCGGTGAACCAATAGCGCTCGTTATAGGTCTCATAGACCTCTACACTCTCATACTTAGACATTTTGTGAACTTTAGGAAGACCATAATATCTCGGTGGTACTTCTTTTGACTTCCTTTGGTAGTGATGAAGCGTTCAGAAAGGCAGCAGTCCATACTGTCACCTTGATAGTAGGATCTTTGTTAATCTTCCGGTATGCACCAGAACTAAGTAGACCACATAGCTCTTCCTTGTAGACTTTCTGAGGCAAAAGGACCGGAGCATTACCCGCACGCGCTGCAGTCGGAAAACTATAAGCGCGACGCCATAGATAGTACAAGGGTACTAATATCGATACGCGCTGCTGCTGCGACTCACGGAGAGAGAGGATAACAGCATAACCGCGAGAGACTAATCACAGAATATCAACCAAAACCAAGATTTAATGGGAAGCATAACACGAGCCAGCCACGGCTCAACCTCCCGCCCTCAAACAAACACGATGCCGGAAGGGGGGGGGGGGGGGGCTACTTAACCATCAGACTAACTAACTGGATTTGACCTGGCTAAGGTGAACCCAGTACTGGTTACCGGAATGGTTATCCTTAACCAGCAGATTCACCGGGCCTAAAATGCGCAAATTGGTGCTAGGCCCCAGAAAATGAGGAGTAAATTTACTCATATTTCCGACACGCACCTGCCTACTGGGGAAACTACGGACATAGACCTGATCTCCTGGCCTCCCTCTAAATGTTCGTCGATTACGATTGTAACGCTCACCTTGATTATTATGGACCCTGAGTATATTACGTCTGGGACGGTTCCAGTTTTCATTGATGACTTGAGGAACTAGATCTTGAATTCCTCACAGGTTCGAAAAAGGGGAATTAACAGGATAGGAAAGGATCAAAGAGGCGGGAGTAGCTCCCAAGGCTTCATGATTGGTGGTATTAAAAGCAAAACTAAGCCAAGGAAGACTAGAGTCCCACTTACTAGGCGTTTTCTGAAATCAAAGCGGATTTACGATTTCGGTTAACCCTCTCCGTAAAGCATGCCTGCGGATAATACGACGCAGTCGTGATATGCTTGACACCGTTCTGAAAATAGGACGCCTTGAAAGGAGCCGAAAGGAAGGCCGGCGCATTATCGCTAACAATTTTCTTAGGGGGGCCAAAAACAATGAAAACTTTAGTTAAATGAGAAATAGTGGTGGTAGCAGTGACGTTACGGCTCGGAAGGAGCCAAGTGAATCCGGAGAACGCATCAATAATAACTAACACGTATCGATGACCTTTCTTAGTACGAAGAAAGGGTCCTAGATAATCGATATAGAGCTTGTGCGTAGGACAGGACTCGCGCTCAGAGCTCAGCAAACCCTGTTGAAGAGCATTCTTGGGTTTGACTACATTATACAGCCGATATTGCTATACCATCTCTCTGACATTTCGCTCCATGGAGGGCCAAGAGGCTTTGACTTTTTTCAGAGTCTTAGGAACTTATAAGTGGCTACCCACCAACGAATAATGAAAGTACCGAAAAACCGGGTGCACCAGAGCTACTGGCAAACTTCTTTAACTGCTTCGCATGCCCGATCCTTTTACGCAGAATGCAACTGTTAATAATATACTCATGCGACAGTTCCCCAGCCAAATAGGGTCCTGATCCCGACGCTGAGCGACATCAAACTAAAGAGGAATTTCTCCCAATCCTGCCTCCATCTGTCTCCCGGGTTCCCTCACTAGGTGTAGATTCGGCGAACTACCGGCTGAGGACATCCGCAAGGATATTTTCAGTGTCTCTCACGTGTTTAACTTCAAATTAAATGCGTACCTCTCATCTGGCACTACGGCCAGTTTTACGCGGCCTAGCCAGCACCCAGCTCAAAGCCTGATTGTCGGCTTCTAACTGAAATTCCCGATGCTCAAGGCAGAAGTGGTACTTCTCCAATGCAAACAAAACGGCCAACGCCTCGCACTCGTAGATGGAGTACTTAAGTTCGGCGCCAGTGAACCGACGAGACGCGTAAGCTAATGGCTGCGTCTGACCTTCGAACAGCTCAAATACCAGCATTAGATGTGTCATTTTGGACAATAAGCCTTTTATTAAAGTGTGGTACTCCTAGAAATGGAGGATTGGCTACAGCTGCCTTAATATACTCAAACGCGGGCTCCTGGACAGGTCCTTATTCAAAACGCACTCTCTTCCGCCACTGTTCGTTTGAGGTCGCGGCCAACTAAGCAAAATTAGGGACAAAACGATAAAATAGTTCAACATGCCTATGAACCTAGCAAATTCCGCGTTTATCAGTAGGCGGAGGCAACGCCCGTATGGTCTTAGTTCGCTCTTGTTCGATGCGAATACTCTGACCTGACACTAGGTGACCTAAGAAGAACACCTGCTGCGTTTCTAATGTCATCTTACTGGGTTTAACAGTCAGCCCGGCTCCCTGAAACCTCGAAAGAACTTTCTGGATATGATCCAAATGGTCCTGAAACGAACGGCTATAGATGACTAAATCGTCCAAATAATTATAGGCAAACACTAATTTCAAGTCCCTAAGGATATTATCCAGCAAACGAGTTGCCAAACCAAAAGGAACTCTGTCAAACAGATTCCAATCAGTACAAAATGCGGTAACATGTTTACATTCTTCAGCTAATGGAATCTGATAACAGGCTTGGTTCAAACCAAGAACAGTAAACCAATTAGTACCGGCAAACCAGGTAAAAGTTATGTAGATCAGAGGCAGAGGCCCATTCAAAGACAACTTTAGTGTTCAAGCACCCGGTAGTTAACCACAGGTCTGAAATAGTGCTCCTGATCCTTGGGAACATGGCATATGGGGGAAGCATAAGTAGATGTAGAAGGCGTAATAACTCCTTGTTGGAGCATTTGTGATATTCTCGCCTTCAGTATCTTCACCTTAGGAGGTGAGAGGCGACGTGGGGGCTGCCTGACAGGACTATCGTCGGATAGAAGGATATGGTAATTAAGAACATTAGTGACACTCAAGTTATCACTAAGAAGCTCAGGAAAACTCTGTAACAAATCCCGTAATTGAGAAGCGTGATGCGGCGAGAGATGGGTAAGATCAAACTCATTAGCCACATCCTGAACGGCCAATGCATCTGCATTTCGATGCACAATACGTTTAGCGCACTTATAAAACGAAACATAAGGTGGCTTGCGGAGTATGGATGTAGATGTAGAAACTTCTCCAAAGGACCTAACTTAAAGAAAAAGGTGTGCCCAGAATAATCCAAGAATAACCCAGTATTTACTGAAATCACATCCCAAAATTAGATCGACCGGCAGCTCCTTGACCGAGGCTAATGACAATGGCCAGGAAAAATCCCCCATCGATATACTCCCTCGGACCCAATCATGCAGAGGCAACACCTGGTCATTGGCCACCCGACATCTCTGCACCGGAGAAAGCACCGACCGAAGTTTCGTAAAATGACCAACTTCCAAAAACCACTCGAAGCACAATAATGAAAATGAGCTACCAGAATCGGAAAGAGCACAGATCGGTTCGCCACCTACTCGAGAACAAACGTAAGGCGAGGGCGGTGAAGAGGGAGCGACAACACGGGTACGCCAGCGTCTAAAGGCTCGATCACGAGATAGCTGCCCAGTCCGGCGTCATTTATTGGCTCTGAGAGCGCGAGGCTGAATCCGAGAGAGCTCCAAGTGAGCCGTGCTGCCGCACCTGAAACAACACCGGGGTTCCAGTTTTACTGCTTCAGCGGATGCAGACACTTCGGAATTTCCCTTGCCAGCGCCGGTGGCCTGCCCCTTAACTTCGTGACATACATCGTATCCAAGCGGCAACGCCCATATCGCTACAACCGCGGCACGGAGTTCTTCCCAAGCTGAAGGCTGATTACGGAAGACATAGTGCTACTTATCCGCAACGCGCATTCCCCTAAGAACAATAGACAGCGGCTGTTGTTCAGGCAAATCGATTAACAAAGCCAAGGACGCCGTCTGAACTCTGTCCACATACTGATGTAACTGCTCTTTATCCCGCTGCAACTCCCAAATGTAACGACATTCAAGCGGTTTTCGAACTCCTGTGGTCAATCTCTGCCTAATGACGAGCTCCCTGAACTGCTGTAGGGAGAACACATCAGCCATGGTTCGGAAGAGGAGGTTCTGCAACTCACTTCTAGCTAACAGGTACGGCAGTGACAAAATTACTTGGTGTGGAACCACGAAAGGGAGAAGCATAAAGTTCAAGACGAACCTGTTCAAGCCGCTCCACGACTAATTCAGTAATATCACGAGAGGATTAGGCAACTTGGCAAACATTGCGTCTAACTTCACCAAGGACGTAACAGTACCATCCCGGGTAGGCTCTCGCCCTCTCCCGAACACAGCAAGTCCCGCTACTCAATCCTCCTCTCACCAACTCTAAACACGTAAGATTAAACTGCAATGCACTAACCAAAGAGCCCAATTCGGCGGCTAATTTTTAATGGTGATCTTCCAAAGCTAACATGCCTAAATCCGCTTTCCGATTTGTTAAATACATTAACTGGGCCTACACCGTATCCAATAGTCTGGCACTAGGTTGAGTGCCTTCCAAAACGCAAATAGTGTCCACAAGGCCCCTAACAGCCTTCAACAAAAATTCAGTGGCCGCTCCTCTCTCACCCAACACCGCCGGCGTGACGTCAACCGGCTGAAAAACGGCAGCACCTAAACGGGCCACTAAATCCGGATCACTGCCCTCAGTAGCTTGGCGCCTTATTTCCAACTCGTAAACAAGATGTTCCTGAGCAGGCCGATCCCCGAACTCTGACTGACCGCCATTACAATACACCTGAAACAATCAACACCCAAAACAATGTGGTGTCACAGAACAGAAATAAAATTGAAACTAACAGTAACTGAAATGGCAAGAACACAAACGTAACCACGCTCTGCTACCAGTGAAATCCCTGGGCTAGCAGGACGGAGCGGATGCGGTTATATTTGTGGAAAGAGGTCAAAATATGTTACTGTCAGTTGCACACCAACATACAAAATTTATTTCTTAAAACACACAATCAGACAAGCAAGAATCAAAACTCTCAAGGTTTTAACGAAAGACCTCCTTTGATTTAATTTAGATCGGCTGAAGGCCACATCGAAAATCCAAGGCACAAGGCCTAAGCAAGGTACAGGAGTTCTTCTGGCGGTTTCACTTCTTCAGAATTTTTTTTATCTTCAATATAAATAGGTTGAAAGCCTTAGCTTTAATTTTATCCCATATAACGCGGCTGAAGGCCTCACGTTAATCAAGAATAGTGTCGCGGCTTAAGGCCGAGACAAAGATTTTCAAAGTTTAATTTAAATTGGCTGAAAACTCGGTTGAAGGCCGCATATCAACAAAACAATTTTACGGATTTTGCCTGGGAAGAAGAGCTTTCAATTTGAAAAGGCTGAAGGCCTGATCTCAAAATACTTCGTGTAAAACTCTGCTGCAGGCCTCATATTAAAAAATAACAATCTTATGACTTAAGGGCAAGACAAGGATTTTGAATTTTTAATTTAATAGAGATTAAAACACACATCATGGAGAAAACAATTTTACGACTTAAGGCCTAAAGGAAGAGATTCTGAATTTCAACTAAAATAGGCTAAAGTCTTTATCCTAAAATGCTTCACATAACACTCGGCTGAAGGCCACATACGAAACCCAAACAATCTCACGTCTTAAAATTAAAAATTGGAAATTTCTTTGTCTGGGCTTTAACTGAAAAACTCGGCTGAAGGCCACATAAAAACTACAAAATATTTCTTCCGGCTTAAATCCTAGACAAAATTTTCAACTCTTGATTTGAAAAGGCTGAAAACTCGGCTGAAGGCCACATACCAGTCAAGAAACTTTTTTTACGCCTTAAGGCCTAAGAAGAAAAGCCTTGAAATTTCAATAAGAAAAAACTCCGCTGAAGGCCACACACAGTACTTAAGACTAAAAAGGAAATCACTCTGTAAAACACAAGGAGCGGCGCTCAGAAGGTTCCAACCTGGGGAAGTAACTAACGCACTTTTAGGTGAAACAGGCAGCCAGACCGACAACTTCTTAATCAAAAGGCAACCCAACAAAAAGCCAGCCGAGGAACCAACCAACAACATCAGTTCTACTGCACCTGAACAGCAAAACGACAACAAGATGTCAATCGCACAACGTTCCGGATACTGGTGGCCAATCAAGCCAAATGAGAATAAACGCCGAAAACTACCAACACCTCAGCTGTCACACTACACGCTGTGCTGTACAATACCAACACGATGTGGAAAATACACTGCCAGAAACTACGTCAACAACCACTTTAGGTCACTGGAACGTCAACGGCCACAACACAGGAGATACCTCTGGTACACTTAATTTAAGTCATTCCTTCATTAATGAAGTTTAACACCACACAGGAAGACGGCTGCAATTCTAATCGACTTGAACGCACACACGTTGTTGCTCGCGTGGATCTCTCAGAAAGTGACAACCAGGATCAAACCAAGAGATGTGATAGCAGTTGAGGCTTGATAGTAGGTTAAGTGAGCACTCAACTTTAGTGTCCAGTTTCGGTGGCTGACGAACTTCGTAACCCTCGCAAGAAGTGCCTCACAACTCCAACCGCACGTGCACGCCGCCAGCGGCTCCGGTCTGACCACGCGCCACAGAGACTTCCTCGTTGCTCTGACCCAACGGACCGACTGTCACACACAGCACACCCGGAAAACATACCGCCACACCAGACATAGTACAGCAGTACTAGTATCGATACACACTGCTGCGGCTCACGGAGAGAAGACAGCAACGTTATTGCGGTAACCACTGGGCTACAACAAATGATTAAAAAAAAAAAAAAAAAAAAAGCAAGACACCCATCCAGCCAGTCACGGCTCACATACGTTGCAAAGAGCAATGATGCTGACAATTCTCTTCAGTATTCAATACTGCCTTCTCACGTTGCCATCCTGATAAGTCAATGTTGACTTTTATAGAAGAGATATTCATTTTCCAAAAACATCGCAGTTCTTCCACATAAAACATGTTCCTTAATTCTACAACAGTTATTCAAAAAATGGCTCTAAGCACTATGGGACTTAACATCTATGGTCATCAGTCCTCTAGAACTTAGAACTACTTCAACCTAACTAACCTAAGGACAGCATACAACAGCCAGCCATCACGAGGCAGAGAAAGTCCCTGACCCCGCCGGGAATCGAACCCGGGAACCCGGGGGTGGGAAGCGAGAACGTACAACAGCTATTGTTTCTATACAGGCTACACTTTAGTTTCTCTTTTTGGCGTGCTTCTGCCTAGAGCGGAATGCTGTCTGTGTATTTCATTGGTCAAATTTTTCAGTGTAACGAAAATATGATTCTCTATAAATTGTTCGAAACAAAGAGTAGGATATGACCAAATGAGGAAGCAAATAGACCAGCGTGAGGCCTAGTTTTGCGAGAAACGATTTAACTTCTTTAAATAAATCAGGGTAACTGAGAAAAAGTTAAATCTTTCGTTGCTGATGGGATACATCTGTCATACTAAAGTCATACGCAGTGTTTAGAATTGTCACGTCGATGTCTCATATCTGCCTAGTGTTAGCGAGATGCTTTAGGAGCTTTAAGTAGAATGCTATGGACCACAGGGTGTACTCAAAAAATGTCTGAAGTAACTAATTGTGTTTTCTTACACATCATAGTTATTGTTTTGCAACACTACTATAAATCTCAGAAATTCTGCTGGTTTGTACATAATGCGGATGTAGTGGAACATAGATGCTCCAGAAAATGGCGCAAAATGTGCAAAATATTGATTTGTGTTATGTCAAAGTCATCTGTAAATATTATGTCGAAATTTTGTGACCATACTTTGTCCATAATTAGCGTCCTGATACAATCGCTCTAAAACAAAAAATTTAAGTCTGAAATCCTAGGTTCACTTGAAAATATGTATCTATTAGGCTGGTGCAGAAGTTCACAGCTTTTTTTTTTTTGTCAGCTGGTATTCAGGTTGCTAAGGGTTTATTTAACGATTGTCAGTTTTTATTGTTAGTTCACTGTTGCTATTTGAGTTTACATGTTGAAATTTTGTGTCTGAAGATAGTGAGTGGAGCTGTCGACGCTACAAAATGGAGTACAAACAGGAGAAATCGGAACATTTCCGACATTTTTCACGGTCTCAGTTCATTCGAGGGGCTACAGCAACGGAGGCACCCAGAAACATTTGCACCGTGTGTGGGGATAATACTATTGGACTATTGGACAGAGAACTCGTAAGGAAGTGGTTTTCTCTTGTTAAGGAGGATCGTTTTGACGTTAATGATTTCGCTGTTTGATGGAAGTCGTTCACACTCATGAACCCACAATGATCCATGCGAGTGTACTCGAGAGCTGGTAAATGTGGTAAACTGCAATTATTTCACCACCGTACGAATTTAAGTGTAATGGGAAAGGCTCAAACATCAAGAGTACGGGTGCCGCATGCCCTAAGCCAAAATCACAAAATCAGCAGGTGACCACATGTGCATCATTGCTTGGCTCGTGAACAACACCGACGATGACTACTCCGTACCGCTACTGGGGTGCAAAATAACTGATGATGGTCGAAGTACAGAGGATATAGAATATAGACTGGAAACGGCAGGGAAAGCGTTTCTGAAGAAGAAAAATTTGTTAACATCGAGTATAGATTTCAGTGTCAGGAAGTCGTTTCTGAAAGTATTTGTATGGAGTGTAGTCATGTATGGTTTAAATGGTTCAAGTGGCTCTGAGCACTATGGGACTTAACATCTATGGTCATCAGTCCCCTAGAACTTAGAACTACTTAAACCTAACTAGCCTAAGGATAGCACACAACACGCAGTCATCACGAGGCAGAGAAAATCCCTGACCCCGCCGGGAATAGTACCCGGGAACCCGGGCGTGGGAAGCGAGAACGCTACCGCACGACAGCCGTGTATGGAAGTGAAACATGAAGATAAATAGTTTGGACAAGAAGAGAATAGAAGCTTGTGAAATGTGGTGCTACAGAAGTATGCTAAAGATTAGATGGGCAGATCACATAACTAACGATGAAGTATTGAATAGAATTCGGGAGAAGAGGAGTTTGTGGCACAACTTGACAAGAAGAAGGGACCGGTTGGTAGGACATGTTCTGAGGCATCAAGGGATCACAAATTTAGCACTGGAGGGCAGCGTGGAGGGTAAAAATCGTAGACGGAGACCAAGAGATGAATACACTAAGCAGATTCTAAAGGATGAAGATTGCAGTAGGTACTGGGAGATGAAGCAGCTTGCACAGGATAGAGTAGCATGTAGATTTGCATCAAGAAAGTCTCAGAACTGAAGACAGCAAACAACAACAATGCTAACACAGGGAAACGAAAGGAATGGTTGAGCTTAGCAAAGCAGCAACTCCCCGAACAACGACCTGTAATCATCTACAAAAGATGATGTTATGCATCTGGTGCGCTACGAATTGCTTCCCCGAAGTGTAACCATCACTGCTGACGTTTATTCTCAGCAACCGCGACGTTTTGCAGACGCAATCCAAGAACGACAAGGAGGAAGACCGCGTGAAGTGATGCTGCTCCACGATAACGACCACCCGCATTTTGCTAGGCTGAGGGAAGACACTATACGGGAGTTGTGTTGGGGAGTCCTTCCGCAACCACGTTATTCAGCTGATCTGGTGTCCTCATACACAGATACAACCTTGAAGGAACTTCCCTTTCCAATGAAGATGCTCTATGAACATGGCTCGACGAGTTCTTCGCCTCAAAACCACGTGATTTCCACAGTCGCGGAATATAAAACGTACTCCAGCGTTGACGGATTGTTTTAAATAGAGAAGGAGAACGTATTATTGATAAACGTCTGTGTTACGTTAGAACTTATGCACCAGCCAAATACCTTTTCTGCATGAGACACGGCAGTCCGCAGAGCTTACCGGTGTGACGGGATGCCGCAGCGTGAGGGGAACGTGCATCCAGCCATGAAGTTGCCCCGCTGAACCGCAGGCGTTCATGTACAGTACAAGGCGTAGGGTAGTATCTGACAACTTCTCGCGCTTCAAACTACCCATTTCAGCGGTAGTATTGCTCGTAACGGGAATATTTTTCAGTCTATGAGTTTTGACGTTATAACAACAGCAGTTGCCGAAGAGCACTGAAACACATAAATCAAAAGAAGGCAGCTGTAGTAGACGAAATTCCTTCAGAGTTCTTGAAACTCTGGGTGAACTTACCTTCGTAGCACCATTCCACCTGGTAAGCGAGATATATGCATCGAGTAACACATACTCTGACCTCATTAAAAAATATAAAACAGCAATTCGGAAGATGCTGACATCTGTGAAGAATATTACGGCTACGAAGAAGTCTCGGACGAAATATCAGCACAGGTCAGTTACTGGATGCAGCAGTATTCCGAGCACTTTATTCACCGTGGTCGTTTCTTTACGTTTGATTAGCCAGATAGGATTCTACAAGCAGTCAGCTGAATTACTTCTTAG
Organism: Schistocerca gregaria; assembly: GCF_023897955.1. Lineage (NCBI taxonomy): Eukaryota > Metazoa > Arthropoda > Insecta > Orthoptera > Acrididae > Schistocerca > Schistocerca gregaria. Next base: position 43,578,139 of record NC_064927.1, read on the forward strand.
CAGCTTCCCTTACGGTTGGGCAATGCCTTTGCCACACACATAAAGAAAGACGTATTTCACAAAAAAATTGTCAATGTAAAAGGATTCCTTTCCTGGTTAATGGTTGGTTTACGATATCTCTCAGCATTCGCAACCACTGTGTCCTGATGATTAGTAAATCTTCTTGGCCTCAGTATCATCCACGGGCAATTATCGTCCTAACTTACAGGCAAAGCAAGTGGAGGTCCTTCTGTTCATACAAAAGCTTGGTGAATGTTGGGCGGTCACATCATTGTCCGGCGAGTTGCAATACCTACCTGTCACTCTGGGAATGATGGGATTCCCTCAAACATATATACATGAGATAGTCCTTCGGATGTACGCGTGAGACTCCTAGCAGTTGACGTCTAAATGTGGTTTTTTATGTATTTATTTGCAATGGATTTCGGTGTCTCTCCATTTTCTGGCATGTCTACGGTACCACGTGATCAGGCGTGTACCGGGTAATCATCAATATACACATGTCTCATAGAGGGTATAACACCAAAAATGCAGACAAAGTACCGTCTGCAACATCCAAAATTTTCGCCGTTTAATTTTCGTTGATATCTTGCACTATACTCTTGATTCTGATGCTATATGCTGCACTACAGAAATTAAATACATCAATACTTCGATTACGTATTAAATAAAAATTTGACTGTATATAATTGATTGTAATTATAATAGAAATATTATAAATTGCCGGGTAATAGCCAAGGGAGCTTTATTGAGATGTATTAATAGCAACGACGAAATGATAATAGCTGTACCGATGTTTATCTTTGCGCATGGAGAGCCTCTGTCGCGTGGCGTGCAGATGGGAGGCAGAGCAGTTTGTGTCATGAAAGAGTGCGGAAGTGTTTGTTGAACGCTCCGGCCGACCCGGTGTGTACCTACACTCGCGCCAGTGTAGACATCCCTCACTCGTTAACCTGCGATTACTGAGAGCACGGTAGGAGTGGACAGGCGGGGGAAGCTGCAGTTTCAACTGTTGCCTGTCCCGTACGTATCCGTGGCTCTGGAGACGACTCGGGGTTCCTCTCATCAAGCAGCAGCAGCAGCAGCAGCTCCGCATTGTCGTCGGCTACATACTTGTCATCCGCACAGCTACAATATCGAAGGACTGTTAATTGACAAACATTGTAGTGTAGAGAGGCTTCAACCAGCAACATTTCATTCACAGAGTATGAATAACTTGAATAATAACTTGCAAAAGTTAAAATTTCTAGGACACCTGTGTTGCATTGTCCTCACACATTATTACCATGCAGGGTCCCTTTCCTTTCCATGCAATCATCGAGTGTCATAAGAATATCAAAACTGATTCAGCAGATTGTAGCGCAGTCGTTAGGCATTTGTACAGGTTAGTTGATATATTCTTTGCGTGTTCCGCTTGCGTTATCTAGGCACGTTCTCGTGTTTCGGTAACTGTTGTGAAACATCGATTAGAATGGACAGGGACTGCGATTGCTGTGTTCGGATGAGGGTTGACTTGGCATCCCTTCGCTCACAGCTGCAATCGGCGCTGACTTCGGTCGCGCAGCTTGAGGCTGTTGCCAACGGGCACCACTGTGGGGAGCCGGGCTCGGGTATCACGGGGATGTCAACCTCGTCCCGTCTGTCCCCAGATCGGTCTGCCGCTGTGGTTGCCCCGGTTGCTGCCCGCAGTGGGGCTGAGCCCTCGCCTGTGGTTGATTGGGAGGTCGTTCCAAGGCGTGGCAGGCAGCGAAAGGCGTCCCCGGAGGCTGATCAGAAAGCCTCCCCTGTGCGTCTGACAAACCGGTTTCAGGCACTGTCTCTGGCTGAGCCAGATGTAGCTGCCTGCCCTGTTTAAGAGGATCATTCTCAGCCTTCAAGGTCCGGGCAATCGCAGAGGGTGGGCTTACTGGTAGTTGGGAGCTCCAATGTTAGGCGATGTAATGGGGCCCCTTAGGGATACGGCGGCTAAGGAGGGGATGAAATCCAGTGTGCACTCCGTGTGCATTCCGGGAGGAGTCATTCCTGATATGGAAAGGGTCCTTCCGGATGCCATGAAGAGCACAGGGTGCAGCCAGCTGCAGGTGGTGGCACATGTCGGTACTAATGACGTGTGTCGCTTTGGATCTGAGGAAATTCTCTCTGGATTCCAGCGGCTATCTAATTTGGTGAAGGCTGCCGGTCTTGCTTACGAGATGAAGGCAGAGCTCACCATCTGCAGCATCGTTAACAGAACCGATTGCGGACCTTTGGTGCAGAGCCGGGTGGAGGGTCTGAATCAGAGGCTCAGACGGTTTTGCGACCGTATTGGCTGCAGATTCCTTGACTTGCGCTATAGGGTGGTGGGGTTTCGGGTTCCGCTGAATAGGTCAGGAGTTCACTACACTCAGCTGGCGGCTACACGGGTAGCAGAGGCTGTGTGGCGTGGACTGGGCGGTTTTTTAGGTTAGAAGTCCTCGGGAAAGTGCGGGATGGGCTGCAATGTCAAAGGGTGCTTGGCAATTACAGGACGTGCTTGGATCAAGGAACAGTCGGAATTATAGTTGTAAATTGTTGTAGTTGCGCTGGAAAAGTCCCTGAGCTTCAAGCGCTAATAAAAAGCACAGAATCTGATATCGTTATAGGTACAGAAAGCTGGCTAAAGCCTGAAATAAGTTCTGCAGAAATTTTTACGAAGTCTCAGACGGTGTTCAGGAAAGATAGATTAGGCAGAATTGGTGGTGGACTGTTTGTGTCTGTCAGTAGTGGTTTATCTTGTAGTGAAGCCGAAGTAGGTACTCAGTGCGAATACGTATGTGCGGTGGTTATACTTAACAACTGAATTGGCTCCTCCTACCGACCCCCAGACTCCGATGATATAGCTGCTGAACAGTTCAGAGAAAATTTGAGTGTCGTAACAAATAAATACCCTCACTCTAACGGTTATAGTTGGTGGGGAATTCAACCTTCCCTCGTTATGTTGGCAAAAATACTTGTTCAAAACCGGTGGTAGGCGAAAACATATTCCGAGATTGTCCTAAATGCTTTCTCCGAAATTGTTTCGAGCAGTTAGTCCACGAACCCACTTGAATTGTAAATGGTTTCGAAAACACACTTGACCTCTTAGTCACGATGCTATTAGCTCTGGACTGTTTGTGGCTGATACAGGGATTAGTGATCACAAGGTCGTTGTAGCTAGGCTCAATGCCATTTCTTCCAAATCCACCAGAAACAAACGCAAAATAAAAGCGGATGAAGTGTCACTAGAAGCCTTCCTAAGAGACAGTCTCCATTCCTTCCGAACTGACTACGCAAATGTAGACGAGATATGGCTCAAATTCAAAGATATAGTAGCAACAGCAATTGAGATATTCATACCTCATAAATTGGTAAGAGATGGAACTGATCCCCCATGGTACACAAAACAGGGCCGAACGCTATTGCAGAGGCAACGGAAAAAGGATGCGAAGTTCAGAAGAATGCGAAATCCCGAAGATTGCCTAAAATTTACAGACATGCGAAATTTGGCACGGACTTCAATGCCAGATGCTTTTAATAGGTTCCACAACAAAACATTGTCTCGAAATTTGGTAGAAAATCCGAAGAAATTCTGGTCATATGTAAAGTACACAAGCGGCAAGACGCAGTCAATACCTTCGTCGCGCAGTGCCGATGGTACTGTTACCGACGATTGTGAAGCTAAAGCGGACTTACTGAACGCAGTTTTCCGAATTTCCTTTACCAGGGAAGACGAATAGAACATTCCAGAATTTGAAACACGAACAGCTGCTAGCATGAGTTTCTTAGAAGTAACCTTCGGGGTTGCGAAGCAACTCTAATCGCTTGATATGGGCAAGTCTTCAGGTCTAGATTGTATACCGATTAGGTTCCTTTCAGATTACGTTGGTACAATAGCTCCCTACGTAGAAACCATATACAACCGCTCGCTCACCGATAGATCTGTATCTACAGATTGGAAAATTGCGCAGGTCGCACCAGTGTTCAAGAAGGGTAGTAGGAGTAATCCATCGAACAACAGACCTGTATCATTGAATACAGGATATGCTCCAAAACCCTACTGAAAACCGACGTCAACCATTATGAATTACCTCGAAGGGAACGATCTATTGATACGTAATCAGTATGGTTTCAGAAAACATCGTTATTGTGCAACGCAGCTAATTCTTTATTCGCACGAAGCAATGGCCACTATCGACAGCGAATCTGAAGTTGATTCAGTATTTCTAGATTTCCGGAAAGCTTTTGATACCGTTCCTCAAAAGCGCCTTCTAATCAAGCTGCGCGCCTATGGGGTATCGTCTCAGTTGTGTGACTGGATTCGTGATTTCCTGTCAGGAAGGTCGCAGTTCGTAGTAATAGACGGCAAATCATTGAGTAAAACTGAAGTGATATCAGGTGTTCCCCAGGGAAGCGCCCTAGGACCTCTGCTGTTCCTGATCTATATAAATGACCTGGGTGACAATCTGAGCAGTTCTCTTACTTTGTTCGCAGATGATGCTGTAATTTACCGTCTAGTAAGGTCATCCGAAGACCAGTATCAGTTGCAAAGCAATTTAGAAAAGATTGCTATATGGTGCGGCAGGTGGCAGTTGCTAAATAACGAAAAGTCTGAGGTGATCCACATGAGTTCCAAAAGAAATCTTCTGGAAATCGATTACTCGATAAATAGTACAATTCTCAAGGCTGTCAATACAACTAAGTACCTGGGTGTTAAAATTATCAACAACTTCAGTTGTAAGGACCACATAGATAATATTGTCGGGAAGGCGAGCCAAAGGTTGCGTTTCATTGGCAGGACACTTAGAAGATGCAACAAATCCACTGAAGAGACAGCTTACACTACACTCGTTCGTCCTCTGTTAGAATATTGCTGCGCGGTGTGGGATCCTTACCAGGTGGGATTGGCGGAGGACATTGAAAGGGTGCAAAAAATGGCAGCTCCTTTTGTATCATCGCGTAATAGGGGAGAGAGTGTGGCAGATATGATACGCGAGTTGGGATGGAAGTCATTAAAGCAAAGACGTGTTCCGTCGCGGCGAGATCTATTTACGAAATTTCGGTCACCAACTTTCTCTTCCTAATGCGAAAATATTTTGTTGAGCCCAACCTACAAAGGAAGGAATGATCATCAAAATAAATTAAGAGAAATTAGAGCTCGAACAGAAAGATTTAGGTGTTCGTTTTTCCCGCGCGCTGATCGGGAGTGGAATGGTAGAGAGATAGAATGAATGTGGTTCGATGAACCCTCTGCCAAGCACGTAAATGTGAATTGCAGAGTAGTCATGTAGATGTAAATGGGGGGTAAGAAATGAAAGAGGAAGCAGCCTGGTAGAATTTCGCACAGAGCACAACTTAATCAAAGCCAACACTTGGTTCAAGAATCGTAAGAGAAGGTTGTATACATGGAAGAATCCTGGTGATACTAGCAGGTATCCGATAGAGATTTAGGAACCAGGTTTTAAGTTGTATCTTACCGTTGTATAGTCTAAGAGATTTCCAGGGGCAGATGTGGACTCTTACACAATCTATTGGTTGTGAACAATAGATTAAAACTGAAGAAACCGCAAAAAGGTGGAAATTTAAGTACATGGGACCTGGATAAACTGACTAAACCAGAGGTTGTACAGAATTTCAGGGGGAGCATAAGGGAACAATTGAAAGGAATGGGGGAAAGAAATACAGTAGATGAAGAGTGGGTAGCTTTGAGGGATGAAATAGTGAATGCAGTAGAGGACAAGTAGGTAAAAAGACAAGGGCTAGCAGAAATCCTTGGGTAACAGAAGAAATATTGAATTTAATTGATGAACGGAGAAAATATAAAAATGCAGAAAATGAAGCAGGCAAAAAGGAATACAGACGTCTCAAAATGAGAACCACAGGAAGTGCAAAATGGCTAAGCAGGGATGGCTACAGGACAAATGTAAGGATGTGGAGGCTTATCTCACTTGGGGGAAGATAGATACTGCCTACAGGAAAATTAAAGAGACCGTTTGAGAAAAGAGACCCAACTGCATGAATATCAAGAGCTCCGATGGAAACCCAGTTCTAAGCAAAGAAGGGAAAGCAGAAAGGTGGAAGGAGTATATAGAGGGTCTACGCAAGGGCGATGTACTTGAGGACAATATTATGGAAATGGAAGAGTATGTAGATGAAGATGAAATGGGAGATACGATACTGCGTGAAGAGTTTGAGAGAGCACTGAAAGACCTGAGTCGAAACAAGGCCCCGGGAGTATATAACATTCCATTAGAACTACTGACAGCCTTGGGAAAGCCAGTCGTGACAAAACTCTACCATCTGCAGACGAAATACCCACAGACTTCAAGAAGAATATAATAATTTCAATCCCAAAGAAAGCAGGAATTGACAGATGCGAAAATTACAGATCTGTCGGTTTAATAAGTCACAGCTGCCAAATACTAACGCGAAATCTTTTCAGACGATTGGCAAAACTAGTAGAAACCGACCTCGGGGAAGATCAGTTTCGATTATGTAGATATATTGGAATACGTGAGGCAATACTAACCCCACGACTTATTTTAGAAAATAGATTAAGTCTACAAATGCTAGAAACCTATGTTTGCCTTTCCTTAGAGTATTCCAGTCAACACTGTCAAAAGCTTTCTCTCTTTCAATTTCTGAAGGTAATATACAGGGAGCGAAAGGCTATTTACAATTTGTACAGAAACCAGATGGCAGTTATAAGAATCGAGGGGCATGAAAGGGAATCAGTGGTTGGGAAGGGAGTGAGACAGGTTTGTAGCCTCGCCCCGATGTTATTCAATCTGTATATTGAGCAAACAGTGAAGGAAACAAAAGAAAAATTCGGAGTAGGTATTGAAATCCATTGTAATTCTATCAAAGTTTTTATTTCATCTCAATGTCATCGGCAAACCTCAGAGACAGCAAAGGACTACGAACAGCAGTTGTGGGGAATGGATAGTGTCTTGAAAGGAGGATAAAAGATGATATCAACAAAAGCCAAACGAGGATAATAGAATGTTGTCGAATTAAGTCGGGTGATGCTGAAGGTATTAGATTAGGAAATGTGACACTTAAAGTTGTAACGGAGTTTTTCTATTTGGGGAGAAAAATAACTGATGTTGGTCGAAGTAGAGAGGATATAAAATGTAGACTGGCAACGGCAAGGAAAGCTTATCTGAAGAAGAGAAATTTGTTAACATTGAGTATAGATGTAGGTGTCAGGAAGTCGTTTCTGAAAGTATTTGTATGGAGTGTAGCCATGTATGGAAGTGTAACATGGGCGATAAATAGTTTAGACAAGAAGAGAATAGAAGCTTTCGAAATGTGGTGCTACAGAAGAATGCTGAAGATTAGATGGGTAGATGACATAACTAATGAGGAGGTACTTAATAGGATTGGGGAGAAGAGAAGTTTGTGGCACAACTTGACTGGAAGAAGGGATCGATTTCTAGAACATGTTCTGAGACATCAATAGATCACCAGTGTAGTGTTGGAGGGGAGCGTGGAGGGTAAAAATCGTAGAGGGAGACCAATAGATGAATACACCAAGCAGATTCAGAAGAATGTAGGTTGCAGTAGGTACTGGGAGATGAAGAAGCTTGCACAGGATAGAGTAGCATGGAGAGCTGCATCAAACCAGCCTCAGGACTGTAGGCTACAACAATATAAATTAAGAGAGCGCAATTTCATTTACTCTGTATTAACCTTAGAGAGTGACTTCTGCTACCTTGGTATTTATTTGATTGTTGTTATTTTAAAAGTGAAACCGATTTCTAATATGCTTAAAGGTAATTCAGTTCAATCTTTCAATAGTCAAAAATAAATGCTTGCCGTTTTCTAAATTTTGCATTAAGTTACACTGAGGTTACTGAACGTCTTTTTTTGCATTACATTTAACGTTACTTTCAAAATTTAGTGTTTCAGAATGAGTAACTTCAAGTAGTGGGGCAACTGATAACGCGATTGATGTTAGCTGATGACACGATTACCGTTATCCAAGATAGTGGCTTTTGGAGGGATGATAGCTCAATTGCGCTACCTCTACTAACCTAAAAAAATGGCGGGAAAGATTTGGCTATTTCCACTAACCTAAGTCAACTCTTCCTAGGAAGTAGGCATAAGTCTTTATTTAAACCATTAGAGGTAGTACCACTATCAAGTGTTTTCGCCATGCTCTTGTCAAATGTTCACGAATTTTCCTCTAAGAGCTTACTCCTGCAGCTGATGCAAGTTATTATGATATTGTCATTCTATTCGAATATAATTTTTATAAATTTGTTTAAATATGTTTAAATTTGATTAGATTTCTTTAAATTTATTATCTACCTACGGCATTAGTGTGTTACCACCACGAGGCTGAGATATAGGTTGTCGGTATGTTACATCAAATCATTCAACTCTACACGTAAGTCCTTATTAAGCAGTTAGAGCGAAATTAACGTGCATTTTCCAAGAGGATTGTGGTACTGCCTCTAAGAGCTTACTCCCACAAATCATGGGAGTTAGTGTTGTGTTGCCTCCACTAGAGCCTGCTCATTCAATTCGGATATAATTTGTTTAAATTTATTATCTACCTACAGCATTAGTGTCGTGTTGCCGCCATAGGGGGCTAAGATATCGATAGCTCTATTACTTGCACTGGACATAAGTCCTTATTTAAACAATTAGAACCTCTACAACCATCAAGTGTGTTCGCCACCGTCTTTGAGAATGTTCACGAAATTTGCTCTAACACTTTATTCTTGCAGCTGATGAGAGTTAGTATGGTGTTTCCTTTCAATTCGAATATAATTTGTTCAAATTTTTATAAATTTATTGCCTATCTGCTGCATTAGTTTCATGCTACCGCCATAACAGGCTGAGATATGAATAACTGTATTACATGAACTAGACATAAATCTTTTTTTTTTAACGACTATAGCACTACAACCATCCACTCTGCTCACGAAATTTGCTCTAGCAGCCGATGGGAGTTAGTAGCGTGTTTCCAATTCATTTCGAATATAATCTCTGTAAATTTGTATTAATTTCTTTAAATTTGTTTAAATTTATTATCTACCTACAGCATTAGTGTTGTATTACCGCCACAAGAGGCTTAGATATCGATGTTTTAATAGCTGTAGTACATGCACTGTATCTACGTGACAGCGTTGTGTTTCGTCCTCGGATAATAAACATCGTCCGGGTAGAGTAAAGTACGGGAATCGGCATAAGAGTGTGACATACGTAAAAAGAGAGCCAGACTTTGACGCTCGAAACACCAGATCTCTTCCACTGGCCCACAATGGAGCAGGTGTTGGTCTCTATTCTAGACGTTGCAGTTCACACATAAGGCGAATCTGCAAGATGGGTCCTATGGAGAGTCCCTCGAATACCAGGTCGAACGTACACCAGGATCGAGCGTCACCGCGTTGACAGTACACCATACTACGTTCCAGTGCACGGTAGGACACGTCAATTCGACGACATTAAGCGACCGGCGGCGAAGTAGTGTGCGGCAGGTGACTGGCTGTTGGTAAGCGAGAGACGGGGAGGTTGCCGTACTCCAGGTAAAGCCTGCCAAAGCAGGAAAAGGGCACCCGTGTCTGACCTGAGGGTCAAGGGAACACGGTGCCAGGCCATCCGTCAGTAGGCCGGTGAGGCTGGTCGGTCATCGTCGCCAAAGCCTGCGGTGCAAACTAACGAAGAGAAATACTGCTCGATAGTGAACACTGACAAGGCCAAGTCCGCCTCGTTCTTTCGGAAGAGTGACGGAGTAATATCGAACCTTTAATATCATTCCAGCGCTGACAAAGGAACCGAATGCGGCCACGATGCTCCGAGCTATGTGTTTAGGCATCGGTAGTGTTTGCGCTACGTGCGGAATTCGTGATGCCCGATAGACGTTAACATATTCGGTCCGTTGATGTAGGTCCTACACACGAAGACGAAGATCCACAAGCCCAGCACTTGCAAGAGACTCCGATAATTGATGGTGGTCGTGCGTGAGATGTAGTCCGTGAAGTCGATACCGAGACAACGGATTTTATCGCGCAGTGCCACCCTCGCAGGTGTCATCCCACGCCAAAACCATTGATTTATGTACATTTACACGGCATCTCGAAGCTTCGAAGTGGCTAACCAATCCAATGATTTGCGAACATCACGTTCGTCACGAAGAGGTAACATCAGATCATCAGCATACGCAGTGCACCTAAAAAAGAAGCCACCAAGAGACAAACCCGTGAGGCGGTGTCGCAGCCCGCACAACAAAGGTTCTACTGCAAGGCGTACAGTATTGTCCATAATAGGCGTACCTGTGTAACACAGCGGCGAATTTACAAGGTGTTCGACAGTCTAACGTTGACAAGCGCTTTCCCTGTTGCGCCACGTAGGAGACGAGTAACACCTCGGAGGAAGCGTCGGGGTAATGCTTATTCTGAAGAACAGCAGTTTAGTACGTATGACTGACGCAATCAAATGCTTGACGAACATCGCAGCCAGAGCTCCCGATACGCGACGCAACTTAGCGAGGGCAATCAGCGGCACAGGGCGGAGCGGATATTATGCATCCCACCTATCGATGACTCATCAATTGATAGGACACGGGATGTCGTACGCAGAATTCGAGCTGCCACTCGATGCGTGAGATTTAGGAACCAGGTTTTAAATTGTATGACATTTCCAGGGGCAGATGTGGACTGTGACCACAATCTATTGATTATGAACTGTAGATTAAAACTCAATAAACTGCAAAAAGGTGGGAATTTAAGGAGATGGGATCTGGATGAACTGAAAGAACCAGAGGTTGTAAGGAGTTTCAAGGAGAGCATAAGGGAACAATTGAGAGGAATAGGGCAAAGAAATACAGTAGAAGAAGAATGAGTAGGTTTGAGGGATGAAGTAGTGAAGGCAGCAGTGGATCAAGTAAGTAAAAAGACGAGGGCTAGTAAAAGTCCTTGGGTAACAGAAGATATATTGAATTTAATTGATGAAAGGAGAAAATATAAAAATGCAGTAAATGAAGCGGTCAAAAAGGAATATAACCGTCTCAAAAATGAGATCGACAGGAAGTGCAAAATGGCTAAGCAGGGATGGCTATAGGACAAATGTAAGGATGCAGAGGCTTATTACAAAAAACTCGATGGTTTGTCACCTAATGGTTCCATGTCACAGACATCAGCGAAAGTTCTTCACCAAATGTTATGCACAGATCACATCTGGATCACCAGTGAAGACGGAACAGGCTAATATTGTTGCTCACATGCTAGTTGCGCAGTGAACTAGCTTTATTGCTGTACACCTGTACTGTGTTGAGGGACACGGATAAAGTGATGGCATGGCGATGGAACTTGATGAGGTTTGTTTGCCATAAATACATTGACTCTGCACAAAAGAGTAAACAAGTAACCGGCAAATGAAATCTATTTATAATGTCTACTAGCTGGTGAATGCGGTAAATGATGTTCTCACAGGAGTGCACGTTGAGGGCATACAGGCCTCAGTGATATGAGCATGTCGTCCGATCACGTGACCACGGAATAACAATGGACGTAAGTCTGGAGTGAAGCAAACTTTCTTTATGAACCACCAGGCACACTGTACTTAGGAACGAAAGCGAAACATGTGGACAGCCCTAAATAAAGCCAAACACATCAGTAGCTCACGTTAAACTCAACCCAAGTAGTCCATGGCTTGTGCACCTGACCCAGAATACGTGTATACACGGTACTATAGCCCATCTCAAACTGGTTTGTTTTTTACTCCTGTGTGCATCATACCATTGTCATAATTCGGCCTAACAGAATATTTGCTTGTCAGTGGACACCACGTGCCACACGCTTTGCGCTGATTGCCGTCCACATATTTCTGCGGGACAGCTGTCGTGATAGTCACTAGGGGAAAGATAGACACTGCCTACAGGAAAATTAAGGAGACCTTTGGAGAAAAGAGAACCACTTGCATGGATTTCAAGATTTGAGATGGAAACGCAGTTCTAAGCAAAGAAGGGAAACCAGAAATGTGGAAGGAGTATATAGAGGGTCTATACAAGGGCGGTGTTCTTGAGGACAATATCATACAACAGGAGGAAAATGTAGATGAAGTTGAAATAGGAGATATGATACTGCATCAAGAGTTTGACAAAGCACTGGAAGACCTAAGTCGAAATAAGGCCCCAGGAGTAGACAACATTCAATTAGAACTACTGACAGCCTTGGGAGAGCCAAGCCTAACACAACTACCATCTGGTGACCAAAATGCATGGGACAGAAAAATTACCCTCAGACTTCAAGAAGAATATAATAATTCCAATCCCAAAGAAAGCACGTGTTGGCAAATGTGAAAATTACCGAACTATCAGTTTAGTAAGTCATGGCAGCAAAATACTAACGCGAATTCTTTACAGACGAGTGGAAAAGCTGGTAGAAGCCGACCTCAGGGAAGATCAGTTAGGAAATATTGGAATACGTGAGGCAATACTGACCCTACGACTTATCTTAGAAAATAGATTATGTCTGCAAAAGCTAGAAACGTAGGTTGGCCTTTCCTTAGAGTATTCCAGTCAACACTGTCAAAAGTTTTCTCTCTTTGAATTTCTGAAGGTGGCATGGGTAATATACAGGGAGCGAAAGGCTATTTACAATTTGTACAGAAACAAGATGGCATTTATAAGAGTCGAGGGGCATGAAAGGGAATCAGTGGTTGGGAAGGGAGTGAGACAGGTTTGTAGCCTCTCCCCGATGTTATTCAATCTGTATATTGAGTAAGCAGTGAAGTAAACAAAGTTTTTATTTCTTCTCCATGGATTTTAATACATACTCCGAATTTTTATTTTGAGGTTCGGCGATGAAATTGTAATTCTGTCAGAGAGGGCAAAGGACTTGGAAGAGCAAATGAAAGGAATGGATAGTGTCTTGAAAGGAAGATATAAGATGAAAACCAACAAAAGCAAAACGATGATAATGGAATGTAGTCGAATTACGTCGGGTAACGCTGAGGGAATTAGATTAGGAAATGAGACGCTTAAAGTAGTAAAGGAGTTTTGCTACTTAGGAAGTAAAATAACAGATGATGTTCGAAGTAGAGAGGATATAAGATGTAGACTGGTAATGGCAAGGTAACCATTTCTGAAGAAGAGAAATTTGTTAACATCGAGTATAGATTTATGTATTTATTTCATCTCAATGTCATCGGCAAACCTCAGAGACAGCAAAGGACTACGAACAGCAGTTGTGGGGAATGGATAGTGTCTTGAAAGGTGGATAAAAGATTATATCAACAAAAGCCAAACGAGGATAATAGAATGTGTTCGAATTAAGTCGGTTGATGCTGAAGGTATTAGATTAGGAAATGAGACACTTAAAGTAGTAAAGGAGTTTTGCTATTTTGGGAGCAAAATAACTGATGATGGTCCAAGTAGAGAGGATATAAGATGTAGACTGGCAATGGCAAGGAAAGCGTTTTTGAAGAAGAGAAATTTGTTAACATCAAATATAGATTTAAGTGTCAGGAAGTCTTTCCTGAAAGTATTTGTATGGAGTGTAGCCATGTATGGAAGTGAGACATGGACGATAAATAGTTTAGACAAGAAGAGAATAGAAGCTTTCGAAATATGGTGCTAGAGAAGATTGCTGAAGATTAGATGGGTAGATCACATAACTAATTAGGAGGTATTGAATAGAATTGGGGAGAAGTTTGTGGCACAACTTGACTAGAAGAAGGGATCGGTTGGTAGGATCAAGGGATCACCAATTTAGTATTGGAGGGCAGCGTGGAAAGTAAAAATGGTAGAGGGAGACCAAGAGATGAATACACTAAGCAGATTCAGAGGGATAGAGAAGCATAAGGAGCTGCTTCAAACCAGTCTCAGGACTGAAGACTCCAACAAAAAAACACGTGGGATATGGAGGGCAGTCGTTGATGATTCCAACCATTTGACGAGTTCAAATGATGGTCCCTTCACAGTGTTGACGTGCTCGGTTGCCAGTCATCTGTCGAGCCCGTGTTTGTCGCATAACGGAACAATACCTGAGGATGGCGTAGTAAAACTCTGTGATTCCCGGGGGGGGGGGGGGGGGGGGGGGGGTCAGGGATTTTCTCTGCGACGTGATGACCGGGTGTTGTGTAATGTCCTTAGGTTACTTAGGTTTAAGTAGGCACAGTCTACACGTGTCTCCAACTGCCGGTTGACATTCCGTTGAGATCAGGTAAGCGGGCAGCGCTTACGCCATAGCAGTTGTCGTCGAAGCTTGATGGTACAGGCGAAAGCAGTGTGATCAGTAAATGCAGCTGGCCACAACTCAGCTGCCTTGACCGCATCCTCGAGAGAGCGGGATGTATACATCCTTTTAATTCTGCCTGATTAATGTCCCGTAAAGTGCGCGAAACCCTATCAGCACAGATGATGATCCAAGTGTCTATCTAATCGAGCTCGCAAATGACAGTGCCGAGTTCTGGGCGTAGTGTATGCTGAGGAATTTGGTCATAGCGAATTGTACAATAAAACTGCCCCCGATCACCATATCATCTATCCTGCCTGGGCATAACTGTGTTAATTCCTCAGTAAAGAACTGAGGAACGTTCACGCCTTTTGTTGGTACCGGACGCTGCGTAATCATTGACGAGGAGTATCTCTGGGATTATAAGAGCCATGCCCCTGGCATTTGATAGGTAACTTATATCGGTCGCTATTAAACTTTCTTTGAAAAGTTTTGCGGGGCCACTGCCTGTATCCAACGCATGTGATACGCGTGTCGTGCATCCAGAGATGTCCTGGAAGCCAAGAATGTATATTTCCTGCAATAAGGCCACCTCAGTGTCGGCTGAATAAAGTGTGTCGCGTAACAATGCAAGATTCTCGCACAACTGGATGATATTGATGTTATCCTTCACGAATCGACATGACTGTCGTTCGCCCTCGACGGCAGCGTCAGTCATCGGTGCACCCGGTGGCGACAGGTTCGCTCACCCGCACGCCACCCTGACGTTACCATTACCATGTTGTCCGCAGGAGATGGGTAGGATGATGTAACTCCCCCTCTTCTGCATGTGGTGTGCCCACCTGAGAGTCGTCCGCCCACGAGTTACTGGAGAGAGGCTGTCGGTGTGGTTCATCGGCTATCAAAGAAGCCCCTCTTGTTACGATTCCTCGCCGCTGCGTCGGTGTTCCATCGCCCCTCCATCCCCGCACTAGTGTCAGCAAGAAAAAAAGTCCGTCGTGGCAGTTCCTAAGAGTGAGCAGCGTCGGTCGACAACTCCGGAGCACGGACATCCACGACACTGTCTACATCGGTGTGATCGTTTGCCCCTGCCCACAAGAGACAGTCCCGAGACGGCGTGCCTCCGTGCCTCGGCGCCTTCAGAGAGGAAAGTTCGGGTTGGCACGACTCGTGAATCAACATCCAGCCGCTCGTTGTGAGGTGACGATTGCTGTTCAGGTCAATCAGGCGACTCCGTCTGCATAAGGAGGACCGTATGTGGCTCATCAACAGCGTCTTCGCCCGCCTGCGGTGGCAGCATGTCCCGATCCCCGCCGCACGACGTCGCAGATGTACATAAGTAACTGGCAGGATCGATGGAGGAACGTGCTGTGCCGCTTCTCTTGAAGGACTCTTGGCGATCCGCCCCTGCAAATAATCAGAGCGAATGTGACTCTCCTGGCTGCTTCCTGAGCATGTGCCCGGTTGTCCATCGTACGCGATAATTGTACGACATCTCATTTTCATTTTGTTCGTTGCATCTGCTCGGGGCGGACGTCGTAAGCCATCCGTTTAAGTTCGTTGTTGCTCGATTATCTCAGTTTTTTTTTTAATACAGAGGGCAGCTAACCCTCTGACCGAGCACGCTGAGCTACCGTGCCGGCGTCCATCTAAGCCACCAAGGGCACAGAGGATAGCGCGACTGCAGGGATTTACCTCTGGCACGCCTCCTGCGAAACCCACATTGTGCGAATGCACGAACAGTGCCCGAACTCTTACGGGAATCGGCAATGCGCCGTGAGGAATGAGTATAATGGGCGGGGACACAACGAATGTAGTGCGGGACAATACGTTGAGAATGTGGGTTTCGCAGGAGGCGTGCCAGAGATAAATCCCTGCAGTCGCATTATCCTCCGTGCCCTCGGTGGCTCATATGGATAGAGCGTCTGCCATGTAAACAGGAGATCCCGGGTTCGAGTCCCGGTACGGGCCACACATTTTCATCTGCCCCCGTTGACGTATGTCAACGCCTGTAAGCAGCTATGGGTGTTCATTTCATTGCAATATCATTCTAACGAGCTGCATGGTCAGCGATGGTATCTGTTCTTTCGGACATGTCCAAGAGAACAGATACCATATATATATATATATATATATATATATATATATATATATATATACTTGAGAGGGGGGGATAACGGACTTCGTGGATACCTCAGAAAGTGGCCTTACACCCCTGCCTGCGTGTTCAGCGGTATCAGCGCCGGTAAGTCCATCAAAGTACGTAAACTGTGGTTTGTCGGCAGTGCACTGTTCTTCGTCAATCATCTAAATATTGACTACGCTGGCTGTGTGCTAAAAGTGAATACCAGTTGTGTCCTTTGGATCTAGACGCAGTTCGTCACGCAACAAGTTTTCTACTTCGTGTGCTCGCGGTCTCGGATATTCGGCTTGGAATGTAATCTTGGTAGTGTTCTTCCTAAATGAGTTCGTCATGTCATTGCAGTGAGCTGGTAGTAAGCGTCTCACGCTCGCGAACGCCACGAGGCCGGCGGGGCGGCGACGACGCGTCCTCGCCGGTCCGTCACTGACGGCCAACTTTGGTCGCAGTAATTCTACCGACGTGGAATTCTTATATTTCGACCGTGTCTACGAGTTCGAATAATGATTTCCAAACGAAGCGAAAGGATGAGTTAAATTGCAATGTATCTTGACAAATACTATATCCTAACTATTGTGTTGCTTCTATTTGCAGTCGTAAACAGCAAGCTGAATCTCCACAAATCGCTGAGATGTGAATACAGGCTCTTCTGAACTTGGGCATTGGTAATGCTCTGTTCTTGGACTCTAAATTATTATTTTGCCTAAATTATTATTTTGCCCCTCATTGTACATTAGTCATAGCAGGACGTCAGGTTTTGCCGGCCTCTGTGGTCGAACGGTTATAGACGCTTCAGTCCGGAAACACGCGGCTGCTACGGTCGCAGGTTCGAGTCCTGCCTCGGGCATAGATGTGTGTGATTTCTTAGGTTAGTTAGGTTTAAGTAGTTCTACGTTCTAGGGTTAAGTCCCATAGTGCTCAGAGCCATTTGAGCCATTTTAATAATATTGTTTACTTTTTTCGCACTCCACGGGGTCAGTAATCGTGTTCTGATGCAACCCCAACTCCAATTGCGAGACGAGCTGCAATAGGTATCCAGGTTGAGGATCCGTGGTGCGAACACACGGATCCAAGTGGTCCCCCAGATTCTCGACTGGTTTTAAATCCGTGGAGTTTGGTGACCTGGTCCTCTTCGAACTACACACGTACACTGCCAACTGTGTGACAAGTTGCATTGTACTGATGATAGATGCAGTGGTGCTGAGAAAAAACGAGCTGCATATAGAAGTCGACACGGTTCACAGTGGTGGATGCATACATGTTATGATCGACTGTGCCTTCCGGAATGACGATATCACCCACGGAAAGCCACGGAAAGATTTCCAGGTCATAACGTTGCCCCCCCCCCCTTCCCCATCACCCCCTCCCCCGCCTGGACCATTCCGATGACTGTTGAAGGGTACCTGCTTTCAGATGTCTCATTCAGATGAAGCGTAAAACGTGATTTACCTGAAAAGGCCACTCGGTGGACGTCCAGTTGCAGTACTGGCGTGCAAACTCCACCCTTCGTCGCCAGTGAATGGCAAACAGCAGTCGCCACGGGCGCAGGAAGCGGGCGCCTACTGCTCAAGCCCACAAGTAGCACCGTAGGAGTACGCATTAGGAGTGATTTAAAATGGAATGATCATATAAATTTGATAGTCTGTAAAGCAGATGCCTGACTGAGATTCATTGGAAGAATCTTAAGGAAATGGAATCCGAAAACAAAGGAAGTAGGTTACAGTACGCTGGTTCGCCCACTGCTTGAATACTGCTCAGCAGTGTGGGATCCGTACCAGATAGGGTTGATAGAAGAGATAGAGAAGATCCAACGGAGAGCAGCGCGCTTCGTTACAGGATCATTTAGTAATCGCGAAAGCGATACAGATATGATAAACTCCAGTGGAAGATGGAGAGATGCTCAGTAGCTCGGTACGGGCTTTTAAAGTTTCGAGAACATACTTCACCGAAGAGGCAAGCAGTATATTGCTCCCTCCTACGTATATCTCTCGAAGAGGCCATGAGGATAAAGTCAGAGAGATTAGAGCCCACACAGAAGCATACCGACAGTCTTTCTTTCCACGAACAATACGAGACTGTAATAGAAAGGGAGAACTGATAGTGGTACTCAGGGTACCCTCCGCCACACACCGTCAGGTGGCTGCAGGGTATGGATGTAGATGTAGATGTAGATTATGTCAACGACTGGCAAAGGTCCCGAGTTCGAGTCTCGGTCTGGCACATAGTTTTAATCTGTCAGGAAGTTTCAACGACTGTATTGTTTTCCGCTTCCTTTGACATCTTTCATGTACCCTCCACTGCCACTGCTGCGGCGTGCTGTCTGTGAGTGATTATTGCACGCTGACGTCAGACTTAGGCAGTGGTCACGTGGACTGTCTACATACAGACCATGCACGCCACTGAGCGAGGTGGCGCAGTGGTTAGCACACTGGACTCACTTTCGGGGGATGACGGTTCAAAACCGTGTCCGGCCATCCTGATTTAGGTTTTCCGTGATTTCCCTACATCGCTTCACACAGATGCCGGGATGGTTCCTTCGAAAGGGCACGGCCGATTTCCTTCCCTATCCTTCCCTAATTCGTGCTTGTGCTCCGTCTCTAATGACCTCGTTGTCGACGGGACGTTAAACTATAATTTCCTCCTCCACAATGCACGCCCTGCCTCCACCACGCTTGCGTGTGACACCAACTGAGCCGTGCTGCGGTCACGTTTGTGCTGTTCTACAACGTAC
Organism: Schistocerca gregaria; assembly: GCF_023897955.1. NCBI lineage: Eukaryota > Metazoa > Arthropoda > Insecta > Orthoptera > Acrididae > Schistocerca > Schistocerca gregaria. The sequence continues at coordinate 43,597,190 of NC_064927.1, forward strand.
AGTTTTCGCCCTCTGTTTGGGGCCAGACGGTATCGTTTAGTTGGCACGGTTGAGTTTGTTTGTCAGCTTCTCGTGTTGACTGGCGCCACTCGGTTTCGCAAGGGTTGCATGCCAGCTAGTGGCAGCTGCGGCTGTTATCGATATGTAGTAACTGTTGCCCCATCTTTGGGGCGACGTCGTTGGTTTTCTGGGTCGTGTGAGTTGGCCAGTTCGGTTGGGGACTCAGGAGGAGCCAGGCCCGCACAGTGCCAGAACACGTCGGGGCCGCTGGCGGTACGCATGGACTGCCGGATGGAAGGGCTGTGTTCACGAGGGAGTACGACCTCGTCGTAAACCGGATCCAGCAAGCTTTAAGGTCAGTGCATTTCAATCCATGTACAGAAACCTCCACCAATGTGATATCTCGCGATTCTCCAGTGACTTGGGTTCGTGTTGCTGCTCGTAGTTTCGCCGACGCGAAGAGTAGCGAGTGGAGTGCTTGGGAAAGGCAGATCTGATTAGCTTCTTATTACTATTTACTGCGTTCAACTTATTACAATTTTGTTAAGTTCAACAAACGATAATTTTTTTTTTTTGCCTGGTGGCCGCTAACGTCCCAGTTACCTACCCTGGGGGTTAGTGTGCGTAACGGCAGTGTAAGTTTCCTCGCCTTTCCTCTGCTGTCCAGTAAAGCGCGTAGTTTTGGAAGCTTTCTTGATCGTAGGCCGGCTGGTGATTCTTCTACTCCGGTTGTAGTGATTGCTTTCTCGTTCCGGGGGCTCTAAACACAGTATTCTGGGGACGTAATACAGACTGCCGGTTCCAGCTTTGGCGTATTGTTCCATCGTTGCATTTGGTTTATCAGAAGTCAGGTAGCTTCACCAAAATTACCATTAGTCATTCGTCTGAATTACCATCTTGTGAAGTGAATGCAACTCTTGGCTGTCAATCTCATCGCTCGCGAAAGTGTTTGTTGCCGGAGCTTCTCTGAGGTCGATTCCTGGAGCACCGTCTGTGGCCCCTTGGTTCTTGTAAGACATGTGTGTTCCAAAAGGACTGACGGCCAATAGTTCTGTGTTACGCTCCTTCAGCCCACGCCTTTTGCGGGTATAATCTGCCTCAGTACCCTTTAGGGAACTTATGTACTGGTCCTTGTGTTTTAGTATTGTATTATTTACTACAATACCTTGTAATGCCTACATTAGAGGTTATATATGTCTACTTAATAGTTCTGGTCACCTTCTGGAATAAATCTAGCAGTGTAGTGTTCAGTGGTTGGTTAACTTTGAAAGCGTTGTTTTTTAATTAACCTTTGCTATTGTATTTGCTGTTTTACAGCAGATTTCTAAACTTTTTTATATTATTGCCGTTCCTGGCGTGATTGTGGCCATCTGCCTTAAAATTCTAATTTGTCATTCCTGGCCTCTGATGCCTTCTGCTGTGTTTGTGGCGACTTACCTTTAATATTCCAATACCAGTAAGTTGTGAATTGCAGCTAGTTCTTATACAATTCTTAATATATTGCCATTCCTGGCGTGTAAGACATTCTGCCCAGATCACAGTGGCTTGCTTTTAAAACATTATCTGCTGTATCTGTATTTAATGGTGATTTGCTAAATTCTAACACACTGAAAACTCTTTTTTAGACAGTTGTTTACTTCTTCATTATTAACGTGTGATATTTTTTATTTATTGTTGAGTATGGAATTACTGGTTTAAAATAAATTGTGTATAACGGCCCCGTCCACAAGCGTAACCAAATCCTGCTTTCTCTTGCCTAGCAGGTTTCACCAATAACTAACAACGTAAGCCACATGAAGGGGAACGGAACAAAATCGGCAGATGTAAAGGTAATATGCAGAGTACCACAGGGACGTGTTATAGCACCGTTGCTGTTTACACTATATATATATATATATAAGCGTGGGATGCCTTTCAAGGCTATTCGCAGATGATGCAGTTGTCTATACCATAGTAGCAACGCCACAAGATGGTACGAATTTGCATAACGACCTGCACAGATTCGATGAGTGGTGCAGGCTCTGACCGTTGACCCTGAACGTAAATAAATGTAACATTGCATATAAGTAGGAAAAGAAATCCGCAACTACACAGCTATACCATTGATGACAAGCACCTGGAAATAGCATATGCCGTAAAATATCCGATAGGCGTAACTATCCAGAGCGACCTTAAGTGGTATGACCACGTAAAAGAAATAATGGGAAAAGCAGACACCAGACTCCTATTTCCTTTCGATTCTTGCGATCAGTCTAACTCAGCAACGAACGAAGTGGTTTATAAGGCGCTTGTTCGCCCGATTCTTGAGTATTGTCCATCCATCTGGGATCCCTGTCAGTTAGGACAGAAGTTCCAACGAAGAGCGGCGCGTTTCGTCACGGGATCGTTTAGCTGGCGAGAGACCATCACGGAGATGCTAAACAAACTCCACTGGCAGACGTTACAAAAGAGGCGTTGTGCATCACGGAGAGATTTACTACAGAAATTTCGGGACAGCACTTTTCAGGAGGAGTCGGACAACATATTACTTCCCTCCACATACCACGCGGAGAAAATTACAGATCTTAGAGCCAATACAGAGGCTTACAGTCAATCATTCTGCCCACGCAGTATTCGCGAGTGGAACAGGGCTGGAAGGATCAGATAGTGGTACCGTAAGTACCCCCCGTCACACACAATTAGGTGGCTTGCGCAGTATGATGTAGACGTAGACGAAAATCTGAGTTTCTATCATTAAACACGATGTGAAGAGGAGCTGACATTTGCAGTTATTCTCATTTGTAATTAAAAATCAAGCACTCATTTTAACAACTGAACGAATTATATTAGTATTACTCTTGTAATACGTAGTTAGTGTAATTTTTACGAAATTCGTAGTTTTAATGCGATTATTAAAGTTTTTACATCTGGCCAGGTGAAACGTATTGACAGTCCTTTTTACAGGCGACACAGCTACAGTTCTACAATGATTTCCTGGTTCTTGTTTCATTATGGGCCATTTAGTTCACTGCTTCCGCAACAGAAGAAGAGAGAATGTTAGTTTGGCAGGAAGAATAGTTTCCTGACGATTCCTGAAAAATGTTTTTCACCCTTTTGTAACAAATGAGTCTCCGTTTCTGTCCACAGCGTCTGGTTCTTACACAAAAGGAGCGTTTATGTTTTACGACTTTTACTTACTCCAATACATACACGGAAACATTATCAAGATAAGGTCTTCATATAAGGGTTGATCAAAATGTTTCTGTTCGAAGGCCGTACAATCCAGAAACGATATTTCAATCCGGCGAAATCCCCGTCAGCATTGAGGTACTCGCCCCATCGGTGCACCATGTTGATGAAACACGGTGTCCTGCTGCGTGAAGAAGTCCGTTGCTGCGTGCTACACATCGTCCATCCTTCAGTGGCTTTTCTGAAGGGACGAAAGGTATGACAATCACATGGGGCAGATATCAGTAGTTGGCACAAATGCGTCACGGCATGTGCAATGTGGAGACGTACGTTATCGTGAAGCACCAGCAGCCCTTAGCGCACGCATTCTTCATTCTCTGAAGGGCGTCTACCGCTGCTTATCCTTCGGCAGTGAAGGAAACAATAACAGCACGTTGGTCCCTTTTCGACGCATTTGGTAATATGCCACGTTTAGACATTTACCGAACACACGTCGGATAGAAAGGGATACCACACTAATCCCTTGCCTGCATCTTACTGTTTATATACCCACATATAAGTCAAGTTACGTTATATATATGCTGCAGCAACGCCCTAAAACGGAACTTTTTGGTCGACTCATATTATACAGAGTGTTACAAAAAGGTAAGGCCAAACTTTCAGAAAACATTCCTCACACACAAATAAAGAAAAGATCTTATGTGGACATCTGTCCGGAAACGGTTAATTTCCATGTTAGAGTTCATTTTAGTTTCGTACTTCCTCTATTCACCGCCATGATTTCATATGGGATACTGTGCTGTTCGAACACGTGCCTTTACAAGTACGACACAACATGTGGTTCATGCAATATGGAGTTCCTGCACATTTCAGTCGAAGTGTTTGTACGCTTCTCAACAACAGATTCGGTGACCGATGGATTGGTAGAAGCGGACCAATTCCATGGCCTCCACGCTCTCCTGACCTCAACCCTCTTGACTTTCATTTATGGGGGCATTTGAAAGCTCTTGTCTACCAAATATACAGACTCTTCGTGCTCGAATTGCGGACGGCTGTGATACAATACGCCATTCTCCAGGGCTGCATCAGCGCACCAGGGATTCCATGCGACGGAGGGTGGATGCATGTATCCTCGCTAACGGAGGTTATTTTGAACATTTCCTGTAACAAAGTGTTTGAAGGTACGCTGGTACATTCTGTTGCTGTGTGTTTCCATTCCATGATTAATGTGATTTGAAGAGAAGTAATAAAATGAGCTCTAACATGGAAAGTAAGCGTTTCCGGACACATGTCCACATAATATATCATCTTTCTTTGTGTGTGATGAATGTTTCCTGAAAGTTTGGCCGTACCTTTCTGTAACACCCTGTATATATTATACAACGTTCGTTATGGAGCAAACCTTCTAATGAGTTACATATTAACATGTTGTCGTCTTACGATCCTCGTCATTCCCGGAATTTTAGATCTGAGTACCAACATAGCAATTTCCAAGCCGTGTAAATATCTCTACAAGCACTGTGAAATACTGAAATTTATTCCTGAAATTCAACTTAACTGTAAAAGGTATAGATGTACTACCGATGCGACATTCGAAAATCTGATACCAGGGCCGGCATAAATTTGTTTACAAGATGTACAACTTTGCTTCCCCCGTTTTTCCCCAACATTTGAGGCTTTAGAGAAAAAAATTGATTACACTTGTATCATTCAAGGTATTTTCGACCGGTGGCCAATACGTTCTCCCATCTTTCGGGCACAGTACGAATCCAGCGTCGAAAAAGTTGTTCATCTTTTGAAACGTTCCAAGAATAGATCCAATTTCCTACTTCTTCACGAGTACAGAACTTCGTCAGCCAGGCCATGCGCCATTGATCTAAACAGGTGATAAAGGGAGCAATGTGTGAAGAATACGGCGAGTGGGGTAGGACCTCCCATTTTAACGTTTCCAAGTACATTTTGACCTCCTTTACAACGTGGGTCGAGGGTTGTCGTGCTGCAAAATCACTTTATCGTGCCTCTCGCTCTATTGCGGCCGTTTCTCTTTAAATGCTCTGCTCAAACGCATTAACTGCGTTCGATAACGAGCACCTGAGATTGTTTCATTTGATTTTAACACCTCATACTGCACCACACGACGCCGAGCTGGTTCCACCAAATGCAGAGCATGATCTCGGAGTCGTGAATATTCGGTTTGGACGAGATATCCCCATGATTTTCTGCCTTTAGGTTATCGTAATGAACCCATTTTTCGTCCCCGGTCACAATGCGATGCAGATCCCTTCCGTTTTTGTCTCTGAAGCAACTATTCACACAAAAACGCCGTTCAACATCTCTCGGTTTCAGTTCACAGGGGGTCCACGTTCTTTCTTTCTGAATCGTGCCCATAGCCTTGAGACGTTTTGAAATATCTTGCTGTGTCACTCCCACTAATCGTGCCAATTCTTCTTAAGTTTGACGAGAGTCTTCACTCAGCAATGCCTCCGATTCTGCATCTTCGAAAACATTCTCTATTCCACCACTATGCCGGTCTAAGACGTAAAAATCACCGCTCTTGAATCGTTGAAACCACTCACGCAACATTCTTTCACTAATAGCGTCCTTACCATACGTGCTTGAGAACATTCGATGAGACTCGCCGCTGTTTTGTTCATATTGAAACAAAACAGTAACACCTCCCGCAAATGACGAGAATTAGGATCGTAAACTGACTTTATTACGCAGACACAAATCGACTAATGTCTGAATGAGGTTATGTTGACCGAGGTCAAGGCTAACTGCCTGACGTCTGCGATCTGTTTCTCTCGACCGCTACTTATCGTTGCCGCCACCTATCGGCAAACGGCGGAAGCAAAGTTGAACACCTTATATATTACAGTTAAGTTGAATTTAAGAACTAAGTTTCTGTGTTTGAAACTGTAGTTCGTCATCAAATATAAATTCAGAAATATTTTTGCTGCTTTGACGTTTAGCTTAAAATTATATTTTCAAAATAAGGGTCCAACCATTCCTTCGCACTTCAACTGTGGGAGAACCGTAACCAGAGTTAAGATTACTCAAGTACGGTGAACAGGAAACAGTAAAAAAGAAAAGACCTTGTAATTTATTTTTCATATTTCATTAATATCTGCAGGTACTTTTACGAAATAGACATCTGATAACCCTTATCAATCAGTTTCCAATTGTAACTGCTAGGTTCCAGATTTTCATTGTGTGAGTATGTGATCCTTACGGAAGCTTGTACAAGACTCGAGAATAAACTATCGGTAGTAGACAGTGGGGAGCGAGATTGTCGCGCAGTGCGGATACTAGTTGAAAATAACATGTGGAGTGGATTCTGACCGACCGCAGGAGAACAGTGACATTGCATTGCATTGTATTGTATGTTAACCGGGGACCTAGAAACGACGGAGAGGCTCCGTCCCGGCCGCAGCCGCAGCGGTTCACAACCCCACGACGACTACCGCAGTCCACTTCACCGCTCCGCCGCCCCACATCGAACCCAGGGCTATTGTGCGGTTCGGCCCCTGGTGGACCTCCCAGGGAACGTCTCGCACCAGACGAGTGTAGCCCCTATGTTTGCGTGGTAGAGTAATGGTGATGTACGCGTACGTGGAGAACTGTTTTGCGCAGTAATCGCCGACATAGTGTAGCTGAGGCGGAATAAGAGGAATCAGCCCGCATTCGCCGAGGCAGACGGAAAGCCGCCTGAAAACCATCCACAGACTGGCCGGCTCACCGGACCTCGACACAAGTCCGCCGGGCGGATTCGTGCCGGGGACCAGGCGCTCCTTCCCGCCCGAAGACGTGCGTTAGACCGCACGGCCAACCGGGCGGGCGAACACTGACATAGTCGGATTAAAGTTTACATTGTCACGGTGAATTAAATACGTTAGGTCGTCTACTCGCAGTTGAAACAATTTTGGAGTAATATTAATAATGACAGCACGAAACAGATTAGTAACTGCAATGCTGTCGGCATTAAGGCTAACATGACACAAATCGAAACTCAGAGTGAGTTTGATGGATATCAGAAATCAAACTTGACAGTGCCGCCCATGACTTGAGTTGGGAACTGTCGCAGAGCTCGAACTCTGGCTGTGTCGATTGGCTAGGGTATGAGAGAGTGCTGCAATTAGGTGCCAAACTGATACTTATAAACCGGATCCAATCCCCGCGAGTAACCCTTTCGCTACGATGAACTTCTGTAGAAGTCGGGAGCGAATGTGGCGCTCAACCGGTGGACTGGTGCAGCAGTTCCGCTTCGCGTCATACTTCTCCGCTTCACTACGCTCGACTTGTGTGGAAGCTTGACCTATGCACCATCTAGCGGCTTTGTTCAACGTCTGTAGTTAACAACAGTCGCTAGATGCAGTTGCAATCACTTTCAAAGTGTTTGTTTCGCTCATTTCCCGCCTTGATTCTGATCTGAAGTGACGTGTTGTTAACTTCAGTTTCTACTAGAAGTGATATGGCAGGTAAGCGATATACTGTGGATGAAACTCTTTCTCTCATACTGGATAGTGACTCTGAAGGTGAAAGGGAATCATCGTCCGAATCTGACGATTAATATGGAACACTTATGAGTGATTTGTATAAATCTTGCCTAATAAATATATAGTACAAAGTCCAATAATGGCGACAGCACTACGAGTGTGAAAGCAGGACAGAGCAGAGCTGCAGGGCGCGCAAAAAATGCGGCGTGCAGCGGGCACTGGTGCTCGGCCACAGCGCACGGCGCCGGCATCAAAGGCTGAATATGAACTGCACTCACATAACGCACCAAACACACCACAAAGTTAATCCTTTTCTCAACATTCATTCCTACGGTACCATTTTTCTGGCAATTTTAGAAGCAGTACATATACACGTGAACTAATATTTAATGCGGATAACAAAACTGTCATGTTACAATTATGCATGTAATAGATATTTTTAACGGAATTCGTGTACGTCTCCAATGTAACAACACTTTTTAGTTTCTGTGATGTGTAAAGTGTAAAACTAACTTGCAGAGACGTTAATCAGCCACACTCAAACTAAATTGGAGGACCGAATAAAATAGTAGAAGTAGACGAATCTTATATATATTAGACGAAAGAACCAGAGAGGACGGCCTTCTAAAAGTGAAGTAGATCATATTTGGGTTATCGGTGGAACAGAAAGGGTGTCCAAATAAAATGGCTCTGAGCGCTATGGGACTTAACATCTATGGTCATCAGTCCCCTAGAACTTAGAACTACTTAAACCTAACTAACCTAAGGACATCACACAACATCCAGCCATCACGAGGCAGAGAAAATCCCTGACCCCGCCGGGAATCGAACCCGGGAACCCGGGCGTGGAAAGTGAGAACGCTACCGCACGACCACGAGATGCGGGCAAAGAGAGTACCGCAAGTGTTGTGAGGGTATTGTCCCGAGACAAGTTGAGTTTAATCGGTCTCATAAAACACTTCATACTGCCTCGAACAAAAGTAATCACACAAGCTTTCAGTCGTATCAGACTCTGAAGGCTGAAGGGTTCTACCACGAATTTGTGAACCACTCTAGCGTCTTCCAAAGAGACGAACTCCACAGTGTCCACACCCAGAATATAGAACGGCTGTGGAAGTCTGTCAAGTCTCCCATAAAAAGAGAAGGGCGTCCAGGACAGAGGAACGGACTGTACTCCTCCCAGTACCTGTACTTCCACAACTTGGCGTTTGCAGGGAAAAGTCGATGCATGCGACACTCTTCCGATATTCCTGCGCGATATTGGCAGAGTTTATCCTGGCCACAGGAAAATGGAATTGCCCCTGTACTTTATACATCACACGGTCTGTTACAAGACGATAACACCAACGACGAGTAAGGTAAGTCGTCTCCTTTGAATTTACAAATGCTTCTCCAACACTTTTCTTTGGTCGTTTTTGTAGTGACAACTTGAAACATACTCATAACGCCCGCCACGAGACTTCCGTAATCGATTTACTATCGCACGTTCGATATGTATCGTGTGGACCCCACCAACTTCGATAGGCAATCATTCTTGGGAATTACCAAAATTTCAGTACCTGTGCACGTACCGGAGACGTCAATATATGAATCTATTTTATACACAAAAATTAGGGCTAACATCCTGAGCAGTGAATCTGACAGACTATATTTTATTTTTCAGATCAGCAAAATTTTATGGAGAAGGTCTGTACACGGCATATAATCTGATATAACAACTAGCATTTTTCTATTATTGCAGTTAATGGTGCCGAATTTAGCGCACGGTCTGTCAAAGATCATTATAAACAGTGAGCTACTCAGCGAGGAAGGCTTTCCGTTGAGATGTCAGTGAGGAAGAAGTTCACCTGAGAAAGTAAGTCGTCGTTCTTTTCGTTGTCTAAACAAAACTGTTGCACCCATCGTATGAAAAACAAAGAACAGATACGTAGGTGCCCTACACAGAGTTATCATCAATTATCGAAAAGCTTACTGAAGGCTTACAATAAATATTAACTAGATGACGTGAAGTGTTAAAAGTACAACAAAAAAGACAGTTTCAACACAGGAATGTAGATCGTCACTATTGTGTTTTAATTTAACGGTATTTCTCGCAGCTGATACTGAGTAAATGATTAAGATTTATTTGATAATTCGCGTTACTCGACTCGAAGCTATCAATTTAATTTTGTGATTTTCTCGTGTTACATTAGTTGTGTGATGAAGGCGTTGTATGAGAGTTTGATTTATTGGTGACAGACAATGATAGTTCAGTCTAGCTAAACGAATCACGATGCACTGAAGTACGATTCTTTCCTTTTTTGGCAGTATAGACTTGGTGGATCGAATATTAACACTCGATTGCAGCCCAAGTTGCAAAGAAGACGTGTGTGAAGTATAAAAGCGTATGTATATTGAACAATTGTTACCAGTAAGCTGGTTTGTTAATCGTTTTAGTTCAAAATTAATTGTTGACAACTTAAATTTTGTTAAACTGTCTCGGGAGGGTGCAGTACATGAGTGGCAGAAGACGCAGTTGAACCAAAAATGGATCCATACCTGAGGCGAAAAAAATTAGTTGACAAGTTGAGAGACTGTGTAGATGATATAACCTGAAAACGGAAGAAAATGGACTCTTTAATAGTTTATAAGTTACATAGCCACTTTTGTATCGGAATATTTAAACAACTCCACAAAATATATAAAAGAGTGTCTGTGTCGATGATTACACATTAACAATGAGCGTTTTAATAAAATACCAGCGCGAAAATAATGAGTAATGAAAGAGAGACTGACGACACACATGAAATACTTCCACTTTTAACTGAGTAAGCTTGGTGTCCGCCATTATAAGTGATGCGCGCTAACTTTCCATTACCTGTCATGTGTTCTTGTAGCTTTACAACTGCACCACGTGCTGCATTAGTTTGGCAGCCAGTGGACATATTTTTTCTTTTTTTTTACATTACGTGGGGTGTTTACGTTTACATAATAGGTATTTTCTCGTTAGCTAATATACATTAAACCATATTATCGATCCGTACTTGTACTGTATGCCTGTAGTCAACTAACTTCAATGCCACCTAATAATAATAAAATATATTTTGGGTTCTATGTTTTTATGGGTGATGGGCTGTTTAGGCTCTTTGAGTAAGACCAGTGTACGACTAGCGCAATAATTTCATTTCTTTGTTATGTTATACGTGGAACTGTTTCATGTTTGACTAACATATTCAAACAGAAAGATTTTAAACAAAACGAGCTTTGGTCACCACTTTTTTACTGTCAATCATACTATTAAAAAACTACATCGAACATGCCATTGTGTTAAAATCCTATATCGATCCGATGTGACAACATATAAAACTAACTGACAAGTTCATTTGTAAAATGAAATGAAATGTCGTGTGCCGAGGTCCTCCAGTCGGGTAGACCGTTCGCCTGATGCAAGTCTTTCGATTTGACGCCACTTCGGCGACTTGCGCGTCGATGAGGATGAAATGATGATGATTAGGACAACACAATACCCAGTCCCTGAGCGGAGAAAATCTCCGACCCAGCCGGGAATCGAACCCGGGCCCTTTGGATTGACAGTCTGTCGCGCTGACCACTATTTTTTAATTTTTATTTTTATTTCTTTTAACAGTAAGGAACAGAAAACTAGTAAGTGCACTCGTTGCGTCGAGTTGGGGACGCACGTAACTAAAACCATACTAATAGTTGTAGAAAAGGGCATAAAGAAAGAGAGCAAAGTGCGGGGCGAAGGAAACCATGAAACAAAACTGAAGGGTGGAATCCATACCACCATTAACCAGTGCTACATCTTGCACCGGATGGGAAAACTAAAACTGCGAAGACCTTTTCGCACCGGGGACAAAAAGAGGAAATGGGACAAATACTGCTACAGAGTGTGAGGGTTCCCAACGAAACTCTCCATCTGCTGTATCATCCAGGTATGACTTCTCGTAATGATGAAAGTAGATCCCACCTTGTACCGTGTAGTGTTCTATTATCGTATTGTAATTTTAGCTTCTCTTACCCGTGATGTTCCAGCTACGTGGAGGGTCGTGGAACGCACTCCACAAAAAATTGGAAAAATATTGTCGATACTTTGGGTTACGGAGGATCTTGCAATGCCGTTCCTGCAAATAGTTCCAAAAGTCTAAAGTGTCCTTAGTGCCGTCTTGAAACAAATAGTGCACTGCATGTCCACGAAGCCACGTCGTTGCATTAGTTTTAGTGCGTGGGTAATACGTTTCATCCGGGTATAAGATAGTCTTGGGGTCGATATAATGCGGCGTTACCCGAAGGAAGTATGCTGACATTTGCCTCACTAAGTGCCACACTGCTGTAGACTCGCCACAGCTAAGGCGGTGTTCATCGTTGTCTTGAACGCCACAGCTCGTGCACATGGGTGAGTCTACCATGTGGATCGCATGAAGCCTTGATCTGGTCACCTGCTTACCGTTGATAGTGATATACCACATCGCCGTGACGTCAGTGTCTAGTGTTACGTGGTGAATTGTCCTCAACACTACTCGCTAGTTGACGTTTGGGTGCTTCCTCTCCACGACGTTATCGGGTCGTCCACGTTGCAGGACCCTACAAAGAGTCTTTGCCATCGCCAGTTGAGTCGCTGGTAAGGCAAGTCGAACGTAACTGAGTTCGAGGTAAAAGACACCGATGTAGAAGAGCGATGAGGGGACGTGGTGTATTGGCACAGGCGGCAACAGGGAGGGCGGTGCTAGTTCTTCTATTAACAAACTGGTCAGACTGTCCAGACGGCGGTGCCATAGTTTGACTAATGTGCTGACAAATAGGGCGACCACTTTGTCATAAACGTGATAAAGGCCAAGCCCTCCCCGATCCGGGGGAAGGGTGAGAGTCTCATATTTGATCTTGAAAAGCATTCCAGAACTCACGAAGAACCCAAAAGCCGCAAGTATACGGCGAGCTAACATCACCGGTATAGGTAATATCTGGGCGTAGTGCGGAATGCGTGACGCTAAATGTGTGTTGACATACTGGGTCCGTTGGACGATATCCAGGGCTCGTAGGCGGTTGTTGGCAATTCCAGTCCGAACATTTCGTAAAAGCCTTCGAAAGTTGTGAGCAGCGGTCCGTCGTATATCATCTGTAAAATCAATGCCGAGACATTTCCAACTATCACTGAGCTGTAAGGGGGTGACACTGTTCTCAGACAATCCGACCCCGATGTTCATCGCCACCAATTTTGCGACGTTGATACGACTACCAGTGGCCATGCCATATTTCGCTATCCAAGTTAGTGCGCTAGCGGTGTCGTCACCGTTGCGGATGACAATCACCAGGTCGTCAGCGTACGCTTTACATCGGAAAGTGTGGCCTCGTAACGTCATACCCGTTAGTCGTTGGCGCAGGCCGCAGAGGAGAGGTTCTGTGGCCACAGCGTAAAGTATAAGTGGACAGAGGGCAGCTTTGGCGTATCGATCGAGAAATGGTGAGGGGCTGCGTAGGTCGGCCGTTGACTATCACCTTGGACGTCGCGCCGCGGAGTAGTCGCATGACGACAGTGACGAATGGCTATGGGTACCGCATATGTTGGAGGACCGCTTCCGAATAGTTGTGGTCGAAAGCTTGACTAAAATCGATGGCCGCCAGTGCACCCTTCAGACTACATGCCCTCGCCAGTGAGATCAAGTCACGATATTCGCTGAGTGCCGTTTGAATATTATTGTCGCCTCCCAATGACGTCTGATCGGGTGAGATAACATTGCGTAGGGTCTGGCGTATCCGCGCCGCCAACAGTCGAGAAAAGATCTTAAAGTTTCAGTTCAATAGCGTCAACGGGCGGTAGTCCTGCAGTCGTGAGCCACCGGACGGTTTGTGAATAGGAATAATCATCCCTTCCACAAGGGCCGCAGGGAGCGGCACGTCCGGGGATAGTAGTTCGCGACAGATGTCCGTCCATCGGGAGGCTAATAAATATTAAAAGTCCGGTAAAATTCCAAGGGGAGCCCATCAGGACCCGGAGACTTGTTGACAGCCCCTTTTCTAATGGCGTTGATCACTTCTTCTTCTGTAATTTCTTCCATCAAGGCCGCTTCTATTACCGGGGTGACGGTGCCGTAAATCGTCTGAGAGACGTCCTCCAGTGCTGTCGGATCAGGGGTCTGAGCGGAATTGAGGTGGGATTAATGATTGTAGAACGCTGTGTTTATGTCTTGTTGCGTGGTGAGGCGATGACCGTCCTCCGTGTCGATGAAGCGTATCAGCGCTCGTTGGCGTCGTTTACGTTCACGAAGGACGTGGAACATGGACGGGCGTTCGCTAGACATCCGATCCTGCGTCCTCGAGCGGATGACTACCCCCTCTAGGTGGCGTCGCATATGAACGAGAATATGAGCCTTAGCACGGTGGACCGCCGTTTGTCGTTCCGGAGACGGCGCCATAGTATCGCAGTCGCACTGGACCCGGAAGTAAAAGTCGAGTGTATGTCTTCGCCAAGTAGCGTGGTCGCGACCGTAGGTTATCAACGTTCGCCTCAGTGACGGTTTGGCGCAGTCCAACCACCAGCGGATCGTTGTGGGATATGCACGGAAGGGATTTTCACACGAAAGCCACGTATCCTCAACGGCTTGGCGGCAATCCGGGTACGACAGGTGAGCGATGTTTAATTTCCACGGGCTGCGGCTTCTCCATACTTGTTGCCGCCGCAGGGTGACGGCACAAATGTAAGCTGAGTGGTCCGAGAATGCTGCAGGCCACAGTTCCGCATCTTGTGTTCCAGCGGCGAGAGAGCGTCAGACATAAATCCTGTCGATACGACTGGAAGAGTGACTCGTGAAGTGCGTGAATCCCGGTCGGTGGCTGTGAAGATGTTCCCAAGTGTCCACCATCTGCAGGTCTCGAATTAGCGTCTCCAGTTCCGGGCAAGGATTATGTCGTGGGAGTTGGTCTCTGGGCGCCAGTACGCAATTTTAGTCACCTCCAAACGACAGATGGACGTGGGGGCCTTGGAAGACCGGGGCGACGTCTTCCGCAAAGAATCGTGAACGTTCGCGACGTTTGTCCGTCCCGGAAGGTGCGTAGATATTGATAAGGCGGACACCCAGTACTGTGAGTGCCGTTCCTCTTGCCCCAGGCAGAAACAGGACATCGTCTGCCACTACCCCTTCCCGAAGAAGTACAGCGACACCGCTGCCTTTTGGGGAAGGTGGAGAGACGCAAGCATCGTAACCGTACATGTCTGGGAAGTCGTCGACGTACACTTCCTGGAGGAGGGCTATGTCGATGGAAGCCGAGTTCAACATATCCTGAAGCAATGATAACTTAGCGCGCGTCCGTATGGTGTTGATGTTTATATTTGCAATGCGATAAGTTTGAGGTCTATCCACAGCATCTGTGTTGGCCATCAGTACCCCTGTAAGGCTGTCTCGTCACTCTACCTAATGGCGGGAAAGGGTCAGCACTGGTGGGATAAATTTCCCCCCGTGTCGTCCGACACGATGGGCAAGGAGTGTGCCTCATAGTCGTCTGCTCAGTCGCCATGAAATACCATCGGCTGTTGGTGGCTGTTAGTGGCTGCTGTGGCACTCGGCGCTGACTCCATCGGCTCTTCTGGCTGGGAATCGGCAGCGGCTGTCTGCTTGTGATCCTGCTGTTCTGTGGGGTCGGAGGGGCTGAAGCCGTCACCACGGCGATCTGTTGAGTTTGAAGTTACAGCGGCCTCTGTACCGCCGGTACCGTCGTTGGAATTTCCACAGTCCATGGCAGACGATTGCTGCAAACACTCGTCCGATGGAGCACGCCGCCGTCTCTTGTGTTTTCGCGGGGAACGCTGTTTACGGACGTGTGCTTCAGTATCTGAATGTGGGTAGATTTCTTCAGCTGCTCCGGTGTCTGGAAGAAAAGCTGCTGTCGGCACAACCCATGGGTCAATGTCCATCCTGGCATCTACGCCTTCTTGCAAGGTCGGTCGGTGATTATCTTCAGGTGGGGGTGCCGGATCCTGTACTGCAGAAGCCATTATGTTCTCACCATCGAGGGCGGTTATCGGACTAATGTCGTCAGCAGCGGTAAAGGTTGCTGCCCGTGTAACTTCGGCGTAATTGAGAGGAAGGGTCGTCACCGTAGAAGGAGTCATAGATTCACCTGTCGGGATTTGAGTAAGCCGTCGTCGGAGTCAATCCGAACGGACGTGCCCTACTTGGCCACAACCAGAGCAAGTGCGTGGCTGACCGTCATACATAATGATCGCCCTACATCCGCCGATGACAGATATGACGGAACATGTTTGGTCAATTCAATTTTAATCTGTCGTACCCCGTTAAGAACGGGGTACGTTGTAAAGGTGGTCCATTTTTCGGCCATATGGCTGATTACTCTGCCGTTGGGCTGGAAAGCCGCGGTGACTACGTCCAGTGGTACTTCAAAAGGGAGTTCAAAGACGCGTATCGTACGTAGGCCAAGCCCAGCGTGATCGATAGAGACCGCCCGAATATGGCCATCAGAATGTTTGAATTTCAGACCGTTGGCATGTGCGCTCACGATTCTGTTGCACATCTCGTCACTTACTAGCTTGACGTAGACAACACTGCTCGTGATAGAGAGATGGATACCAATTACGTCTCGCGGGTCAATTTTAACGTCGTCATGAAGGAAACGTTCCACTTCAAAAGCTCGCGGTCGTGCATTATCGGGTTGAAAACTGATCTTGATGGTGGTTTGTCTGTATGAATGTGCCATGTTCCGTCGGTAGTGATGGACGCTAAACTAGCGACAACGCAGTAGTAAACAACTACGAGCACTCGCGACCGCGCGGACGGGACGTAAACAAGACGTCCTCGCCGCAGCGCTGCGGAAAGCAGACTGAATCAGCTACCGGGGGCGGACCATTTGTATAAGATTTAGTCATCACAAAATTTCTGATATATGTGCAACCTACACGACACTTGGTGAAATGCACATGTGAGCATTCTGAGCATTCTTCGTTTTCTTTTATACACGCAAATGAATAACGCAAGTGGGTTATTCGGTAACAGGGAATGGTAGTGCAAACTGATGACATGATCACCACTAGAAATGTAAATAACAAAGTAAAAATTTATTCGAAGGTTCGAAATATCTCTGACAGTAGATTATTATTTCAGCACTATCATCCCAAAATACCTTTAATAAAGATTCATATCATTGTCCAACTGAGACTCTATTCCGTTGGTGTAACTACTTAATCACCAATAGAGGGCTTCACCACGTTAGAAATCCCTGGGTTCGTAAATGACAGAAGTGGATTCAAATCTATGAACAGGGGTAACGATTTCTCTTACACCAACGTCCTCAAAACACAGACAAACTTAATTGATGTTCAGTTTTCATTCCCTTCAGCAATTTTACAGGAGGGCATATGACTCCGCTTTCGATGTATTAACAGAGAACTGTAAAGTTTTCACTCCAAGAAGCAGTTAACATATGTGCTGTTCCTTTACTTCGGTGACTGAACCTCTTCTTTATGTTGTCCGAAACACACAACCGCGGCCAGGGAATGTTTGTGGAGGCACAAGGACGACGTCAGGACAAAGTTTCATGTTTGTCTGCAGATTGCTAATGTGGTTACTGCAGACAACTGGCGTCGCCCTCCCGTCACCCTACCGCTGAGTGACGTCTTATATAACGTCAAACAAACAAAGGCGGGCAGCCGCCACCCCTAGTCTCGCAGCAGGAGGTCACTTCTGGGAAAGCACCGGCCCTCCACAAAATGCAGCTCCAGATTTGTTTTGCGCCGAAGCTCTGAGGGCGCAGTTAAGAAAGCACACAAACACTGAGAAGGCTTACTTAGCGAGTGGCTACACGTGTTCGAGGCCCTTAGGCATGTTCGAAAAAGTTTGGGTTATAAACGTTATGTTGTCCATGATCGACAGTAACTAGTAAACTATAAATGATGCATACAATAATCTTAGAGGATTTTAAAGCTTAAGACCTTAGCTACGTAATCTCGCAATAATTTGTAGGCCATATCGTTTTCTCTGAGAGCGAGAGGAGGCAATATTTATGCCGGTCAACTGACGTGATAGGTGCTACAAATCGGTTCAGATCTTTGTTTATTTTGATCAAACAACGTGAACTAATCACATACTGAGTATTATACTGACATACCCTTGTTGAGGTTACTAATGAGGTAAGTAAATCTGAAGAAATCATTATTCCACTCAACGAACAGCAAGACTAGACAGACTCAATAACTACAGTAATTTATTTATTCCCCAGACATAGGTTATCGATCTAAAATACAAGGTACGAAGTACAAAGCGGATCCTGCTTCGTATTTTTCTAACAATCCCACCAAGACATATACTTGCAGCCTTACAACTTCCCAGTTTTATCGCCACATGTGATAGTCTAATTCGTTGACGAAAGCCGCCGTTCATATGTAAACTATCGTCCAAGTGTCGAGGAAAAAATAAATATGCATCCACGAAGATAAAGAAGACAGGGGAAAGGAGTCATAGAGAGAATAAATCTAATATGTCTACAAATAGATAACAAAACTGTATTCCAATATGATTCTTCCGATGTCTCTGTTGGTTGGTTGATTTGGGGAGGGGACCAGACAGCGAGGCCACCGGTCTCGTCGGCTTAGGGAAGGGAGCCGGCCGTGCCCTTTCAAGGGAACCATCCTGGCATTTGCCTGAAGCGATTTAGGGAAATCACAGAAAACCTACATCAGAATTTGAACCGTCGTCCTCCCGAAAGCGAGTCCATTGTGCTAACCACTGCGCCTCCTCGCTAGGTCCGATATGCCTCTAAGCCATTGTTTTAGAAGGTCTTCTGCTATTTCACTTTCTTCATTTGGAAATAATCTTTGATTGTTCATCAGTTTTTTCATACGCTGATACCTTCCAAATTTCGTAGAAGCTATAAACGTTTATAGATACACATAGAACCTATACAGGGTGTTACAAAAAGGTACGGCCAAACTTTCAGGAAACATTCCGCAGACACATATAAAGAAAATATGTTATGTGGACATGTGTCCGGAAACGCTCAATTTCCATGTTAGAGCTCATTTTAGTTTCGTCCGTGTGTACTGTACCTCATAGATTCACCGCCAGTTGGCCCAATTGAAGGAAGGTAAAGTTGACTTCGGTGCTTGTGTTGACATGCGACTCATTCCTCTACAGTACTAGCATCAAGCACGTCAGTACGTAGCATCAACAGGTTAGTGTTCATCACGAACGTGGTTTTGCAGTCAGTGCAATGTTTACAAATGCGGAGTTGGCAGATGCCCATTTGATGTATGGATTAGCACGGGGCAAAAGCCGTGGCGCGGTACGTTTGTATCGAGACAGATTTCCAGAACGAAGGTGTCCCGACAGGAAGACGTTCGAAGCGATTTATCGGCGTCTTAGGGAGCACGAAACATTCCAGCCTATGACTCGCGACTGGGGAAGACCTAGAACGACGAGGACACCTGCAATGGACGAGGCTGTTCTTCGTGCAGTTGACGATAACCCTAATTTCAATGTGAGAGAAGTTGTTGCTGTACAAGGTAACATTGACCACGTCACTGTATGGAGAAAGCTACGGGAGAACCAGTTGTTTCTGTACCATGTATCAGCAGCTGATTGGCATCCACAGGTACACTTCTGCGAATGGTTCATCCAACAATGTGTCAGTCCTCATTTCAGTGCAAATGTTCTCTTTACGTATGAGGCTTCATTCCAACGTGATCAAATTGTAAATTTTCACAATCGACATGTGTGGCCTGACGAGAATCCGCACGCAATTGTGCAATCACGTCATCAACACAGATTTTCTGTGAACGTTTGTGGAAGGCATTGTTGGTGATGTCTTCATTTGGCCCCATGTTCTTCCACCTACGCTCAATGGAGCACGTAATCATGAATTCATACAGGATACTACCTGTGCTGCTAGAACATGTGCCTTTACAAGTGTGACACAACATGTGGTTCATGCACGATGGAGGTCCTGCACATTTTGGTTGGTTGGTTTGTGGGGGTTAAAGGGACCAGACTGCTACCGTCATCGGTCCCTTTTTCCAAATACTAAAAACACCCACTGAGAATAAAACGATCAACGGGCGATAAGACAGACGATAAGACAGACGACACAGAACAACAGAAACGTAGACAAAGACCAGACAAGACGAACTAAAATCACACAGAGTATGACGGTGGTTGGCCGACCATACAAACAAAAACGGAAAAGCCAACCATCGAGAAAGACATGAAAAAAAAAATCAGTCAAATCGTAGGCCATAGGCCAGAATCAACACAAAAACTCACACACTTACATTAAGCGATAAAATCTCCCTGCCCGAATAAAACGCAGAACTACGTCCGCTATGGAAGAGTCGTCAGATAAAAGCGCAGAGAGCGTATCAGGCAGCGCAAAAGTGTGCCTGAGCACAGATAAAAGGGCGCACTCCAACAGAATATGGACCACCGTCAAGGACGCCCCACAACGAGAGAGAGGGGGATCCTCACAACACAGTAAATAAGTGTGCGTCAGTCAGGTGTGGCCAATGCGGAGCCGACTGATTCCCTGCAGTTAGCTCGCATGGATGACCGCCACACAGTAGTCGTCTCCTTGATACGGCGGAGTTTGTTAGGCATGGGCATGTTGCGCCAATCAGTGTCCCATAAATCGAAAACTTTGCGGCGTAATAGTGCCCGCAAATCAGTCGCCGGGAGGCCAATCTCCAGAGATGGTGCACTAGTGGCCTCTTTCGCCAGGCGGTCAACAGTTTTATTTCTGGGTATCCCAACATGACCCGGGGTCCAAACAAAGACCACATATCTGCCGCAACGGGTAAGAGTATGCAGGGACTCCTGGATAGCCATCACCAGACGAGAACGAGGGAAACACTGGTCGAGAGCTCGTAAACCGCTCAGGGAATCGCTACAGATAATGAAGGATTCATCTGAGCAGGAGCGGATATACTCTAGGGAGCTAAAGATGGTGACCAGCTCAGCAGTGTAAACACTGCAGCCAGCCGGCAACGAACGTTGTTCAGAATGATCCCCTAGAGTTAGTGCATAACCGACACGACCAGGAACCATCGAACCGTCGGAATAGACAACGCCAGAGCCCTGATACGTGTCCAGGATGGAATAAAAGCGGCGTCGGAAGGCCACCGGAGAAACTGAGTCCTTTGGGCCCTGTGCCAAGTCGAGCCGAAGGCATGGGGGTGTACGCAGAGGGGCCTGGAAAGGAGGTGGTACAGGGAAACATCCAAGCCCGTAGAGAAGCTGTTTGACGCGTACGGCGATCGGACAACCCGACCTGGGCCGACGTTCTGGCAGATGGACGAGGGACTGCGGGAACAGGACACGATAATTAGGATGCTCGGGCAAGCTAAAAACAAGGGCAGCATAAGCAGCCAGTAATTGTTGGCGTCGTATCCGCAGTGGAGGGACACCTGCCTCCACAAGTATGCCGTCCACAGGACTGGTCCGGAAGGCACAAGTGGCAAGGCGTATCCCGTTGTGGAGGATTGGGTCCAGCATCCGCAGCGCAGATGGGGATGCTGAGCCATTAGCCAGACTCCCATAGTTCAGACGGGACTGGATTAACGCCTGGTAAAGCCGTAGGAGAGTAGATCGGTCGGCGCCCCACCTGGTGTGGCTCAGGCATCGCAGAGCATTTACATGCCGCCAACACGCCTGTTTAAGCTGCAGCCAAGTCAACCGGGCATCAAAAACCACCCCAAAAACCTATGTAACTCCACCACTGTAAGAAGCTCGCCGTCGAGATAAAACCGCGGCTCTGGGTGAACAGTGCGTCTCCGGCAGAAATGCATGACGCAGGTCTTGGCTGCCGAAAACTGAATACCGTGCGCTACAGCCCAAGACTGCGCCTTGCGGATTGCGCCCTGTAGCTGACGTTCAGCAACTGCAATGCCAATAGAGCTGTAGTAAAGGCAGAAGTCGTCAGCATACAGGGAAGCGGAGACAGAATTTCCCACGGCCGCAGCGAGCCCGTTAATGGCTATTAAAAACAGACAGACACTTAGAACAGAACCCTGTTGCACACCGTTCTTCTGGACTTCGGAGGAACTACATGAGGCCGCGACGTGCACGCGGAAAGTACGATATGACAGAAAATTACGGGTATAGATCGGCAGAGGGACCCGAAGGCCCCATCCATAAAGCGTAGAAAGGATGTGATTACGCCATGTCGTATCATACGCCTTCCTCATGTCGAAAAAGACAGCGACCAGATGCTGATGGCGGGCAAAGGCAGTGCGGATGGCCGACTCTAGGCTCACCAGATTGTCGGTGGTGGAGCGGCCTTTACGGAACCCACCCTGAGACGGAGCCAGAAGGCCGCGAGACTCCAGTATCCAATTCAAGCGCCGGCTCACCATCCGTTCAAGAAACTTGCAAAGAACGTTGGTGAGGCTAATGGGACGGTAGCTGTCCACCTCCAAAGGGTTCTTCCCCAGTTTCAGAATGGGGACAACAAGGCTTTCCCGCCATTGCGACAGAAACTCACACTCGACCCAAATGCAGTTGTAAAGGTCGAGGAGGTGTCGCTGGCAGTCCACTGAAAGATGTTTCAGCATCTGAGAGTGGATGCTATCTGGGCCAGGAGCGGTATCAGGACAAGCGGCGAGGTCACTGCGGAATTCCCACTCACTGAATGGAACATTGTACAATTCAGGATGGTGGGTGCGAAAAGAAAGACTCCGACATTCTATCCGCTCTTTAATGGAGCGGAAGCCCAAGGGGTAGTTGGCAGAAGCGGAATTCAGAGCAAAGAGCTCTGCCAAGCGGTTTGCAATGACGTCGGAGTCAGTACAAACTGCTCCATTCAGTGAGAGCGCAGGGACGCTGACAGGGGTCCGATAGCCATAGGGGCGGCGAATCTTGACCCAGACCTGCGATGGAGTGACATGGAGGCCAATGGTGGACACATACAGCTCCCAGCACTCCTGCTTGTGTTGGCGGATAATGCGGCGGGCTCGCGCACGCAGCCGTTTGAAGGCGATAAGGAGTTCGATTGAGGAATGTCGCTTGTAAAGCTGGAGCGCCCGCCGGCGAGCTTTAATCGCTTCAGCGATCTCAGGCGACCACCAAGGCACAGTCCGCAGCCGAGGGTACCCAGAAGAACGGGGAATGGCAGATTCGGCGGCAGTAACGATGCCGGTGGTGACCGATTGAACCACTGCATTACTGTCATCGTTAGAGAGAGGCTCAATAGCGGCAGTGGAGGAGAACAAGTCCCAGTCAGCCTTATTCAGAGCCCATCTGCTAGGGCGCCCAGAAGACTGACGCTGTGGTAGTGACAGAAAGATCGGAAACTGGTCACTACCACAAAGATCGTCATGCACTCTCCATTGGACAGACAGTAAGAGGCTAGGGCTACAGATCGAAAGGTCTTTGTCGGGGTATGTGCCATGTGCCACACTGAAGTGTGTGAAGGCACCATCATTTAATATCGAGAGATCAAGCTGCGCCAATAAATGCTCAACGATGGCGCCTCGACCTGTTGCCACTGACCAACCTCACAGATGGGTATGGGCGTTAAAGTCGCCCAGTAACAAGAAAGGTGGCGGCAATTGGGCTATCCGAGCAGCCAGGACATGCTGCACGAGATCACCATCCAGTGGAAGGTAAAGATTGCTGACGGTAACGCCTGTGGCGTCCACACCCGAATAGCGACAGCATCTAAAAGTGTTTGGAGAGGTACAGACCCGCTGTGAAGAGAGTTCAGGACATATATGCAGACGCCACCAGACACCCTTTCATAAGCTGCCCAGTTCTTATAATAACCCTGGTAGCCATGGAGGGCGGGGGTTCGCATTGCCGGAAACCAAGTTTTCTGCAGAGCAATGCAGAGGAAAGGGTGAAGGCTGGTAAGTTGGCGGAGCTCAGCTAGATGGTGGAAGAAACCGCAGTTCCACTGGAGGATGGTGTGTCCATGGCTGAGAAAGGCGTGACGGGACTGGGAAGGGAGATTACGCCACTGGGTCACCTGCTGCCTCCGCTTTCCATGGCGTCTGATGGACCGGAGAGATTGAGGTCCTCAGGGGACGCCAGAATCTCCACCTCATCCTCAGATGCAGAGCTGGAAGGTTGCAGTGGGATGGCTGCCACCACGAGTTCCTTGGGCTGAGAGCTCTTCTTGGATTTCTCACGCCGTTCCTTGGGTCGCACCGGCTGGGAGGGCTTCACCGATTCAGTCTCCGGGACGGAGGAGGATCGTGAAGCCCTACGACCAGCGGATTGCGGGCACTTACGCCACTGTCAGTCGTCAGCCTTCTCGCTGGCGGAAACCTGGAAAGGGAGGGACCCCCAAGGGACCCCTTGCAAGCGTGAGAAGCCGAAGAAGTTGGACACTTCTCTGGCTTAGAAGTGGGGATGGACGTCCCCGATGGGTGGGATGGTGTTTCTCCTGAGGTAGGTGGCGCAGGAGCAACCCGGTGGGTAGAGCCCCCACTGGCGAGGGGGCAGGAGGAGTTGTACTACTCGTCGATCCGGCCGCAATTGGAGAAACAGACAGGGCTAGCACAGGTGTTGTAGCAGCAGTGTAGGAAGATGTCATTCTCACAGGATGGAGTCGGTCGTATTTCCTTTTGGCCTCAGTATAGGTTAGTCTGCCCAGGGTCTTGTATTCCATGATTTTACGCTCTTTCTGGAAAATTCGACAGTCTGGCGAGCAAGGTGAATGGTGCTCCCCGCAGTTGACACAGATGGGAGGCGGGGCACATGGAGTATTGGGATGTGATGGCCGTCCACAATCTCGACATGTGAGGCTGGAAGTGCAGCGAGAAGACATATGGCCGAACTTCCAGCACTTAAAGAACCGCATCGGGGGAGGGATATAGGGCTTAACATCACATCGGTAGACCATCACCTTGACCTTTTCCGGTAATGTATCCCCTTCGAAGGCCAAGATGAAGGCACCGGTAGCAATATGATTTTCCTTCAGACCCCGATGAACGTGCCGGACGAAATGTAAACCTCGGCGCTCTAAATTGGCGCGCAGCTCTTCATCAGACTGCAAAAGAAGATCCCTATGGTAAATAACTCCCTGGACCATATTTAAACTCTTATGGGGTGTGAACATAACGGCAACATCCCCCAACTTCTCACAAGCGAGTAACCATCGTGACTGGGCAGAGGATGCCGTTTATATCAGGACTGACCCAGAGCGCATTTTGACAAGCCCTCCACCTCCCCAAACTTGTCCTCTAAATGCTTGACGAAGAATTGAGGCTTTGTGGAGAGCAAAGACTCCCCATCAGCCCTCATACAAACTAAGAAGCGGGGCGAATAACTGCTACTGCCATCCTGAGACATACGTTTCTCCCACACTGTGGGCAGGGAGGGAAACGTTTTCGGATCGTACTTCTGAGCGTTAAACTGAGCCCGAGAACGCTTAGAGACTGCTGGCGGCTGGCCACCAGCGAGAGACGATGTACCACGCTTCATTGCGGGTCATCCGTCCTGATGCCACCTACTCCGACCAAGGGCCCTCCCCACAGGCGCCACCCAGCCACGGCAAAAGCCACCTGGCAGGATGGCTGTTGCCGGGAGTCCCGATACCCCAGGAGGATAGGCATCTACTCCTTGGCATACGTGGGGAGTTAACGGCGCAGGCATCACTAGAGCGATCCCTGTGTAGTCAGGGGGCTACAATCAATAGGGTACATGGCGGCCCCACCACAACAGCCTGGCTACCGTGCTGGATGTTAGGTAACATGTGGTCCATGGTCGCCGTCGGTGCAGAAACAGGCACTGCACAGTGCAAGGTGTAATCTGCACGGAGAAACAGAGTCATGCCCAAGAGATGGAGAGTGGAGAGGACTGCAATTCAACAGTGTATAAGCAGGCGAACGGTCTGATCCCAAGATGGACACAATGCACCAAGTAAAGCGCCCTTCCCCAATCGGCTCGCTCTTCAGAAAATTTTGAGAGATGGAGGTCAAACCCAACAGGGGACCATCATATAAGGCCCAAAAGTTTGAGACTCCTTTTAGTCGCCTCTTAGGACAGGCAGGAATACCGTGGACCTATTCTAACCCCCAAACCCGCACGGGGTCCTGCACATTTTAGTCGAAGTGTTTGTGCGCTTCTCAACAACAGATTCGGTGACCGATGCATTGGTAGAGGCGGACCAATTCCATGGCCTCCACGCTCTCCTGACCTCAACCCTCTTGACTTTCATTTATGGGGACATTTGAAAGCTCTTGTGTACGCAACCCTGGTACCAAACGTAGAGACTCTTCGTGCTCGTATTGTGGACGGCTGTGATACAATACGCCATTCTCCAGGATTGCATCAGCGCATCAGGGATTCGATGCGACGGAGGGTGGATGCATGTATCCTCGGTAACGGAGGACATTTTGAACATTTCCTGTAACAAAGTGTTTGAAGTCACGCTGGTACGTTCTGTTGCTGTGTGTTTCTATTCCACGATTAATGTGAGTTGGAGAGAAGAAATAAAATGAGCTCTAACATGAAAGGTAAGCGTTTCCGGACACATGTCCACATAATATATCATCTTTCTTTGTGTGTGATGAATGTTTCCTGAAAGTTTGACCGTACCTTTTGTAACACCCTGTATAAATAAGAATGTCAGATGTCAATGATGCATAACTATTCCATTGAGCGGATTATGTGCGAAAATTTGTTAGCTGACAATGTTCAGGATAAGAAATTTGCCCACCAGCTGCTCAAGGTCATTATCCGTTTAACACAAAAAATGCATACACGTGAGTTTTTTCTAATTACTAGGAGTCTCAAATATTCACTTCAACATAATTTTACAATGAACTTATATTTCATCTCTTGCGTTTGCTAACCTCATTTTCATAGAAACAAACAGTATAGAAAATTACTGAAAGCGAAATTTATAGTGTGAGGAGCTCCTGAGAATACGTTGTCTTGTGTGTTTCACTCAACTGACAACTGTCCAGCAACTGATTTCGTTATCTTTTACATATCTTCCTGTTCTAATGTGGGTGATTATTTCGCACATCATCCTGAATTACTGCTGCAAAGAGTCCATTTTCGTATATACTCTTTACACCTCCGCCCTCTAATTCTGGTCATCTTACGGCAGCCCTTCTAATTTCTTCTTAGTTACTCTAATACATTATCATCTGCATTTTGTGGTTCCATCACGTTTTAACATTCTCCTTCATGCTTCCATCCTCACTATCTGAAGAATTTCTATGGTCCATGTTACACTTTCAGACAACGATATATTGCTGCAAGACATAATATACCACCAAATCATGTTATGTGTCACGAATAATTTCCTGTTGTTAATGGACATTTTCGTGAACAATATTTGCCAGCTCTTCATCATTGACTCAATTGGCCATAATAATTGAGGAGAGAAACTATCGTTCTAGAAACTTTTTCAGTTTGTAATATAATCTTAGACAACTAAGTAAAATTTGAAATCACTGGGTAAGTTACCAAAAATTTTAGTTGCAATGTTGTGCACCCTTTTTTGTGATAACTAAACTTTAATGTGGAATAATGAATGTCATTTTTGTTCTGGTATTGTAATTTGTTCCTTTTG
This sequence comes from Schistocerca gregaria, assembly GCF_023897955.1. Lineage (NCBI taxonomy): Eukaryota > Metazoa > Arthropoda > Insecta > Orthoptera > Acrididae > Schistocerca > Schistocerca gregaria. The sequence goes on from NC_064927.1 coordinate 43,624,372, forward strand.
AACTGAACTGGATTATTTATAGTCAACTTCATGAGGTAATAAATATACTGTGAAGAAGTAGTCAGAACGCCCAACTCCTTAAACAGATGTCAACAAGATGATTATGGGTGAGCACTATATATCATTCTTGCACGACATTTTTGAGCAATGAAGACTTGCTTCCTTAATGATGAGTTATACCAGAACATTATTCCATAGAGGTTATTGAATGAAAATACATGTAAATGTCAACTTTCTGTTTTGTTTCTCCCTAAATTTACAATGATTCTAAGTGTGTTTACATGGACAAAGTTTTTTTGGGAGCAACGAAATGTGCTTTTGCAGTTTAAATTAACTTTAGTTTCGGCACCTAAGAATACTGAAGTTTCCACCCTACTTATTATTTCCCCACTATGTGCCTTACCCTGATCATTGATATAGTATCCCTAGATGTTCAAAACTGAGTATGTGTCTTTTTATAATAGAGGGTAAGCCTGTAAGCAGAAAAACAATTATACTTTTAAGAATCTTGTTTACCATCTCATTTGTTAAGATATGTATGCTTGGAACGATTACCATACTAGTGTCATCCACAAAAATAACCAATTCCACTTGCTGTATATTAGACCAAAAATCGTTTACATATATGTGGAATCATAGCAGACCTAAGATTGAGCATTGGGAGACTCCCTATGTGATTATTATGAAAAACTTTTGTAATGTTCAATCACTGCAGGATCTCTACTTGTTCTTCCCAACATACACTCCTGGAAATTGAAATAAGAACGCCGTGAATGCATTCTCCCAGGAAGGGGAAACTTTATTGACACATTCCTGGGGTCAGATACATCACATGATCACACTGACAGAACCACAGGCACATAGACACAGGAAACAGAGCATGCACAATGTCGGCACTAATACAGTGTATATCCACCTTTCGCAGCAATGCAGGCTGCTATTCTCCCATGGAGACGATCGTAGAGATGCTGGATGTAATACAGTGGAACGGCTTGCCAAGCCATTTCCACCTGGCGCCTCAGTTGGACCAGCGTTCGTGCTGGACGTGCAACCACGTGAGACGACGCTTCATCCAGTCCCAAACATGCTCAATGGGGGACAGATCCGGAGATCTTGCTGGCCAGGGTAGTTGACTTACACCTTCTAGAGCATGTTTGGTGGCACGGGATACATGCGGACGTGCATTGTCCTGTTGGAACAGCAAGTTCCCTTGCCGGTCTAGGAATGGTAGAACGATGGGTTCGATGACGGTTTGGATGTACCGTGCACTATTCAGTGTCCCCTCGACGATCACCAGAGGTCTACGGCCAGTATAGGAGATCGCTCCCCACACTATGATGCCAGGTGTTGGCCCTGTGTGCCTCAGTCGTATGCAGTCCTGATTGTGGAGCTCACCTGCACGGCGCCAAACACGCATACGACCATCATTGGCACCAAGGCAGAAGCGACTCACATCGCTGTAGACGACACGTCTCCATTCGTCCCTCCATTCACGCCTGTCGCGACACCACTGGAGGCGGGCAGCACGATGTTGGGGCGTGAGCGGAAGACGGCCTAACGGTGTACGGGACCGTAGCCCAGCTTCATGGAGACGGTTGCGAATGGTCCTCGCCGATACCCCAGGAGCAACAGTGTCCCTAATTTGCTGGGAAGTGGCGGTGCGGTCCCCTACGGAACTGAGTAGGATCCTACAGTCTTGGCGTGCATCCGTGCGTCGCTGCGGTCCAGTCCCAGGTCGACGGGCACGTGCACCTTCCGCCGACCACTGACGACAACATCGATGTACTGTGGAGATCTCACGCCCCACGTGTTGAGCAATTCGGCGGTACGTCCACCCGGCCTCCCGCATGCCCACTATACGCCCTCGCTCAAAGTCCGTCAACTGCACATACGGTGCACAAATGCTGCGCAGCTGGCGCCATTCGACGGCCAACACCGCGGTTCCTGGTGTGTCCGCTGTGCCGTGCGTGTGATCATTGCTTGTACAGCCCTCTCGCAGTGTGCGGAGCAAGTATGGTGGGTCTGACACACCGGTGTCAATGTGTTCTTTTTTCCATTTCCAGGAGTGTATATATTTCCAGTTTCCTTTCACAAAATGATTAAATTCCTCTAGTGATCCATGTGTTTTATACGCTTGTTAATGTTCTTTCTAATTTGCTTATGTTGAAAGCTGTCTTCTAATTCTGATATCAATTTATAGTTCCATAAATTAAATTTTAAGTCAACATTTGGCTCGTTATAAATTTTATCCCATGTCATTGCTTGTAAACCATTCTCAAAAATATTTGTCCTAGCGTCATTAATTACTCTAATTGGTATCGACTTAGACGTCTTATACAGTAAGGCAGTGTCTTATTTATCCTGAGTAACTGTGCATCATGAACTGAGAGAAAATTTATTATTAGTTATGCAGCTATTACCTGGCTTTGAGCTTCATCAAAGGAAACATTGTCAATATGAATCCCTCTGTCTTCTTAAACTATTTTCAAACAGTTATATGAATTTATCATAGAATAAATTAAATTTTGTGTTAGCATTTAGTTCATTATAAATTTCATCCCATGTTTTTTTCTCGTAAAGCGTTCTAAGAAACATTTGTTCTTCAATCATTAATTATTCGGATTTTCACTAAGGAGAGGCACTGTCGTTTTTATTCTAACTGACTGTGCACCATGATCAGAGACAGCATTGTTAGTGAGTGCACAGTTATTTTCTTGCATTCAGCTTCATCAAAGGAAATATCATTAGTTGGGATGCTACTTTTATCCACCCATGTTGGAAGATTAGTCACTGAGATCACACTGTAAGACCAAATATGGTTTCCACATCATACATTCCTGGAAATGGAAAAAAAGAACACATTGACACCGGTGTGTCAGACCCACCATACTTGCTCCGCACACTGCGAGAGGGCTGTACAAGCAATGATCACAAGCACGGCACAGCGGACACACCAGGAACCGCGGTGTTGGCCGTCGAATGGCGCTAGCTGCGCAGCATTTGTGCACCGCCCCCGTCAGTGTCAGCCAGTTTTCCGTGGCATACGGAGCTCCATCGCAGTCTTTAACACTGGTAGCATGCTGCGACAGCGTGGACGTGAACCGTATGTGCAGTTGACGGACTTTGAGCGAAGGCGTATAGTGGGCATGCGGGAGGCCGGGTGGACGTACCGCCGAATTGCTCAACACGTGAGGCGTGACGTCTCCACAGTACATCGATGTTGTCGCCAGTGGTCGGCGGAAGGTGCACGTGCCCGTCGACCTGGGACCGGACCGCAGCGACGCACGGATGCACGCCAAGACCGTTGGATCCTACGCAGTGCCGTAGGGGACCGCACCGCCACTTCCCAGCAAATTAGGGACACTGTTGCTCCTGGGGTATCGGCGAGGACCATTCGCAACCGTCTCCATGAAGCTGGGCTACGGTCCCGTACACCGTTAGGCCGTCTTCCGCTCACGCCCCAACATCGTGCAGCCCGCCTCCAGTGGTGTCGCGACAGGCGTGAATGGAGGGACGAATGGAGACGTGTCGTCTTCAGCGATGAGAGTCGCTTCTGCCTTCGTGCCAATGATAGTCGTATGCGTGTTTGGCGCCGTGCAGGTGAGCGCCACAATCAGGACTGCATACGACCGAGGCACACAGGGCCAACACCCTGCATCATGGTGAGGGGAGCGATCTCCTACACTGGCCGTACACCTCTGGTGATCGTCGAGGGGACACTGAATAGTAGACGGCACATCCAAACCATCATCGAACCCATCGTTCTACCATTCCTAGACCGGCAAGGGAACTTGCTGTTCCAACAGGACAATGCACGTCCGCATGTATCCCGTGCCACCCAACGTGCTCTAGAAGGTGTAAGTCAACTATCCTGGCGAGCAAGATCTCCGGATCTGTCCCCCATTGAGCATGTTTGGGACTGGATGAAGCGTCGTCTCACGCGGTCTGCACGTCCAGCACGAACGCTGGTCCAACTGAGGCGCCAGGTGGAAATGGCATGGCAAGCCGTTCCACATGAGTACATCCGGCATCTCTACGATCGTCTCCATGGGAGAATAGCAGCCTGCATTGCTGCGAGAGGTGGATATACACTGTACTAGTGCCGACATTGTGCGTGCTCTGTTGCTTGTGTCTATGTGCCTGTGGTTCTGTCAGTGTGATCATGTAATGTATCTGACCCCAGGAATGTGTCAATAAAGTTTCCCCTTCCTGGGACAATGAATTCACGGTGTTCTTATTTCAATTTCCAGGAGTGTATGTTTTATCAGAACCCTTTAGTAAGTCCATGTTGAAGTCACCGCAGACCGTTAACGGCTTTCTGCTGTCTGGCAGACAGCATAATAAGGATTCGAAATTCCTCATAATCGATTCAAAATATCCCAATGGGGGATCTATATATAGTAAACAAGTAATTATGTAATGAGATTAGATTTTCCCTTTGTGCAGTAGAAACTCAGTAAGAGAATTGGAAGTCAAAACTTATCTGAACTGAGAAATTGATGCTCTACATTCCCATATTTTTCTCACTGCAAGATTTAGCAACATACGTATTTCAGATTTGTGCCATGTAACAAGTAACTCTACCTTGAACTATTTCATAGTTCGCTAACGATGGGAAACCGTGTAGGTGAACTTTGTTCGTAAAAGAACGTGCTACATTTTTCTGCGAGGGAAATAATCACAACAGAATTTTCAGATTAATGGCGAAATAAATATCGTGACCTAAACAATCAGTTTGTATAGTAAGTTATTCTAACGCGAAGCGACTCTGTGAATGTGCATGCACGAAAATTAGACATGCCACGTATGAAACGCAGTAGACATTATGCCAGAAGAAGTCCAAAATAGTTTAAAGAGCTTAATATCTGACTATATCAAGACATAAATATCAGAAACATTATATACCTTTTTAAACACAAGTGCTTTATTAAGGAGAGTGGTACTGTCATGGTCAAAAGTACCCGAACGACATGAATCGCGTTTCGCCTGATTTATATGCAATCCCCATAACGCAACTGTCTTGCATACCCTCTGTGGTCTTTTGGATACAGTTGTTTGACTAACTAAAATGGTTATTACAAGAGGCCTCAAAAAATAACTGCCCTTAATGGGTATCAATCCACATACAAATTAATACAGAAAACACGTTATTAGACATGACACGGCCATTACGCTTGCAAACTCAAATTTATTACAGTAAATAACATTTCAAAAAGCAAAATTCAACTTGAAATTATATTACGGACATTTTTGTACTGGAATGGGACTGAAGTCTCCAATCCAGCAATTCTTCTTCATGTTAAGTAACAACGAAAAATTTTAAACATGGTTCAGGTCAAAAGTAACAAGTGTGTGCAGGATTGAATTTGAAATGACATGGCATAAAGTTTGTGGGGGATTGGGATTCGAACCCGGTTGATACTGAATTGTTAATCGAGCACAATCAAATATTAGATCTCAAATCTTTTCAACACTAGCAAGACGACTAAAACTGAAATACCGAGGTGAAAAACTTTTGATTTACCGGGATTCGAAACCAGTACCCCTTTTAGTGTTATACAGTCATGAACACATGTTAAAAAACATTTTATTTCACCAGTTGTGAGATGTACAGGTATTTGAACTGGAAATAACATGACGTACAGCTGTGTGCTGATTGGAAGTCGAGCCCTGCAAATGTCTTCGTTTCGACTACACACGAAGAGGCATTGACTATGAAATACTTTTTCACCAAACTAAGCGACGATGAATGTATATGAAATTAATATGACGAATCGTTCTGATTGCGAGTCGAAACCGGCACCAATCAATAATGTTGAAAGGCACGGAGAGACGTTGAAAGCTATAATTGTCACCTGCAGGCTGGTGTGCGCGTACTGCAGCTTGAAACGTCGTGATGGAAACTTTTTGCCAGACCAGTTGTCGAACCCAGATATGCGTCTTTCGGAGAGACTTTGAGAACTCAGAAATCCAGGGGAAACATTGAATCGTTGGAACTAAATCATCTGAAAGGGGTGAAGCCTGGCGAAGGGAAGGATGAGAGTTCGAATCTCAGTCCCAGACAAATATTTTCAACATCTCGTGTTCAAACACCGTAAGAAATAAGTGTCCTGCGACCTTACATGACGATTCGTTCATTAATTATAATAACTCTTGTATAAGGAAACTTACTGATAACAGAATCGCTATGTAGCGTGACATCAGCCTCTATTACGTCTCCAACAATTAGCGACTCTCCACCAGTAGACGGAGCGAGATGGCGCAGTGGTCAGCAAAGTGGACTCGCTTTCGGGAGGTCGACGGTTCAGTCCTGCGTCCGACCACCCTGATTTAATTTTTCTTGATTTTCCAAAATCGCTCCAGGCAAATGCTGGGACGGTTCCTGTCAAAAGACACGGCCGACTTCCTTCCCCATCCTTCCCTAATCCGATGAGATCGGTGACCTTGCTGTCTGGTCTTCTCCCCGAAACAACCCAATCCAACTCCACCAGTATGTAGCGACCGGTCGTCGCGTTTAACGTGGATATGGAAACACGGTGCAACACGGCACAGCTCAGCCGGCCTTACCACAGGTGAAGTGGGTCTTTTACTTGTTAAAAATGGTTGCCTGATGTGTGAATCCCACCCAGACCTTAAGCACACAGAGAATGTTCATACAAAACACCAAGCATTTGTTCCAGTTTGCGTCGTAAGTAAGGGTGCTCCACGTTGAAAGAGAATTCTGATTCCCTGTAGGTTTATTGCTACTTGTTCGACACATTCATTACCTTGTTCGTCCACATCGATATTCATTATCTGCATTGACAACCACCGGCATTGTGGCCGAGCGGTTCTAGGCGCTTCAGTCCGGAACCGCGCTGCTGCTACGGTCGCAGGTTCGAATCCTGTCTCGGGCATGGAGGTGTGTCATGTCTTTACGTTAGTTAGGTTTAAGTAGTTCTAAGTTCTAGGGGACTGATGACCTCAGATGTTAACTCCCATAGTGCTTAGAGCCCATTTTATTTGCATTGACAACCAAAACTTGCATTTGACTTGATTCTATAATCTTTGAAATGAAATCACATAACTATCAGTTGCACATACTGTCAACACGGTAGTATGCGGAAATTTTTGCTGGAAGTGTTACTTTCCGTCTGTGATTCTGTGTTGATGTATGTGTTCATGGTCTATTCAAAAATGACAGAGTGTAAACGCAAAAACCAGATCTCAAGTACACTCTCACCCTATGTTTTTAAACCAAATTTCGTGTCATATAACTGAGTAGGTAAGGGCGTTGTGACCTTTTGTCATGCAGCACATTATTTGAGGAGGACTGACCTATGTAATCCACCTGGGCAAAATTTGCCAAAAACGACAGTACAACTGGGAGGATGACGGCGCTCTGAGGTTTCTGTACAAATTACTTATTTTTATAGATAATAATAATAATAATAATAATTTAGTGTGGCTCAGAGGCGTGAAGCAAGTCTTCGTATTCAACGCCACCAGAGCGACTACCGTGTCCCTAACCTGCTTACATTATCGAACCGGGTAAAGGCAACCTATATTTTTACGCGGAATCTGAACCACATGTTGTTCCTCACGATTCCTCACATCGTTGAGATGTGAAGACTAGGTTAAAACGATGAATGAGAAATTGGTGGTCCGATCGAGAAACGATAACGACCTCTCGGTTTCTGCGCTATACTTGCACAGCGCCAGGCCCCAGGGTCGAGCTCTGATTTCATCAATAGGATTTGACGAGTGAGTTTGCAAGTAACGAAATATGTGACATATGTGGCCGTATCTTTTGACTACATTGACTTAGAACCTTAAATTATTTACATCGCAAAGGGATCGTTTACCATAGTATAGCCATTCTTGAGAACGGACAGACAGACGAACAACAAATGACTCTGTATGTTGATGTTACTAGTAGATTATTTTGTCAAGTTCCAGTTAGCTGTTTTAACTTCTGCCAAAGATACAAAGACAACATACAAGACTATCTATAATATATGACCCTGTGGCTGACGGTATAATATACATCCTAAATGCAAACAAAGAATGTCATCTAGCTGGGTAAGAGTTTCTAATGACTGAGGAATATCATTTTAATAATTTTCATATTATGGAACATGCAACCTAAATACTGGATGTTACATTAGGGATAGAATACAGTTTCCACATCAGTGCTTTACTATTTCCTGTAGTTCGTAAATCTCCAAATACTGTAATGTCTATGTTGGAAGTACAAAATATGACATTGGTGCAAATATTAGCAATAATGGGAGCTTCATGAAGTTCAATTAAATGACACAGACATTTTACAATGATTGCAAGAAACGACAGTAATGTAGAAGCTTCAGTAATTGCAATATGAAATACTTATGCTTCCTTTCAAAGGGACCAAATTTAAACAACTAACAGTTACAAATGTGAATAATGATACATTTTTGGAACACAAAATATTTTGAAGAGTGCTTCTGGATAAGAGACTCCAAGCACAGAAATTCTGATTTCAGTAACTACTTTGACAAATGCAAATTTATACTACTAATTCTAGTTATCAGAATGTAAACTTACATGAAATCTATTGTATTTTACGCAAACTTTTGAATAAATATCATACAACTGTAATCGAGTGTGAACAAGTCATATCAAAACAGTGAAAATGTCAATAGAAATGTTTAAATGAGGAAACTATGGCTTCTTGAGCTAATAATTCTTTCCTCAGACAGGTGAGAGTAGTGAGAGGTTACTTTATTACAACTGTTTTCAGTCATTTCCCATCCTCACAGTACCAGTATTGTGTAAAAAAAAAAAAAAGACTGAAGAAAACTGAATAAAAAGGGTGCACATATTCTTGACGTATATATATGCCATAACGAGAAACGCAGTGTACCAACCCTAACTTGTGTAAACACACAAAACTGCAATGTCATAAGCAGCTCACTCACTATAGCTAGTTCCATTATAATTACATCATGTCAAGGAACATAAATGTATTACTATGTCTTATTTATGAAGTCAAATATTATGAAGCGGTGGCAATCTGTGGGTCGATCAATCTTAAACAAGTGGCCACCCCTAAGCTTATACACGATCACAATAAACTGCCAGACAACACATACAATTAACTGCTTTGTAATGTAACAATACATCAACCTTTTTATTAGTCTGCTTAGGACAAGAGTTGGGATGTCAACAGTAACAGGCACTCAGCATTTCAGATCATATTACAAGCGTGTAATATTTCTATATGCACAGTTGTTCGCTTCAAAGAAAACAATTTACAACTGAATGGCAGTAGTGTGCACAAATATATATTTTCAGGAAAATGTATCATAAAAAGCCTATAACTTTGTGATGTAAGCTCTCCTAGAGAGAGATTAAAAAGCACAGGAGAAACAATACATTCTTGTGTAGCTGCACATGGAATAGTAGTTTGTAGACATACATACGTAGTAGAAAAATATGCTCTGATCTTCATGTACTTAATATAACCTATTTAATAGCATGACAGGAACGAGAGTCATATCGGATTACAGTTATTTCTATGTTCTCAATGCGCACAGTATGCAATAAAAACCTTGGATAGTGAAAAGGCTAAAGGACACAAAGCAGGAATGTAATACATATGTTGCTTTAAGTCTTAATTTCAAAAGCATGTGACAGAATTCAAAGGAAAGTGAAGTGTAGCAAACTGACACTGATAATATAGTTTTCATAAACCTGGATTTATTGTAGCTCAGCCAAACCCTGAAAATGTTATGGAAGGCCACACAAAAACTAAGGGAAATCGTTTGCTATTGGGTTTCTAATTGCTATTATTGCTTCTAATAACTGAGCTTCAAATTATCTGGAGTTGTTTTACACACTGCAGTTTCTTTGAACTTTTGTTACTTTGCAAATGGTGTTTTAAATGTCTGCTATTAGGAATTTTGAGAAGGTTTGAATTTATAATCAATGTTTTTGTTGGAAGCAGCTAAGTGCTCTCATTAAGAAACACTGGATTAATATAGTGTGTGTTTTTTCTACATCTTTAGCTCTACTGGCTGAAGACATGCACGCCATTTCTGAGTACTGTTCTTCTTATGTTTAACCGCTGATTCAAGATCATACTTCTTACTGACTACATTCTGACAACAGTTCCATTTTCAGTATTTTTGTAATTACTACCTGCATTTTAAAAAGGAATATTTCTGTTGACCCTGGACACTGTCAGATAAGCAATATGAAACTGGTACTGCAGGCCATGAAGTTAGTCTTTTAGTAATAGCAATGGGATAGGGTTTGGGGGGAAAAAGGCCTTCTGTCCTGTGTCTGTCCTCTGATTTCTGATAATTATCTGCCAGCTATTGTGAATGGTGTTTAGTACAAATTTACCAAATTTACCATGTTTGCAGATGGCAGCAGTATTCCAATGGAATATCTGTTATGAGGACAAGTGGCACATCTGTGAATTATTGCCAACTTGAGCTGTACTGCTGGCGTCATGGGAATCAAAGGAGAGCAATGTGGAATCAAGTGATGGAGGCCAGTTCAGCAGGACAATGTCTGCAGTGTATGAGTAGTGCTTCCTTGTTTTGAGTGAATGGCACAGCCTTCATTTTGCTGATATACCAGTGCTTATCCGGAATGATGTTCTTAGTTGCATGGCAAGACTTCTTACAATTGGAATTGAGGGCAAGATTGCTTGGGATTATTAAACTTCCTTATGGAGTAATATGGTGTCATTTGTGGCTGGCAAAGGACTAATTCTGTAGCTCAGCGTGTGCATTCCAAGACATTTCTTTAAGGTAAGAGGAAGAAGTTGGCCAAGCCACTAAGAGGTTTAATTCCCTGGAGCTTGTTCCATGAAGGGAAGACCTGTATTAATCACAAAGAGACACCATTTGCTGACAGACAGCAACACAAAGATCGGAGGGAATGGAAGAACTAGCAGGCCAAGGTAAGAGGACAGCTGCCTCAGCAGCAGTATCAGCTCCCTCATTTCCTCTCAGGTTGCCGTGACCAGGGACCCACAAATACATCACAGTGGCTCCATAAAGGTTCAGCAAGTGAAAGATTTCTTGGATCTGTTTCACTAAGGGATGGACAACATACAGCACAGGCTCTGAAGGGTGTAGGCAGAGCAGATGATACGACTGAAAAGCCTGTGTCGCTATGTGGCCTGATACACAACAAAGAAAACCGCTCTAAATACTGAGCAATGTTTTGACAGCTGATGCTGGAAAGTCTGTACCAATAAAAAAGAGAGACCCAAAACCAGTGAGAGCCAGCCATTTTGACGAAGGTACTACTACTAATTTCTGCATGAAGGTCGAGAAAGAGGTTAAAAAATCAGCCAATAAGTCGCAAATACAAGGTGTGGATAAAAGTTTATTATCTCTTCACGATGGTTCTGCTATTTTTACAAATATCTTATTCAGAAGAGCCCAAAAGGGGATGGTGCACATTGAAGTGCAAAAAGTGAGGAAGTTGCCCAATAAGCTGAAGGATGTCTGCACTGGTAACACACAATGATGGAGAGACGTGGACAATGGAAACAGGAAAGATGAAGTGATGACTGCAACAGCTTCAGTCTGGTGTTCAGTGAGACAGAGTGACAATGAATGTGATTGCAGATGAGCAGTGTGACTCCTCAAATGGAATGCTATCCCCAGTTGGAAGGTGAAAGAGGACTGGAAAGAATACCAAGAGGTTTGAAGCAGTTGTGAGGGCAATTTTGTTTCCTGGAGGGAGAAAACAAGTGGACACTGCAATTGCAAGAGTAGCCATAATCCCTCCTTGTTGGATCTAGTGCTGCGACTGTTCCACTGAAGGGAAGTAACGGTGGGGAAATGGGAAGAGGTAAAGAAGTGACGGGTCGTCACCTCTGTCACCTGTAGTAATGAAACTTCAAAGGCTGGCACTTGGCAGCTACAGTCACTGTAGAGTCCTGCTCTATGTGAGCTACGTGTGTGTCAGCATTCTATCAGAGTCAGTGTGGAGATTCCGGAGTATCCAAATGGTTAGCAGCGTGCACTGGCAAAACTGAGGTAGGGTGGGTGAGGGTATTATTCAGTGAGACTACTGAGGAGGACCAGTGAGTCAGTGAAGAAGAAGACTGTTGGCCTTTGGTGTCTTGCAAGCTTTGCATTCAGTAGATGAAAGCTGAGAAGTTTGTTAGCTTGACGGAAGTAGGAAGCCTCCACAGAAGCATTTCCTCTGTCCTTTCCATCCTGCTTATTATGTAGCACGTGATTTCGCTGCCAGAGGCAAAGATTTGGCGGCTTGCACAGGTAGAGGAGAAGGTGACACTATTGTTACACTGGGCAATTTTACAGCTGTAGTGATGAATTTGAGGTCACGTCTGCTTGGATATGTCCTTTGTGCAGCAAGGTGTAGCAAGAACAGTACTGCAAGTGCCGGATGGTAAAATGCAAGGCTTTCAACTAGCCAACAACTTGCAAGCCTTCACTCAGATCTGATGCATGACTTTCTCATCTCAGGATGAGACTGCATGGTCGTCAGTGAAATTTATGCAGGAGGGAGGACAAGGCAGGCAATCACTCATGAGCATCCCTACCACAAGTACATTTTGCTGTGTTGCGACAGGAGTGTTGTTGTTACAGTAGCAGTGGTAACAGCTCGTCTGGTTTCAAATGTGTGGTTGGACTTTGATGACTTCATAACTTGGTCTATGTTTGACAGAGGCACTACTCTACCAAAAGTGCGAGTATGTACAGACTAAGGTTGCATCAACCTGTTTCATTAACCAATAGACTGCAGTGACACACTCATCAGAAAGGTATATTTCGATTTGTCCTTCATTCTGAGCATTGAGCAGCCTGGTGTAAATACCACCACATGAATTCAGGATTCGATGGGCCTTACCACTAACATGATAGCTTTGGAGGAGTGAAGCTGCAAGCAGTTGTTGGGCTTGAGGACCACACTTGGTCTCCAAAAGCAAAGTGCAATTACATAAATGAGAGCAGGATTTAACAGGGCCGGCAATTTTGTCAACACCTTTCTGAATAATATGTGGATTACCTGTAGCAAAGAAATGACAATGTCCAGTATGTGGTATGAGGAACCAATGTGAAAGCTGGAAGAGTCTGAATGTTTCACCTCATTCCCATTACGTTTAGTAGACACAGATTGGAATTGGCTCATTGTGACAGAATCCCCAAGACCGCCATCATCTCGAAAGGCATAGCATGTTCCTTCCTGCTGTGGGACCCTTTCTCAGAGGGGATCTCACACTAATTAGGCGATGGATCAAACCTCCCAAGCTTCTGACAGAGGGACTACGTTTAGTAGACACAGATTGGAATTGGCTCATTGTGACAGAATCCCCAAGACCGCCATCATCTCCAAAGGCATAGCATGTTCCTTCCTGCTGTGGGACCCTTTCTCAGAGGGGATCTCACACTAATTAGGCGATGGATCAAACCTCCCAAACTTCTGACAGAGGGACTAAATGGCAATTTGGGAGGGTTACAGCTCAAACTACCACCCCTCCCTGGACCTGGCCTGTACCATATATGTGGAAACCATACCTGCAGACCTGGGGATGGTCATTACGTGTTACCCCGTCACATGGTACACTTGGGCTGGCCT